>NW_027252779.1:10778685-11442971 GCF_044704955.1 Pristiophorus japonicus
CTCTCTTACCTTTCTCCCCAGTCTATCCGCAGGACCAGTGTGTATCTGAGTCAATGGGACTCTCTGACCTTTCCCCCCAGTCTATCCCCAGGACCAGTGTGTATCTGAGTCAATGGGGCTCTCTCCGATCTTTCTCCACAGTCTATCCCCAGGACCAATCTGTATCTGAGTCAATGGGACTCTCTCTGACCTTTCTCCCCTGTCTATCCTTAGGACCAGTGTGTATCTGAGTCAATGGGAATCTCTCTGACATTTCTCCCCAGTCTATCCCCAGGACCAGTGTGTATCTGAGGCAGTGGGAATCTCTGACCTTTCCCCCCAGTCTAGCCCCAGGACCAGTGTGTATCTGAGTCAATGGGACTCTCTCTGACCTTTCTCCCCTCGCTATCCCCAGTAACAGTGTGTATCTGAATCAATGGGACTCTCTCTGACCTTCCTCCCCTGTCCCCCAGGACCAGTATGTATCTGAGTCAATGGGACTCTCTCTGACCTTTCTCCCCAGTCTATCCCCAGGACCAGTGTTTATCTGAGTCAATGGGACACTCTCTCACCTTTCTCCCCAGTCTATCCCCAGGACCAGTGTGTTCCTGAGTCAATGGGACTCCCTTTGACCTTTCTCCCCAGTCCCCCAGGACCAGTGTGTATCTGAGTCAATGGGACTCTCTCTGATCTTTCTCCCCAGACCCCCTGGACCAGTGTGTATCTGAGTCAATGGGACTCTCTCTTACATTTCTCCCAATCTATCCCCAGGACCAGTGTGTATCTGCGTAAATGGGACTCTCTCTGACCTTTCTCCCAAGTCTATCCCCAGGACCAGTGTGTATCTGAGTCAATGGGACTCTCTCTGACCTTTCTCCCCAGTCTATCCCCAGGACCAGTGTGTATCTGAGTCAATGGGACTTTCTCTGAACTTTCTTCCCTGTCTATCCCCAGGACCAGTGTGTATCTGAGTCAATGGGACTCTCTGACCTTTCCCCCCAGTCTATCCCCAGGACCAGTGTGTATCTGAGTCAATGGGATTCTCTCTGACCTTTCTCCCCAGTCTATCCCCAGGACCAGTGTGTATCTGAGTCAATGGGACTCTCTCTGACCTTTCTCCCCAGTCCCCCAGGACCAGTGTGTTTCTGAGTCAATGGGACTCTCTCTGACCTTTCTCCCCTGTATATCCACAGGACCAGTGTGTATCTGAGTCAATGGGACTGTCTCTGACCTTTCTCCCCAGACCTCCTGGACCAGTGTGTATCTGAGTCAATGGGACTCTCTCTGATCTTTCTCCCCAGTCTATCCGCAGGACCAGTGTGTATCTGAATCAATGGGACTCTCTGACCTTTCCCCCCAGTATATCCCCAGGACCAGTGTGTATCTGAGTCAATGGGGCTCTCTCTTAACTTTTATCCCCAGTCCATCCCCAGGACCAGTGTGTACCTGAGTCAATGGGACTCTCTCTGACCTCTCTCTCCAGTCCCCCAGGACCAGTGTTTATCTGAGTCAATGGAACTCTCTCTGATCTTTCTCCCCATGACCCCAGGACCAGTGTGTACCTGAGTCAATGGGACTCTCTCTGACCTTTCTCCCAATCTATCCCCAGGACCAGTGTGTATCTGCGTAAATGGGACTCTCTCTGACCTTTCTCCCAAGTCTATCCCCAGGACCAGTGTGTATCTGAGTCAATGGGACTCTCTCTGACCTTTCTCCCCAGTCTATCCCCAGGACCAGTGTGTATCTGAGTCAATGGGACTTTCTCTGAACTTTCTTCCCTGTCTATCCCCAGGACCAGTGTGTATCTGAGTCAATGGGACTCTCTGACCATTCCCCCCAGTCTATCCCCAGGACCAGTGTGTATCTGAGTCAATGGGATTCTCTCTGACCTTTCTCCCCAGTCTATCCCCAGGACCAGTGTGTATCTGAGTCAATGGGACTCTCTCTGACCTTTCTCCCCAGTCCCCCAGGACCAGTGTGTTTCTGAGTCAATGGGACTCTCTCTGACCTTTCTCCCCTGTATATCCACAGGACCAGTGTGTATCTGAGTCAATGGGACTGTCTCTGACCTTTCTCCCCAGACCTCCTGGACCAGTGAGTATCTGAGTCAATGGGACTCTCTGACCTTTCTCCCCAGTCTATCCCCAGGACCATTGTTTATCTGAGTCAATGGGACACTCTCTGACCATTCTCCCCAGTCTATCCCCAGGACCAGTGTGTATCTGAGTCAATGGGACTCTCTCTTACCTTTCTCCCCAGTCTATCCCCAGGACCAGTGTGTATCTGAGTAAATGGGACTCTCTCTGACCTTTCTCCCAAGTCTATCCCCAGGACCAGTGTGTATCTGAGTCTATGGGACCCTCTCTGACCTTTCTCCCCAGTCTATCCCCAGGACCAGTGTGTATCTGAGTCAATGGGACTCTCCCTGACCTTTATCCCCAGTCCCCCAGTACCATTATGTATCTGAGTTAATGGGACTCTCTCTGACCTTTCTCCCCAGTCTATCCCCAGGACCAGTGTTTATCTGAGTCAATGGGACTCTCTCGAACCTTTTTCCCCAGTATGTCCCCCAGGACCAGCGTATATCTGAGTCAATGGGACTCTCTGACCTTTCTCCCCAGTCTATCCCCAGGACCAGTTTTTATCTGAGTCATTGGGACTCTCTCTGACCGTTCTCCGCAGTCTATCCCCCAGGACCAGTGTGTATCTGAGTCAATGGGACTCTCTCTGACCTTTCTCCCCAGTCCAACCCCAGGACCAGTGTGTATTGAGTCAATGGGACTCTCTCTGACCTTTCTACCCAGTCCCCCAGGACCAGAGTGTATCTGAGTCAATGGGACTATCTCTGACCTTACTCCCCAGTCCACCAGGACCAGAGTGTATATGAGTCAATGGGACTCTCTCTGATCTTTCTCCCCAGTCCCCCAGGACCAGAGTGTATCTGAGTCAATGGGACTCTCTCTTACCTTTCTCCCCACTCCCCCAGACCAGTGTGTATCTGAGTCAATGGGACTCTCTCTGACCTTTCTCCCCAGTCTCTTCCCTGGACCAGTGTGCATCTGAGTCAATGGAACTCTCTCTGATCTTTCTCCCCAGTCTATCCCCAGGACCAGTGTGTATCTGAGTCAATGGGACGCTCTCTGACCTTTCTCCCCAGTCTATCCCCAGGACCAGTATGTATCTGAGTAAATGGGACTCTCTCTGACCTTTCTCCCAAGTCTATCCCCAGGACCAGTGTGTATCTGAGTCTATGGGACCCTCTCTGACCTTTCTCCCCAGTCTATCCCCAGGACCAGTGTGTATCTGAGTCAATGGGACTCTCCCTGACCTTTCTCCCCAGTCCCCCAGTACCATTATGTATCTGAGTTAATGGGACTCTCTCTGACCTTTCTCCCCAGTCTATCCCCAGGACCAGTGTTTATCTGAGTCAATGGGACTCTCTCTAACCTTTTTCCCCAGTATGTCCCCCAGGACCAGCGTATATCTGAGTCAATGGGACTCTCTGACCTTTCTCCCCAGTCTATCCCCAGGACCACTTTTTATCTGAGTCATTGGGACTCTCTCTGACCGTTCTCCGCAGTCTATCCCCCAGGACCAGTGTGTATCTGAGTCAATGGGACTCTCTCTGACCTTTCTCCCCAGTCCAACCCCAGGACCAGTGTGTATTGAGTCAATGGGACTCTCTCTGACCTTTCTACCCAGTCCCCCAGGACCAGAGTGTATCTGAGTCAATGGGACTATCTCTGACCTTCCTCCCCAGTCCACCAGGACCAGAGTGTATATGAGTTAATGGGACTCTCTCTGATCTTTCTCCCCAGTCCCCCAGGACCAGAGTGTATCTGAGTCAATGGGACTCTCTCTGACCTTTCTCCCCACTCCCCCAGACCAGTGTGTATCTGAGTCAATGGGACTCTCTCTGACCTTTCTCCCCAGTCTCTTCCCAGGACCAGTGTGCATCTGAGTCAATGGAACTCTCTCTGATCTTTCTCCCCAGTCTATCCCCAGGACCAGTGTGTATCTGAGTCAATGGGACTCTCTCTGACCTTTCTCCCCAGTCTATCCCCAGGACCAGTATGTATCTGAGTAAATGGGACTCTCTCTGACATTTCTCCCCAGTCTATCCTTAGGACCAGTATGTATCTGAGTCAATGGGACTCTCTCTGACATTTCTCCTCAGTCTATCCCCAGGACCAGTGAGTATCTGAGTCAATGGGACTCTCTCTGACCTTTCTCCCCAGTCTATCCCCAGGACCAGTGTGCATCTGAGTCAATGGGACTCTCTCTGACCTTTCTCCCCTGTCCCCCAGGACCAGTGTGTATCTGACTCAATGGGACTCCCTCTTACCTTTCTCCTCTGTCTATCGCCAGGACCAGTGTGCATCTGAGTCAATGGGACTCTCTCTGACCTTTCTCCCCAGTCTATCCCCAGGACCAGTGTTTATCTGAGTCAATGGGACTCTCTCTCACCTATCTCCCCAGTCCCCCAGGACCAGAGTGTATCTGAGTCAATGGGACTATCTCTGACCTTCCTCCCCAGTCCACCAGGACCAGAGTGTATATGAGTTAATGGGACTCTCTCTGATCTGTCTCCCCAGTCCCCCAGGACCAGAGTGTATCTGAGTCAATGGGACTCTCTCTGACCTTTCTCCCCACTCCCCCAGACCAGTGTGTATCTGAGTCAATGGGACTCTCTCTGACCTTTCTCCCCATTCTCTTCCCTGGACCAGTGTGCATCTGAGTCAATGGAACTCTCTCTGATCTTTCTCCCCAGTCTATCCCCAGGACCAGTGTGTATCTGAGTCAATGGGACTCTCTCTGACATTTCTCCCCAGTCTATCCCCAGGACCAGTATGTATCTGAGTAAATGGGACTCTCTCTGACATTTCTCCCCAGTCTATCCTTAGGACCAGTATGTATCTGAGTAGAATGGGACTCTCTCTGACATTTCTCCCCAGTCTATCCCCAGGACCAGTGAGTATCTGAGTCAATGGGACTCTCTCTGACCTTTCGCCCCAGTCTATCCACATAACCAGTGTGCATCTGAGTCAATGGGACTCTCTCTGACCTTTCTCCCCTGTCCCCCAGGACCAGTGTGTATCTGACTCAATGGGACTCCCTCTGACCTTTCTCCTCTGTCTATCGCCAGGACCAGTGTGCATCTGAGTCAATGGGACTCTCTCTGACCTTTCTCCCCAGTCTATCCCCAGGACCAGTGTTTATCTGAGTCAATGGGACTCTCTCTCACCTATCTCCCCAGTCCCCCAGGAACAGTGTGTATCTGAGTCAATTGGGCTCTCTCTGATCTTTCTCCCCAGACCCCCTGGACCAGTGTGTATCTGAGTCAATGGGACTCTCTCTTACATTTCTCCCCTGTCTTTCCCCAGGACCAGTGTGTATCTGAGTAAATGGGACTCTCTCTGACCTTTCTCCCAAGTCTATCCCCAGGACCAGTGTGTATCTGAGTCAATGGGACTCTCTGACCTTTGCCCCCAGTCTATCCCCAGGACCAGTGTGTATCTGAGTCAATGGGATTCTCTCTGACCTTTCTCCCCAGTCTATCCCCAGGACCAGTGTGTATCTAAGTCAATGGGACTCTCTCTGAACTTTCTCCCCAGTCCCCCAGGACCAGTGTGTATCTGAGTCAATGGGACTCTCTCTGACCTTTCTCCCCTTGTATATCCACAGGACCAGTGTGTATCTGAGTCAATGGGACTCTCTCTGATCTTTCTCCCCAGTCTATCCCCAGGACCAGTGTTTATCTGAGTCAATGGGACTCTCTCTGACCTTTCTCCCCAGTCCCCCAGGACTAGTGTGTATCTGAGTCAATGGGACTCTCTCTGACATTTCTCCCCAGTCTATCCGCAGGACCAGTGTGTATCTGAATCAATGGGACTCTCTGACCTTTCCCCCCAGTATATCCCCAGGACCAGTGTGTATCTGAGTCAATGGGGCTCTCTCTGACCTTTCTCCCCAGTCCATCCCCAGGACCAGTGTGTACCTGAGTCAATGGGACTCTCTCTGACCTCTCTCTCCAGTCCCCCAGGACCAGTGTTTATCTGAGTCAATGGAACTCTCTCTGATCTTTCTCCCCATGACCCCAGGACCAGTGTGTACCTGAGTCAATGGGACTCTCTCTGACCTTTCTCCCCAGTCCCCCAGGACCAGTGTGTATCTGAATCAATGGGACTCCCTCAGACCTTTCTCACCAGACCCCCTGGACCAGTGTGTATCTGAGTCAATGGGACTCTCTGATCTTTCTCCCCAGTCTATCCCCAGGACCAATGTTTATCTGAGTCAATGGGACACTCTCTGGCCTTTCTCCCCAGTCTATCCCCAGGACATGTGTGTATCTGAGTCAATGGGACTCTCTCTGACATTTCTCCTCAGTCTATCCCCAGGACCAGTGAGTATCTGAGTCAATGGGACTCTCTCTGACCTTTCTCCCCAGTCTATCCCCAGGACCAGTGTGCATCTGAGTCAATGGGACTCTCTCTGACCTTTCTCCCCTGTCTCCCAGGACCAGTGTGTATCTGACTCAATGGGACTCCCTCTGACCTTTCTCCTCTGTCTATCGCCAGGACCAGTGTGCATCTGAGTCAATGGGACTCTCTCTGACCTTTCTCCCCAGTCTATCCCCAGGACCAGTGTTTATCTGAGTCAATGGGACTCTCTCTCACCTATCTCCCCAGTCCCCCAGGACCAGAGTGTATCTGAGTCAATGGGACTATCTCTGACCTTCCTCCCCAGTCCACCAGGACCAGAGTGTATCTGAGTCAATGGGACTCTCTCTGACCTTTCTCCCCACTCCCCCAGACCAGTGTGTATCTGAGTCAATGGGACTCTCTCTGACCTTTCTCCCCAGTCTCTTCCCTGGACCAGTGTGCATCTGAGTCAATGGAACTCTCTCTGATCTTTCTCCCCAGTCTATCCCCAGGACCAGTGTGTATCTGAGTCAATGGGACTCTCTCTGACCTTTCTCCCCAGTCTATCCCCAGGACCAGTATGTATCTGAGTAAATGGGACTCTCTCTGACATTTCTCCCCAGTCTATCCTTAGGACCAGTATGTATCTGAGTCAATGGGACTCTCTCTGACATTTCTCCTCAGTCTATCCCCAGGACCAGTGAGTATCTGAGTCAATGGGACTCTCTCTGACCTTTCTCCCCAGTCTATCCCCAGGACCAGTGTGCATCTGAGTCAATGGGACTCTCTCTGACCTTTCTCCCCTGTCCCCCAGGACCAGTGTGTATCTGACTCAATGGGACTCCCTCTGACCTTTCTCCTCTGTCTATCGCCAGGACCAGTGTGCATCTGAGTCAATGGGACTCTCTCTGACCTTTCTCCCCAGTCTATCCCCAGGACCAGTGTTTATCTGAGTCAATGGGACTCTCTCTCACCTATCTCCCCAGTCCCCCAGGACCAGAGTGTATCTGAGTCAATGGGACTATCTCTGACCTTCCTCCCCAGTCCACCAGGACCAGAGTGTATATGAGTTAATGGGACTCTCTCTGATCTGTCTCCCCAGTCCCCCAGGACCAGAGTGTATCTGAGTCAATGGGACTCTCTCTGACCTTTCTCCCCACTCCCCCAGACCAGTGTGTATCTGAGTCAATGGGACTCTCTCTGACCTTTCTCCCCATTCTCTTCCCTGGACCAGTGTGCATCTGAGTCAATGGAACTCTCTCTGATCTTTCTCCCCAGTCTATCCCCAGGACCAGTGTGTATCTGAGTCAATGGGACTCTCTCTGACATTTCTCCCCAGTCTATCCCCAGGACCAGTATGTATCTGAGTAAATGGGACTCTCTCTGACATTTCTCCCCAGTCTATCCTTAGGACCAGTATGTATCTGAGTAGAATGGGACTCTCTCTGACATTTCTCCCCAGTCTATCCCCAGGACCAGTGAGTATCTGAGTCAATGGGACTCTCTCTGACCTTTCGCCCCAGTCTATCCACATAACCAGTGTGCATCTGAGTCAATGGGACTCTCTCTGACCTTTCTCCCCTGTCCCCCAGGACCAGTGTGTATCTGACTCAATGGGACTCCCTCTGACCTTTCTCCTCTGTCTATCGCCAGTACCAGTGTGCATCTGAGTCAATGGGACTCTCTCTGACCTTTCTCCCCAGTCTATCCCCAGGACCAGTGTTTATCTGAGTCAATGGGACTCTCTCTCACCTATCTCCCCAGTCCCCCAGGAACAGTGTGTATCTGAGTCAATTGGGCTCTCTCTGATCTTTCTCCCCAGACCCCCTGGACCAGTGTGTATCTGAGTCAATGGGACTCTCTCTTACATTTCTCCCCTGTCTTTCCCCAGGACCAGTGTGTATCTGAGTAAATGGGACTCTCTCTGACCTTTCTCCCAAGTCTATCCCCAGGACCAGTGTGTATCTGAGTCAATGGGACTCTCTGACCTTTGCCCCCAGTCTATCCCCAGGACCAGTGTGTATCTGAGTCAATGGGATTCTCTCTGACCTTTCTCCCCAGTCTATCCCCAGGACCAGTGTGTATCTAAGTCAATGGGACTCTCTCTGAACTTTCTCCCCAGTCCCCCAGGACCAGTGTGTATCTGAGTCAATGGGACTCTCTCTGACCTTTCTCCCCTTGTATATCCACAGGACCAGTGTGTATCTGAGTCAATGGGACTCTCTCTGATCTTTCTCCCCAGTCTATCCCCAGGACCAGTGTTTATCTGAGTCAATGGGACTCTCTCTGACCTTTCTCCCCAGTCCCCCAGGACTAGTGTGTATCTGAGTCAATGGGACTCTCTCTGACATTTCTCCCCAGTCTATCCGCAGGACCAGTGTGTATCTGAATCAATGGGACTCTCTGACCTTTCCCCCCAGTATATCCCCAGGACCAGTGTGTATCTGAGTCAATGGGGCTCTCTCTGACCTTTCTCCCCAGTCCATCCCCAGGACCAGTGTGTACCTGAGTCAATGGGACTCTCTCTGACCTCTCTCTCCAGTCCCCCAGGACCAGTGTTTATCTGAGTCAATGGAACTCTCTCTGATCTTTCTCCCCATGACCCCAGGACCAGTGTGTACCTGAGTCAATGGGACTCTCTCTGACCTTTCTCCCCAGTCCCCCAGGACCAGTGTGTATCTGAATCAATGGGACTCCCTCAGACCTTTCTCACCAGACCCCCTGGACCAGTGTGTATCTGGGTCAATGGGACTCTCTGATCTTTCTCCCCAGTCTATCCCCAGGACCAATGTTTATCTGAGTCAATGGGACACTCTCTGGCCTTTCTCCCCAGTCTATCCCCAGGACATGTGTGTATCTGAGTCAATGGGACTCTCTCTGACATTTCTCCTCAGTCTATCCCCAGGACCAGTGAGTATCTGAGTCAATGGGACTCTCTCTGACCTTTCTCCCCAGTCTATCCCCAGGACCAGTGTGCATCTGAGTCAATGGGACTCTCTCTGACCTTTCTCCCCTGTCCCCCAGGACCAGTGTGTATCTGACTCAATGGGACTCCCTCTGACCTTTCTCCTCTGTCTATCGCCAGGACCAGTGTGCATCTGAGTCAATGGGACTCTCTCTGACCTTTCTCCCCAGTCTATCCCCAGGACCAGTGTTTATCTGAGTCAATGGGACTCTCTCTCACCTATCTCCCCAGTCCCCCAGGACCAGAGTGTATCTGAGTCAATGGGACTATCTCTGACCTTCCTCCCCAGTCCACCAGGACCAGAGTGTATATGAGTTAATGGGACTCTCTCTGATCTGTCTCCCCAGTCCCCCAGGACCAGAGTGTATCTGAGTCAATGGGACTCTCTCTGACCTTTCTCCCCACTCCCCCAGACCAGTGTGTATCTGAGTCAATGGGACTCTCTCTGACCTTTCTCCCCATTCTCTTCCCTGGACCAGTGTGCATCTGAGTCAATGGAACTCTCTCTGATCTTTCTCCCCAGTCTATCCCCAGGACCAGTGTGTATCTGAGTCAATGGGACTCTCTCTGACATTTCTCCCCAGTCTATCCCCAGGACCAGTATGTATCTGAGTAAATGGGACTCTCTCTGACATTTCTCCCCAGTCTATCCTTAGGACCAGTATGTATCTGAGTAGAATGGGACTCTCTCTGACATTTCTCCCCAGTCTATCCCCAGGACCAGTGAGTATCTGAGTCAATGGGACTCTCTCTGACCTTTCTCCCCAGTCTATCCACATAACCAGTGTGCATCTGAGTCAATGGGACTCTCTCTGACCTTTCTCCCCTGTCCCCCAGGACCAGTGTGTATCTGACTCAATGGGACTCCCTCTGACCTTTCTCCTCTGTCTATCGCCAGGACCAGTGTGCATCTGAGTCAATGGGACTCTCTCTGACCTTTCTCCCCAGTCTATCCCCAGGACCAGTGTTTATCTGAGTCAATGGGACTCTCTCTCACCTATCTCCCCAGTCCCCCAGGAACAGTGTGTATCTGAGTCAATTGGGCTCTCTCTGATCTTTCTCCCCAGACCCCCTGGACCAGTGTGTATCTGAGTCAATGGGACTCTCTCTTACATTTCTCCCCTGTCTTTCCCCAGGACCAGTGTGTATCTGAGTAAATGGGACTCTCTCTGACCTTTCTCCCAAGTCTATCCCCAGGACCAGTGTGTATCTGAGTCAATGGGACTCTCTGACCTTTGCCCCCAGTCTATCCCCAGGACCAGTGTGTATCTGAGTCAATGGGATTCTCTCTGACCTTTCTCCCCAGTCTATCCCCAGGACCAGTGTGTATCTAAGTCAATGGGACTCTCTCTGAACTTTCTCCCCAGTCCCCCAGGACCAGTGTGTATCTGAGTCAATGGGACTCTCTCTGACCTTTCTCCCCTTATATATCCACAGGACCAGTGTGTATCTGAGTCAATGGGACTCTCTCTGATCTTTCTCCCCAGTCTATCCCCAGGACCAGTGTTTATCTGAGTCAATGAGACTCTCTCTGACCTTTCCCCCCAGTCTATCCCCTGGACCAGTGTGTATCTGAGTCAATGGGACTCTCTGACCTTTATCCCCAGTCTATCCCCAGGACCAGTGTGTATCTGAGTCAATGGGACTCTCTGTGACCTTTCTCCACGGTCTATCCCCAGGACGAGTGTGTATCTGAGTCAATGGGACTCTCTTTGTCATTCTCCCCACTCTATCCCCAGGACCAGAGTGTATCTGAATCAATGGGACTCTCTCTGCCCTTTCTCCCCAGTCTATCCCCAGGACCAGTGTGTATCTGTGTCAGTGGGACTCTCTGACCTTTTCCCCCAGTCTATCTCCAGGACCAGTGTGTATCTGAGTCAATGGGACTCTCTCTGACCTTTCTCCCCAGTCTATCCCCAGGACCAGTGTGTATCTGAGTCAATGGGACTCTCTCTGACCTTTCTCCCCAGTCCCCCAGGACCAGTGTGTATCTGAGTCAATGGGACTCTCTCTGACCTTTCTCCCCTGTCTATCCCCAGGACCAGGGTGTATCTGAGTCAATGGGACTCTCTCTGACCTTTCTCCCCAGTCTATCCCCCAGGACCAGTGTGTATCTGAGTCAATGAGACTCTCTCTGACCTTTCTCCCCACTCTATCGCCAGGACCAGTGTTTATCTGAGTCAATGGGACTCTCTCTGACCTTTCTCCCCAGTCCCCCAGTACTAGTGTGTATCTGAGTCTATGGGTCTCTCTCTGATTTTTCTCCCCAGTCCCCCAGGACCAGTGTGTATCTGAGTCAATGGGGCTCTCTCTGATCTTTCTCCCCAGTCTATCCCCAGGACCAGTGTGTACATGAGTCAATGGGACTCTCTCTGACCTTTCTACCCAGTCCCCCAGGACCAGTGAGTATCTGAGTCAATGGGACTCTCTGTGACCTTTCTCCACAGTCTATCCCCAGGACCAGTGTGTATCTGAGTCAATGGGACTCTCTCTCTCATTCTCCCCATTCTATCCCCAGGACCAGAGTGTATCTGAGTCAATGGGACTCTCTCTGACCTTTCTCCCCAGTCTATCCCCAGGACCAGTGTGTACCTGAGTCAATGGGACTCTCTCTGACCTTTCTCCCCAGTCTATCCCCCAGGACCAGCGTGTATCTGAGTCAATGGACTCTCTCTGACCTTTCTCCCCAGTCCCCCAGGACCAGAGTGTATCTGAGTCAATGGGACTCTATCTGACCTTTCTCCCCAGTCCCCCAGGACCAGAGTGTATCTGAGTCAATGCGACTCTCTTTGATCTTTCTCCCCAGTCCCCCCAGGACCAGAGTGTATCTGAGTCAATGGGACTCTCTCTGACCTTTCTCTACAGTCCCCCAGGACCAGTGTGTAACTGAGTCAATGGGACTCTCTCTGACCTTTCTCCCCAGTCTATCACCAGGTCCAGTATGTATCTGAGTCAATGGGACTCTCTCTGACCTTTCTCCCCAGGCTATCCTTAGCACCAGTGTGGATCTGAGTCAATGGGACTCTCTCTGACATTTCTCCCCAGTCTATACCCAGGACCAGTGTGTCTCTGAGTCAGTGGGACTCTCTGACCTTTCCCACTAGTCTATCCCCAGGACCAGTGTGTATTTGAGTCAATGGGACTCTCTCTGACATTTCTCCTCAGTCTACCCCCAGGACCAGTGTGTATCTGACTCAATGGGACTCTCTCTGACCTTTCTCCCCTGTCCCCAAGGACCAGTGTGTATCTGAGTCAATGGGACTCTCTCTGACCTTTCTCCCCTGTCTATCCCCAGGACCAGTGTGTATCTGAGTCAATGGGACTCTCTCTGACCTTTCTCCCCAGTCTATCCCCAGGACCAGAGTTTATCTGAGTCAATGGGACTCTCTCTGAACTTTCTCCCCATGCCCCCAGGACCAGTGTGTACCTGAGTCAATAGGACTCTCTCTGACCTTTCTCCCCTGTCCCCCAGGACCAGTGTGTATCTGAGTCAATGGGACTCTCTCTGACCTTTCTCCCCAGACCCCCTGGACCAGTGTGTATCTGAGTCAATGAGACTCTCTGACCTTTCTCCCCAGTCTATCCCCAGGACCAGAGTTTATCTGAGTCAATGGGACACTCTCTGACCATTCTCCCCAGTCTATCCCCAGGACCAGTGTGTATCTGAGTCAATGGGACTCTCTCTTACCTTCTCCCAAGTCTATCCCCAGGACCAGTGTGTATCTGAGTAAATGGGAATCTCTCTGACCTTTCTCCCAAGTCTATCCCCAGGACCAGTGTGTATCTGAGTCAATGGGACTCTCTGACCTTTCTCCCCAGTCTATCCCCAGGTCCAGTGTGTATCGGAGTCAATGGGACTCACTCTGACCTTTCTCCCCAGTCTATCCCCAGGACCAGTGTGTATCTGAGTCAATGGGACTCTCTCTGACCTTTCTCCCCAGTCTATCCCCAGGACCAGTTTTTATCTGAGTCAATGGGACTCTCTCTGACCTTTCTCCCCAGTCTATCCCCCAGGACCAGCGTGTATCTGAGTCAATGGACTCTCTCTGACCTTTCTCCCCAGTCCCCCAGGACCAGAGTGTAACTGAGTCAATGGGACTCTATCTGACCTTTCTCCCCAGTCCCCCAGGACCAGAGTGTATACTGAGTCAATGCGACTCTCTTTGATCTTTCTCCCCAGTCCCCCCAGGACCAGAGTGTATCTGAGTCAATGGGACTCTCTCTGACCTTTCTCTACAGTCCCCCAGGACCAGTGTGTATCTGAGTCAATGGGACTCTCTCTGACCTTTCTCCCCAGTCTATCCCCAGGACCAGTGTGTAACTGAGTCAATGGGACTCTCTCTGACCTTTCTCCGCAGTCTATCCCCAGGACCAGTGTGTATCTGAGTCAATGGGACACTCTGACCTTTATCCCCAGTCTATCCCCAGGACCAGTGTGTATCTGAGTCAATGGGACTCTCTGTGACCTTTCTCCACGGTCTATCCCCAGGACGAGTATGTATCTGAGTCAATGGGACTCTCTTTGTCATTCTCCCCACTCTATCCCCAGGACCAGAGTGTATCTGAGTCAATGGGACTCTCTCTGACCTTTCTCCCAAGTCTATCCCCAGGACCAGTGTGTATCTGTGTCAGTGGGACTCTCTGACCTTTCCCCCCAGTCTATCTCCAGGACCAGTGTGTATCTGAGTCAATGGGACTCTCTCTGACCTTTCTCCCCAGTCTATCCCCAGGACCAGTGTGTATCTGAGTCAATGGGACTCTCTCTGACCTTTCTCCCCAGTCCCCCAGGACCAGTGTGCATCTGAGTCAATGGGACTCTCTCTGACCTTTCTCCCCTGTCTATCCCCAGGACCAGTGTGTATCTGAGTCAATGAAACTTTCTCTGACCTTTCTCCCCACTCTATCGCCAGGACCAGTGTTTATCTGAGTCAATGGGACTCTCTCTGACCTTTCTCCCCAGTCCCCCAGTACTAGTGTGTATCTGAGTCTATGGGTCTCTCTCTGATTTTTCTCCACAGTCCCCCAGGTCCAGTGTATATCTGAGTCAATGGGGCTCTCTCTGACCTTTCTCCCCAGTCTATCCCCAGGACCAGTGTGTGCCTGAGTCAATGGGACTCTCTCTGACATTTCTCCCCATTCTATCCCCAGGACCAGTGTGTATCTGAGTCAATGGGACTCTCTCTGACCTTTCTCCCCAGTCCCCCAGGACCAGTGTGTATCTGAATCAATGGGACTCTCTCTGACCTTTCTCCCCAGACTATCCCCAGGACCAGTGAGTATCTGAGTCAATGGGACTCTCTCTGATATTTCTCCCCATGCCCCCAGGACCAGTGTGTACCTGAGTCAATGGGACTCTCTCTGACCTTTCTCCCCAGTCCCCCAGGACCAGTGTGTATCTGAGTCAATGGGACTCTCTCTGACCTTACTCCCCAGACCCCCTGGACCAGTGTGTATCTGAGTCAATGGGACGCTCTGACATTTCTCCCCAGTCTATCCCCAGGACCAGTGTGTATCTGAGTCAATGGGACACTCTGACCTTTATCCCCAGTCTATCCCCAGGACCAGTGTGTATCTGAGTCACTGGGACTCTCTGTGACCTTTCTCCACGGTCTATCCCCAGGACGAGTATGTATCTGAGTCAATGGGACTCTCTTTGTCATTCTCCCCACTCTATCCCCAGGACCAGAGTGTATCTGAGTCAATGGGACTCTCTCTGACCTTTCTCCCAAGTCTATCCCCAGGACCAGTGTGTATCTGTGTCAGTGGGACTCTCTGACCTTTCCCCCCAGTCTATCTCCAGGACCAGTGTGTATCTGAGTCAATGGGACTCTCTCTGACCTTTCTCCCCAGTCTATCCCCAGGACCAGTGTGTATCTGAGTCAATGGGACTCTCTCTGACCTTTCTCCCCAGTCCCCCAGGACCAGTGTGCATCTGAGTCAATGGGACTCTCTCTGACCTTTCTCCCCTGTCTATCCCCAGGACCAGTGTGTATCTGAGTCAATGAAACTTTCTCTGACCTTTCTCCCCACTCTATCGCCAGGACCAGTGTTTATCTGAGTCAATGGGACTCTCTCTGACCTTTCTCCCCAGTCCCCCAGTACTAGTGTGTATCTGAGTCTATGGGTCTCTCTCTGATTTTTCTCCACAGTCCCCCAGGTCCAGTGTATATCTGAGTCAATGGGGCTCTCTCTGACCTTTCTCCCCAGTCTATCCCCAGGACCAGTGTGTGCCTGAGTCAATGGGACTCTCTCTGACATTTCTCCCCATTCTATCCCCAGGACCAGTGTGTATCTGAGTCAATGGGACTCTCTCTGACCTTTCTCCCCAGTCCCCCAGGACCAGTGTGTATCTGAGTCAATGGGACTCTCTCTGACCTTACTCCCCAGACCCCCTGGACCAGTGTGTATCTGAGTCAATGGGACGCTCTGACATTTCTCCCCAGTCTATCCCCAGGTCCAGTGTGTACCTGAGTCAATGGGACTCTCTCTGACCTTTCTACCCAGTCCCCCAGGACCAGTGAGTATCTGAGTCAATGGGACTCTCTGTGACCTTTCTCCACAGTCTATCCCCAGGACCAGTGTGTATCTGAGTCAATGGGACTCTCTCTCTCATTCTCCCCATTCTATCCCCAGGACCAGAGTGTATCTGAGTCAATGGGACTCTCTCTGACCTTTCTCCCCAGTCAATCCCCAGGACCAGTGTGTATCTGAGTCAATGGGACTCTCTCTGACCTTTCTCCCCAGTCTATCCCCAGGACCAGTGTGTATCTGAGTCAGTGGGACTCTCTGACCTTTCCCCCCAGTCTATCCCCAGGACCAGTGTGTATCTGAGTCAATGGGACTCTCTCTGACCTTTCTCCCCAATCTATCCCCAGGACCAGTGTGTATCTGAGTCAATGGGACTCTCTCTGAACTTTCTCCCCAGTCCCCCAGGACCAGTGTGTATCTGAGTCAATGGGACTCTCTCTGACCTTTCTCCCCTGTCTATCCCCAGGACCAGTCTGTATCTGAGTCAATGAGACTCTCTCTGACCTTTCTCCCCAGTCTATCGCCAGGACCAGTGTTTATCTGAGTCAATGGGACTCTCTCTGACCTTTCTCCCCAGTCCTCCAGGACTAGTGTATATCTGAGTCTATGGGTCTCTCTCTGATTTTTCTCCCCAGTCTCCCAGGACCAGTGTGTATCTGAGACAATGGGGCTCTCTCTGACCTTTCTCCCCAGTCTATCCCCAGGACCAGTGTGTACCTGAGTCAATGGGACTCTCTCTGACATTTCTCCCCATTCTATCCCCAGGACCAGTGTGTATCTGAATCAATGGGACTCTCTCTGACCTTTCTCCCCAGTCCCCCAGGACCAGTGTGTATCTGAGTCAATGGGACTCTCTCTGACCTTTCTCCCCAGACTATCCCCAGGACCAGTGAGTATCTGAGTCAATGGGACTCTCTCTGATATTTCTCCCCATGCCCCCAGGACCAGTGTGTACCTGAGTCAATGGGACTCTCTCTGACCTTTCTCCCCAGTCCCCCAGGACCAGTGTGTATCTGAGTCAATGGGACTCTCTCTGACCTTTCTCCCCAGACCCCCTGGACCAGTGTGTATCTGAGTCAATGGGACGCTCTGACATTTCTCCCCAGTCTATCTCCAGGGCCAGTGTTTATCTGAGTCAATGGGACTCTCTCTGACATTTCTCCCCATTCTATCCCCAGGACCAGTGTGTATCTGAGTCAATGGGACTCTCTCTGACCTTTCTCCCGAGTCCCCCAGGACCAGTGTGTATCTGAGTCAATGGGACTCTCTCTGACCTTTCTCCCCAGACTATCCCCAGGTCCAGTGTGTATCTGAGTCAATGGGACTTTCTCTGAACTTTCTCCCCTGTCTATCCCCAGGACCAGTGTGTATCTGAGTCAATGGGACTCTCTCTGACCTTTCTCCGCAGTCCCCCAGGGCCAGTGTGTATCTGAGTCAATGGGACTCTCTCTGACTTTTCTCCCCAGTCTCTCCCCAGGACCAGTGTTTATCTGAGTCAATGGGACTCTCTCTGACCTTTCTCCCCAGTCTATCCCCAGGACCAGTGTGTAACTGAGTCAATGGGACTCTCTCTGACCTTTCTCCGCAGTCTATCCCCAGGACCAGTGTGTATCTGAGTCAATGGGACTCTCTGACCTTTATCCCCAGTCTACCCCCAGGACCAGTGTGTATCTGAGTCAATGGGACTCTCTGTGACCTTTCTCCACGGTCTATCCCCAGGACGAGTATGTATCTGAGTCAATGGGACTCTCTTTGTCATTCTCCCCACTCTATCCCCAGGACCAGAGTGTATCTGAGTCAATGGGACTCTCTCTGACCTTTCTCCCCAGTCAATCCCCAGGACCAGTGTGTATCTGAGTCAATGGGACTCTCTCTGACCTTTCTCCCAAGTCTATCCCCAGGACCAGTGTGTATCTGTGTCAGTGGGACTCTCTGACCTTTCCCCCCAGTCTATCTCCAGGACCAGTGTGTATCTGAGTCAATGGGACTCTCTCTGACCTTTCTCCCCAGTCTATCCCCAGGACCAGTGTGTATCTGAGTCAATGGGACTCTCTCTGACCTTTCTCCCCAGTCCCCCAGGACCAGTGTGTATCTGAGTCAATGGGACTCTCTCTGACCTTTCTCCCCTGTCTATCCCCAGGACCAGTGTGTATCTGAGTCAATGAAACTCTCTCTGACCTTTCTCCCCACTCTATCGCCAGGACCAGTGTTTATCTGAGTCAATGGGACTCTCTCTGACCTTTCTCCCCAGTCCCCCAGTACTAGTGTGTATCTGAGTCTATGGGTCTCTCTCTGATTTTTCTCCCCAGTCCCCCAGGTCCAGTGTATATCTGAGTCAATGGGGCTCTCTCTGATCTTTCTCACCAGTCTATCCCCAGGACCAGTGAGTATCTGAGTCAATGGGACTCTCTGTGACCTTTCTCCACAGTCTATCCCCAGGACCAGTGTGTATCTGAGTCAATGGGACTCTCTCTCTCATTCTCCCCATTCTATCCCCAGGACCAGAGTGTATCTGAGTCAATGGGACTCTCTCTGACCTTTCTCCCCAGTCAATCCCCAGGACCAGTGTGTATCTGAGTCAATGGGACTCTCTCTGACCTTTCTCCCCAGTCTATCCCCAGGACCAGTGTGTATCTGAGTCAGTAGGACTCTCTGAACTTTCCCCCCAGTCTATCCCCAGGACCAGTGTGTATCTGAGTCAATGGGACTCTCTCTGACCTTTCTCCCCAATCTATCCCCAGGACCAGTGTGTATCTGAGTCAATGGGACTCTCTCTGGACTTTCTGCCCAGTCCCCCAGGACCAGTGTGTATCTGAGTCAATGGGACTCTCTCTGACCTTTCTCCCCTGTCTATCCCCAGGACCAGTCTGTATCTGAGTCAATGAGACTCTCTCTGACCTTTCTCCCCAGTCTATCGCCAGGACCAGTGTTTATCTGAGTCAATGGGACTCTCTCTGACCTTTCTCCCCAGTCCTCCAGGACTAGTGTATATCTGAGTCTATGGGTCTCTCTCTGATTTTTCTCCCCAGTCTCCCAGGACCAGTGTGTATCTGAGACAATGGGGCTCTCTCTGACCTTTCTCCCCAGTCTATCCCCAGGACCAGTGTGTGCCTGAGTCAATGGGACTCTCTCTGACATTTCTCCCCATTCTATCCCCAGGACCAGAGTGTATCTGAGTCAATGGGACTCTCTCTGACCTTTCTCCCCAGTCAATCCCCAGGACCAGTGTGTATCTGAGTCAATGGGACTCTCTCTGACCTTTCTCCCCAGTCTATCCCCAGGACCAGTGTGTATCTGAGTCAGTGGGACTCTCTGACCTTTCCCCCCAGTCTATCCCCAGGACCAGTGTGTATCTGAGTCAATGGGACTCTCTCTGACCTTTCTCCCCAATCTATCCCCAGGACCAGTGTGTATCTGAGTCAATGGGTCTCTCTCTGAACTTTCTCCCCAGTCCCCCAGGACCAGTGTGTATCTGAGTCAATGGGACTCTCTCTGACCTTTCTCCCCTGTCTATCCCCAGGACCAGTCTGTATCTGAGTCAATGAGACTCTCTCTGACCTTTCTCCCCAGTCTATCGCCAGGACCAGTGTTTATCTGAGTCAATGGGACTCTCTCTGACCTTTCTCCCCAGTCCTCCAGGACTAGTGTATATCTGAGTCTATGGGTCTCTCTCTGATTTTTCTCCCCAGTCTCCCAGGACCAGTGTGTATCTGAGACAATGGGGCTCTCTCTGACCTTTCTCCCCAGTCTATCCCCAGGACCAGTGTGTACCTGAGTCAATGGGACTCTCTCTGACATTTCTCCCCATTCTATCCCCAGGACCAGTGTGTATCTGAGTCAATGGGACTCTCTCTGACCTTTCTCCCCAGTCCCCCAGGACCAGTGTGTATCTGAGTCAATGGGACTCTCTCTGACCTTTCTCCCCAGACTATCCCCAGGACCAGTGAGTATCTGAGTCAATGGGACTCTCTCTGATATTTCTCCCCATGCCCCCAGGACCAGTGTGTACCTGAGTCAATGGGACTCTCTCTGACCTTTCTCCCCAGTCCCCCAGGACCAGTGTGTATCTGAGTCAATGGGACTCTCTCTGACCTTTCTCCCCAGACCCCCTGGACCAGTGTGTATCTGAGTCAATGGGACTCTCTGACATTTCTCCCCAGTCTATCCCCAGGGCCAGTGTTTATCTGAGTCAATGGGACTCTCTCTGACATTTCTCCCCATTCTATCCCCAGGACCAGTGTGTATCTGAGTCAATGGGACTCTCTCTGACCTTTCTCCCCAGTCCCCCAGGACCAGTGTGTATCTGAGTCAATGGGACTCTCTCTGACCTTTCTCCCCAGACTATCCCCAGGTCCAGTGTGTATCTGAGTCAATGGGACTCTCTGACCTTTATCCCCAGTCTATCCCCAGGACCAGTGTGTATCTGAGTCAATGGGACTCTCTGTGACCTTTCTCCACGGTCTATCCCCAGGACGAGTATGTATCTGAGTCAATGGGACACTCTTTGTCATTCTCCCCACTCTATCCCCAGGACCAGAGTGTATCTGAGTCAATGGGACTCTCTCTGACCTTTCTCCCCAGTCAATCCCCAGGACCAGTGTGTATCTGAGTCAATGGGACTCTCTCTGACCTTTCTCCCAAGTCTATCCCCAGGACCAGTGTGTATCTGTGTCAGTGGGACTCTCTGACCTTTCTCCCCAGTCTCTGCCCAGGACCAGTGTGTATCTGAGTCAATGGGACTCTCTCTGACCTTTCTCCCCAGTCTATCCCCAGGACCAGTGTGTATCTGAGTCAATGGGACTCTCTCTGACCTTTCTCCCCAGTCCCCCAGGACCAGTGTGTATCTGAGTCAATGGGACTCTCTCTGACCTTTCTCCCCTGTCTATCCCCAGGACCAGTGTGTATCTGAGTCAATGAAACTCTCTCTGACCTTTCTCCCCACTCTGTCGCCAGGACCAGTGTTTATCTGAGTCAATGGGACTCTCTCTGACCTTTCTCCCCAGTCCCCCAGTACTAGTGTGTATCTGAGTCTATGGGTCTCTCTCTGATTTTTCTCCCCAGTCCCCCAGGTCCAGTGTATATCTGAGTCAATGGGGCTCTCTCTGATCTTTCTCACCAGTCTATCCCCAGGACCAGTGAGTATCTGAGTCAATGGGACTCTCTGTGACCTTTCTCCACAGTCTATCCCCAGGACCAGTGTGTATCTGAGTCAATGGGACTCTCTCTCTCATTCTCCCCATTCTATCCCCAGGACCAGAGTGTATCTGAGTCAATGGGACTCTCTCTGACCTTTCTCCCCAGTCGATCCCCAGGACCAGTGTGTATCTGAGTCAATGGGACTCTCTCTGACCTTTCTCCCCAGTCTATCCCCAGGACCAGTGTGTATCTGAGTCAGTGGGACTCTCTGAACTTTCCCCCAAGTCTATCCCCAGGACCAGTCTGTATCTGAGTCAATGAGACTCTCTCTGACCTTTCTCCCCAGTCTATCGCCAGGACCAGTGTTTATCTGAGTCAATGGGACTCTCTCTGACCTTTCTCCCCAGTCCTCCAGGACTAGTGTATATCTGAGTCTATGGGTCTCTCTCTGATTTTTCTCCCCAGTCTCCCAGGACCAGTGTGTATCTGAGACAATGGGGCTCTCTCTGACCTTTCTCCCCAGTCTATCCCCAGGACCAGTGTGTGCCTGAGTCAATGGGACTCTCTCTGACATTTCTCCCCATTCTATCCCCAGGACCAGTGTGTATCTGAGTCAATGGGACTCTCTCTGACCTTTCTCCCCAGTCCCCCAGGACCAGTGTGTATCTGAGTCAATGGGACTCTCTCTGACCTTTCTCCCCAGACTATCCCCAGGACCAGTGAGTATCTGAGTCAATGAGACTCTCTCTGATATTTCTCCCCAGACCCCCTGGACCAGTGTGTACCTGAGTCAATGGGACTCTCTCTGACCTTTCTCCCCAGTCCCCCAGGACCAGTGTGTATCTGAGTCAATGGGACTCTCTCTGACCTTTCTCCCCAGACCCCCTGGACCAGTGAGTATCTGAGTCAATGGGACTCTCTGTGACCTTTCTCCACAGTCTATCCCCAGGACCAGTGTGTATCTGAGTCAATGTGACTCTCTCCCTCATTCTCCCCATTCTATCCCCAGGACCAGAGTGTATCTGAGTCAATGGGACTCTCTCTGACCTTTCTCCCCAGTCAATCCCCAGGACCAGTGTGTATCTGAGTCAATGGGACTCTCTCTGACCTTTCTCCCCAGTCTATCCCCAGGACCAGTGTGTATCTGAGTCAGTGGGACTCTCTGACATTTCCCCCCAGTCTATCCCCAGGACCAGTGTGTATCTGAGTCAATGGGACTCTCTCTGACCTTTCTCCCCAATCTATCCCCAGGACCAGTGTGTATCTGAGTCAATGGGACTCTCTCTGAACTTTCTCCCCAGTCCCCCAGGACCAGTGTGTATCTGAGTCAATGGGACTCTCTCTGACATTTCTCCCCTGTCTATCCCCAGGACCAGTCTGTATCTGAGTCAATGAGACTCTCTCTGACCTTTCTCCCCAGTCTATCGCCAGGACCAGTGTTTATCTGAGTCAATGGGACTCTCTCTGACCTTTCTCCCCAGTCCTCCAGGACTAGTGTATATCTGAGTCTATGGGTCTCTCTCTGATTTTTCTCCCCAGTCTCCCAGGACCAGTGTGTATCTGAGACAATGGGGCTCTCTCTGACCTTTCTCCCCAGTCTATCCCCAGGACCAGTGTGTACCTGAGTCAATGAGACTCTCTCTGACATTTCTCCCCATTCTATCCCCAGGACCAGTGTGTATCTGAGTCAATGGGACTCTCTCTGACCTTTCTCCCCAGTCCCCCAGGACCAGTGTGTATCTGAGTCAATGGGACTCTCTCTGACCTTTCTCCCCAGACTATCCCCAGGACCAGTGAGTATCTGAGTCAATGGGACTCTCTCTGATATTTCTCCCCATGCCCCCAGGACCAGTGTGTACCTGAGTCAATGGGACTCTCTCTGACCTTTCTCCCCAGTCCCCCAGGACCAGTGTGTATATGAGTCAATGGGACTCTCTCTGACCTTTCTCCCCAGACCCCCTGGACCAGTGTGTATCTGAGTCAATGGGACGCTCTGACATTTCTCCACAGTCTATCCCCAGGGCCAGTGTTTATCTGAGTCAATGGGACTCTCTCTGACATTTCTCCCCATTCTATCCCCAGGACCAGTGTGTATCTGTGTCAATGGGACTCTCTCTGACATTTCTCCCCAGTCCCCCAGGACCAGTGTGTATCTGAGTCAATGGGACTCTCTCTGACCTTTCTCCCCAGACTATCCCCAGGTCCAGTGTGTATCTGAGTCAATGGGACTTTCTCTGAACTTTCTCCCCTGTCTATCCCCAGGACCAGTGTGTATCTGAGTCAATGGGACTCTCTCTGACCTTTCTCCCCAGTCCCCCAGGACCAGTGTGTATCTGAGTCAATGGGACTCTCTCTGACCTTTCTCCCCAGACTATCCCCAGGACCAGTGAGTATCTGAGTCAATGGGACTCTCTCTGATATTTCTCCCCATGCCCCCAGGACCAGTTTGTACCTGAGTCAATGGGACTCTCTCTGACCTTTCTCCCCAGTCCCCCAGGACCAGTGTGTATCTGAGTCAATGGGACTCTCTCTGACCTTTCTCCCCAGACCCCCTGGACCAGTGTGTATCTGAGTCAATGGGACGCTCTGACATTTCTCCCCAGTCTATCCCCAGGGCCAGTGTTTATCTGAGTCAATGGGACTCTCTCTGACATTTCTCCCCATTCTATCCCCAGGACCAGTGTGTATCTGAGTCAATGGGACTCTCTCTGACCTTTCTCCCCAGTCCCCCAGGACCAGTGTGTATCTGAGTCAATGGGACTCTGTCTGACCTTTCTCCCCAGACTATCCCCAGGTCCAGTGTGTATCTGAGTCAATGGGACTTTCTCAGAACTTTCTCCCCTGTCTATCCCCAGGACCAGTGTGTATCTGAGTCAATGGGACTCTCTCTGACCTTTCTCCGCAGTCCCCCAGGGCCAGTGTGTATCTGAGTCAATGGGACTCTCTCTGACTTTTCTCCCCAGTCTCTCCCCAGGACCCGTGTGTATCTGAGTCAATGGGACTCTCTCTGACCTTTCTCCACAGTATATCCCCCAGGACTCGTGTGTATCTGAGTCAATGGGACTCTCTGACCTTTCTCCCCAGTCTATCCCCAGGACCAGTGTTTATCTGAGTCAATGGGACTCTCTCTGACTTTTCTCCCCAGTATATGCCCCAGGACCAGTGTGTATCTGAGTCAATGGGACTCTCTGACCTTTCTCCACAGTCTATCCCCAGGACCAGTTTTTATCTGAGTCAATGGGACTCTCTCTCACCTTTCTCCCCAGTCTATCCCCCAGGACCAATGTGTATCTGAGTCAATGGGACTCTCTGTGACCTTTCTCCACAGTCTATCCCCAGGACCAGTGTGTATCTGAGTCAATGGGACTCTATCTGACGTTTCTCCCCGTCCCCCATTACCAGAGTGTATCCTGGTCAATGGGACTCTCTCTGAACTTTCTCCCCAGTCCCCCAGGACCAGTGTGTATCTGAGTCAATGGGACTCTCTCTGACCTTTCTCCCCTGTCTATCCACAGGACCAGTGTGTATCTGAGTCAATGAGACTCTCTCTGACTTTTCTCCCCAGTCTATCGCCAGGACCAGTGTTTATCTGAGTCAATGGGACTCTCTCTGACCTTTCTCCCCAGTCCTCCAGGACTAGTGTGTATCTGAGTATATGGGTCTCTCTCTGATTTTTCTCCCCAGTCTCCCAGGACCAGTGTGTATCTGAGTCAATGGGGCTCTCTCTGACCTTTCTCCCCAGTCTATACCCAGGACCAGTGTGTACCTGAGTCAATGGGACTCTCTCTGACCTTGCTCCCCAGTCCCCCAGGACCAGTGAGTATCTGAGTCAATGGGACTCTCTCTTTTATTTCTCCCCATGCCCCCAGGACCAGTGTGTACCTGAGTCAATGGGACTCTCTCTGACCTTTCTCCCCAGTCCCCCAGGACCAGTGTGTATCTGAGTCAATGGGACTCTCTCTGACCTTTCTCCCCAGACCCCCTGGACCAGTGTGTATCTGAGTCAATGGGACGCTCTGATATTTCTCCCCAGTCTATCCCCAGGGCCAGTGTTTATCTGAGTCAATGGGACTCTCTCTGACATTTCTCCCCATTCTATCCCCAGGACCAGTGTGTATCTGAGTCAATGGGACTCTCTCTGAACTTTCTCCCCAGTCCCCCGGGACCAGTGTGTATCTGAGTCAATGGGACTCTCTCTGACCTTTCTCCCCAGACTATCCCCAGGTCCAGTGTGTATCTGAGTCAATGGGACTTTCTCTGAACTTTCTCCCCTGTCTATCCCCAGGACCAGTGTGTATCTGAGTCAATGGGACTCTCTCTGACCTTTCTCCGCAGTCCCCCAGGGCCAGTGTGTATCTGAGTCAATGGGACTCTCTCTGAATTTTCTCCCCAGTCTCTCCCCAGGACTAGTGTGTATCTGAGTCAATGGGACTCTCTGACCTTTCTCCCCAGTCTATCCCCAGGACCAGTGTTTATCTGAGTCAATGGGACTATCTCTGACTTTTCTCCCCAGTCTATCCCCCAGGACCAATGTGTATCTGAGTCAATGGGACTCTCTGTGACCTTTCTCCACAGTCTATCCCCAGGACCAGTGTGTATCTGAGTCAATGGGACTCTATCTGACGTTTCTCCCCGTCCCCCATTACCAGAGTGTATCCTGGTCAATGGGACTCTCTCTGACCTTACTCCCCAGTCCACCAGGACCAGAGTGTATCTGAGTCAATGGGACTCTCTCTGATCTGTCTCCCCAGTCCCTCAGGACCAGAGTGTGTCTGAGTCAATGGGACTCTCTCAGACCTTTCTCCCCAGTGCCCCATGACCAGTGTGTATCTGAGTCAATGGGACTATCTCTGACCTTTCTCCCCAGTCTATCCCCAGGACCAGTGTGTAACTGAGTCAATGGGACTCACTCTGACCTTTCTCAACAGTCTATCCCCAGGACCAGTGTGTATCTGAGTCAATGGGACTTTCTGACCTTTCTCCCCAGTCCCCCAGGACCAATGTGTATCTGAGTCAATGCGACTCTCTCTGACCTTTCTCCCCAGTCTATCCCCAGGACCAGTGTGTATCTGAGTCAATGGCACTCTCTCTGACCTTTCTCCCCAGTCCATCCCCAGGACCAGTATGTATCTGAGTCAATGGGACTCTCTCTGACCATTCTCCCCAGTCTATCCTTAGGACCAGTGTGTATCTGAGTCAATGGGACTCTCTCTGACCTTTCTCCCCAGTCTATCCTGAGGACCAGTGTGTATCTGTGTCAATGGGACTCTCTCTGACATTTCTCCCCAGTCTATCCGCAGGAGCAGTGTGTATCTGAGTCAATGGGACTCCCTCTGACCTTTCTCCCCAGTCTATCCCCAGAACCATTGTGTATCTGAATCAATGGCACTCTCTCTGAAATTTCTCCCCAGTCCCCCAGGACCAGTGTGTATCTGAGTCAATGGGACTCTCTCTGACCTTCCTCCCCAGTCTATCCTTAGGACCAGTGTGTATCTGAATCAATGGGAATCTCTGACATTTCTCCCCAGTCTATCCGCAGGACCAGTGTGCATCTGAGTTAATGGGATTCTCTCTGACCTTTCTCCCCAGTCTCTCCCCTGGACCAGTTTGCATCTGAGTCAATGGGACTCTCTCTGAACTTTCTCCCCAGTCTATCCCCAGGACCAGTGTGTATCTGAGTCAATGGGTCTCTCTCTGACCTTTCTCCCCAGTCTATCCCCAGGACAAGTATGTATCTGAGTCAATGGGACTCTCTCTGACCTTTCTCCCCAGTCTATCCTTAGGACCAGTGTGTATCTGAATCAATGGGACTCTCTCTGACATTTCTCCCCAGTCTATCCGCAGGACCAGTGTGTATCTGAGTCAATGGGACTCTCTGACCTTTCCCCCCAGTCTAATCCCAGGACCAGTGTGTATCTGAGTCAATGGGACTCTCTCTGACCTTTCTCCCCAGTCTATCCCCAGGACCAGTGTGTATCTGAGTCAATGGGACTCTCTCTGGCCTTTCTCCCCAGTCCCCCAGGACCAGTGTGTATCTGAGTTAATGGGACTCTCCCTGACCTTTCTCCCCTCTCTATCCCCAGGACCAGTGTGTATCTGAGTCAATGGGAGTCTCTCTGACCATTCTCCCCAGTCTCTCCCCTGGACCAGTGTGCATCTGAGTCAATGGGACTCTCTCTGACCTTTCTCCCCAGTCTATCCCCAGGACCAGTGTGTATCTGAGTCAATGGGACTCTCTCTGACCTTTCTCCCCAGTCTATCCCCAGGACCAGTGTTTATCTGAGTCAATGGGACTCTCTCTGACCTTTCTCCCCAGTCCCCCAGGACCAGTGTGTATCTGAGTCAATGGGTCTCTCTCTGACTTTTCTCCCCAGTCCCCCAGGACGAGTGTGTATCTGCGTCAATGGGGCTCTCTCTGACCTTTCTCCCCAGTCCCCCAGGACCAGTGTGTATCTGAGTCAAAGGGACTCTCTCTGATCTATCTCCCCAGTCCCCCAGGACCAGTGTGTATCTGAGGCAATGGGACTCTCTGAACTTTCTCACCAGTCTATCCCCATGAGCAGTGTTTATCTGAGTCAATGGGACACTCTCTGACCTTTCTCCCCAGTCTATCCCCAGGACCAGTGTGTATCTGAGTCAATGGGACTCTCTCTTACCTTTCTCCCCAGTCTATCCCCAGGACCAGTTTGTATCTGAGTCAATGGGACTCTCTCTGAAATTTCTCCCCAGTCCCCCAGGACCAGTGTGAATCTGAGTCAATGGGACTCTCTCTGACATTTCTCCCCAGTCTATCCCCAGGACCAACGTGTATCTGAGTCAATGGGACTCTCTCTGAACTTTCACCCTGTCTATCCCCAGGACCAGTGTGTACCTGAGTCAAAGGTACTCTCTCTGACCTTTCTCCCCAGTCCCCCAGGACCAGTGTGTATCTGAATCAATGGGACTCTCTCTGACATTTCTCCCCAGTCTATCCCGAGGACAAGTGTTTATCTGAGTCAATGGGAATCTCTCTCACCTTTCTCCCCAGTCTATCCCCAGGACCAGTGTGTATCTGAGTCAAAGGGACTCTCTCTGACATTTCTCCCCTGTCCCCCAGGTCCAGAGTGTATCTGAGTCAATGGGACTCGCTCTGACCTTTCTCCCCAGTCCCCCAGGACCAGAGTGTATCTGAGTCAATGGGACTCTCTCTGATCTTTCTCCCCAGTCCCCCAGGACCAGAGTGTATCTGAGTCAATGGGACTCTCTCTGACCTTTCTCCCCAGTCCCCCAGGACCAGTGTGTATCTGAGTCAATGGGACTCTCTCTGACCTTTCTCCCCAGTCTATCCCCAGGACCAGTGTGTATCTGAGTCAATGGGACTGTCTCTGACCTTTCTCCCCAATCTGTCCCCAGGACCAGTGTGTATCTGAGTCAATGGGGCTTTCTGACCGTTCTCCCCAGTCTATCCCCATTACCATTGTGTATCTGAGTCAATGGGACCCTCTCTGACCTTTCTCCCCAGTATATCCCCCAGGACCAGTGTGTATCTGAGTCAATGGGTCTCTCTGACCATTCTCCCATGTCTATCCCCAGGACCAGTTTTTATCTGATTCAATGGGACTCTCTCTGACCTTTCTCCCCAGTCTATCCCCCAGTACCAGTGTGTATCTGAGTCAATGGGAATCTCTCTGACCTTTCTCCCCAGTCTAATCCCAGGACCAGTGTGTATCTGAGTCAATGGGACTCTCTCTGACCTTTCTCCCCAGTGTATCCCCAGGACCAGTGTGTATCTGAGTCAATGGGACTCTCTCTGGCCTTTCTCCCCAGTCCCCCAGGACCAGTGTGTATCTGAGTTAATGGGACTCTCCCTGACCTTTCTCCCCTCTCTATCCCCAGGACCAGTGTGTATCTGAGTCAATGGGACTCTCTCTGACCATTCTCCCCAGTCTCTCCCCTGGACCAGTGTGCATCTGAGTCAATGGGACTCTCTCTGACCTTTCTCCCCAGTCTATCCCCAGGACCAGTGTGTATCTGAGTCAATGGGACTCTCTCTGACCTTTTTCCCCAGTCCCCCAGGACCAGTGTGTATCTGAGTCAATGGGTCTCTCTCTGACTTTTCTCCCCAGTCCCCCAGGACGAGTGTGTATCTGCGTCAATGGGGCTCTCTCTGATCTTTCTCCCCAGTCCCCCAGGACCAGTGTGTATCTGAGTCAAAGGGACTCTCTCTGATCTATCTCCCCAGTCCCCCAGGACCAGTGTGTATCTGAGGCAATGGGACTCTCTGAACTTTCTCACCAGTCTATCCCCATGAGCAGTGTTTATCTGAGTCAATGTGACACTCTCTGACCTTTCTCCCCAGTCTATCCCCAGGACCAGTGTGTATCTGAGTCAATGGGACTCTCTCTTACCTTTCTCCCCAGTCTATCCCCAGGACCATTTTGTATCTGAGTCAATGGGACTCTCTCTGAAATTTCTCCCCAGTCCCCCAGGACCAGTGTGTATCTGAGTCAATGGGACTCTCTCTGACCTTTCTCCCCAGTCTATCCCCAGGACCAACGTGTATCTGAGTCAATGGGACTCTCTCTGAACTTTCACCCTGTCTATCCCCAGGACCAGTGTGTACCTGAGTCAAAGGTACTCTCTCTGACCTTTCTCCCCAGTCCCCCAGGACCAGTGTGTATCTGAATCAATGGGACTCTCTCTGACATTTCTCCCCAGTCTATCCCGAGGACAAGTGTTTATCTGAGTCAATGGGAATCTCTCTCACCTTTCTCCCCAGTCTATCCCCAGGACCAGTGTGTATCTGAGTCAAAGGGACTCTCTCTGACATTTCTCCCCTGTCCCCCAGGTCCAGAGTGTATCTGAGTCAATGGGACTCGCTCTGACCTTTCTCCCCAGTCCCCCAGGACCAGAGTGTATCTGAGTCAATGGGACTCTCTCTGATCTTTCTCCCCAGTCCCCCAGGACCAGAGTGTATCTGAGTCAATGGGACTCTCTCTGACCTTTCTCCCCAGTCCCCCAGGACCAGTGTGTATCTGAGTCAATGGGACTCTCTCTGACCTTTCTCCCCAGTCTATCCCCAGGACCAGTGTGTATCTGAGTCAATGGGACTGTCTCTGACCTTTCTCCCCAATCTGTCCCCAGGACCAGTGTGTATCTGAGTCAATGGGGCTTTCTGACCGTTCTCCCCAGTCTATCCCCATTACCTGTGTGTATCTGAGTCAATGGGACCCTCTCTGACATTTCTCCCCAGTATATCCCCCAGGACCAGTGTGTATCTGGAGTCAATGGGTCTCTCTGACCTTTCTCCCATGTCTATCCCCAGGACCAGTTTTTATCTGATTCAATGGGACTCTCTCTGACCTTTCTCCCCAGTCTATCCCCCAGTACCAGTGTGTATCTGAGTCAATGGGAATCTCTCTGACCTTTCTCCCCAGTCTATTCCCAGGACCAGTGTGTATCTGAGTCAATGGGACTCTCTCTGACCTTTCTCCCCAGTCTATCCCCAGGACCAGTGTGTATCTGAGTCATTGGGACTCTCTCTGACCTTTCACCCCAGTCTATCCCCAGGACCAGTGTGTATCTGAGTCAATGGGACTCTCTGAACTTTCTCCCCAGTCTATCCCCAGGACCAGTGTGTATCTGAGTCAATGGGACTCTCTGACATTTCTCCCCAGTCTATCCCCAGGACCAGTGTGTATCTGAGTCAATGGGACTCTCTGATCTTTCTCCCCAGTCTATCCCCAGGACCACTGTGCATCTGAGTAAATGTGGCTCTCTATGACATTTCACCCCAGTCTCTTCCCAGCAACAGTGTGTATCTGAGTCAATGGGACACTCTCTGACCATTCTCCCCAGTCTATCCCCAGGACCAGGGTGTATCTGAGTCAATGGCACTCTCTCTGACCATTCTCCCCAGTCTATCCTTAGGACCAGTGTGTATCTGAGTCAATGGGACTCTCTCTGACATTTCTCCCCAGTCTATCCTGAGGACCAGTGTGTATCTGTGTCAATGGGACTCTCTCTGACATTTCTCCCCAGTCTATCCGCAGGACCAGTGTGTATCTGAGTCAATGGGACTCACTCTGACCTTTCTCCCCAGTCTATCCCCAGAACCAGTGTGTATCAGAATCAATGGGACTCTCTCTGAAATTTCTCCCCAGTCCCCCAGGACCAGTGTGTATCTGAGTCAATGGGACTCTCTCTGACCTTTCTCCCCTCTCTATCCCCAGGACCAATGTGTATCTGAGTTAATGGGACTCTCTCTGACCTTTCTCCCCACTCTCTCCCCTGGACCAGTGTGCATCTGAGTCAATGGGACTCTCTCTGAACTTTCTCCCCAGTCTATCCCCAGGACCAGTGTGTATCTGAGTCAATGGGCCTCTCTCTGACCTTTCTCCCCAGTCTATCCCCAGGACCAGTATGTATCTGAGTCAATGGGACTCTCTCTGACCTTTCTCCCCAGTCTATCCTTAGGACCAGTGTGTATCTGAATCAATGGGACTCTCTCTGACATTTCTCCCCAGTCTATCCGCAGGACCAGTTTGTATCTGAGTCAATGGGACTCTCTGAATTTTCCCCCCAGTCTAACCCCAGGACCAGTGTGTATCTGAGTCAATGGGACTCTCTCTGACCTTTCTCCCCAGTCTATCCCCAGGACCAGTGTGTATCTGAGTCAATGGGACTCTCTCTGGCCTTTCTCCCCAGTCCCCCAGGACCAGTGTGTATCTGAGTTAATGGGACTCTCTCTGACCTTTCTCCCCTCTCTATCCCCATGACCAGTGTGTATCTGAGTCAATGGGACTCTCTCTGACCTTTCTCCCCAGTCTCTCCCCTGGACCAGTGTGCATCTGAGTCAATGGGACTCTCTCTGACCTTTCTCCCCAGTCCCCCAGAACCAGTGTGTATCTGAGTCAATGGGTCTCTCTCTGACTTTTCTCCCCAGTCCCCCAGGACGAGTGTGTATCTGAGTCAATGGGGCTCTCTCTGACCTTTCTCCCCAGACTATCCCCAGGACCAGTGTGTACCTGAGTCAATTTGAATCTCCCTGACCTTTCTCTCCAGTCCCCCAGGATCAGTGTGTATCTGAATCAATGGGACTCTCTCTGATCTATCTCCCCAGTCCCCCAGGACCAGTGTGTATCTGAGGCAATGGGACTCTCTGACCTTTCTCCCCAGTATATCCCCATGAGCAATGTTTATCTGAGTCAATGGGACACTCTCTGACCTTTCTCCCCAGTCTATCCCCAGGACCAGTGTGTATCTGAGTCAATGGGACTCTCTCTTACCTTTCTCCCCAGTCTATCCCCAGGACCAGTTTGTATCTGAGTCAATGGGACTCTCTCTGAAATTTCTCCCCAGTCCCCCAGGACCAGTGTGTATCTGAGTCAATGGGACTCTCTCTGACCTTTCTCCCCAGTCTATCCCCAGGACCAACGTGTATCTGAGTCAATGGGACTCTCTCTGAACTTTCACCCTGTCTATCCCCAGGACCAGTGTGTACCTGAGTCAAAGGTACTCTCTCTGACCTTTCTCCCCAGTCCCCCAGGACCAGTGTGTATCTGAATCAATGGGACTCTCTCTGACATTTCTCCCCAGTCTATCCCCAGGACCAGTGTTTATCTGAGTCAATGGGAATCTCTCTAACCTTTCACCCCAGTATATCCCCCAGGACCAGTGTGTATCTGAGTCAATGGGACTGTCTGACCTTTCTCCCCAGTCTATCCCCCAGGACCAGTGTGTATCTGAGTCAATGGGACTCTATCTGACCTTTCTCCCCAGTCTATCCCCAGGACCAGTGTGTATCTGAGTCAATGGGACTCTCTCTGACCTTTCTCCCCAGTCCCGCAGGTCCAGAGTGTATCTGAGTCAATGGGACTCTCTCTGACCTTTATCCCCAGTCTCCCAGGACCAGAGTATATCTGAGACAATGGCACTCTCTCTGATCTTTCTCCCCAGTCCCCCAGGACCAGAGTGTATCTGTGTCAATGGGACTCTCTCTGACATTTCTCCCCAGTCCCCCAGGACCAGTGTGTATCTGAGTCAATGGGACTCTCTCTGACCTTTCTCCCCAGTCTATCCCCAGGACCAGTGTGTATCTGAGTCAATGGGACTCTCTCTGGCCTTTCTCCCCAGTCCCCCAGGACCAGTGTGTATCTGAGTTAATGGGACTCTCTCTGACCTTTCTCCCCTCTCTATCCCCATGACCAGTGTGTATCTGAGTCAATGGGACTCTCTCTGACCTTTCTCCCCAGTCTCTCCCCTGGACCAGTGTGCATCTGAGTCAATGGGACTCTCTCTGACCTTTCTCCCCAGTCCCCCAGAACCAGTGTGTATCTGAGTCAATGGGTCTCTCTCTGACTTTTCTCCCCAGTCCCCCAGGACGAGTGTGCATCTGAGTCAATGGGGCTCTCTCTGACCTTTCTCCCCAGACTATCCCCAGGACCAGTGTGTACCTGAATCAATGGGAATCTCCCTGACCTTTCTCTCCAGTCCCCCAGGACCAGTGTTTATCTGAATCAATGGGACTCTCTCTGATCTATCTCCCCAGTCCCCCAGGACCAGTGTGTATCTGAGGCAATGGGACTCTCTGACCTTTCTCCCCAGTATATCCCCATGAGCAATGTTTATCTGAGTCAATGGGACACTCTCTGACCTTTCTCCCAGTCTATCCCCAGGACCAGTGTGTATCTGAGTCAATGGGACTCTCTCTTACCTTTGTCCCCAGTCTATCCCCAGGACCAGTTTGTATCTGAGTCAATGGGACTCTCTCTGAAATTTCTCCCCAGACCCCCAGGACCAGTGTGTATCTGAGTCAATGGGACTCTCTCTGACCTTTCTCCCCAGTCTATCCCCAGGACCAACGTGTATCTGAGTCAATGGGACTCTCTCTGAACTTTCACCCTGTCTATCCCCAGGACCAGTGTGTACCTGAGTCAAAGGTACTCTCTCTGATCTTTCTCCCCAGTCACCCAGGACCAGTGTGTATCTGAATCAATGGGACTCTCTCTGACATTTCTCCCCAGTCTATCCCCAGGACAAGTGTTTATCTGAGTCAATGGGAATCTCTCTAACCTTTCTCCCCAGTATATCCCCCAGGACCAGTGTGTATCTGTGTCAATGGGACTCTCTGACCTTTCTCCCCACTCTATCCCCCAGGACCAGTGTGTATCTGAGTCAATGGGACTCTATCTGACCTTTCTCCCCAGTCTATCCCCAGGACCAGTGTTTATCTGAGTCAATGGGACTCTCTCTGACCTTTCTCCCCAGTCCCCCAGGTCCAGAGTGTATCTGAGTCAATGGGACTCTCTCTGACCTTTCTCCCCAGTCCCCCAGGACCAGAGTACATCTGAGACAATGGCACTCTCTCTGATCTTTCTCCCCAGTCCCCCAGGACCAGAGTGTATCTGAGTCAATGGGACTGTCTCTGACCTTTCTCCCCAATCTGTCCCCAGGACCAGTGTGTATCTGAGTCAATGGGTCTCTCTCTGGCCTTTCTCCCCAGTCCGCCAGGACCAGTGTGTATCTGAGTTATTGGGACTCTCTCTGACCTTTCTCCCCTCTCTATCCCCATGACCAGTGTGTATCTGAGTCAATGGGACTCTCTCTGACCTTTCTCCCCAGTCTCTCCCCTGGACCAGTGTGCATCTGAGTCAATGGGACTCTCTCTGACCTTTCTCCCCAGTCCCCCAGAACCAGTGTGTATCTGAGTCAATGGGACTCTCTCTGACCTTTCTCCCCAGTCTCTCCCCTGGACCAGTGTGCATCTGAGTCAATGGGACTCTCTCTGACCTTTCTCCCCAGTCCCCCAGAACCAGTGTGTATCTGAGTCAATGGGTCTCTCTCTGACTTTTCTCCCCAGTCCCCCAGGACGAGTGTGCATCTGAGTCAATGGGGCTCTCTCTGACCTTTCTCCCCAGACTATCCCCAGGACCAGTGTGTACCTGAATCAATGGGAATCTCCCTGACCTTTCTCTCCAGTCCCCCAGGACCAGTGTTTATCTGAATCAATGGGACTCTCTCTGATCTATCTCCCCAGTCCCCCAGGACCAGTGTGTATCTGAGGCAATGGGACTCTCTGACCTTTCTCCCCAGTATATCCCCATGAGCAATGTTTATCTGAGTCAATGGGACACTCTCTGACCTTTCTCCCCAGTCTATCCCCAGGACCAGTGTGTATCTGAGTCAATGGGACTCTCTCTTACCTTTCTCCCCAGTCTATCCCCAGGACCAGTTTGTATCTGAGTCAATGGGACTCTCTCTGAAATTTCTCCCCGGTCCCCCAGGACCAGTGTGTATCTGAGTCAATGGGACTCTCTCTGACCTTTCTCCCCAGTCTATCCCCAGGACTAACGTGTATCTGAGTCAATGGGACTCTCTCTGAACTTTCACCCTGTCTATCCCCAGGACCAGTGTGTACCTGAGTCAAAGGTACTCTCTCTGATCTTTCTCCCCAGTCCCCCAGGACCAGTGTGTATCTGAATCAATGGGACTCTCTCTGACATTTCTCCCCAGTCTATCCCCAGGACAAGTGTTTATCTGAGTCAATGGGAATCTCTCTAACCTTTCTCCCCAGTATATCCCCCAGGACCAGTGTGTATCTGTGTCAATGGGACTCTCTGACCTTTCTCCCCACTCTATCCCCCAGGACCAGTGTGTATCTGAGTCAATGGGACTCTATCTGACCTTTCTCCCCAGTCTATCCCCAGGACCAGTGTTTATCTGAGTCAATGGGACTCTCTCTGACCTTTCTCCCCAGTCCCCCAGGTCCAGAGTGTATCTGAGTCAATGGGACTCTCTCTGACCTTTCTCCCCAGTCCCCCAGGACCAGAGTACATCTGAGACAATGGCACTCTCTCTGATCTTTCTCCCCAGTCCCCCAGGACCAGAGTGTATCTGAGTCAATGGGACTGTCTCTGACCTTTCTCCCCAATCTGTCCCCAGGACCAGTGTGTATCTGAGTCAATGGGACTCTCTGACCGTTCTCCCCAGTCTATCCCCAGGACCAGTGTGTATCTGAGTCAATGGGACTCTCTCTGACCTTTCTCCCCAGTCTATCCCCATGACCGGTGTTTATCTGTGTCAATGGGACGCTCTCTGACCTTTCTCCCCAGTCTATCCCCAGGACCAGTGTTTATCTGAGTCAATGGGACTCTCTCTGACCTTTCTCCCCAGTCGAGCCCCAGGACCAGTGTGTATCTGAGTCAATCGTACTCTCTCTGACCTTTCTCCCCAGTCTCCCAGGACCAGTGTGTATCTGAGTCAATTGGACTCTCTCTGACTTTTCTCCCCACTCTATCCCCAGGACCAGTTTTTATCTGAATCAATGGGATTCTCTCAGACCTTTCTCCCCAGTATATCCCCCAGGACCAGTGTGTATCTGAGTCAATGGGACTCTCTGACCTTTCTCCCATGTCTATCCCCAGGAACAGTTTTTATCTGATTCAATGGGACTCTCTCTGACCTTTCTCCCCATTCTATCCCCCAGTACCAGTGTGTATCTGAGTCAATGGGACTCTCTCTGACCTTTCTTCCCAGCCTATCCCCAGGACCAGTTTGTATCTGAGTCAATGGGACTCTCTCTGACCTTTCTCCCCAGTCTATCCCCAGGACCAGTGTGTATCTGAGTCAATGGGACTTTCTCTGACCTTTCTCCCCAGTCTCTCCCCTGGACCAGTGTGCATCTGAGTCAATGGGATTCTCTCTGAACTTTCTCCCCAGTCTATCCCCAGGACCAGTGTGTATCTGAGTCAATGGGCCTCTCTCTGACCTTTCTTCCCAGTCTATCCCCAGGACCAGTATGTATCTGAGTCAATGGGACTCTCTCTGATCTTTCTCCCCAGTCTATCCTTAGGACGAGTGTGTATCTGAATCAATGGGACTCTCTCTGACATTTCTCCCCAGTCTATGCGCAGGACCAGTGTGTATCTGAGTCAATGGGACTTCTGACATTTCCCCCCAGTCTAACCCCAGGACCAGTGTGCATCTGAGTCAATGGGACTCTCTCTGGCCTTTCTCCCCAGTCCCCCATGACCAGTGTGTATCTGAGTTAATGGGACTCTCTCTGACCTTTCTCCCCTCTCTATCCCCAGGACCAGTGTGTATCTGAGTCAATGAGACTCTCTCTGACCTTTCTCCCCAGTCTCCCCCCTGGACCAGTGTGCATCTGAGTCAATGGGACTCTCTCTGACCTTTCTCCCCAGTCTATCCCCAGGACCAGTGTGTATCTGAGTCAATGGGACTCTCTCTGACCTTTCTCCCCAGTCTATCCCCAGGACCAGTGTTTATCTGAGTCAATGGGACTCTATCTGACCTTTCTCCCCAGTCCCCCAGGACCAGTGTGTATCTGAGTCAATGGGTCTCTCTCTGACTTTTCTCCCCAGTCCCCCAGGACGAGTGTGTATCTGAGTCAATGGGGCTCTCTCTGACCTTTCTCCCCAGACTATCCCCAGGACCAGTGTGTACCTGAGTCAATGGGAATCTCCCTGACATTTCTCCCCAGTCCCCCAGGACCAGTGTGTATCTGAGTCAATGGGACTCTCTCTGATCTATCTCCCCAGTCCCCCAGGACCAGTGTGTATATGAGGCAATGGGACTCTCTGACCTTTCCCCCCAGTCTATCCCCTGGACCAGTGAGTATCTGAGTCAATGGGACTCTCTCTGACCTTTCTCCCCAATCTATCCCCAGGACCAGTGTTTATCTGAGTCAATGGGACTCTCTCTGATCTTTCTCCCCAGTCCCCCAGGACCAGAGTGTATCTGAGTCAATGGGACTCTCTCTGACATTTCTCCCCAGTCCCCCAGGACCAGTGTGTATCTGAGTCAATGGGAATCTCTCTGACCTTTCTCCCCAGTCTATCCCCAGGACCAGTGTATATCTGAGTCAATGGGACTCTCTCTGACCTTTCTCCCCAATCTATCCCCAGGACCAGTGTGTATCTGAGTCAATGGGACTGTCTCTGACCTTTCTCCCCAATCTGTCCCCAGGACCAGTGTGTATCTGAGTCAATGGGACTCTCTGACCGTTCTCCCCAGTCTATCCCCAGGACCAGTGTGTATCTGAGTCAATGGGACTCTCTCTGACCTTTCTCCCCAGTCTATCCCCATGACCGGTGTTTATCTGTGTCAATGGGACGCTCTCTGACCTTTCTCCCCAGTCTATCCCCAGGACCAGTGTTTATCTGAGTCAATGGGACTCTCTCTGACCTTTCTCCCCAGTCGAGCCCCAGGACCAGTGTGTATCTGAGTCAATCGTACTCTCTCTGACCTTTCTCCCCAGTCTCCCAGGACCAGTGTGTATCTGAGTCAATTGGACTCTCTCTGACTTTTCTCCCCACTCTATCCCCAGGACCAGTTTTTATCTGAATCAATGGGATTCTCTCAGACCTTTCTCCCCAGTATATCCCCCAGGACCAGTGTGTATCTGAGTCAATGGGACTCTCTGACCTTTCTCCCATGTCTATCCCCAGGAACAGTTTTTATCTGATTCAATGGGACTCTCTCTGACCTTTCTCCCCATTCTATCCCCCAGTACCAGTGTGTATCTGAGTCAATGGGACTCTCTCTGACCTTTCTTCCCAGCCTATCCCCAGGACCAGTTTGTATCTGAGTCAATGGGACTCTCTCTGACCTTTCTCCCCAGTCTATCCCCAGGACCAGTGTGTATCTGAGTCAATGGGACTTTCTCTGACCTTTCTCCCCAGTCTCTCCCCTGGACCAGTGTGCATCTGAGTCAATGGGATTCTCTCTGAACTTTCTCCCCAGTCTATCCCCAGGACCAGTGTGTATCTGAGTCAATGGGCCTCTCTCTGACCTTTCTTCCCAGTCTATCCCCAGGACCAGTATGTATCTGAGTCAATGGGACTCTCTCTGATCTTTCTCCCCAGTCTATCCTTAGGACGAGTGTGTATCTGAATCAATGGGACTCTCTCTGACATTTCTCCCCAGTCTATGCGCAGGACCAGTGTGTATCTGAGTCAATGGGACTTCTGACATTTCCCGCCAGTCTAACCCCAGGACCAGTGTGCATCTGAGTCAATGGGACTCTCTCTGGCCTTTCTCCCCAGTCCCCCATGACCAGTGTGTATCTGAGTTAATGGGACTCTCTCTGACCTTTCTCCCCTCTCTATCCCCAGGACCAGTGTGTATCTGAGTCAATGAGACTCTCTCTGACCTTTCTCCCCAGTCTCTCCCCTGGACCAGTGTGCATCTGAGTCAATGGGACTCTCTCTGACCTTTCTCCCCAGTCTATCCCCAGGACCAGTGTGTATCTGAGTCAATGGGACTCTCTCTGACCTTTCTCCCCAGTCTATCCCCAGGACCAGTGTTTATCTGAGTCAATGGGACTCTCTCTGACCTTTCTCCCCAGTCCCCCAGGACCAGTGTGTATCTGAGTCAATGGGTCTCTCTCTGACTTTTCTCCCCAGTCCCCCAGGACGAGTGTGTATCTGAGTCAATGGGGCTCTCTCTGACCTTTCTCCCCAGACTATCCCCAGGACCAGTGTGTACCTGAGTCAATGGGAATCTCCCTGACATTTCTCCCCAGTCCCCCAGGACCAGTGTGTATCTGAGTCAATGGGACAGTCTCTGATCTATCTCCCCAGTCCCCCAGGACCAGTGTGTATATGAGGCAATGGGACTCTCTGACCTTTCCCCCCAGTCTATCCCCTGGACCAGTGAGTATCTGAGTCAATGGGACTCTCTCTGACCTTTCTCCCCAATCTATCCCCAGGACCAGTGTTTATCTGAGTCAATGGGACTCTCTCTGATCTTTCTCCCCAGTCCCCCAGGACCAGAGTGTATCTGAGTCAATGGGACTCTCTCTGACATTTCTCCCCAGTCCCCCAGGACCAGTGTGTATCTGAGTCAATGGGAATCTCTCTGACCTTTCTCCCCAGTCTATCCCCAGGACCAGTGTATATCTGAGTCAATGGGACTCTCTCTGACCTTTCTCCCCAATCTATCCCCAGGACCAGTGTGTATCTGAGTCAATGGGACTGTCTCTGACCTTTCTCCCCAATCTGTCCCCAGGACCAGTGTGTATCTGAGTCAATGGGACTCTCTGACCGTTCTCCCCAGTCTATCCCCAGGACCAGTGTGTATCTGAGTCAATGGGACTCTCTCTGACCTTTCTCCCCAGTCTATCCCCATGACCGGTGTTTATCTGTGTCAATGGGACGCTCTCTGACCTTTCTCCCCAGTCTATCCCCAGGACCAGTGTTTATCTGAGTCAATGGGACTCTCTCTGACCTTTCTCCCCAGTCGAGCCCCAGGACCAGTGTGTATCTGAGTCAATCGTACTCTCTATGACCTTTCTCCCCAGTCTCCCAGGACCAGTGTGTATCTGAGTCAATTGGACTCTCTCTGACTTTTCTCCCCACTCTATCCCCAGGACCAGTTTTTATCTGAATCAATGGGATTCTCTCTGACCTTTCTCCCCAGTATATCCCCCAGGACCAGTGTGTATCTGAGTCAATGGGACTCTCTGACCTTTCTCCCATGTCTATCCCCAGGACCAGTTTTTATCTGATTCAATGGGACTCTCTCTGACCTTTCTCCCCAGTCTATCCCCCAGTACCAGTGTGTATCTGAGTCAATGGGACTCTCTCTGACCTTTCTTCCCAGTCTATCCCCAGGACCAGTTTGTATCTGAGTCAATGGGACTCTCTCTGACCTTTCTCCCCAGTCTATCCCCAGGACCAGTGTGTATCTGAGTCAATGGGACTTTCTCTGACCTTTCTCCCCAGTCTCTCCCCTGGACCAGTGTGCATCTGAGTCAATGGGATTCTCTCTGAACTTTCTCCCCAGTCTATCCCCAGGACCAGTGTGTATCTGAGTCAATGGGCCTCTCTCTGACCTTTCTTCCCAGTCTATCCCCAGGACCAGTATGTATCTGAGTCAATGGGACTCTCTCTGATCTTTCTCCCCAGTCTATCCTTAGGACGAGTGTGTATCTGAATCAATGGGACTCTCTCTGACATTTCTCCCCAGTCTATGCGCAGGACCAGTGTGTATCTGAGTCAATGGGACTTCTGACATTTCCCCCCAGTCTAACCCCAGGACCAGTGTGCATCTGAGTCAATGGGACTCTCTCTGGCCTTTCTCCCCAGTCCCCCATGACCAGTGTGTATCTGAGTTAATGGGACTCTCTCTGACCTTTCTCCCCTCTCTATCCCCAGGACCAGTGTGTATCTGAGTCAATGAGACTCTCTCTGACCTTTCTCCCCAGTCTCTCCCCTGGACCAGTGTGCATCTGAGTCAATGGGACTCTCTCTGACCTTTCTCCCCAGTCTATCCCCAGGACCAGTGTGTATCTGAGTCAATGGGACTCTCTCTGACCTTTCTCCCCAGTCTATCCCCAGGACCAGTGTTTATCTGAGTCAATGGGACTCTCTCTGACCTTTCTCCCCAGTCCCCCAGGACCAGTGTGTATCTGAGTCAATGGGTCTCTCTCTGACTTTTCTCCCCAGTCCCCCAGGACGAGTGTGTATCTGAGTCAATGGGGCTCTCTCTGACCTTTCTCCCCAGACTATCCCCAGGACCAGTGTGTACCTGAGTCAATGGGAATCTCCCTGACATTTCTCCCCAGTCCCCCAGGACCAGTGTGTATCTGAGTCAATGGGACTCTCTCTGATCTATCTCCCCAGTCCCCCAGGACCAGTGTGTATATGAGGCAATGGGACTCTCTGACCTTTCCCCCCAGTTTATCCCCTGGACCAGTGAGTATCTGAGTCAATGGGACTCTCTCTGACCTTTCTCCCCAATCTATCCCCAGGACCAGTGTTTATCTGAGTCAATGGGACTCTCTCTGATCTTTCTCCCCAGTCCCCCAGGACCAGAGTGTATCTGAGTCAATGGGACTCTCTCTGACATTTCTCCCCAGTCCCCCAGGACCAGTGTGTATCTGAGTCAATGGGACTCTCTCTGACCTTTCTCCCCAGTCTATCCCCAGGACCAGTGTATATCTGAGTCAATGGGACTCTCTCTGACCTTTCTCCCCAATCTATCCCCAGGACCAGTGTGTATCTGAGTCAATGGGACTGTCTCTGACCTTTCTCCCCAATCTGTCCCCAGGACCAGTGTGTATCTGAGTCAATGGGACTCTCTGACCGTTCTCCCCAGTCTATCCCCAGGACCAGTGTGTATCTGAGTCAATGGGACTCTCTCTGACCTTTCTCCCCAGTCTATCGCCATGACCGGTGTTTATCTGTGTCAATGGGACTCTCTCTGACCTTTCTCCCCAGTCTATCCCCAGGACCAGTGTTTATCTGAGTCAATGGGACTCTCTCTGAACTTTCACCCTGTCTATCCCCAGGACCAGTGTGTACCTGAGTCAAAGGTACTCTCTCTGACCTTTCTCCCCATTCCCCCAGGACCAGTGTGTATCTGAATCAATGGGACACTCTCTGACATTGCTCCCCAGTCTATCCCCAGGACCAGTGTTTATCTGAGTCAATGGGAATCTCTCTAACCTTTCTCCCCAGTATATCCCCCCGGACCAGTGTGTATCTGAGTCAATGGGACTCTCTGACCTTTCTCCCCAGTCTATCCCCCAGGACCAGTGTGTATCTGAGTCAATGGGACTCTATCTGACCTTTCTCCCCAGTCTATTCCCAGGATTAGTGTGTATCTGAGTCAATGGGAATCTCTCTGACCTTTCTCCCCAGTCCCCCAGGTCCAGAGTGTATCTGAGTCAATGGGACTCTCTCTGACCTTTCTCCCCAGTCCCCCAGGATCAGAGTGTATCTGAGTCAATGGGACTCTCTCTGATCTTTCTCCCCAGTCCCCCAGGACCAGAGTGTATCTGAGTCAATGGGACTCTCTCTGACCTTTCTCCCCAGTCCCCCAGGACCAGTGTGTATCTGAGTCAATGGGACTCTCTCTGACCTTTCTCCCCAGTCTATCCCCAGGTCCAGTGTATATCTGAGTCAATGGGACTCTCTCTGACCTTTCCCCCCAATCTATCCCCAGGACCAGTGTGTATCTGAGTCAATGGGACTGTATCTGACCTTTCTCCCCAATCTGTCCCCAGGACCAGTGTGTATCTGAGTCAATGGGACTCTCTGACCGTTCTCCCCAGTCTATCCCCAGGACCAGTGTGTATCTGAGTCAATGGGACTCTCTCTGACCTTTCTCCCCAGTCTATCCCCATGACCGGTGTTTATCTGTGTCAATGGGACTCTCTCTGACCTTTCTCCCCAGTCTATCCCCAGGACCAGTGTTTATCTGAGTCAATGGGACTCTCTCTGACCTTTCTCCCCAGTCGATCCCCAGGACCAGTGTGTATCTGAATCAATCGTACTCTCTCTGACCTTTCTCCCCAGTCTCCCAGGACCAGTGTGTATCTGAGTCAATTGGACTCTCTCTGACCTTTCTCCCCACTCTATCCCCAGGACCAGTTTTTATCTGAATCAATGGGATTCTCTCTGACCTTTCTCCCCAGTATATCCCCCAGGACCAGTGTGTATCTGAGTCAACGGGACTCTCTGACCTTTCTCACATGTCTATCCCCAGGACCAGTTTTTATCTGATTCAATGGGATTCTCTCTGACCTTTCTCCCCAGTCTATCCCCCAGTACCAGTGTGTATCTGAGTCAATGGGACTCTCTCTGACCTTTCTCCCCAGTCTATCCCCAGGACCAGTGTGTATCTGAGTCAATGGGACTCTCTCTGACCTTTCACCCCAGTCTATCACCAGGACCAGTTTGTATCTGAGTCAATGGGACTCTCTCTGAACTTTCTCCCCATACTCTGCCCTGGACCAGTGTGCATCTGAGTCAATGGGACTCTCTCTGAACTTTCTCCCCAGTCTATCCCCAGGACCAGTGTGTATCTGAGTCAATGGGCCTCTCTCTGACCTTTCTCCCCAGTCTATCCCCAGGACCAGTATGTATCTGAGTCAATGGGACTCTCTCTGACATTTCTCCCCAGTCTATCCTTAGGACCAGTGTGTATCTGAATCAATGGGACTCTCTCTGACATTTCTCCCCAGTCTATCCGCAGGACCAGTGTGTATCTGAGTCAATGGGACTCTCTGACCTTTCCCCCTAGTCTAACCCCAGGACCAGTGTGTATCTGAGTCAATGGGACTCTTTCTGACCTTTCTCCCCAGTCTATCCCCAGGCCCAGTGTGTATCTGAGTCAATGGGACTCTCTCTGGCCTTTCTCCCCAGTCCCCCAGGACCAGTGTGTATCTGAGTTAATGGGACTCTCTCTGACCTTTCTCCCCTCTCTATCCCCAGGACCAGTGTGTATCTGAGTCAATGAGACTCACTCTGACCTTTCTCCCCAGTCTCTCCCCTGGACCAGTGTGCATCTGAGTCAATGGGACTCTCTCTGACCTTTCTCCCCAGTCTATCCCCAGGACCATTGTGTATCTGAGTCAATGGCACTCTCTCTGACCTTTCTCCCCAGTCTATCCCCAGGACCAGTGTTTATCTGAGTCAATGGGACACTCTCTGACCTTTCTCCCCAGTCCCCCAGGCCCAGTGTGTATCTGAGTCAATGGGTCTCTCTCTGACTTTTCTCCCCAGTCCCCCAGGACGAGTGTGTATCTGAGTCAATGGGGCTCTCTCTGACCTTTCTCCCCAGACTATCCCCAGGACCAGTGTGTACCTGAGTCAATGGGAATCTCCCTGACCTTTCTCCCCAGTCCCCCAGGACCAGTGTGTATCTGAGTCAATGGGACTCTCTCTGATCTATCTCCCCAGTCCCCCAGGACCAGTGTGTATCTGAGGCAATGGGACTCTCTGACCTTTCTCCCCTGTCTATCCCCATGAGCAGTGTTTATCTGAGTCAATGGGACACTCTCTGACCTTTCTCCCCAGTCTATCCCCAGGACCAGTGTGTATCTGAGTCAATGGGACTCTCTCTGACCTTTCTCCCCAGTCCCCCAGGACCAGTGTGTATCTGAATCAATGGGACTCTCTCTGACATTTCTCCCCAGTCTATCCCCAGGATAAGTGTTTATCTGAGTCAATGGGAATCTCTCTAAACTTTCTCCCCAGTATATCCCCCAGGACCAGTGTGTATCTGAGTCAATGGGACTCTCTGACCTTTCTCCCCAGTCTATCCCCCAGGACCAGTGTGTATCTGAGTCAATGGGACTCTATCTGACCTTTCTCCCCAGTCTATCCCCAGGACCAGTGTGTATCTGAGTCAATGGGACTCTCTCTGACCTTTCTCCCCAGTCCCCCAGGTCCAGAGTGTATCTGAGTCAATGGGACTCTCTCTGACCTTTCTCCCCAGATCCCCAGGACCAGAGTGTATCTGTGTCAATGGGACTCTCTCTGATCTTTCTCCCCAGTCCCCCAGGACCAGTGTGTATCTGAGTCAATGGGTCTCTCTCTGACTTTTCACCCCAGTCCCCCAGGACGAGTGTGTATCTGAGTCAATGGGGCTCTTTCTGACCTTTCTCCCCAGACTATCCCCAGGACCAGTGTGTACCTGAGTCAATGGGAATCTCCCTGACCTTTCTCCGCAGTCCCCCAGGACCAGTGTGTATCTGAGTCAATGGGACTCTCTCTGATCTATCTCCCCAGTCCCCCAGGACCAGTGTGTATCTGAGGCAATGGGACTCTCTGACCTTTCTCCCCAGTCTATCCCCATGAGCAGTGTTTATCTGAGTCAATGGGACACTCTCTGACCTTTCTCCCCAGTCTATCCCCAAGACCAGTGTGTATCTGAGTCAATGGGACTCTCTCTGACCTTTCTCCCCAGTCCCCCAGGACCAGTGTGTATCTGAATCAATGGGACTCTCTCTGACATTTCTCCCCAGTCTATCCCCAGGATAATTGTTTATCTGAGTCAATGGGAATCTCTCTAACCTTTCTCCCCAGTATATCCCCCAGGACCAGTGTGTATCTGAGTCAATGGGACTCTCTGACCTTTCTCCCCAGTCTATCCCCCAGGACCAGTGTGTATCTGAGTCAATGGGACTCTATCTGACCTTTCTCCCCAGTCTATCCCCAGGACCAGTGTGTATCTGAGTCAATGGGAATCTCTCTGAACTTTCTCCCCAGTCCTCCAGGTCCAGAGTGTATCTGAGTCAATGGGACTCTCTCTGGCCTTTCTCCCCAGTCCCCCAGGACCAGAGTGTATCTGTGTCAATGGGACTCTCTCTGATCTTTCTCCCCAGTCCCCCAGGACCAGAGTGTATCTGAGTCAATGGGACTCTCTCTGACCTTTCTCCCCAGTCCCCCAGGACCAGTGTGTATCTGAGTCAATGGGACTCTCTCTGACCTTTCTCCCCAGTCTATCCCCAGGACCAGTGTATATCTGAGTCAATGGGACTCTCTCTGACCTTTCTCCCCAATCTATCCCCAGGACCAGTGTGTATCTGAGTCAATGGGACTGTCTCTGACATTTCTCCCCAATCTGTCCCCAGGACCAGTGTGTATCTGAGTCAATGGGACACTCTGACCGTTCTCCCCAGTCTATCCCCAGGGCCAGTGTGTATCTGAGTCAATGGGACTCTCTCTGAACTTTCTCCCCAGTTTATCCCCATGACCGGTGTTTATCTGTGTCAATGGGACTCTCTCTGACCTTTCTCCCCAGTCTATCCCCAGGACCAGTGTTTATCTGAGTCAATCGTACTCTCTCTGACCTTTCCCCCCAGTCTCCCAGGACCAGTGTGTATCTGAGTCAATGGGACTCTCTCTGACATTTCTCCCCAATCTGTCCCCAGGACCAGTGTGTATCTGAGTCAATGGGACACTCTGACCGTTCTCCCCAGTCTATCCCCAGGGCCAGTGTGTATCTGAGTCAATGGGACACTCTCTGACCTTTCTCCCCAGTCTATCCCCAAGACCAGTGTGTATCTGAGTCAATGGGACTCTCTCTGAACTTTCTCCCCAGTTTATCCCCATGACCGGTGTTTATCTGTGTCAATGGGACTCTCTCTGACCTTTCTCCCCAGTCTATCCCCAGGACCAGTGTTTATCTGAGTCAATCGTACTCTCTCTGACCTTTCTCCGCAGTCCCCCAGGACCAGTGTGTATCTGAGTCAATGGGACTCTCTCTGATCTATCTCCCCAGTCCCCCAGGACCAGTGTGTATCTGAGGCAATGGGACTCTCTGACCTTTCTCCCCAGTCTATCCCCATGAGCAGTGTTTATCTGAGTCAATGGGACACTCTCTGACCTTTCTCCCCAGTCTATCCCCAAGACCAGTGTGTATCTGAGTCAATGGGACTCTCTCTGACCTTTCTCCCCAGTCCCCCAGGACCAGTGTGTATCTGAATCAATGGGACTCTCTCTGACATTTCTCCCCAGTCTATCCCCAGGATAATTGTTTATCTGAGTCAATGGGAATCTCTCTAACCTTTCTCCCCAGTATATCCCCCAGGACCAGTGTGTATCTGAGTCAATGGGACTCTCTGACCTTTCTCCCCAGTCTATCCCCCAGGACCAGTGTGTATCTGAGTCAATGGGACTCTATCTGACCTTTCTCCCCAGTCTATCCCCAGGACCAGTGTGTATCTGAGTCAATGGGAATCTCTCTGAACTTTCTCCCCAGTCCTCCAGGTCCAGAGTGTATCTGAGTCAATGGGACTCTCTCTGGCCTTTCTCCCCAGTCCCCCAGGACCAGAGTGTATCTGTGTCAATGGGACTCTCTCTGATCTTTCTCCCCAGTCCCCCAGGACCAGAGTGTATCTGAGTCAATGGGACTCTCTCTGACCTTTCTCCCCAGTCCCCCAGGACCAGTGTGTATCTGAGTCAATGGGACTCTCTCTGACCTTTCTCCCCAGTCTATCCCCAGGACCAGTGTATATCTGAGTCAATGGGACTCTCTCTGACCTTTCTCCCCAATCTATCCCCAGGACCAGTGTGTATCTGAGTCAATGGGACTGTCTCTGACATTTCTCCCCAATCTGTCCCCAGGACCAGTGTGTATCTGAGTCAATGGGACACTCTGACCGTTCTCCCCAGTCTATCCCCAGGGCCAGTGTGTATCTGAGTCAATGGGACTCTCTCTGAACTTTCTCCCCAGTTTATCCCCATGACCGGTGTTTATCTGTGTCAATGGGACTCTCTCTGACCTTTCTCCCCAGTCTATCCCCAGGACCAGTGTTTATCTGAGTCAATCGTACTCTCTCTGACCTTTCCCCCCAGTCTCCCAGGACCAGTGTGTATCTGAGTCAATGGGACTCTCTCTGACCTTTCTCCCCAGTCTATCCCGAGGACCAACTTGTATCTGAGTCAATGGGACTCTCTCTGAACTTTCACCCTGTCTATCCCCAGGACCAGTGTGTACCTGAGTCAAAGGTACTCTCTCTGACCTTTCTCCCCAGTCCCCCAGGACCAGTGTGTATCTGAATCAATGGGACTCTCTCTGACATTTCTCCCCAGTCTATCCCCAGGACCAGTGTTTATCTGAGTCAATGGGAATCTCTCTAACCTTTCTCCCCAGTATATCCCCCAGGACCAGTGTGTATCTGAGTCAATGGGACTCTCTGACCTTTCTCCCCAGTCTATCGCCCAGGACCAGTGTGTATCTGAGTCAATGGGACTCTATCTGACCTTTCTCCCCAGTCTATCCCCAGGATTAGTGTGTATCTGAGTCAATGGGACTCTCTCTGACCTTTCTCCCCAGTCCCCCAGGTCCAGAGTGTATCTGAGTCAATGGGACTCTCTCTGACCTTTCTCCCCAGTCCCCCAGGATCAGAGTGTATCTGAGTCAATGGGACTCTCTCTGATCTTTCTCCCCAGTCCCCCAGGACCAGAGTGTATCTGAGTCAATGGGACTCTCTCTGACCTTTCTCCCCAGTCCCCCAGGACCAGTGTGTATCTGAGTCAATGGGACTCTCTCTGACCTTTCTCCCCAGTCTATCCCCAGGACCAGTGTATATCTGATTCAATGGGACTCTCTCTGACCTTTCTCCCCAATCTATCCCCAGGACCAGTGTGTATCTGAGTCAATGGGACTGTCTCTGACCTTTCTCCCCAATCTGTCCCCAGGACCAGTGTGTATCTGAGTCAATGGGACTCTCTGACCGTTCTCCCCAGTCTATCCCCAGGACCAGTGTGTATCTGAGTCAATGGGACTCTCTCTGACCTTTCTCCCCAGTCTATCCCCATGACCGGTGTTTATCTGTGTCAATGGGACTCTCTCTGACCTTTCTCCCCAGTCGATCCCCAGGACCAGTGTGTATCTGAGTCAATCGTACTCTCTCTGACTTTTCTCCCCAGTCTCCCAGGACCAGTGTGTATCTGAGTCAATTGGACTCTCTCTGACCTTTCTCCCCACTCTATCCCCAGGACCAGTTTTTATCTGAATCAATGGGATTCTCTCTGACCTTTCTCCCCAGTATATCCCCCAGGACCAGTGTGTATCTGAGTCAATGGGACTCTCTGACCTTTCTCCCATATCTATCCCCAGGACCAGTTTTTATCTGATTCAATGGGATTCTCTCTGACCTTTCTCCCCAGTCTATCCCCCAGTACCAGTGTGTATCTGAGTCAATGGGACTCTCTCTGACCTTTCTCCCCAGTCTATCCCCAGGTCCAGTGTGTATCTGAGTCAATGGGACTCTCTCTGACCTTTCTCCCCAGTCTATCACCAGGACCAGTGTGCATCTGAGTCAATGGGACTCTCTCTGAACTTTCTCCCCAGTCTATCCCCAGGACCAGTGTGTATCTGAGTCAATGGGCCTCTCTCTGACCTTTCTCCCCAGTCTATCCCCAGGACCAGTATGTATCTGAGTCAATGGGACTCTCTCTGACATTTCTCCCCAGTCTATCCTTAGGACCAGTGTGTATCTGAATCAATGGGACTCTCTCTGACATTTCTCCCCAGTCTATCCGCAGGACCAGTGTGCATCTGAGTCAATGGGACTCTCTGACCTTTCCCCCTCGTCTAACCCCAGGACCAGTGTGTATCTGAGTCAATGGGACTCTCTCTGACCTTTCTCCCCAGTCTATCCCCAGGCCCAGTGTGTATCTGAGTCAATGGGACTCTCTCTGGCCTTTCTCCCCAGTCCCCCAGGACCAGTGTGTATCTGAGTTAATGGGACTCTCTCTGACCTTTCTCCCCTCTCTATCCCCAGGACCAGTGTGTATCTGAGTCAATGAGACTCACTCTGACCTTTCTCCCCAGTCTCTCCCCTGGCCCAGTGTGCATCTGAGTCAATGGGACTCTCTCTGACCTTTCTCCCCAGTCTATCCCCAGGACCATTGTGTATCTGAGTCAATGGGACTCTCTCTGACCTTTCTCCCCAGTCTATCCCCAGGACCAGTGTTTATCTGAGTCAATGGGACTCTCTCTGACCTTTCTCCCCAGTCCCCCAGGCCCAGTGTGTATCTGAGTCAATGGGTCTCTCTCTGACTTTTCTCCCCAGTCCCCCAGGACGAGTGTGTATCTGAGTCAATGGGGCTCTCTCTGACCTTTCTCCCCAGACTATCCCCAGGACCAGTGTGTACCTGAGTCAATGGGAATCTCCCTGACCTTTCTCTCCAGTCCCCCAGGACCAGTGTGTATCTGAGTCAATGGGACTCTCTCTGATCTATCTCCCCAGTCCCCCAGGACCGGTGTGTATCTGAGGCAATGGGACTCTCTGACCTTTCTCCCCTGTCTATCCCCATGAGCAGTGTTTATCTGAGTCAATGGGACACTCTCTGACCTTTCTCCCCAGTCTATCCCCAGGACCAGTGTGTATCTGAGTCAATGGGACTCTCTCTGACCTTTCTCCCCAGTCCCCCAGGACCAGTGTGTATCTGAATCAATGGGACTCTCTTTGACATTTCTCCCCAGTCTATCCCCAGGATAAGTGTTTATCTGAGTCAATGGGAATCTCTCTAACCTTCCTCCCCAGTATATCCCCCAGGACCAGTGTGTATCTGAGTCAATGGGACTCTCTGACCTTTCTCCCCAGTCTATCCCCCAGGACCAGTGTGTATCTGAGTCAATGGGACTCTATCTGACCTTTCTCCCCAGTCTATCCCCAGGACCAGTGTGTATCTGAGTCAATGGGACTCTCTCTGACCTTTTTCCCCAGTCCCCCAGGTCCAGAGTGTATCTGAGTCAATGGGACTCTCTCTGACCTTTCAACCCAGTCCCCCAGGACCAGAGTGTATCTGTGTCAATGGGAATCTCTCGGATCTTTCTCCCCAGTCCCCCAGGACCAGTGTGTATCTGAGTCAATGGGTCTCTCTCTGACTTTTCTCCCCAGTCCCCCAGGACGAGTGTGTATCTGAGTCAATGGGGCTCTCTCTGACCTTTCTCCCCAGACTATCCCCAGGACCAGTGTGTACCTGAGTCAATGGGAATCTCCCTGACCTTTCTCCCCAGTCCCCCAGGACCAGTGTGTATCTGAGTCAATGGGACTCTCTCTGATCTATCTCCCCAGTCCCCCAGGACCAGTGTGTATCTGAGTCAATGGGACTCTCTGACCTTTCTCCCCAGTCTATCCCCATGAGCAGTGTTTATCTGAGTCAATGGGACACTCTCTGACCTTTCTCCCCAGTCTATCCCCAGGACCAGTGTGTATCTGAGTCAATGGGACTCTCTCTGACCTTTCTCCCCAGTCCACCAGGACCAGTGTGTATCTGAATCAATGGGACTCTCTCTGACATTTCTCCCAGTCTATCCCCAGGATAAGTGTTTATCTGAGTCAATGGGAATCTCTCTAACCTTTCTCCCCAGTATATCCCCCAGGACCAGAGTGTATCTGAGTCAATGGGACTCTCTGACCTTTCTCCCCAGTCTATCCCCCAGGACCAGTGTGTATCTGAGTCAATGGGACTCTATCTGACCTTTCTCCCCAGTCTATCCCCAGGACCAGTGTGTATCTGAGTCAATGGGAATCTCTCTGAACTTTCTCCCCAGTCCTCCAGGTCCAGAGTGTATCTGAGTCAATGGGACTCTCTCTGACCTTTCTCCCCAGTCCCCCAGGACCAGAGTGTATCTGTGTCAATGGGACTCTCTCTGATCTTTCTCCCCAGTCCCCCAGGACCAGAGTGTATCTGAGTCAATGGGACTCTCTCTGACCTTTCTCCCCAGTCCCCCAGGACCAGTGTGTATCTGAGTCAATGGGACTCTCTCTGACCTTTCTCCCCAGTCTATCCCCAGGACCAGTGTATATCTGATTCAATGGGACTCTCTCTGACCTTTCTCCCCAATCTATCCCCAGGACCAGTGTGTATCTGAGTCAATGGGACTGTCTCTGACCTTTCTCCCCAATCTGTCCCCAGGACCAGTGTGTATCTGAGTCAATGGGACTCTCTGACCGTTCTCCCCAGTCTATCCCCAGGACCAGTGTGTATCTGAGTCAATGGGACTCTCTCTGACCTTTCTCCCCAGTCTATCCCCATGACCGGTGTTTATCTGTGTCAATGGGACTCTCTCTGACCTTTCTCCCCAGTCGATCCCCAGGACCAGTGTGTATCTGAGTCAATCGTACTCTCTCTGACTTTTCTCCCCAGTCTCCCAGGACCAGTGTGTATCTGAGTCAATTGGACTCTCTCTGACCTTTCTCCCCACTCTATCCCCAGGACCAGTTTTTATCTGAATCAATGGGATTCTCTCTGACCTTTCTCCCCAGTATATCCCCCAGGACCAGTGTGTATCTGAGTCAATGGGACTCTCTGACCTTTCTCCCATATCTATCCCCAGGACCAGTTTTTATCTGATTCAATGGGATTCTCTCTGACCTTTCTCCCCAGTCTATCCCCCAGTACCAGTGTGTATCTGAGTCAATGGGACTCTCTCTGACCTTTCTCCCCAGTCTATCCCCAGGTCCAGTGTGTATCTGAGTCAATGGGACTCTCTCTGACCTTTCTCCCCAGTCTATCACCAGGACCAGTGTGCATCTGAGTCAATGGGACTCTCTCTGAACTTTCTCCCCAGTCTATCCCCAGGACCAGTGTGTATCTGAGTCAATGGGCCTCTCTCTGACCTTTCTCCCCAGTCTATCCCCAGGACCAGTATGTATCTGAGTCAATGGGACTCTCTCTGACATTTCTCCCCAGTCTATCCTTAGGACCAGTGTGTATCTGAATCAATGGGACTCTCTCTGACATTTCTCCCCAGTCTATCCGCAGGACCAGTGTGCATCTGAGTCAATGGGACTCTCTGACCTTTCCCCCTAGTCTAACCCCAGGACCAGTGTGTATCTGAGTCAATGGGACTCTCTCTGACCTTTCTCCCCAGTCTATCCCCAGGCCCAGTGTGTATCTGAGTCAATGGGACTCTCTCTGGCCTTTCTCCCCAGTCCCCCAGGACCAGTGTGTATCTGAGTTAATGGGACTCTCTCTGACCTTTCTCCCCTCTCTATCCCCAGGACCAGTGTGTATCTGAGTCAATGAGACTCACTCTGACCTTTCTCCCCAGTCTCTCCCCTGGCCCAGTGTGCATCTGAGTCAATGGGACTCTCTCTGACCTTTCTCCCCAGTCTATCCCCAGGACCATTGTGTATCTGAGTCAATGGGACTCTCTCTGACCTTTCTCCCCAGTCTATCCCCAGGACCAGTGTTTATCTGAGTCAATGGGACTCTCTCTGACCTTTCTCCCCAGTCCCCCAGGCCCAGTGTGTATCTGAGTCAATGGGTCTCTCTCTGACTTTTCTCCCCAGTCCCCCAGGACGAGTGTGTATCTGAGTCAATGGGGCTCTCTCTGACCTTTCTCCCCAGACTATCCCCAGGACCAGTGTGTACCTGAGTCAATGGGAATCTCCCTGACCTTTCTCTCCAGTCCCCCAGGACCAGTGTGTATCTGAGTCAATGGGACTCTCTCTGATCTATCTCCCCAGTCCCCCAGGACCGGTGTGTATCTGAGGCAATGGGACTCTCTGACCTTTCTCCCCTGTCTATCCCCATGAGCAGTGTTTATCTGAGTCAATGGGACACTCTCTGACCTTTCTCCCCAGTCTATCCCCAGGACCAGTGTGTATCTGAGTCAATGGGACTCTCTCTGACCTTTCTCCCCAGTCCCCCAGGACCAGTGTGTATCTGAATCAATGGGACTCTCTTTGACATTTCTCCCCAGTCTATCCCCAGGATAAGTGTTTATCTGAGTCAATGGGAATCTCTCTAACCTTCCTCCCCAGTATATCCCCCAGGACCAGTGTGTATCTGAGTCAATGGGACTCTCTGACCTTTCTCCCCAGTCTATCCCCCAGGACCAGTGTGTATCTGAGTCAATGGGACTCTATCTGACCTTTCTCCCCAGTCTATCCCCAGGACCAGTGTGTATCTGAGTCAATGGGACTCTCTCTGACCTTTTTCCCCAGTCCCCCAGGTCCAGAGTGTATCTGAGTCAATGGGACTCTCTCTGACCTTTCAACCCAGTCCCCCAGGACCAGAGTGTATCTGTGTCAATGGGAATCTCTCGGATCTTTCTCCCCAGTCCCCCAGGACCAGTGTGTATCTGAGTCAATGGGTCTCTCTCTGACTTTTCTCCCCAGTCCCCCAGGACGAGTGTGTATCTGAGTCAATGGGGCTCTCTCTGACCTTTCTCCCCAGACTATCCCCAGGACCAGTGTGTACCTGAGTCAATGGGAATCTCCCTGACCTTTCTCCCCAGTCCCCCAGGACCAGTGTGTATCTGAGTCAATGGGACTCTCTCTGATCTATCTCCCCAGTCCCCCAGGACCAGTGTGTATCTGAGTCAATGGGACTCTCTGACCTTTCTCCCCAGTCTATCCCCATGAGCAGTGTTTATCTGAGTCAATGGGACACTCTCTGACCTTTCTCCCCAGTCTATCCCCAGGACCAGTGTGTATCTGAGTCAATGGGACTCTCTCTGACCTTTCTCCCCAGTCCACCAGGACCAGTGTGTATCTGAATCAATGGGACTCTCTCTGACATTTCTCCCAGTCTATCCCCAGGATAAGTGTTTATCTGAGTCAATGGGAATCTCTCTAACCTTTCTCCCCAGTATATCCCCCAGGACCAGAGTGTATCTGAGTCAATGGGACTCTCTGACCTTTCTCCCCAGTCTATCCCCCAGGACCAGTGTGTATCTGAGTCAATGGGACTCTATCTGACCTTTCTCCCCAGTCTATCCCCAGGACCAGTGTGTATCTGAGTCAATGGGAATCTCTCTGAACTTTCTCCCCAGTCCTCCAGGTCCAGAGTGTATCTGAGTCAATGGGACTCTCTCTGACCTTTCTCCCCAGTCCCCCAGGACCAGAGTGTATCTGTGTCAATGGGACTCTCTCTGATCTTTCTCCCCAGTCCCCCAGGACCAGAGTGTATCTGAGTCAATGGGACTCTCTCTGACCTTTCTCCCCAGTCCCCCAGGACCAGTGTGTATCTGAGTCAATGGGACTCTCTCTGACCTTTCTCCCCAGTCTATCCCCAGGGCCAGTGTATATCTGAGTCAATGGGATTCTCTCTGACCTTTCTCCCCAATCTATCCCCAGGACCAGTGTGTATCTGAGTCAATGGGACTGTCTCTGACTTTTCTCCCCAATCTATCCCCAGGACCAGTGTGTATCTGAGTCAATGGGACTCTCTGACCGTTCTCCCCAGTCTATCCCCAGGACAAGTGTGTATCTGAGTCAATGGGACGCTCTCTGACCTTTCTCCCCAGTTTATCCCCATGACCGGTGTTTATCTGTGTCAATGGGACTCCCTCTGACCTTTCTCCCCAGTCTATCCCCAGGACCAGTGTTTATCTGAGTCAATGGGACTCTCTCTGACCTTTCTCCCCAGTCGATCCCCAGGACCAGTGTGTATCTGATTCAATCGTACTCTCTCTGACCTTTCTCCCCAGTCTCCCAGGACCAGTGTGTATCTGAGTCAATTGGACTCTCTCTGACCTTTCTCCCCACTCTATCCCCAGGACCAGTTTTTATCTGAATCAATGGGATTCTCTCTGACCTTTCTCCCCAGTATATCCCCCAGGACCTGTGTGTATCTGAGTCAATGGGACTCTCTGACCTTTCTCCCATGTCTATCCACAGGACCAGTTTTTATCTGATTCAATGGGACTCTCTCTGACCTTTCTCCCCAGTCTATCCCCCAGTACCAGTGTGTATCTGAGTCAATGGGACTCTCTCTGACTTTTCACCCCAGTCTATCCCCAGGACCAGTGTGTATCTGAGTCAATGGGACTCTCTCTGACCTTTCTCCCCAGTCTATCCCCAGGTCCAGTGTGTATCTGAGTCAATGGGACTCTCTCTGACCTTTCTCCCCAGTCTATCACCAGGACCAGTGTGCATCTGAGTCAATGGGACTCTCTCTGAACTTTCTCCCCAGTCTATCCCCAGGACCAGTGTGTATCTGAGTCAATGGGCCTCTCTCTGACCTTTCTCCCCAGTCTATCCCCAGGACCAGTATGTATCTGAGTCAATGGGACTCTCTCTGACATTTCTCCCCAGTCTATCCTTAGGACCAGTGTGTATCTGAATCAATGGGACTCTCTCTGACATTTCTCCCCAGTCTATCCGCAGGACCAGTGTGCATCTGAGTCAATGGGACTCTCTGACCTTTCCCCCTAGTCTAACCCCAGGACCAGTGTGTATCTGAGTCAATGGGACTCTCTCTGACCTTTCTCCCCAGTCTATCCCCAGGCCCAGTGTGTATCTGAGTCAATGGGACTCTCTCTGGCCTTTCTCCCCAGTCCCCCAGGACCAGTGTGTATCTGAGTTAATGGGACTCTCTCTGACCTTTCTCCCCTCTCTATCCCCAGGACCAGTGTGTATCTGAGTCAATGAGACTCACTCTGACCTTTCTCCACAGTCTCTCCCCTGGCCCAGTGTGCATCTGAGTCAATGGGACTCTCTCTGACCTTTCTCCCCAGTCTATCCCCAGGACCATTGTGTATCTGAGTCAATGGGACTCTCTCTGACCTTTCTCCCCAGTCTATCCCCAGGACCAGTGTTTATCTGAGTCAATGGGACTCTCTCTGACCTTTCTCCCCAGTCCCCCAGGCCCAGTGTGTATCTGAGTCAATGGGTCTCTCTCTGACTTTTCTCCCCAGTCCCCCAGGACGAGTGTGTATCTGAGTCAATGGGGCTCTCTCTGACCTTTCTCCCCAGACTATCCCCAGGACCAGTGTGTACCTGAGTCAATGGGAATCTCCCTGACCTTTCTCTCCAGTCCCCCAGGACCAGTGTGTATCTGAGTCAATGGGACTCTCTCTGATCTATCTCCCCAGTCCCCCAGGACCGGTGTGTATCTGAGGCAATGGGACTCTCTGACCTTTCTCCCCTGTCTATCCCCATGAGCAGTGTTTATCTGAGTCAATGGGACACTCTCTGACCTTTCTCCCCAGTCTATCCCCAGGACCAGTGTGTATCTGAGTCAATGGGACTCTCTTTGACATTTCTCCCCAGTCTATCCCCAGGATAAGTGTTTATCTGAGTCAATGGGAATCTCTCTAACCTTCCTCCCCAGTATATCCCCCAGGACCAGTGTGTATCTGAGTCAATGGGACTCTCTGACCTTTCTCCCCAGTCTATCCCCCAGGACCAGTGTGTATCTGAGTCAATGGGACTCTATCTGACCTTTCTCCCCAGTCTATCCCCAGGACCAGTGTGTATCTGAGTCAATGGGACTCTCTCTGACCTTTTTCCCCAGTCCCCCAGGTCCAGAGTGTATCTGAGTCAATGGGACTCTCTCTGACCTTTCAACCCAGTCCCCCAGGACCAGAGTGTATCTGTGTCAATGGGAATCTCTCGGATCTTTCTCCCCAGTCCCCCAGGACCAGTGTGTATCTGAGTCAATGGGTCTCTCTCTGACTTTTCTCCCCAGTCCCCCAGGACGAGTGTGTATCTGAGTCAATGGGGCTCTCTCTGACCTTTCTCCCCAGACTATCCCCAGGACCAGTGTGTACCTGAGTCAATGGGAATCTCCCTGACCTTTCTCCCCAGTCCCCCAGGACCAGTGTGTATCTGAGTCAATGGGACTCTCTCTGATCTATCTCCCCAGTCCCCCAGGACCAGTGTGTATCTGAGTCAATGGGACTCTCTGACCTTTCTCCCCAGTCTATCCCCATGAGCAGTGTTTATCTGAGTCAATGGGACACTCTCTGACCTTTCTCCCCAGTCTATCCCCAGGACCAGTGTGTATCTGAGTCAATGGGACTCTCTCTGACCTTTCTCCCCAGTCCACCAGGACCAGTGTGTATCTGAATCAATGGGACTCTCTCTGACATTTCTCCCAGTCTATCCCCAGGATAAGTGTTTATCTGAGTCAATGGGAATCTCTCTAACCTTTCTCCCCAGTATATCCCCCAGGACCAGAGTGTATCTGAGTCAATGGGACTCTCTGACCTTTCTCCCCAGTCTATCCCCCAGGACCAGTGTGTATCTGAGTCAATGGGACTCTATCTGACCTTTCTCCCCAGTCTATCCCCAGGACCAGTGTGTATCTGAGTCAATGGGAATCTCTCTGAACTTTCTCCCCAGTCCTCCAGGTCCAGAGTGTATCTGAGTCAATGGGACTCTCTCTGACCTTTCTCCCCAGTCCCCCAGGACCAGAGTGTATCTGTGTCAATGGGACTCTCTCTGATCTTTCTCCCCAGTCCCCCAGGACCAGAGTGTATCTGAGTCAATGGGACTCTCTCTGACCTTTCTCCCCAGTCCCCCAGGACCAGTGTGTATCTGAATCAATGGGACTCTCTCTGACCTTTCTCCCCAGTCTATCCCCAGGACCAGTGTATATCTGAGTCAATGGGATTCTCTCTGACCTTTCTCCCCAATCTATCCCCAGGACCAGTGTGTATCTGAGTCAATGGGACTGTCTCTGACTTTTCTCCCCAATCTATCCCCAGGACCAGTGTGTATCTGAGTCAATGGGACTCTCTGACCGTTCTCCCCAGTCTATCCCCAGGACAAGTGTGTATCTGAGTCAATGGGACGCTCTCTGACCTTTCTCCCCAGTTTATCCCCATGACCGGTGTTTATCTGTGTCAATGGGACTCCCTCTGACCTTTCTCCCCAGTCTATCCCCAGGACCAGTGTTTATCTGAGTCAATGGGACTCTCTCTGACCTTTCTCCCCAGTCGATCCCCAGGACCAGTGTGTATCTGATTCAATCGTACTCTCTCTGACCTTTCTCCCCAGTCTCCCAGGACCAGTGTGTATCTGAGTCAATTGGACTCTCTCTGACCTTTCTCCCCACTCTATCCCCAGGACCAGTTTTTATCTGAATCAATGGGATTCTCTCTGACCTTTCTCCCCAGTATATCCCCCAGGACCTGTGTGTATCTGAGTCAATGGGACTCTCTGACCTTTCTCCCATGTCTATCCACAGGACCAGTTTTTATCTGATTCAATGGGACTCTCTCTGACCTTTCTCCCCAGTCTATCCCCCAGTACCAGTGTGTATCTGAGTCAATGGGACTCTCTCTGACTTTTCACCCCAGTCTATCCCCAGGACCAGTGTGTATCTGAGTCAATGGGACTCTCTCTGACCTTTCTCCCCAGCCTATCCCCAGGACCAGTGTGTATCTGAGTTAATGGGACTCTCTCTGAGCTTTCACCCCAGTCTATCCCCAGGACCAGTGTGTATCTGAGTCAATGGGACTCTCTGACCTTTCTCCCATGTCTATCCCCAGGACCAGTTTTTATCTGATTCAATGGGACTCTCTCTGACCTTTCTCCCCAGTCTATCCCCCAGTACCAGTGTGTATCTGAGTCAATGGGACTCTCTCTGAGTTTTCTCCCCAGTCAATCCCCAGAACCTGTGTATATCTCAGACAATGGGACTCTCTCTGACCTTTCTCCCCAGTCTATCCCCAGGAGCAGTGTTTATCTGAGTCAATGGGACTCTCTGATCTTTCTCCCCAGTCTATCCCCAGGACCACTGTGTATCTGAGTCAATGTGGCTCTCTATGACATTTCACCCCAGTCTCTTCCCAGCAACAGTGTGTATCTGAGTCAATGGGACACTCTCTGACCATTCTCCCCTGTCTATCCCCAGGACCAGTGTGTATCTGAGTCAATGGGACACTCTGCCCTTTCTCAACAGTCTATCCCCATGACCAGTGTATATCTGAGTCAATGGGACTCTCTCTGACTTTTCTCCCCAGTCTAACCCCAGTACCAGTGTGTATCTGAGTCAATGGGACTCTCTCTGACATTTCTCCCAAGTCTATCCCCAGGACCAGTGTGTATCTGAGTCAATGGGACTCTCTGACCGTTCTCCCCAGTCTATCCCCAGGACCAGTGTGTATCTGAGTGAATGGGACTCTCTCTGAACTTTCTCCCCAGTCTATCCCCAGGACGGGTGTTTATCTGAGTCAATGGGACTCTCTCTGACCTTTCTCCCCTTTCTATCCCCAGGACCAGTGTTTATTTAAGTCAATGGGACTATCTCTGACCTTTCTCCCCAGTCCCCCAGGACCAGTGTGTATCTGAGTCAATGGGACTCTCTCTGATCTTTCTCCCCAGTCTATCCCCAGGACCAGTGTGTATCTGAGTCAATGGGACTCTCTCTGACCTTTCTCCCCAGTCTATCCCCAGGACCAGTGTATATCTGAGTCAATGGGACTCTCTGACCGTTCTCCCCAGTCTATCCCCAGGACCACTGTGTATCTGAGTCAATAGGACTCTCTCTGACCTTTCTACCAGTCTACCCAAGGACCGGGATTTATCTGAGTCAATGGGACTCTCTCTCTCTGACATTTCTCCACAGTCTATACCCAGGATCAGTGTTTATCTGAGTCAATGGGACTCTCTCTGACCTTTCTCCCCAGTCTATCCCCAGGACCAGTGTATATCTCAGTCAATGGGACTCTCTCTGACCTTTCTCCCCAGTCTATTCCCAGGACCAGTGTTTATCTGAGTCAATGGGACTCTCTGATCTTTCTCCCCAGTCTATCCCAAGGACCAGTGTGTTTCTGAGTCAATGGGACTCTCTCTGACCTTTCTCCCCAGTCTATTCCCAGCAACAGTGTGTATCTGAGTCAATGGGACTCTCTCTGACATTTCTCCCCAGTCTATCCCCAGGACCAGTGTGTATTTGAGTCAATGGGTCTCTCTCTGACCTTTCTCCACAGTATATCCCCAGGACCAGTGTGTATCTGAATCAACGGGACTCTCTGACCGTTCTCCCCAGTCTATCCACAGGACCAGTGTGATTCTGAGTCAATGGAACTCTCTCTGACCTTTCTCCCCAGTCTATCCCCAGGACCGGTGTTTATCTGAGTCAATGGGACTCTCTCTGACATTTCTCCCCTGTCTATCCCCAGGACCAGTGTTTATTTGAGTCAATGGGACTCTCTCTGACCTTTCTCCCCAGTCTATCCGCAGGACCAGTGTTTATCTGGGTCAATGGGACTCTCTCTTACCTTTCTCTCGAGTCTATCCCCAGGACCAGTGTGTATCTGAGTCAATGGGACTCTCTCTGAGCTTTCTCCCCAGTTTATCCCCATGACCGGTGTTTATCTGTGTCAATGGGACTCTCTCTGACCTTTCTCCCCAGTCTATCCCCAGGACCAGTGTTTATCTGAGTCAATGGGACTCTCTCTGACCTTTCTCCCCAGTCTATTCCCAGCAACAATGTGTATCTGAGTCAATGAGACTCTCTCTGACATTTCTCCCCAGTCTATCCCCAGGACCAGTGTGTATTTGAGTCAATGGGTCTCTCTCTGACCTTTCTCCACAGTCTATCCCCAGGACCAGTGTGTATCTGAATCAACGGGACTCTCTGACCGTTCTCCCCAGTCTATCCACAGGACCAGTGTGTATCTGAGTCAATGGAACTCTCTCTGACCTTTCTCCCCAGTCTATCCCCAGGACCGGTGTTTATCTGAGTCAATGGGACTCTCTCTGACTTTTCTTCCCTGTCTATCCCCAGGACCAGTGTTTATTTGAGTCAATGGGACTCTCTCTGACCTTTCTCCCCAGTCTATCCGCAGGACCAGTGTTTATCTGGGTCAATGGGACTCTCTCTGACCTTTCTCTCGAGTCTATCCCCAGGACCAGTGTGTATCTGAGTCAATGGGACTCTCTCTGACCTTTCTCCCCAGTCCCCCAGGACCAGTGTGTATCTGAGTCAATGGGACTCTCTCTGACCTTTCTCCCCAAGTCTATCCCCAGGCCCAGTGTGTATCTGAGTCAATGGGACTCTCTGACCTTTCTCCCCAGTCTATCCCCAGGAACAATGTGTATCTGAGTCAATGGGACTCTCAGACATTTCTCCCCAGTCTATCCCCAGGACCAGTGTGTATCTGAGTCAATGGGACATTTTGACCTTTCTCCCCAGTCTATCCCCAGGACCAGTGTATATCTCAGTCAATGCGACTCTCTCTGACCTTTTTCCTCAGTCTATCCCCAGGACCAGCGTTTATCTGGGTCAATGGGACTCTCTCTGACCTTTCTCCCCAGTCTATCCCCAGGACCAGTGTGTATCTGAGTCAATGGGACTCTCTCTAAACTTTCTCCCCAGTCCCCCAGGACCAGTGTGCATATGAGTCAATGTGACTCTCTCTGACTTTTCTCCCCAGTCTAACCCCAGGACCAGTGTGTATCTGAGTCAATGGGACTGTCTCTGACCTTTCTCCCCAGTATATCCCCCAGGACCAGTGTGTATCTGAGTCAATGGGACTCTCTGACCTTTCTCCCATGTCTATCCACAGGACCAGTTTTTATCTGATTCAATGGGACTCTCTCTGACCTTTCTCCCCAGTCTATCCCCCAGTACCAGTGTGTATCTGAGTCAATGGGACTCTCTCTGACTTTTCACCCCAGTCTATCCCCAGGACCAGTGTGTATCTGAGTCAATGGGACTCTCTCTGACCTTTCTCCCCAGCCTATCCCCAGGACCAGTGTGTATCTGAGTTAATGGGACTCTCTAACTGAGCTTTCACCCCAGTCTATCCCCAGGACCAGTGTGTATCTGAGTCAATGGGACTCTCTGACCTTTCTCCCATGTCTATCCCCAGGACCAGTTTTTATCTGATTCAATGGGACTCTCTCTGACCTTTCTCCCCAGTCTATCCCCCAGTACCAGTGTGTATCTGAGTCAATGGGACTCTCTCTGAGTTTTCTCCCCAGTCAATCCCCAGAACCTGTGTATATCTCAGACAATGGGACTCTCTCTGACCTTTCTCCCCAGTCTATCCCCAGGAGCAGTGTTTATCTGAGTCAATGGGACTCTCTGATCTTTCTCCCCAGTCTATCCCCAGGACCACTGTGTATCTGAGTCAATGTGGCTCTCTATGACATTTCACCCCAGTCTCTTCCCAGCAACAGTGTGTATCTGAGTCAATGGGACACTCTCTGACCATTCTCCCCTGTCTATCCCCAGGACCAGTGTGTATCTGAGTCAATGGGACACTCTGCCCTTTCTCAACAGTCTATCCCCATGACCAGTGTATATCTGAGTCAATGGGACTCTCTCTGACTTTTCTCCCCAGTCTAACCCCAATACCAGTGTGTATCTGAGTCAGTGGGACTCTCTCTGACATTTCTCCCCAGTCTATCCCCAGGACCAGTGTGTATCTGAGTCAATGGGACTCTCTGACCGTTCTCCCCAGTCTATCCCCAGGACCAGTGTGTATCTGAGTGAATGGGACTCTCTCTGAACTTTCTCCCCAGTCTATCCCCAGGACGGGTGTTTATCTGAGTCAATGGGACTCTCTCTGACCTTTCTCCCCTTTCTATCCCCAGGACCAGTGTTTATTTAAGTCAATGGGACTATCTCTGACCTTTCTCCCCAGTCCCCCAGGACCAGTGTGTATCTGAGTCAATGGGACTCTCTCTGATCTTTCTCCCCAGTCTATCCCCAGGACCAGTGTGTATCTGAGTCAATGGGACTCTCTCTGACCTTTCTCCCCAGTCTATCCCCAGGACCAGTGTATATCTGAGTCAATGGGACTCTCTGACCGTTTTCCCCAGTCTATCCCCAGGACCAGTGTGTATCTGAGTCAATAGGCCTCTCTCTGACCTTTCTACCAGTCTACCCAAGGACCGGGATTTATCTGAGTCAATGGGACTCTCTCTCTCTGACATTTCTCCACAGTCTATACCCAGGATCAGTGTTTATCTGAGTCAATGGGACTCTCTCTGACCTTTCTCCCCAGTCTATCCCCAGGACCAGTGTATATCTCAGTCAATGGGACTCTCTCTGACCTTTCTCCCCAGTCTATTCCCAGGACCAGTGTTTATCTGAGTCAATGGGACTCTCTGATCTTTCTCCCCAGTCTATCCCAAGGACCAGTGTGTTTCTGAGTCAATGGGACTCTCTCTGACCTTTCTCCCCAGTCTATTCCCAGCAACAGTGTGTATCTGAGTCAATGGGACTCTCTCTGACATTTCTCCCCAGTCTATCCCCAGGACCAGTGTGTATTTGAGTCAATGGGTCTCTCTCTGAACTTTCTCCACAGTATATCCCCAGGACCAGTGTGTATCTGAATCAACGGGACTCTCTGACCGTTCTCCCCAGTCTATCCACAGGACCAGTGTGATTCTGAGTCAATGGAACTCTCTCTGACCTTTCTCCCCAGTCTATCCCCAGGACCGGTGTTTATCTGAGTCAATGGGACTCTCTCTGACATTTCTCCCCTGTCTATCCCCAGGACCAGTGTTTATTTGAGTCAATGGGACTCTCTCTGACCTTTCTCCCCAGTCTATCCGCAGGACCAGTGTTTATCTGGGTCAATGGGACTCTCTCTTACCTTTCTCTCGAGTCTATCCCCAGGACCAGTGTGTATCTGAGTCAATGGGACTCTCTCTGAGCTTTCTCCCCAGTTTATCCCCATGACCGGTGTTTATCTGTGTCAATGGGACTCTCTCTGACATTTCTCCCCAGTCTATCCCCAGGACCAGTGTTTATCTGAGTCAATGGGACTCTCTCTGACCTTTCTCCCCAGTCTATTCCCAGCAACAATGTGTATCTGAGTCAATGAGACTCTCTCTGACATTTCTCCCCAGTCTATCCCCAGGACCAGTGTGTATTTGAGTCAATGGGTCTCTCTCTGACCTTTCTCCACAGTCTATCCCCAGGACCAGTGTGTATCTGAATCAACGGGACTCTCTGACCGTTCTCCCCAGTCTATCCACAGGACCAGTGTGTATCTGAGTCAATGGAACTCTCTCTGACCTTTCTCCCCAGTCTATCCCCAGGACCGGTGTTTATCTGAGTCAATGGGACTCTCTCTGACTTTTCTCCCCTGTCTATCCCCAGGACCAGTGTTTATTTGAGTCAATGGGACTCTCTCTGACCTTTCTCCCCAGTCTATCCGCAGGACCAGTGTTTATCTGGGTCAATGGGACTCTCTCTGACCTTTCTCTCGAGTCTATCCCCAGGACCAGTGTGTATCTGAGTCAATGGGACTCTCTCTGACCTTTCTCCCCAGTCCCCCAGGACCAGTGTGTATCTGAGTCAATGGGACTCTCTCTGACCTTTCTCCCCAAGTCTATCCCCAGGCCCAGTGTGTATCTGAGTCAATGGGACTCTCTGACCTTTCTCCCCAGTCTATCCCCAGGAACAATGTGTATCTGAGTCAATGGGACTCTCAGACATTTCTCCCCAGTCTATCCCCAGGACCAGTGTGTATCTGAGTCAATGGGACATTTTGACCTTTCTCCCCAGTCTATCCCCAGGACCAGTGTATATCTCAGTCAATGCGACACTCTCTGACCTTTTTCCTCAGTCTATCCCCAGGACCAGCGTTTATCTGGGTCAATGGGACTCTCTCTGACCTTTCTCCCCAGTCTATCCCCAGGACCAGTGTGTATCTGAGTCAATGGGACTCTCTCTGAACTTTCTCCCCAGTCCCCCAGGACCAGTGTGCATATGAGTCAATGTGACTCTCTCTGACTTTTCTCCCCAGTCTATCCCCAGGACCAGTGTATATCTGAGTCAATGGGACTGTCTCTGACCTTTCTCCCCAGTCTATCCCCAGGACCAGTGTATATCTGAGTCAATGGGACTCTCTGACCGTTCTCCCCAGTCTGTCCCCAGGACCAGTGTGTATCTGAGTCAATGGGACACTCTGCCCTTTCTCAACAGTCTATCCCCATGACCAGTGTATATCTGAGTCAATGGGACTCTCTCTGACTTTTCTCCCCAGTCTAACCCCAATACCAGTGTGTATCTGAGTCAATGGGACTCTCTCTGACATTTCACCCCAGTCTATCCCCAGGACCAGTGTGTATCTGAGTCAATGGGACTCTCTGACCGTTCTCCCCAGTCTATCCCCAGGACCAGTGTGTATCTGAGTGAATGGGACTCTCTCTGAACTTTCTCCCCAGTCTATCCCCAGGACGGGTGTTTATCTGAGTCAATGGGACTCTCTCTGACCTTTCTCCCCTTTCTATCCCCAGGACCAGTGTTGATTTAAGTCAATGGGACTATCTCTGACCTTTCTCCCCAGTCCCCCAGGACCAGTGTGTATCTGAGTCAATGGGACTCTCTCTGATCTTTCTCCCCAGTCTATCCCCAGGACCAGTGTGTATCTGAGTCAATGGGACTCTCTCTGACCTTTCTCCCCAGTCTATCCCCAGGACCAGTGTATATCTGAGTCAATGGGACTCTCTGACCGTTCTCCCCAGTCTATCCCCAGGACCAGTGTGTATCTGAGTCAATAGGACTCTCTCTGACCTTTCTACCAGTCTACCCAAGGACCGGGATTTATCTGAGTCAATGGGACTCTCTCTCTCTGACATTTCTTCACAGTCTATACCCAGGATCAGTGTTTATCTGAGTCAATGGGACTCTCTCTGACCTTTCTCCCCAGTCTATCCCCAGGACCAGTGTATATCTCAGTCAATGGGACTCTCTCTGACCTTTCTCCCCAGTCTATTCCCAGGACCAGTGTTTATCTGAGTCAATGGGACTCTCTGATCTTTCTCCCCAGTCTATCCCAAGGACCAGTGTGTTTCTGAGTCAATGGGACTCTCTCTGACCTTTCTCCCCAGTCTATTCCCAGCAACAGTGTGTATCTGAGTCAATGGGACTCTCTCTGACATTTCTCCCCAGTCTATCCCCAGGACCAGTGTGTATTTGAGTCAATGGGTCTCTCTCTGACCTTTCTCCACAGTATATCCCCAGGACCAGTGTGTATCTGAATCAACGGGACTCTCTGACCGTTCTCCCCAGTCTATCCACAGGACCAGTGTGATTCTGAGTCAATGGAACTCTCTCTGACCTTTCTCCCCAGTCTATCCCCAGGACCGGTGTTTATCTGAGTCAATGGGACTCTCTCTGACATTTCTCCCCTGTCTATCCCCAGGACCAGTGTTTATTTGAGTCAATGGGACTCTCTCTGACCTTTCTCCCCAGTCTATCCGCAGGACCAGTGTTTATCTGGGTCAATGGGACTCTCTCTTACCTTTCTCTCGAGTCTATCCCCAGGACCAGTGTGTATCTGAGTCAATGGGACTCTCTCTGAGCTTTCTCCCCAGTTTATCCCCATGACCGGTGTTTATCTGTGTCAATGGGACTCTCTCTGACATTTCTCCCCAGTCTATCCCCAGGACCAGTGTTTATCTGAGTCAATGGGACTCTCTCTGACCTTTCTCCCCAGTCTATCCCCAGGACCGGTGTTTATCTGAGTCAATGGGACTCTCTCTGACTTTTCTCCCCTGTCTATCCCCAGGACCAGTGTTTATTTGAGTCAATGGGACTCTCTCTGACCTTTCTCCCCAGTCTATCCGCAGGACCAGTGTTTATCTGGGTCAATGGGACTCTCTCTGACCTTTCTCTCGGGTCTATCCCCAGGACCAGTGTGTATCTGAGTCAATGGGACTCTCTCTGACCTTTCTCCCCAGTCCCCCAGGACCAGTGTGTATCTGAGTCAATGGGACTCTCTCTGACCTTTCTCCCCAAGTCTATCCCCAGGCCCAGTGTGTATCTGAGTCAATGGGACTCTCTGACCTTTCTCCCCAGTCTATCCCCAGGAACAATGTGTATCTGAGTCAATGGGACTCTCAGACATTTCTCCCCAGTCTATCCCCAGGACCAGTGTGTATCTGAGTCAATAGGACATTTTGACCTTTCTCCCCAGTCTATCCCCAGGACCAGTGTATATCTCAGTCAATGCGACTCTCTCTGACCTTTTTCCTCAGTCTATCCCCAGGACCAGCGTTTATCTGGGTCAATGGGACTCTCTCTGACCTTTCTCCCCAGTCTATCCCCAGGACCAGTGTGTATCTGAGTCAATGGGACTCTCTCTGAACTTTCTCCCCAGTCCCCCAGGACCAGTGTGCATATGAGTCAATGTGACTCTCTCTGACTTTTCTCCCCAGTCTATCCCCAGGACCAGTGTATATCTGAGTCAATGGGACTGTCTCTGACCTTTCTCCCCAGTCTATCCCCAGGACCAGTGTATATCTGAGTCAATGGGACTCTCTGACCGTTCTCCCCAGTCTGTCCCCAGGACCAGTGTGTATCTGAGTCAATGGGACTCTCTCTGACCATTCTCCACAGTCTACCCCAGGACCGGTGTTTATCTGAGTCAATGGGACTCTCTCTCTGACATTTCTCCCCAGTCTATCCCCTGGACCAGTGTTTATCTGATTCAATGGGACTCTCTCTGACCTTTCTCCCCAGTCTATCCCCAGGACCAGTGTATATCTGAGTCAATGGGACTCTCTCTGAACTTTCTCCCCAGTCTATCCCCAGGGCCAGTGTGTATCTGAGTCAATGGGACTCTCTCTGATTTTTCTCCCCAGTCTATTCCCAGCAACAGTGTGTATCTGAGTCAATGAGACTCTCTCTGACATTTCTCCCCAGTCTATCCCCAGGACCAGTGTGTATTTGAGTCAATGGGTCTCTCTCTGACCTTTCTCCACAGTCTATCCCCAGGACCAGTGTGTATCTGAATCAACGGGACTCTCTGACCGTTCTCCCCAGTCTATCCACGGGACCAGTGTGTATCTGAGTCAATGGAACTCTCTCTGACCTTTCTCCCCAGTCTATCCCCAGGACCGGTGTTTATCTGAGTCAATGGGACTCGCTCTGACTTTTCTCCCCTGTCTATCCCCAGGACCAGTGTTTATTTGAGTCAATGGGACTCTCTCTGACCTTTCTCCCCAGTCTATCCGCAGGACCAGTGTTTATCTGGGTCAATGGGACTCTCTCTGACCTTCCTCTCGAGTCTATCCCCAGGACCAGTGTGTATCTGAGTCAATGGGACTCTCTCTGACCTTTCTCCCCAGTCCCCCAGGACCAGTGTGTATCTGAGTCAATGGGACTCTCTCTGACCTTTCTCCCCAAGTCTATCCCCAGGCCCAGTGTGTATCTGAGTCAATGGGACTCTCTGACCTTTCTCCCCAGTCTATCCCCAGGAACAATGTGTATCTGAGTCAATGGGACTCTCAGACATTTTTCCCCAGTCTATCCCCAGGACCAGTGTGTATCTGAGTCAATGGGACATTTTGACCTTTCTCCCCAGTCTATCCCCAGGACCAGTGTATATCTCAGTCAATGCGAATCTCTCTGACCTTTTTCCTCAGTCTATCCCCAGGACCAGCGTTTATCTGGGTCAATGGGACTCTCTCTGACCTTTCTCCCCAGTCTATCCCCAGGACCAGTGTGTATCTGAGTCAATGGGACTCTCTCTGAACTTTCTCCCCAGTCCCCCAGGACCAGTGTGCATATGAGTCAATGTGACTCTCTCTGACTTTTCTCCCCAGTCTAACCCCAGGACCAGTGTGTATCTGAGTCAATGGGACTGTCTCTGACCTTTCTCCCCAGTCTATCCCCAGGACCAGTGTATATCTGAGTCAATGGGACTCTCTGACCGTTCTCCCCAGTCTGTCCCCAGGACCAGTGTGTATCTGAGTCAATGGGACTCTCTCTGACCATTCTCCCCAGTCTACCCCAGGACCGGTGTTTATCTGAGTCAATGGGACTCTCTCTCTGACATTTCTCCCCAGTCTATCCCCTGGACCAGTGTTTATCTGAGTCAATGGGACTCTCTCTGACCTTTCTCCCCAGTCTATCCCCAGGACCAGTGTATATCTGAGTCAATGGGACTCTCTCTGAACTTTCTCCCCAGTCTATCCCCAGGACAAGTGTTTTTCTGTGTCAATGGTACTCTCTCTGACCTTTCTCCCCAGTCTATCCCCAGGACCAGTGTGTATCTGAGTCAATGGGACTCTCTCTGAACTTTCTCCCCAGTCTATCCCCAGGACCAGTGTGTATCTGAGTCAATGGGACTCTCTGACCGTTCTGCCCAGTCTATCCCCAGGACCAGTGTGTATCTGAGTCAATGGGACTCTCTCTGACCTTTCTCCCCAGTCTATCCCCAGGACCGGTGTTTATCTGAGTCAATGGGACTCTCTCTGACCTTTCTCCCCTGTCTATCCCCAGGACAAGTGTTTATTTGTGTCAATGGGACTCTCTCTGACCTTTCTCCCCAGTCTATCCCCAGGACCAGTGTTTATCTGGGTCAATGGGACTCTCTCTGACCTTTCTCCCCAGTCTATCTCCAGGACCATTGTGTATCTGAGTCAATGGGACTCTCTCTGACCTTTCTCCCCAGTCCCCCAGGACCAGTGTGTATCTGAGTCAATGGGTCTCTCTCTGACCTTTCTCCCCAGTCTATCCCCAGGACCAATGTGTATCTGAGTCAATGGGACTCTCTGACATTTCTCCCCAGTCTATCCCCAGGACCAGTGTGTATCTGAGTCAATGGGACATTTTGACCTTTCTCCCCAGTCTAACCCAGGACCAGTGTATATCTCAGTCAATGGGACTCTCTCTGCCCTTTCTCAACAGTCTATCCCCATGACCAGTGTATATCTGAGTCAATGGGACTCTCTCTGACTTTTCTCCCCAGTCTAACCCCAGTACCAGTGTGTATCTGAGTCAATGGGACTCTCTCTGACATTTCTCCCCAGTCTATCCCCAGGACCAGTGTGTATCTGAGTCAATGGGACTCTCTGACCGTTCTCCCCAGTCTATCCCCAGGACCAGTGTGTATCTGAGTGAATGGGACTCTCTCTGAACTTTCTCCCCAGTCTATCCCCAGGACGGGTGTTTATCTGAATCAATGGGACTCTCTCTGACCTTTCTCCCCTTTCTATCCCCAGGACCAGTGTTTATTTAAGTCAATGGGACTATCTCTGACCTTTCTCCCCAGTCCCCCAGGACCAGTGTGTATCTGAGTCAATGGGACTCTCTCTGATCTTTCTCCCCTTTCTATCCCCAGGACCAGTGTTTATTTAAGTCAATGGGACTATCTCTGACCTTTCTCCCCAGTCCCCCAGGACCAGTGTGTATCTGAGTCAATGGGATTCTCTCTGACCTTTCTCCCCAGTCTATCCCCAGGACCAGTGTATATCTGAGTCAATGGGACTCTCTGACCGTTCTCCCCAGTCTATCCCCAGGACCAGTGTGTATCTGAGTCAATAGGACCCTCTCTGACCTTTCTACCAGTCTACCCCAGGACCGGGATTTATCTGAGTCAATGGGACTCTCTCTCTGACATTTCTCCACAGTCTGTACCCAGGATCAGTGTTTATCTGAGTCAATGGGACTCTCTCTGACTTTTCTCCCCAGTCTATCCCCAGGACCAGTGTATATCTCAGTCAATGGGACTCTCTCTGACCTTTCTCCCCAGTCTATTCCCAGGACCAGTGTTTATCTGAGTCAATGGGACTCTCTGATCTTTCTCCCCAGTCTATCCCAAGGACCAGTGTGTTTCTGAGTCAATGGGACTCTCTCTGACCTTTCTCCCCGCTCTATTCCCAGCAACAGTGTGTATCTGAGTCAATGGGACTCTCTCTGACATTTCTCCCCAGTCTATCCCCAGGACCAGTGTGTATTTGAGTCAATGGGTCTCTCTCTGACCTTTCTCCACAGTATATCCCCAGGACCACTGTGTATCTGAATCAACGGGACTCTCTGACCGTTCTCCCCAGTCTATCCACAGGACCAGTGTGTATCTGAGTCAATGGAACTCTCTCTGACCTTTCTCCCCAGTCTATCCCCAGGACCGGTGTTTATCTGAGTCAATGGGACTCTCTCTGACATTTCTCCCCTGTCTATCCCCAGGACCAGTGTTTATTTGAGTCAATGGGACTCTCTCTGACCTTTCTCCCCAGTCTATCCGCAGGACCAGTGTTTATCTGGGTCAATGGGACTCTCTCTGACCTTTCTCTCGAGTCTATCCCCAGGACCAGTGTGTATCTGAGTCAATGGGACTCTCTCTGACCTTTCTCCCCAGTTTATCCCCATGACCGGTGTTTATCTGTGTCAATGGGACTCTCTCTGACCTTTCTCCCCAGTCTATCCCCAGGACCAGTGTTTATCTGAGTCAATGGGACTCTCTCTGAACTTTCTCCCCAGTCTATTCCCAGCAACAGTGTGTATCTGAGTCAATGAGACTCTCTCTGACATTTCTCCCCATTCTATCCCCAGGACCAGTGTGTATTTGAGTCAATGGGTCTCTCTCTGACCTTTCTCCACAGTCTATCCCCAGGACCAGTGTGTATCTGAATCAACGGGACTCTCTGACCGTTCTCCCCAGTCTATCCACAGGACCAGTGTGTATCTGAGTCAATGGAACTCTCTCTGACCTTTCTCCCCAGTCTATCCCCAGGACCGGTGTTTATCTGAGTCAATGGGACTCTCTCTGACTTTTCTCCCCTGTCTATCCCCAGGACCAGTGTTTATTTGAGTCAATGGGACTCTCTCTGACCTTTCTCCCCAGTCTATCCGCAGGACCAGTGTTTATCTGGGTCAATGGGACTCTCTCTGACCTTTCTCTCGAGTCTATCCCCAGGACCAGTGTGTATCTGAGTCAATGGGACTCTCTCTGACCTTTCTCCCCAGTCCCCCAGGACCAGTGTGTATCTGAGTCAATGGGAATCTCTCTGACCTTTCTCCCCAAGTCTATCCCCAGGCCCAGTGTGTATCTGAGTCAATGGGACTCTCTGACCGTTCTCCCCAGTCTATCCCCAGGAACAATGTGTATCTGAGTCAATGGGACTCTCAGACATTTCTCCCCAGTCTATCCCCAGGACCAGTGTGTATCTGAGTCAATGGGACATTTTGACCTTTCTCCCCAGTCTATCCCCAGGACCAGTGTATATCTCAGTCAATGCGACTCTCTCTGACCTTTTTCCCCAGTCTATCCCCAGGACCAGCGTTTATCTGGGTCAATGGGACTCTCTCTGACCTTTCTCCCCAGTCTATCCCCAGGACCAGTGTGTATCTGAGTCAATGGGACTCTCTCTGAACTTTCTCCCCAGTCCCCCAGGACCAGTGTGCATATGAGTCAATGTGACTCTCACTGACTTTTCTCCCCAGTCTATCCCCAGGACCAGTGTATATCTGAGTCAATGGGACTCTCTCTGAACTTTCTCCCCAGTCTATCCCCAGGACAAGTGTTTTTCTGAGTCAATGGGACACTCTGTTCTTTCTCCCCAGTCTATCCCCAGGGCCAGTGTGTATCTGAGTCAATGGGACTCTCTCTGACGTTTCTCCCCAGTCTATTCCCAGCAACAGTGTGTATCTGTGTCAATGGTACTCTCTCTGACCTTTCCCCCCAGTCTATCCCCAGGACCAGTGTGTATCTGAGTCAATGGGACTCTCTCTGACCTTTCTCCCCAGTCTATCCCCAGGACCAGTGTGTATCTGAGTCAATGGGACTCTCTGACCGTTCTGCCCAGTCTATCCCCAGGACCAGTGTGTATCTGAGTCAATGGGACTCTCTCTGACCTTTCTCCCCAGTCTATCCCCAGGACCGGTGTTTATCTGAGTCAATGGGACTCTCTCTGACCTTTCTCCCCTGTCTATCCCCAGGACCAGTGTTTATTTGAGTCAATGGGACTCTCTCTGACCTTTCTCCCCAGTCTATCCCCAGGACCAGTGTTTATCTGGGTCAATGGGACTCTCTCTGACCTTTCTCCCCAGTCTATCTCCAGGACCAGTGTGTATCTGAGTCAATGGGACTCTCTCTGACCTTTCTCCCCAGTCCCCCAGGACCAGTGTGTATCTGAGTCAATGGGTCTCTCTCTGACCTTTCTCCCCAGTCTATCCCCAGAACCAGTGTGTATCTGAGTCAATAGGACTCTCTGACCTTTCTCCCCAGTCTATCCCCAGGACCAATGTGTATCTGAGTCAATGGGACTCTCTGACATTTCTCCCCAGTCTATCCCCAGGACCAGTGTGTATCTGAGTCAATGGGACATTTTGACCTTTCTCCCCAGTCTATCCCCAGGACCAGTGTATATCTCAGTCAATGCGACTCTCTCTGACCTTTCTCCCCAGTCTATCCCCAGGACCAGTGTTCATCTGAGTCAATGGGACTCTCTGATATTTCTCCACAGTCTATCCCCAGGTCCAATGTGTATCTGAGTCACTGGGACTCTCTCTGACCTTTCTCCCCAGTCTATTCACAGGACCAGTGTGTATCTGAGTCAATGGGACTCTCTCTGAACTTTCTCCCCAGTCTATCCCCAGGACGGGTGTTTATCTGAGTCAATGGGACTCTCTCTGACCTTTCTCCCATTTCTATCCCCAGGACCAGTGTTATTTGAGTCAATGGGACTATCTCTGACTTTTCTCCCCAGTCTATCCCCAGGACCAGTGTTTATCTGGGTCAATGGGACTCTCTCTGACCTTTCTCCCCAGTCTATCCCCAGTACCAGTGTGTATCTGAGTCAATGGGACTCTCTCTGACCTTTCTCCACAGTCCCCCAGGACCAGTGTGTATCTGAGTCAATGGGACTCTCTCTGATCTTTCTCCCCAGTCTATCAACAGGACCAGTGTGTAGCTGAGTAAATGGGACTCTCTCTGACCTTTCTCCCCAGTCTATCACCAGGACCAGTGTATATCTGAGTCAATGGGACTCACTGACCGTTCTCCCCAGTCTATCCCCAGGACCAGTGTGTATCTGAGTCAATGGGACTCTCTCTGACCTTTCTCCCCAGTCTACCCCAGGACCGGTTTTTATCTGAGTCAATGGGACTCTCTCTCTGACATTTCTCCACAGTCTATACCCAGGATCAGTGTTTATCTGAGTCAATGGGACTCTCTCTGACCTTTCTCCCCAGTCTATCCCCAGGACCAGTGTATATCTCAGTCAATGGGACTCTCTCTGACCTTTCTCCACAGTCTATCCCCAGGACCAGTGTGTATCTGAATCAATGGGACGCTCTCTGACCTTTCTCCCCAGTCTATCCCCAGGACCAGTGTTTATCTGGGTCAATGCGACTCTCTCTGACCTTTCTCCCCAGTCTATCCCCAGGACCAGTGTGTATCTGAGTCAATAGGACTCTCTCTGACTTTTCTCCCCAGTCCCCCAGGACCAGTGTGTATCTGAGTCAATGGGACTCTCTCTGACCTTTCTCCCCAGTCTATCCCCAGGACCAGTGTGTATCTGAGTCAATGGGACTCTCTGACCTTTCTCCCCAGTCTATCCCCAGGACCAATGTGTATCTGAGTCAATGGGACTCTCTGACATTTATCCCCAGTCTAACCCCAGGACCAGTGTGTATCTGAGTCAATGGGACATTTTGACCTTTCTCTCCAGTCTATCCCCAGGACCAGTGTAAATCTCAGTCAATGCGACTCTCTCTGACCTTTCTCCCCAGTCTATCCCCAGGACCAGCGTTTATCAGGGTCAATGGGACTCTCTCTGATCTTTCTCCCCAGTCTAACCCCAGGACCAGTGTATATCTCAGTCAATGGGACTCTCTCTGACCTTTCTCCACAGACTATCCCCAGGACCAGTGTGTATCTGAATCAATGGGACTCTCTCTGACATTTCTCCCCAGTCTATCCCCAGGACCAGTGTTTTTCTGGGTCAATGCGACTCTCTCTGACCTTTCTCCCCAGACTATTCCCAGGACCAGTGTGTATCTGAGTCAATAGGACTCTCTCTGACCTTTCTCCCCAGTCTATCCCCACGACCAGTGTGTATCTGAGTCAATGGGACTCTCTCTGACCTTTCTCCCCAGTCTATCCCCAGGACCAGTGTGTATCTCAGTCAATGGGACTCTCTGACCGTTCTCCCCAGTCTATCCCCAGGACCAGTGTGTATCTGAGTCAATGGGACTCTCTCTGACCTTTCTCCCCAGTCTATCCCCAGGACCGGTGTTTATCTGAGTCAATGGGACTCTCTCTGACCTTTCTCCCCTGTCTATCCCCAGGACCAGTGTTTATTTGAGTCAATGGGACTCTCTCTGACCTTTCTCCCCAGTGCCCCAGGACCAGTGTGTATCTGAGTCTATGGGTCTCTCTCTGACCTTTCTCCCCAGTCTATCCCCAGGACCAGTGTGTATCTCAGTCAATGGAACTCTCTGACCGTTCTCCCCAGTCTATCCCCAGGACCAGTGTGTATCTGAGTCAATGGGACTCTCTCTGACCTTTCTCCCCAGTCTATCCCCAGGACCAATGTGTATCTGAGTCAATGGGACTCTCTGACATTTATCCCCAGTCTAACCCCAGGACCAGTGTGTATCTGAGTCAATGGGACATTTTGACCTTTCTCTCCAGTCTATCCCCAGGACCAGTGTAAATCTCAGTCAATGCGACTCTCTCTGACCTTTCTCCCCAGTCTATCCCCAGGACCAGCGTTTATCAGGGTCAATGGGACTCTCTCTGATCTTTCTCCCCAGTCTAAACCCAGGACCAGTGTATATCTCAGTCAATGGGACTCTCTCTGACCTTTCTCCACAGACTATCCCCAGGACCAGTGTGTATCTGAATCAATGGGACTCTCTCTGACATTTCTCCCCAGTCTATCCCCAGGACCAGTGTTTTTCTGGGTCAATGCGACTCTCTCTGACCTTTCTCCCCAGACTATTCCCAGGACCAGTGTGTATCTGAGTCAATAGGACTCTCTCTGACCTTTCTCCCCAGTCTATCCCCACGACCAGTGTGTATCTGAGTCAATGGGACTCTCTCTGACCTTTCTCCCCAGTCTATCCCCAGGACCAGAGTGTATCTCAGTCAATGGGACTCTCTGACCGTTCTCCCCAGTCTATCCCCAGGACCAGTGTGTATCTGAGTCAATGGGACTCTCTCTGACCTTTCTCCCCAGTCTATCCCCAGGACCGGTGTTTATCTGAGTCAATGGGACTCTCTCTGACCTTTCTCCCCTGTCTATCCCCAGGACCAGTGTTTATTTGAGTCAATGGGACTCTCTCTGACCTTTCTCCCCAGTGCCCCAGGACCAGTGTGTATCTGAGTCTATGGGTCTCTCTCTGACCTTTCTCCCCAGTCTATCCCCAGGACCAGTGTGTATCTGAGTCAATGGGACTCTCTGACCATTCTCCCCAGTCTATCCCCAGGACCAATGTGTATCTGATGCAATGGGACTCACTGACGTTTCTCCCCAGTCTATCCCCAGGACCAGTGTGTATCTGAGTCAATGGGACATTTTGACCTTTCTCCCCAGTCTATCCCCAGGACCAGTGTATATCTCAGGCAATGCGACTCTCTCTGACCTTTCTCCCCAGTCTATTCCCAGGACTAGTGTGTATCTGAGTCAATGGACTCTCTCTGAACTTTCTCCCCAGTCTATCCGCAGGACGGTTGTTTATCTGAGTCAATGGGACTCTCTCTGACCTTTCTCCCCTTTCTATCCCCAGGACCAGTGTTTATTTGAGTCAATGGGACTATCTCTGATCTTTCTCCCCAGTCTATCCCCAGGACCAGTGTTTATCTGGGTCAATGGGACTCTCTCTGACCTTTCTCCCCAGTCTATCCCCAGTACCAGTGTGTATCTGAGTCAATGGGACTCTCTCTGACCTTTCTCCCCAGTCCCCCAGGACCAGTGTGTATCTGAGTCAATGGGACTCTCTCTGAACTTTCTCCCCATTCTTTCCCCAGGACTAGTGTGGATCTGAATCAATGGGACTCTCTGACCTTTCTCCCCAGTCTATCCCCAGGAGCAGTGTGTATCTGAGTCAATGGGACTCTCTGAACTTTCTCCCCAGTCTATCCCCCAGGACCAGTGTGTATCTGAGTCAATGGGACTCTATCTGACCTTTCTCCCCAGTCTATCCCCAGGACTAGTGTGTATCTGAGTCTATGGGACTCTCTCTGACCTTTCACCCCAGTCCCCCAGGTCCAGAATGTATCTGTGTCAATGGGACTCTCTCTGACCTTTCTCCCCAGTCGATCCCCAGGACCAGTGTTTCTGAGTCAATGGGACTCTCTCTGACCTTTCTCCCCAGTCCCCCAGGACCAATGTGTATCTGAGTCAATGGGACTCTCTCTGACCTTTCTCCCCAGTCTATCCCCAGGACCAGTGTTTAGCTGAGTCAATGGGACTCTCCGATCTTTCTCCCCAGTCTATCCCCAGGACCAGTGTGTATCTGAGTCAATGGGACTCTCTCTGACCTTTCTCCCCAGTCTATTCCCAGCACCAGTGTGTATCTGAGTCAATGGGACTCTCTCTGACCTTTTTCCCCAGTCTATCCCCAGGACAAGTGTGTATCTGAGTCAATGGGACACTCTGACTTTTCTCCCCAGTCTATTCCCATGACCAGTGTATATCTGAGTCAATGGGACTCTCTCTGACCTTTCTCCCCAGTCTATCCCCAGGACCAGTGTGTATCTGAGTCAATGGGACTCTCTCTGACCTTTCTCCGCAGTCTATCCCGGGACCAGTGTGTATCTGAGTCAATGGGACTCTCTCTCACCTTTCTCCCCAGTCTATCCCCAGGACCAGTGTTTATCTGAGTCAATGGGACTCTCTCTGACATTTCTCCCCAGTCTATCCCCAGGACCAGTGTGTATCTGAGTCAATGGGACACTCTCTGACCTTGCTCCCCAGTCTATCACCAGGTCCAGTATGTATCTGAGTCAATGGGACTCTCTCTGACCTTTCTCCCCAGGCTATCCTTAGGACCAGTGTGTATCTGAGTCAATGGTACTCTCTGATATTTCTCCCCAGTCTATCCCCAGGACCAGTGTGTATCTGAGTCAATGGGACTCTCTCTGACCTTTCTCCCCAGTCTTTCCCCAGGACCAGTGTGTATCTGAGTCAATGGGACTCTCTGACCTTTCTCCCCAGTCTATCCCCAGGAGCAGTGTGTATCTGAGTCAATGGGAGTCTCTCTGATCTTTCTCCCCAGTCTATCCCCAGGACCAGTGTGTATCTGAGTCAATGGGACACTCTAACCTTTCTCCCCAGTCTATCCCCAACACCAGTGTGTATCTGAGTCAATGGGGCTCTCTCTGACCTTTCTCTCCAGACTATCCCCAGGACCAGTGGGTACCTGAGTCAATGGGAATCTCTCTGACCTTTCTCCCCAGTCCCCCAGGACCAGTGTGTACCTGAGTCAATGGGACACTCTGACCATTCTCCCCAGTCTATCCCCATGACCAGTGTATATCTGAGTCAATGGGACTCTCACTGACCTTTCTCCCCAGTCTATCCCGAGGACCAGTGTGTATCTGAGTCAATGGGACACTCTCTGACCTTTCTCCGCAATCTATCCCGGGACCAGTGTGTATCTGAGTCACTGGGACTCTCTCTGAACTTTCTCCCCAGTCTATCCCCCAGGACCAGTGTGTATCTGAGTCAATGGGACTCTATCTGACCTTTCTCCCCAGTCTATCCCCAGGACTAGTGTGTATCTGAGTCTATGGGACTCTCTCTGACCTTTCACCCCAGTCCCCCAGGTCCAGAATGTATCTGTGTCAATGGGACTCTCTCTGACCTTTCTCCCCAGTCGATCCCCAGGACCAGTGTTTCTGAGTCAATGGGACTCTCTCTGACCTTTCTCCCCAGTCCCCCAGGACCAATGTGTATCTGAGTAAATGGGACTCTCTCTGACCGTTCTCCCCAGTCTATCCCCAGGACCATTGTCCATCTTAGTCAATGGGACTGTCTCTGACCTTTCTCCCCAGTCTATCCCCAGGACCAGTGTGTATCTGAGTCAATGGGACACTCTGACCTTTCTCCCCAGTCTATCCCCAGGACCACTGTGTATCTGAGTCAATGGTACTCTCTGATATTTCTCCCCAGTCTATCCCCAGGACCAGTGTGTATCTGAGTCAATGGGATTCTCTCTGACCTTTCTCCCCAGACTATCCCCAGGACCAGTGGGTACGTGAGTCAATGGGAATCTCTCTGACTTTTCAACCCAGTCCCCCAGGACCAGTGTGTATCTGTGTCAATGGGACTCTCTCTGACCTTTCTCCCCAGTCTATCCCCAGGACCGGTGTTTATCTGAGTCAATTGGACTCTCTCTGACCTTTCTCCCCTGTCTATCCCCAGGACCAGTGTTTATCTGAGTCAATGGGACTCTCTCTGACCTTTCTCCCAAGTCTATCCCCAGGACCAGTGTATATCTGAGTCAATGGGACTCTCTCTGACCTTTCTCCCCAGTCTATCCCCAGGACCAGTGTGTATCTGAGTCAATGGGACTTTCTCTGACCTTTCTCCCCAGTCCCCCAGTACCAGTGTGTAACTGAGTCAATGGGACTCTCTCTGATCTTTCTCCCCAGTCTATCCCCAGGACCAGTGTGTATCTGAGTAAATGGGACTCTCTCTGACCTTTCTCCCCAGTCTATCCCCAGGACCAGTGTCTATCTTAGTCAATGGGACTGTCTCTGACCTTTCTCCACAGTCTATCCCCAGGACCAGTGTGTATCTGAGTCAATGGGACACTCTGACCTTTCTCCCCAGTCTATCCCCAGGACCACTGTGTATCTGAGTCAATGGTACTCTCTGATCTTTCTCCCCAGTCTATCCACAGTACCAGTGTGTATCTGAGTCAATGGGACTCTCTGACCTTTCTCCCCAGTATATCCCCAGGAGCAGTGTGTATCTGAGTCAATGGGAGTCTCTCTGATCTTTCTCCCCACTCTATCCCCAGGACCAGTGTGTATCTGAGTCAATGGGACACTCTGACCTTTCTCCCCAGTCAATCCCCAACACCAATGTGTATCTGAGTCAATGGGGCTCTCTCTGACGTTTCTCCCCAGACTATCCCCAGGACCAGTGGGTACCTGAGTCAATGGGAATCTCTCTGACCTTTCTCCCCAGTCCCCCAGGACCAGTGTGTATCTGAGTCAATGGGACTCTCTCTGACCTTTCTCCGCAGTCTATCCCGGGACCAGTGTGTATCTGAGTCAATGGGACTCTCTCTGAACTTTCTCCCCAGTCTATCCCCAGGACCGGTGTTTATCTGAGTCATTTGGACTCTCTCTGACCTTTCTCCCCTGTCTATCCCCAGGACCAGTGTTTATCTGAGTCAATGGTACTCTCTGATCTTTCTCCCCAGACTATCCCCAGGACCAGTGGGTACCTGAGTCAATGGGAATCTCTCTGACCTTTCTCCCCAGTCCCCCAGGACCAGTGTGTATCTGAGTCAATGGGACTCTCTCTGACCTTTCTCCGCAGTCTATCCCGGGACCAGTGTGTATCTGAGTCAATGGGACTCTCTCTGAACTTTCTACCCAGTCTATCCCCAGGACCGGTGTTTATCTGAGTCATTTGGACTCTCTCTGACCTTTCTCCCCAGTCTATCCCCAGGACCACTGTGTATCTGAGTCAATGGTACTCTCTGATCTTTCTCCCCAGTCTATCCCCAGTACCAGTGTGTATCTGAGTCAATGGGACTCTCTGACCTTTCTCCCCAGTCTATCCCCAGGACCAGTGTGTATCTGAGTCAATGGGACACTCTGACCTTTCTCCCCAGTCTATCCCCAGGACCACTGTGTATCTGAGTCAATGGTACTCTCTGATATTTCTCCCCAGTCTATCCCCAGGACCAGTGTGTATCTGAGTCAATGGGACTCTCTCTGACCTTTCTCCCCAGACTATCCCCAGGACCAGTGGGTACCTGAGTCAATGGGAATCTCTCTGACTTTTCAACCCAGTCCCCCAGGACAAGTGTGTATCTGAGTCAATGAAACTCTCTCTGACCTTTCTCCCCAGTCTATCCCCAGGACCGGTGTTTATCTGAGTCAATTGGACTCTCTCTGACCTTTCTCCCCTGTCTATCCCCAGGACCAGTGTTTATCTGAGTCAATGGGACTCTCTCTGACCTTTCTCCCAAGTCTATCCCCAGGACCAGTTTTATCTGGGTCAATGGGACTCTCTCTGATCTTTCTCCCCAGTCTATCCCCAGGACCAGTGTGTATCTGAGTCAATGGGACTTTCTCTGACCTTTCTCCCCAGTCCCCCAGTACCAGTGTGTAACTGATTCAATGGGACTCTCTCTGACCTTTCTCCCCAGTCTATCCCCAGGACCAGTGTGTATCTGAGTAAATGGGACTCTCTCTGACCTTTCTCCCCAGTCTATCCCCAGGACCAGTGTCTATCTTAGTCAATGGGACTGTCTCTGACCTTTCTCCACAGTCTATCCCCAGGACCAGTGTGTATCTGAGTCAATGGGACACTCTGACCTTTCTCCCCAGTCTATCCCCAGGACCACTGTGTATCTGAGTCAATGGTACTCTCTGATCTTTCTCCCCAGTCTATCCCCAGTACCAGTGTGTATCTGAGTCAATGGGACTCTCTGATCTTTCTCCCCAGTATATCCCCAGGAGCAGTGTGTATCTGAGTCAATGGGAGTCTCTCTGATCTTTCTCCCCACTCTATCCCCAGGACCAGTGTGTATCTGAGTCAATGGGACACTCTGACCTTTCTCCCCAGTCTATCCCCAACACCAATGTGTATCTGAGTCAATGGGGCTCTCTCTGACGTTTCTCCCCAGACTATCCCCAGGACCAGTGGGTACCTGAGTCAATGGGAATCTCTCTGACCTTTCTCCCCAGTCCCTCAGGACCAGTGTGTATCTGAGTCAATGGGACTCTCTCTGACCTTTCTCCGCAGTCTATCCCGGGACCAGTGTGTATCTGAGTCAATGGGACTCTCTCTGAACTTTCTCCCCAGTCTTTCCCCAGGACCGGTGTTTATCTGAGTCATTTGGACTCTCTCTGACCTTTCTCCCCTGTCTATCCCCAGGACCAGTGTTTATCTGAGTCAATGGGACTCCCTCTGACCTTTCTCCCCAGTCTATCCCCAGGACCAGTGTTTATCTGGGTCAATGGGACTCTCTCTGATCTTTCTACCCAGTCTATCCCCAGGACCAGTGTGTATCTGAGTCAATGGGACTTTTTCTGACTTTCTCCCCAGTCCCCCAGGACCAGTGTTTATCTGAGTCAATGGGACTCTCTCTGACCTTTCTCCCCAGTGTATCCCCAGGACCAGTGTGTATCTGAGTAAATGGGACTCTCTCTGACCTTTCTCCCCAGTCTATCCCCAGGACCAGTGTCTATCCTAGTCAATGGGACTGTCTCTGACCTTTCTCTCCAGTCTATCCCCAGGACCAGTGTGTATCTGAGTCAATGGGACACTCTGACCTTTCTCCCCAGTCTATCCCCAGGACCACTGTGTATCTGAGTCAATGGTACTCTCTGATATTTCTCCCCAGTCTATCCCCAGGACCAGTGTGTATCTGAATCAATGGGACTCTCTCTGACCTTACTCCCCAGTCTATCCCCACGACCAGTGTGTATCTGAGTAAATGGGACTCTCTCTGACCTTTCTCCCCAGTCTTTCCCCAGGACCAGTGTGTATCTGAGTCAATGGGACTCTCTGACCTTTCTCCCCAGTCTATCCCCAGGAGCATTGTGTATCTGAGTCAATGGGACTCTCTCTGATCTTTCTCCCCAGTCTATCCCCAGGACCAGTGTGTATCTGAGTCAATGGGACACTCTGACCTTTCTCCCCAGTCTATCCCCAACACCAGTGTGTATCTGAGTCAATGGGGCTCTCTCTGACCTTTCTCCCCAGACTATCCCCAGGACGAGTGGGTACCTGAGTCAATGGGAATCTCTCTGACCTTTCACCCCAGTCCCCCAGGACCAATGTGTACCTGAGTTCATGGGACTCTCTCTGACCTTTCTCCCCAGTCCCCCAGGACCAGTGTGTATCTGAGTAAATGGGACTCACTCTGACCTTTCTCCCCAGACCCCCAGGACCAGTGTGTATCTGAGTCAATTGGTCTCTCTGAACTTTCTCCACAGTCTATCCACAGGAGCAGTGTTTAGTTGAGTCAATGGGGCACTCTCTGACCTTTCTCCCCAGTCTATCCCCAGGACCAGTGTATATCTGAGTCAATGGGACTCTCTTTTACCTTTCTCCCAAGTCTATCCCAAGGACCAGTTTGTATCTGAGTCAATGGGACTCTCTCTGACCTTTCTCCCCAGACCCCCAGGACCAGTGTGTATCTGAGTCAATGGGACTCTTTGACCTTTGTCCCCAGTCGATCCGCAGGAGCAGTGTTTATGTGAGTCAATGGGACACTCTCTGACCTTTCTCGCCAGTCTATCCCCAGGACCAGTGTGTATCTGAGTCAATGGGATTCTCTCTGACCTTTCTCCCCAGTCTATCCCCAGGAACAACGTGTATCTGAGTCAATGGGACTCTCTCTGACGTTTCTCCCCAGTCTATCCCCAGGACCAGTATTTATCTGAGTCAATGGGAATCTCTCTGACCTTTCTCCCCAGTATATCCCCCAGGACCAGTGTGTATCTGAGTCAATGGGACTCTCTGACCTTTCTCCCCAGTCTATCCCCCAGGACCAGTGTGTATTTGAGTCAATGGGACTCTATCTGACCTTTCTCCCCAGTCTATCCCCAGGACCAGTGTGTATCTGAGTCAATGGGACTCTCTCTGACCTTTCTCCCCAGTCCCCCAGGTCCAGAGTGTATCTGAGTCAATGGGACTCTCTCTGAACTTTCTCCCCAGTCCCCCAGGGCCAGAGTGTTTCTGAGTCAATGGGACTCTCTCTGATCTTTCTCCCCAGTCCCCCAGGACCAGAGTGTATCTGAGTCAATGGGACTCTCTCTGACCTTTCTCCCCATTCCCCCCGGACCAGTGCGTATCTGAGTCAAAGGGACTCTCTCTGAACTTTCTCCCCAGTCTATCCCCAGGACCAGTGTATATCTGACTCAATGGGACTCTCTCTGACCTTTCTCCCCAATCTATCCCCAGGACCAGTGTGTATCCGAGTCAATGGGACTGTCTCTGACCTTTCTCCCCAGTCTGTCCCCAGGACCAGTGTGTATCTGAGTCAATGGGACTCTCTGACCGTTCTCCTCAGACTATCCCCAGGACCAGTGTGTATCTGAGTCAATGGGACTCTCTCTGACCTTTCTCCCCAGTCTATCCCCAAGACCAGTGTATATCTCAGTCAATGGTACTCTCTCTGACCTTTCTCCCCAGTCTATTCCCAGGACCAGTGTTTATCTGAGTCAATGGAACTCTCTGATTTTTCTCCCCCGTCTATCCCCAGGACCAGTGTGTATCTGTGTCAATGGGACTCTCTCCGACCTTTCTCCCCAGTCTATTCCCAGCAACAGTGTGTATCTGAGTCAATGGGACTCTCTCTGAACTTTCTCCACAGTCTATCCGCAGGACCAGTGTGTCTCTGAATCAATGGGTCTCTCTCTGACCTTTCTCCCCAGTCTATCCCCAGGACCAGTGTGTATCTGAGTCAATGGGACTCTCTGACCGTTCTCCCCAGTCTATCCCCAGGACCAGTGTGTATCTGAGTCAATGGGACTCTCTCTGACCTTTCTCCCCAGTCTATCCCCAGGACCGGTGTTTATCTGAGTCAATGGGACTCTCTCTGACCTTTCTCCCAGTCTATCCCCAGGACCAGTGTTTATCTGGGTCAATGGGACTCTCTCTGACCTTTCTCACCAGTCTATCCCCAGGACCAGTGTGTATCTGAGTCAATGGGACTCTCTCTGACCTTTCTCCCCAGTCCCCCAGGACCAGTGTGTATCTGAGTCAATGGGACATTTTGACCTTTCTCCCCAGTCTATCCCCAGGACCAGTGTGTATCTGAGTCAATGGGACTCTCTCTGAACTTTCTCCCCAGTCTATCCCCAGGACCGGTGTTTATCTGAGTCATTTGGACTCTCTCTGACCTTTCTCCCCTGTCTATCCCCAGGACCAGTGTTTATCTGAGTCAATGGGACTCTCTCTGACCTTTCTCCCCAGTCTATCCCCAGGACCAGTGTTTATCTGGGTCAATGGGACTCTCTCTGATCTTTCTACCCAGTCTATCCCCAGGACCAGTGTGTATCTGAGTCAATGGGACTTTTTCTGACTTTCTCCCCAGTCCCCCAGGACCAGTGTTTATCTGAGTCAATGGGACTCTCTCTGACCTTTCTCCCCAGTGTATCCCCAGGACCAGTGTGTATCTGAGTAAATGGGACTCTCTCTGACCTTTCTCCCCAGTCTATCCCCAGGACCAGTGTCTATCCTAGTCAATGGGACTGTCTCTGACCTTTCTCCCCAGTCTATCCCCAGGACCAGTGTGTATCTGAGTCAATGGGACACTCTGACCTTTCTCCCCAGTCTATCCCCAGGACCACTGTGTATCTGAGTCAATGGTACTCTCTGATATTTCTCCCCAGTCTATCCCCAGGACCAGTGTGTATCTGAATCAATGGGACTCTCTCTGACCTTACTCCCCAGTCTATCCCCAGGACCAGTGTGTATCTGAGTCAATGGGACTCTCTCTGACCTTTCTCCCCAGTCTTTCCCCAGGACCAGTGTGTATCTGAGTCAATGGGACTCTCTGACCTTTCTCCCCAGTCTATCCCCAGGACCACTGTGTATCTGAGTCAATGGTACTCTCTGATATTTCTCCCCAGTCTATCCCCAGGACCAGTGTGTATCTGAGTCAATGGGACACTCTGACCTTTCTCCCCAGTCTATCCCCAACACCAGTGTGTATCTGAGTCAATGGGGCTCTCTCTGACCTTTCTCCCCAGACTATCCCCAGAACGAGTGGGTACCTGAGTCAATGGGAATCTCTCTGACCTTTCACCCCAGTCCCCCAGGACCAATGTGTACCTGAGTCAATGGGACTCTCTCTGACCTTTCTCCCCAGTCCCCCAGGACCAGTGTGTATCTGAGTAAATGGGACTCTCTCTGACCTTTCTCCCCAGACCCCCAGGACCAGTGTGTATCTGAGTCAATTGATCTCTCTGAACTTTCTCCACAGTCTATCCCCAGGAGCAGTGTTTAGTTGAGTCAATGGGGCACTCTCTGACCTTTCTCCCCAGTCTATCCCCAGGAGCAGTGTATATCTGAGTCAATGGGACTCTCTTTTACCTTTCTCCCCAGTCTATCCCCAGGACCAGTTTGTATCTGAGTCAATGGGACTCTCTCTGACCTTTCTCCCCAGACCCCCAGGACCAGTGTGTATCTGAGTCAATGGGACTCTTTGACCTTTGTCCCCAGTCGATCCGCAGGAGCAGTGTTTATGTGAGTCAATGGGACACTCTCTGACCTTTCTCGCCAGTCTATCCCCAGGACCAGTGTGTATCTGAGTCAATGGGATTCTCTCTGACCTTTCTCCCCAGTCTATCCCCAGGAACAACGTGTATCTGAGTCAATGGGACTCTCTCTGACGTTTCTCCCCAGTCTATCCCCAGGACCAGTATTTATCTGAGTCAATGGGAATCTCTCTGACCTTTCTCCCCAGTATATCCCCCAGGACCAGTGTGTATCTGAGTCAATGGGACTCTCTGACCTTTCTCCCCAGTCTATCCCCCAGGACCAGTGTGTATCTGAGTCAATGGGACTCTATCTGACCTTTCTCCCCAGTCTATCCCCAGGACCAGTGTGTATCTGAGTCAATGGGACTCTCTCTGACCTTTCTCCCCAGTCCCCCAGGTCCAGAGTGTATCTGAGTCAATGGGACTGTCTCTGAACTTTCTCCCCAGTCCCCCAGGGCCAGAGTGTTTCTGAGTCAATGGGACTCTCTCTGATCTTTCTCCCCAGTCCCCCAGGACCAGATTGTATCTGAGTCAATGGGACTCTCTCTGACCTTTCTCCCCATTCCCCCCGGACCAGTGCGTATCTGAGTCAAAGGGACTCTCTCTGAACTTTCTCCCCAATCTATCCCCAGGACCAGTGTATATCTGACTCAATGGGACTCTCTCTGTCCTTTCTCCCCAATCTATCCCCAGGACCAGTGTGTATCCGAATCAATGGGACTGTCTCTGACCTTTCTCCCCAGTCTGTCCCCAGGACCAGTGTGTATCTGAGTCAATGGGACTCTCTGACCGTTCTCCTCAGACTATCCCCAGGACCAGTTTGTATCTGAGTCAATGGGACTCTCTCTGACCTTTCTCCCCAGTCTATCCCCAGGACCAGTGTATATCTCAGTCAATGGGACTCTCTCTGACCTTTCTCCCCAGTCTATTCCCAGGACCAGTGTTTATCTGAGTCAATGGAACTCTCTGATTTTTCTCCCCCGTCTATCCCCAGGACCAGTGTGTATCTGTGTCAATGGGACTCTCTCCGACCTTTCTCCCCAGTCTATTCCCAGCAACAGTGTGTATCTGAGTCAATGGGACTCTCTCTGAACTTTCTCCACAGTCTATCCGCAGGACCAGTGTGTCTCTGAGTCAATGGGTCTCTCTCTGACCTTTCTCCCCAGTCTATCCCCAGGACCAGTGTGTATCTGAGTCAATGGGACTCTCTGACCGTTCTCCCCAGTCTATCCCCATGACCAGTGTATATCTGAATCAATGGGACTCTCTCTGACCTTTCTCCCCATTCTATCCCCAGAACCAGTGTGTATCTGAGTCAATGGGACTCTCTCTGACCTTTCTCCCCAGTCTATCCCCAGGACCAGTGTTTATCTGATTCAATGGGACCCTCTCTGACCTTTCTCCCCAGTCGATCCCCAGGACCAGTGTGTGTCTGAGTCAATGGGACTCTCTCTGACCTTTCTCACCAGCCCCCCAGGACCAATGTGTATCTGAGTCAATGGGACTCTCTCTGACCTTTCTCCCCAGTCTATCCCCAGGACCAGTGTTTATCTGAGTCAATGGGACTCTCTGATCTTTCTCCCCAGTCTATCCCCAGGACCAGTGTGTATCTGCTCAATGGGACTCTCTCTGACCTTTCTCCCCAGCCCCCCAGGACCAATGTGTATCTGAGTCAATGGGACTCTCTCTGACCTTTCTCCCCAGTCTATCCCCAGGACCAGTGTTTATCTGAGTCAATGGGACTCTCTGATCTTTCTCCCCAGTCTATCCCCAGGACCAGTGTGTATCTGAGTCAATGGGACTCTCTCTGACCTTTCTACCCAGTCTATTCCCAGCACCAGTGTGTATCTGAGTCAATGGGACTCTCTCTGACCTTTTTCCCCAGTCTATCCCCAGGACCAGTGTATATCTGAGTCAATGGGACTCTCTCTGACCTTTCTCCCCAGTCTATCCCCAGGACCAGTGTGTATCTGAGTCAATGGGACTCTCTCTGACCTTTCTCCGCAGTCTATCCCGGGACCAGTGTGTATCTGAGTCAATGGGACTCTCTGACCGTTCTCCCCAGTCTATCCCCAGGACCAGTGTGTATCTGAGTCAATGGGACTATCTCTGAACTTTCTCCCCAGTCTATCCCCAGGACCGGTGTTTATCTTAGTCAATTGGACTCTCTCTGACCTTTCTCCCCTGTCTATCCCCAGGACCAGTGTTTACCTGAGTCAATGGGACTCTCTCTGACCTTTCTCCCCAGTCTATCCCCAGTACCAGTGTTTATCTGGGTCAATGGGACTCTCTCTGATCTTTCTCCCCAGTCTATCCCCAGGACCAGTGTGTATCTGTGTCAATGGGACTTTCTCTGACCTTTCTCCCCAGTCCCCCAGTACCAGTGTGTATCTGAGTCAATGGGATTCTCTCTGACCTTTCTCCCCAGTCTATCCCCAGGACCAGTGTGTATCTGAGTAAATGGGACTCTCACTGACCTTTCTCCCCAGTCGATCCCCAGGAACAGTGTCTATCTTAGTCAATGGGACTCTCTCTGACCTTTCTCCCCAGTCTATCCCCAGGGCCACTGTGTATCTGAGTCAATGGGACACTCTGACCTTTCTCCCCAGTCTATCCCCAGGATCACTGTGTATCTGAGTCAATGGTACTCTCTGATATTTCTCCCCAGTCTATCCCAAGGACCAGTGTGTATCTGAGTCAATGGGACTCTCTCTGATATTTCTCCCAAGTCTATCCCCAGGACCAGTGTGTATCTGAGTCAATGGGACTCTCTATGACCTTTCTCTTCAATCTATCCCCAGGACCAGTGTTTATCTGAGTCAAAGGGACTCTCTCTGAACTTTCTCCCCGGTCTATCCCCAGGACCAGTGTGTATCAGAGTCAATGGGACTCTCTCTGACCTTTCTCCCCAGTCTGTCCCCAGCACCAGTGTGTATCTGAGTCAATGGGACTCTCTGACCTTTCTAACCAGTCTATCCCCAGGAGCAGTGTGAATCTGAGTCAATGGGAGTCTCTCTGATCTTTCTGCCCAGTCTATCCCCAGGACCAGTTTGTATCTGAGTCAATGGGACACTCTGACCTTTCTCCCCAGTCTATCCCCAGGACCAGTGTGTATCTGAGTCAATGGGGCTCTCTCTGACCTTTCTCCCCAGACTATCCCCAGGACTAGTGTGTACCTGAGTCAATGGGAATCTCTCTGACCTTTCTCCCCAGTCCTACAGGACCAGTGTGTATCTGAGTCAATGGGACTCTCTCTCACCTTTCTCCCCAGTCCCCCAGGACCAGTGTGTATCTGAGTCAATGGGACTCTCTCTGACCTTTCTCCCCAGACCCCCAGGACCAGTGTGTATCTGAGTCAATGGGACTCTCTGACCTTTCTCCCCAGTCTATCCCCAGGAGCAGTGTTTATCTGAGTCAATGGGACTCTCTCTGACCTTTCTCCACAGTCTATCCCCAGGAGCAGTGTGTATCTGAGTCAATGGGAGTCTCTCTGATCTTTCTCCCCAGTCTATCCCCAGGACCGGTGTTTATCTGAGTCAATTGGACTCTCTCTGACCTTTCTCCCCTGTCTATCCCCAGGACCAGTGTTTATCTGAGTCAATGGGACTCTCTCTGACCTTTCTCCCCAGTCTATCCCCAGGACCAGTGTTTTTCTGGGTCAATGGGACTCTCTCTGATCTTTCTCCCCAGTCTATCCTCAGGACCAGTGTGTATCTGAGTCAATGGGACTTTCTCTGACCTTTTTCCACAGTCCCCCAGTACCAGTGTGTATCTGAGTCAATGGGACTCTCTCTGACCTTTCTCCCCAGTCTATCCCCAGGACCAGTGTCTATCTTAGTCAATGGGACTCTCTCTGACCTTTCTCCCCAGTCTATCCCCAGGACCACTGTGTATCTGAGTCAATGGGACACTCTGACCTTTCTCCCCAGTCTATCCCCAGGACCACTGTGTATCTGAGTCAATGGTACTCTCTGATATTTCTCCCCAGTCTATCCCCAGGACCAGTGTGTATCTCAGTCAATGAGACTCTCTCTGACATTTCTCCCCAGTCTATCCCCAGGACCAGTGTGTATCTGAGTCAATGGGACTCTCTCTGACCTTTCTCCTCAATCTATTCCCAGGACCAGTGTTTATCTGAGTCAAAGGGACTCTCTCTGACCTTTCTCCCCAGTCTATCCAAAGGTCCAGTGTGTATCTGAGTCAATGGGACTCTCTCTGACCTTTCTCCACAGTCTATCCCCAGGACCAGTGTGTATCTGAGTCAATGGGACTCTCTGACCTTTCTCCCCAGTCTATCCCCAGGAGCAGTGTGAATCTGAGTCAATGGGAGTCTCTCTGATCTTTCTCCCCAGTCTATCCCCAGGACCAGTGTGTATCTGAGTCAATGGGACACTCTGACCTTTCTCCCCAGTCTATCCCCAGGACCAGTGTGTATCTGAGTCAATGGGGCTCTCTCTGACCTTTCTCCCCAGACTATCCCCAGGACCAGTGTGCACCTGAGTCAATGGGAATCTCTCTGACCTTTCTCCCCAGTCCTCCAGGACCAGTGTGTATCTGAGTCAATGGGACTCTCTCTGACATTTCTCCCAAGTCTATCCCCAGGACCAGTGTGTATCTGAGTCAATGGGACTCTCTGATCTTTCTCCCCAGTCTATCCCCAGGGCAAGTGTGTATCTGAGTCAATGGGACTCTCTCTGACTTTTCTCCCCAGTCTATTCCCAGCACCAGTGTGTATCTGAGTCAATGGGACTCTCTCTGACCTTTTTCCCCAGTCTATCCCCAGGACCAGTGTATATCTGAGTCAATGGGACTCTCTCTGACCTTTCACCCCAGTCTATCCCTAGGGCCAGTGTGTATCTGAGTCAATGGGACTCTCTCTGACCTTTCTCCGCAGTCTATCCCGGGACCAGTGTGTATCTGAGTCAATGGGACTCTCTGACCGTTCTCCCCATTCTATCCCCAGGACCAGTGTGTATCTGAGTCAATGGGACTCTCTCTGACATTTCTCCCCAGTCTATCCCCAGGACCGGTGTTTATCTGAGTCAATTGGACTCTCTCTGACCTTTCTCTCCTGTCTATCCCCAGGACCAGTGTTTATCTGAGTAAATGGGACTCTCTCTGACCTTTCTCCCCAGTCTATCCCCAGGACCAGTGTTTAGCTGGGTCAATGGGACTCTCTCTGATCTTTCTCCCCAGTCTATCCCCAGGACCAGTGTGTATCTGAGTCAATGGGACTTTCTCTGACCTTTCTCCCCAGTCCCCCAGTACCAGTGTGTATCTGAGTCAATGGGAGTCTCTGTGATCTTTCTCCCCAGTCTATCCCCAGGACCAATGTGTATCTGAGTCAATGGAACACTCTGACCTTTCTCCGCAGTCTATCCCCAGGACCAGTGTGTATCTGAGTCAATGGGGCTCTCTCTGACATTGCTCCCCAGACTATCCCCAGGACCAGTGTGTACCTGAGTCAATGGGAATCTCTCTGACCTTTCTCCCCAGTCCTCCAGGACCAGTGTGTATCTGAGTCATTGGGACTCTCTCTGACATTTCTCCCAAGTCTATCCCCAGGACCAGTCTGTATCTGAGTCAATGGGACTCTCTGATCTTCCTCCCCAGTCTATCCCCAGGACCAGTGTGTATCTGAGTCAATGGGACTCTCTCTGACCTTTCTCCCCAGTCTATTCCCAGCACCAGTGTGTATCTGAGTCAATGGGACTCTCTCTGACCTTTTTCCCCAGTCTATTCCCAGGAGCAGTGTATATCTGAGTCAATGGTACTCTCTCTGACCTTTCTCCGCAATCTATTCCCAGGACCAGTGTTTATCTGAGTCAAAGGGACTCTCTCTGTCCTTTCTCCCCAGTCTATCCCCAGGACTACTGTGTATCTGAGTCAATGGTACTCTCTGATATTTCTCCCCAGTCTATCCCCAGGACCAGTGTGTATCTCAGTCAATGAGACTCTCTCTGACATTTCTCCCCAGTCTATCCCCAGGACCAGTGTGTATCTGAGTCAATGGGACTCTCTCTGACCTTTCTCCTCAATCTATTCCCAGGACCAGTGTTTATCTGAGTCAAAGGGACTCTCTCTGACCTTTCTCCCCAGTCTATCCAAAGGTCCAGTGTGTATCTGAGTCAATGGGACTCTCTCTGACCTTTCTCCACAGTCTATCCCCAGGACCAGTGTGTATCTGAGTCAATGGGACTCTCTGACCTTTCTCCCCAGTCTATCCCCAGGAGCAGTGTGAATCTGAGTCAATGGGAGTCTCTCTGATCTTTCTCCCCAGTCTATCCCCAGGACCAGTGTGTATCTGAGTCAATGGGACACTCTGACCTTTCTCTCCAGTCTATCCCCAGGACCAGTGTGTATCTGAGTCAATGGGGCTCTCTCTGACCTTTCTCCCCAGACTATCCCCAGGACCAGTGTGCACCTGAGTCAATGGGAATCTCTCTGACCTTTCTCCCCAGTCCTCCAGGACCAGTGTGTATCTGAGTCAATGGGACTCTCTCTGACATTTCTCCCAAGTCTATCCCCAGGACCAGTGTGTATCTGAGTCAATGGGACTTTCTGATCTTTCTCCCCAGTCTATCCCCAGGGCAAGTGTGTATCTGAGTCAATGGGACTCTCTCTGACTTTTCTCCCCAGTCTATTCCCAGCACCAGTGTGTATCTGAGTCAATGGGACTCTCTCTGACCTTTTTCCCCAGTCTATCCCCAGGACCAGTGTATATCTGAGTCAATGGGACTCTCTCTGACCTTTCTCCCCAGTCTATCCCTAGGACCAGTGTGTATCTGAGTCAATGGGACTCTCTCTGACCTTTCTCCGCAGTCTATCCCGGGACCAGTGTGTATCTGAGTCAATGGGACTCTCTGACCGTTCTCCCCATTCTATCCCCAGGACCAGTGTGTATCTGAGTCAATGGGACTCTCTCTGACCTTTCTCCCCAGTCCCCCAGGACCAGTGCGTATCTGAGTCAATGGGACTCTCTCTGACCTTTCTCCCCAGACCCCCAGGACCAGTGTGTATCTGAGTCAATGGGACTCTCTGACCTTTCTCCCCAGTCTATCCCCAGGAGCAGTGTTTATCTGAGTCAATGGGTCTCTCTCTGACCTTTCTCCACAGTCTATCCCCAGGAGCAGTGTGTATCTGAGTCAATGGGAGTCTCTCTGATCTTTCTCCCCAGTCTATCCCCAGGAGCGGTGTTTATCTGAGTCAATTGGACTCTCTATGACCTTTCTCCCCTGTCTATCCCCAGGACCAGTGTTTATCTGAGTCAATGGGACTCTCTCTGACCTTTCTCCCCAGTCTATCCCCAGGACCAGTGTTTTTCTGGGTCAATGGGACTCTCTCTGATCTTTCTCCCCAGGCTATCCCCAGGACCAGTGTGTATCTGAGTCAATGGGACTTTCTCTGACCTTTCTCCACAGTCCCCCAGTACCAGTGTGTATCTGAGTCAATGGGACTCTCTCTGGCCTTTCTCCCCAGTCTATCCCCAGGACCAGTGTGTATCTGAGTAAATGGGACTCTCTCTGACCTTTCTCCCCAGTCTATCCCCAGGACCAGTGTCTATCTTAGTCAATCGGACTCTCTCTGACCTTTCTCCTCAATCTATTCCCAGGACCAGTGTTTATCTGAGTCAAAGGGACTCTCTCTGACCTTTCTCCCCAGTCTATCCAAAGGTCCAGTGTGTATCTGAGTCAATGGGACTCTCTCTGACCTTTCTCCACAGTCTATCCCCAGGACCAGTGTGTATCTGAGTCAATGGGACTCTCTGACCTTTCTCCCCAGTCTATCCCCAGGAGCAGTGTGAATCTGAGTCAATGGGACTCTCTCTGACCTTTCTCCACAGTCTCTCCCTAGGACCAGTGTGTATCTGAGTCAATGGGATTCTCTCTGACCTTTCAACGCAGTCTATCCCGGGACCAGGGTGTATCTGAGTCAATGGGACTCTCTGACCGTTCTCCCCATTCTATCCCCAGGACCAGTGTGTATCTGAGTCAATGGGACTCTCTCTGACCTTTCTCCCCAGTCTATCCCCAGGACCGGTGTTTATCTGTGTCAATTGGACTCTCTCTGACCTTTCTCTCCTGTCTATCCCCAGGACCAGTATTTATCTGAGTCAATGGGACTCTCTCTGACCTTTCTCCCCAGTCTATCCCCAGGACCATTGTTTATCTGGGTCAATGGGACTCTCTCTGATCTTTCTCCCCAGTCTATCCCCAGGACCAGTCTGTATCTGAGTCAATGGGACTTTCTCTGACCTTTCTCCCCAGTCCCCCAGTACCAGTGTGTATCTAAGTCAATGGGAGTCTCTCTGATCTTTCTCCCCAGTCTATCCCCAGGACCAATGTGTATCTGAGTCAATGGAACACTCTGACCTTTCTCCGCAGTCTATCCCCAGGACCAGTGTGTATCTGAGTCAATGGGGCTCTCTCTGACCTTTCTCCCCAGACTATCCCCAGGACCAGTGTGCACCTGAGTCAATGGGAATCTCTCTGACCTTTCTCCCCAGTCCTCCAGGACCAGTGTGTATCTGAGTCATTGGGACTCTCTCTGACATTTCTCCCAAGTCTATCCCCAGGACCAGTCTGTATCTGAGTCAATGGGACTCTCTGATCTTTCTCCCCAGTCTATCCCCAGGACCAGTGTGTATCTGAGTCAATGGGACTCTCTCTGACCTTTCTCCCTAGTCTATTCCCAGCACCAGTGTGTATATGAGTCAATGGGACTCTCTCTGACCTTTTTCCCCAGTCTATCCCCAGGAGCAGTGTATATCTGAGTCAATGGTACTCTCTCTGACCTTTCTCCCCAGTCTATCCCCAGGACCAGTGTGTATCTGAGTCAATGGGACACTCTCTGACCTTTCTCCGCAGTCTATCCCGGGACCAGTGTGTATCTGAGTCAATTGGACTGTCTCTGATCTTTCTCCCCTGTCTATCCCCAGGACCAGTGTGTATCTGAGTCAATGGGGCTCTCTCTGACCTTTCTCCCCAGACTATCCCCAGGACCAGTGTGTACCTGAGTCAATGGGAATCTCTCTGACCTTTCTCCCCAGTCCTCCAGGACCAGTGTGTATCTGAGTCAATGGGACTCTCTCTGACATTTCTCCCAAGTCTATCCCCAGGACCAGTGTGTATCTTAGTCAATGGGACTCTCTCTGACCTTTTTCACCCAGTCTATCCCCAGGACCAGTGTATATCTGAGTCAATGGGACTCTCTCTGACCTTTCTCCCCAGTCTATCCCTAGGACCAGTGTGTATCTGAGTCAATGGGACTCTCTCTGACCTTTCTCCGCAGTCTATCCCGGGACCAGTGTGTATCTGAGTCAATGGGACTCTCTGACCGTTCTCCCCATTCTATCCCCAACACCAGTGTGTATCTGAGTCAATGGGACTCTCTCTGACCTTTCTCCCCAGTCTATCCCCAGGACCGGTGTTTATCTGAGTCAGTTGGACTCTCTCTGTCCTTTCTCTCCTGTCTATCCCCAGGACCAGTGTTTATCTGAGTCAATGGGACTCTCTCTGACCTTTCTCCCCAGTCTATCCCCAGTACCAGTGTTTATCTGGGTCAATGGGACTCTCTCTGATCTTTCTCCCCAGTCTATCCCCAGGACCAGTGTGTATCTGAGTCAATGGGACTTTCTCTGACCTTTCTCCCCAGTCCCCCAGTACCAGTGTGTATCTGAGTCAATGGGAGTCTCTCTGATCTTTCTCCCCAGTCTATCCCCAGGACCAATGTGTATCTGAGTCAATGGAACAATCTGACCTTTCTCCGCAGTCTATCCCCAGGACCAGTGTGTATCTGAGTCAATGGGACTCTCTGACCTTTCTCCCCAGTCTATCCCCAGGACCAGTGTTTATCTGAGTCAATGGGACTCTCTCTGACCTTTCTCCCCAGTCTATCCCCAGGACCAGTGTTTTTCTGGGTCAATGGGACTCTCTCTGATCTTTCTCCCCAGTCTATCCCCAGGACCAGTGTGTATCTGAGTCAATGGGACTTTCTCTGACCTTTCTCCACAGTCCCCCAGTACCAGTGTGTATCTGAGTCAATGGGACTCTCTCTGACCTTTCTCCCCAGTCTATCCCCAGGACCAGTGTGTATCTGAGTAAATGGGACTCTCTCTGACCTTTCTCGCCAGTCTATCCCCAGGACCAGTGTCTATCTTAGTCAATGGGACACTCTCTGACCTTTCTCCCCAGTCTATCCCCAGGACCACTGTGTATCTGAGTCAATGGGACACTCTGACCTTTCTCCCCAGTCTATCCCCAGGACCACTGTGTATCTGAGTCAATGGTACTCTCTGATATTTCTCCCCAGTCTATCCCCAGGACCAGTGTGTATCTCAGTCAATGAGACTCTCTCTGACATTTCTCCCCAGTCTATCCCCAGGACCAGTGTGTATCTGAGTCAATGGGACTCTCTCTGACCTTTCTCCTCAATCTATTCCCAGGACCAGTGTTTATCTGAGTCAAAGGGACTCTCTCTGACCTTTCTCCCCAGTCTATCCAAAGGTCCAGTGTGTATCTGAGTCAGTGGGACTCTCTCTGACCTTTTTCCCCAGTCTATCCCCAGGACCAGTGTATATCTGAGTCAATGGGACTCTCTCAGACCTTTCTCCCCAGTCTATCCCGAGGACCAGTGTGTATCTGAGTCAATGGGACTCTCTCTGACCTTTCTCCACAGTCTATCCCCAGGACCAGTGTTTATCTGAGTCAATGGGACTCTCTGACCTTTCTCCCCAGTCTATCCCCAGGAGCAGTGTGAATCTGAGTCAATGGGAGTCTCTCTGATCTTTCTCCCCAGTCTATCCCCAGGACCAGTGTGTATCTGAGTCAATGGGACACTCTGACCTTTCTCCCCAGTCTATCCCCAGGACCAGTGTGTATCTGAGTCAATGGGGCTCTCTCTGACCTTTCTCCCCAGACTATCCCCAGGACCAGTGTGCACCTGTGTCAATGGGAATCTCTCTGACCTTTCTCCCCAGTCCTCCAGGACCAGTGTGTATCTGAGTCAATGGGACTCTCTCTGACATTTCTCCCAAGTCTATCCCCAGGACCAGTGTGTATCTGAGTCAATGGGACTCTCTGATCTTTCTCCCCAGTCTATCCCCAGGGCAAGTGTGTATCTGAGTCAATGGGACTCTCTCTGACTTTTCTCCCCAGTCTATTCCCAGCACCAGTGTGTATCTGAGTCAATGGGACTCTCTCTGACCTTTTTCCCCAGTCTATCCCCAGGACCAGTGTATATCTGAGTCAATGGGACTCTCTCTGACCTTTCTCCCCAGTCTATCCCTAGGACCAGTGTGTATCTGAGTCAATGGGACTCTCTCTGACCTTTCTCCGCAGTCTATCCCGGGACCAGTGTGTATCTGAGTCAATGGGACTCTCTGACCGTTCTCCCCATTCTATCCCCAGGACCAGTGTGTATCTGAGTCAATGGGACTCTCTCTGACATTTCTCCCCAGTCTATCCCCAGGACCGGTGTTTATCTGAGTCAATTGGACTCTCTCTGACCTTTCTCTGCTGTCTATCCCCAGGACCAGTGTTTATCTGAGTAAATGGGACTCTCTCTGACCTTTCTCCCCAGTCTATCCCCAGGACCAGTGTTTAGCTGGGTCAATGGGACTCTCTCTGATCTTTCTCCCCAGTCTATCCCCAGGACCAGTGTGTATCTGAGTCAATGGGACTTTCTCTGACATTTCTCCCCAGTCCCCCAGTACCAGTGTGTATCTGAGTCAATGGGAGTCTCTGTGATCTTTCTCCCCAGTCTATCCCCAGGACCAATGTGTATCTGAGTCAATGGAACACTCTGACCTTTCTCCGCAGTCTATCCCTAGGACCAGTGTGTATCTGAGTCAATGGGGCTCTCTCTGACATTTCTCCCCAGACTATCCCCAGGACCAGTGTGTACCTGAGTCAATGGGAATCTCTCTGACCTTTCTCCCCAGTCCTCCAGGACCAGTGTGTATCTGAGTCATTGGGACTCTCTCTGACATTTCTCCCAAGTCTATCCCCAGGACCAGTCTGTATCTGAGTCAATGGGACTCTCTGATCTTCCTCCCCAGTCTATCCCCAGGACCAGTGTGTATCTGAGTCAATGGGACTCTCTCTGACCTTTCTCCCCAGTCTATTCCCAGCACCAGTGTGTATCTGAGTCAATGGGACTCTCTCTGACCTTTTTCCCCAGTCTATTCCCAGGAGCAGTGTATATCTGAGTCAATGGTACTCTCTCTGACCTTTCTCCGCAATCTATTCCCAGGACCAGTGTTTATCTGAGTCAAAGGGACTCTCTCTGACCTTTCTCCCCAGTCTATCCCCAGGACCACTGTGTATCTGAGTCAATGGTACTCTCTGATATTTCTCCCCAGTCTATCCCCAGGACCAGTGTGTATCTCAGTCAATGAGACTCTCTCTGACATTTCTCCCCAGTCTATCCCCAGGACCAGTGTGTATCTGAGTCAATGGGACTCTCTCTGACCTTTCTCCTCAATCTATTCCCAGGACCAGTGTTTATCTGAGTCAAAGGGACTCTCTCTGACCTTTCTCCCCAGTCTATCCAAAGGTCCAGTGTGTATCTGAGTCAATGGGACTCTCTCTGACCTTTCTCCACAGTCTATCCCCAGGACCAGTGTGTATCTGAGTCAATGGGACTCTCTGACCTTTCTCCCCTGTCTATCCCCAGGAGCAGTGTGAATCTGAGTCAATGGGAGTCTCTCTGATCTTTCTCCCCAGTCTATCCCCAGGACCAGTGTGTATCTGAGTCAATGGGACACTCTGACCTTTCTCCCCAGTCTATCCCCAGGACCAGTGTGTATCTGAGCCAATGGGGCTCTCTCTGACCTTTCTCCCCAGACTATCCCCAGGACCAGTGTGCACCTGAGTCAATGGGAATCTCTCTGACCTTTCTCCCCAGTCCTCCAGGACCAGTGTGTATCTGAGTCAATGGGACTCACTCTGACATTTCTCCCAAGTCTATCCCCAGGACCAGTGTGTATCTGAGTCAATGGGACTTTCTGATCTTTCTCCCCAGTCTATCCCCAGGGCAAGTGTGTATCTGAGTCAATGGGACTCTCTCTGACTTTTCTCCCCAGTCTATTCCCAGCACCAGTGTGTATCTGAGTCAATGGGACTCTCTCTGACCTTTTTCCCCAGTCTATCCCCAGGACCAGTGTATATCTGAGTCAATGGGACTCTCTCTGACCTTTCTCCCCAGTCTATCCCTAGGACCAGTGTGTATCTGAGTCAATGGGACTCTCTCTGACCTTTCTCCGCAGTCTATCCCGGGACCAGTGTGTATCTGAGTCAATGGGACTCTCTGACCGTTCTCCCCATTCTATCCCCAGGACCAGTGTGTATCTGAGTCAATGGGACTCTTTCTGACCTTTCTCCCCAGTCCCCCAGGACCAGTGCGTATCTGAGTCAATGGGACTCTCTCTGACCTTTCTCCCCAGACCCCCAGGACCAGTGTGTATCTGAGTCAATGGGACTCTCTGACCTTTCTCCCCAGTCTATCCCCAGGAGCAGTGTTTATCTGAGTCAATGGGTCTCTCTCTGACCTTTCTCCACAGTCTATCCCCAGGACCGGTGTTTATCTGAGTCAATTGGACTCTCTCTGACCTTTCTCCCCTGTCTATCCCCAGGACCAGTGTTTATCTGAGTCAATGGGACTCTCTCTGACCTTTCTCCCCAGTCTATCCCCAGGACCAGTGTTTTTCTGGGTCAATGGGACTCTCTCTGATCTTTCTCCCCAGTCTATCCCCAGGACCAGTGTGTATCTGAGTCAATGGGACTTTCTCTGACCTTTCTCCACAGTCCCCCAGTACCAGTGTGTATCTGAGTCAATGGGACTCTCTCTGGCCTTTCTCCCCAGTCTATCCCCAGGACCAGTGTGTGTCTGAGTAAATGGGACTCTCTGACCTTTCTCCCCAGTCTATCCCCAGGAGCAGTGTGAATCTGAGTCAATGGGACTCTCTCTGACCTTTTTCCCCAGTCTATCCCCAGGACCAGTGTATATCTGAGTCAATGGGACTCTCTCTGACCTTTCTCCCCAGTCTATCCCTAGGACCAGTGTGTATCTGAGTCAATGGGACTCTCTCTGACCTTTCTCCGCAGTCTATCCCGGGACCAGTGTGTATCTGAGTCAATGGGACTCTCTGACCGTTCTCCCCATTCTATCCCCAGGACCAGTGTGTATCTGAGTCAATGGGACTCTCTCTGACCTTTCTCCCCAGTCCCCCAGGACCAGTGCGTATCTGAGTCAATGGGACTCTCTCTGACCTTTCTCCCCAGACCCCCAGGACCAGTGTGTATCTGAGTCAATGGGACTCTCTGACCTTTCTCCCCAGTCTATCCCCAGGAGCAGTGTGTATCTGAGTCAATGGGAGTCTCTCTGATCTTTCTTCCCAGTCTATCCCCAGGACCGGTGTTTATCTGAGTCAATTGGACTCTCTCTGACCTTTCTCCCCTGTCTATCCCCAGGACCAGTGTTTATCTGAGTCAATGGGACTCTCTCTGACCTTTCTCCCCAGTCTATCCCCAGGACCAGTGTTTTTCTGGGTCAATGGGACTCTCTCTGATCTTTCTCCCCAGTCTATCCCCAGGACCAGTGTGTATCTGAGTCAATGGGACTTTCTCTGACCTTTCTCCACAGTCCCCCAGTACCAGTGTGTATCTGAGTCAATGGGACTCTCTCTGGCCTTTCTCCCCAGTCTATCCCCAGGACCAGTGTGTATCTGAGTAAATGGGACTCTCTCTGACCTTTCTCCCCAGTCTATCCCCAGGACCAGTGTCTATCTTAGTCAATGGGACTCTCTCTGACCTTTCTCCTCAATCTATTCCCAGGACCAGTGTTTATCTGAGTCAAAGGGACTCTCTCTGACCTTTCTCCCCAGTCTATCCAAAGGTCCAGTGTGTATCATTAGTCAATGGGACTCTCTCTGACCTTTCTCCACAGTCTATCCCCAGGACCAGTGTGTATAAGAGTCAATGGGACTCTCTGACCTTTCTCCCCAGTCTATCCCCAGGAGCAGTGTGAATCTGAGTCAATGGGAGTCTCTCTGATCTTTCTCCCCAGTCTATCCCCAGGACCAGTGTGTATCTGAGTCAATGGGACACTCTGACCTTTCTCCCCAGTCTATCCCCAGGACCAGTGTGTATCTGAGTCAATGGGGCTCTCTCTGACCTTTCTCCCCAGACTATCCCCAGGACCAGTGTGTACCTGAGTCAATGGGAATCTCTCTGACCTTTCTCCCCAGTCCTCCAGGACCAGTGTGTATCTGAGTCAATGGGACTCTCTCTGACATTTCTCCCAAGTCTATCCCCAGGACCAGTGTGTATCTGAGTCAATGGGACTCTCTGATCTTTCTCCCCAGTCTATCCCCAGGGCAAGTGTGTATCTGAGTCAATGGGACTCTCTCTGACTTTTCTCCCCAGTCTATTCCCAGCACCAGTGTGTAACTGAGTCAATGGGACTCTCTCTGACCTTTTTCCCCAGTCTATCCCCAGGACCAGTGTATATCTGAGTCAATGGGACTCTCTCTGACCTTTCTCCCCAGTCTATCCCTAGGACCAGTGTGTATCTGAGTCAATGGGACTCTCTCTGACCTTTCTCCGCAGTCTATCCCGGGACCAGTGTGTATCTGAGTCAATGGGACTCTCTGACCGTTCTCCCCATTCTATCCCCAGGACCAGTGTGTATCTGAGTCAATGGGACTCTCTCTGACCTTTCTCCCCAGTCTATCCCCAGGACCGGTGTTTATCTGAGTCAATTGGACTCTCTCTGACCTTTCTCTCCTGACTATCCCCAGGACCAGTGTTTATCTGAGTCAATGGGACTCTCTCTGACCTTTCTCCCCAGTCTATCCCCAGGACCATTGTTTATCTGGGTCAATGGGACTCTCTCTGATCTTTCTCCCCAGTCTATCCCCAGGACCAGTCTGTATCTGAGTCAATGGGACTTTCTCTGACCTTTCTCCCCAGTCCCCCAGTACCAGTGTGTATCTAAGTCAATGGGAGTCTCTCTGATCTTTCTCCCCAGTCTATCCCCAGGACCAATGTGTATCTGAGTCAATGGAACACTCTGACCTTTCTCCGCAGTCTATCCCCAGGACCAGTGTGTATCTGAGTCAATGGGGCTCTCTCTGACCTTTCTCCCCAGACTATCCCCAGGACCAGTGTGCACCTGAGTCAATGGGAATCTCTCTGACCTTTCTCCCCAGTCCTCCAGGACCAGTGTGTATCTGAGTCATTGGGACTCTCTCTGACATTTCTCCCAAGTCTATCCCCAGGACCAGTCTGTATCTGAGTCAATGGGACTCTCTGATCTTTCTCCCCAGTCTATCCCCAGGACCAGTGTGTATCTGAGTCAATGGGACTCTCTCTGACCTTTCTCCCTAGTCTATTCCCAGCACCAGTGTGTATATGAGTCAATGGGACTCTCTCTGACCTTTTTCCCCAGTCTATCCCCAAGAGCAGTGTATATCTGAGTCAATGGTACTCTCTCTGACCTTTCTCCCCAGTCTATCCCCAGGACCAGTGTGTATCTGAGTCAATGGGACACTCTCTGACCTTTCTCCGCAGTCTATCCCGGGACCAGTGTGTATCTGAGTCAATTGGACTCTCTCTGATCTTTCTCCCCTGTCTATCCCCAGGACCAGTGTGTATCTGAGTCAATGGGTCTCTCTCTGACCTTTCTCCCCAGACGATCCCCAGGACCAGTGTGTACCTGAGTCAATGGGAATCTCTCTGACCTTTCTCCCCAGTCCTCCAGGACCAGTGTGTATCTGAGTCAATGGGACTCTCTCTGACATTTCTCCCAAGTCTATCCCCAGGACCAGTGTGTATCTGAGTCAATGGGACTCTCTGATCTTTCTCCCCAGTCTATCCCCAGGGCAAGTGTGTATCTGAGTCAATGGGACTCTCTCTGACTTTTCTCCCCAGTCTATTCCCAGCACCAGTGTGTATCTGAGTCAATGGGACTCTCTCTGACCTTTTTCACCCAGTCTATCCCCAGGACCAGTGTATATCTGAGTCAATGGGACTCTCTCTGACCATTCTCCCCAGTCTATCCCTAGGACCAGTGTGTATCTGAGTCAATGGGACTCTCTCTGACCTTTCTCCGCAGTCTATCCCGGGACCAGTGTGTATCTGAGTCAATGGGACTCTCTGACCGTTCTCCCCATTCTATCCCCAGGACCAGTGTGTATCTGAGTCAATGGGACTCTCTCTGACCTTTCTCCCCAGTCTATCCCCAGGACCGGTGTTTATCTGAGTCAGTTGGACTCTCTCTGAACTTTCTCTCCTGTCTATCCCCAGGACCAGTGTTTATCTGAGTCAATGGGACTCTCTCTGACCTTTCTCCCCAGTCCCCCAGTACCAGTGTGTATCTGAGTCAATGGGAGTCTCTGTGATCTTTCTCCCCAGTCTATCCCCAGGACCAATGTGTATCTGAGTCAATGGAACACTCTGACCTTTCTCCGCAGTCTATCCCCAGGACCAGTGTGTATCTGAGTCAATGGGGCTCTCTCTGACATTTCTCCCCAGACTATCCCCAGGACCAGTGTGTACCTGAGTCAATGGGAATCTCTCTGACCTTTCTCCCCAGTCCTCCAGAACCAGTGTGTATCTGAGTCATTGGGACTCTCTCTGACATTTCTCCCAAGTCTATCCCCAGGACCAGTCTGTATCTGAGTCAATGGGACTCTCTGATCTTCCTCCCCAGTCTATCCCCAGGACCAGTGTGTATCTGAGTCAATGGGACTCTCTCTGACCTTTCTCCCCAGTCTATTCCCAGCACCAGTGTGTATCTGAGTCAATGGGACTCTCTCTGACCTTTTTCCCCAGTCTATTCCCAGGAGCAGTGTATATCTGAGTCAATGGTACTCTCTCTGACCTTTCTCCGCAATCTATTCCCAGGACCAGTGTTTATCTGAGTCAAAGGGACTCTCTCTGACCTTTCTCCCCAGTCTATCCCCAGGACCACTGTGTATCTGAGTCAATGGTACTCTCTGATATTTCTCCCCAGTCTATCCCCAGGACCAGTGTGTATCTCAGTCAATGAGACTCTCTCTGACATTTCTCCCCAGTCTATCCCCAGGACCAGTGTGTATCTGAGTCAATGGGACTCTCTCTGACCTTTCTCCTCAATCTATTCCCAGGACCAGTGTTTATCTGAGTCAAAGGGACTCTCTCTGACCTTTCTCCCCAGTCTATCCAAAGGTCCAGTGTGTATCTGAGTCAATGGGACTCTCTCTGACCTTTCTCCACAGTCTATCCCCAGGACCAGTGTGTATCTGAGTCAATGGGACTCTCTGACCTTTCTCCCCAGTCTATCCCCAGGAGCAGTGTGAATCTGAGTCAATGGGAGTCTCTCTGATCTTTCTCCCCAGTCTATCCCCAGGACCAGTGTGTATCTGAGTCAATGGGACACTCTGACCTTTCTCCCCAGTCTATCCCCAGGACCAGTGTGTATCTGAGTCAATGGGGCTCTCTCTGACCTTTCTCCCCAGACTATCCCCAGGACCAGTGTGCACCTGAGTCAATGGGAATCTCTCTGACCTTTCTCCCCAGTCCTCCAGGACCAGTGTGTATCTGAGTCAATGGGACTCTCTCTGACATTTCTCCCAAGTCTATCCCCAGGACCAGTGTGTATCTGAGTCAATGGGACTTTCTGATCTTTCTCCCCAGTCTATCCCCAGGGCAAGTGTGTATCGGAGTCAATGGGACTCTCTCAGACTTTTCTCCCCAGTCTATTCCCAGCACCAGTGTGTATCTGAGTCAATGGGACTCTCTCTGACCTTTTTCCCCAGTCTATCCCCAGGACCAGTGTATATCTGAGTCAATGGGACTCTCTCTGACCTTTCTCCCCAGTCTATCCCTAGGACCAGTGTGTATCTGAGTCAATGGGACTCTCTCTGACCTTTCTCCGCAGTCTATCCCGGGACCAGTGTGTATCTGAATCAATGGGACTCTCTGACCGTTCTCCCCATTCTATCCCCAGGACCAGTGTGTATCTGAGTCAATGGGACTCTCTCTGACCTTTCTCCCCAGTCCCCCAGGACCAGTGCGTATCTGAGTCAATGGGACTCTCTCTGACCTTTCTCCCCAGACCCCCAGGACCAGTGTGTATCTGAGTCAATGGGACTCTCTGACCTTTCTCCCCAGTCTATCCCCAGGAGCAGTGTTTATCTGAGTCAATGGGTCTCTCTCTGACCTTTCTCCACATTCTATCCCCAGGAGCAGTGTGTATCTGAGTCAATGGGAGTCTCTCTGATCTTTCTTCCCAGTCTATCCCCAGGACCGGTGTTTATCTGAGTCAATTGGACTCTCTCTGACCTTTCTCCCCTGTCTATCCCCAGGACCAGTGTTTATCTGAGTCAATGGGACTCTCTCTGACCTTTCTCCCCAGTCTATCCCCAGGACCAGTGTTTTTCTGGGTCAATGGGACTCTCTCTGAGCTTTCTCCCCAGTCTATCCCCAGGACCAGTGTGTATCTGAGTCAATGGGACTTTCTCTGACCTTTCTCCACAGTCCCCCAGTACCAGTGTGTATCTGAGTCAATGGGACTCTCTCTGGCCTTTCTCCCCAGTCTATCCCCAGGACCAGTGTGTATCTGAGTAAATGGGACTCTCTCTGACCTTTCTCCCCAGTCTATCCCCAGGACCAGTGTCTATCTTAGTCAATGGGACTCTCTCTGACCTTTCTCCTCAATCTATTCCCAGGACCTGTGTTTATCTGAGTCAAAGGGACTCTCTCTGACCTTTCTCCCCAGTCTATCCAAAGGTCCAGTGTGTATCATTAGTCAATGGGACTCTCTCTGACCTTTCTCCACAGTCTATCCCCAGGACCAGTGTGTATCTGAGTCAATGGGACTCTCTGACCTTTCTCCCCAGTCTATCCCCAGGAGCAGTGTGAATCTGAGTCAATGGGAGTCTCTCTGATCTTTCTCCCCAGTCTATCCCCAGGTCCAGTGTGTATCTGAGTCAATGGGACACTCTGACCTTTCTCCCCAGTCTATCCCCAGGACCAGTGTGTATCTGAGTCAATGGGGCTCTCTCTGACCTTTCTCCCCAGACTATCCCCAGGACCAGTGTGTACCTGAGTCAATGGGAATCTCTCTGACCTTTCTCCCCAGTCCTCCAGGACCAGTGTGTATCTGAGTCAATGGGACTCTCTCTGACATTTCTCCCAAGTCTATCCCCAGGACCAGTGTGTATCTGAGTCAATGGGACTCTCTGATCTTTCTCCCCAGTCTATCCCCAGGGCAAGTGTGTATCTGAGTCAATGGGACTCTCTCTGACTTTTCTCCCCAGTCTATTCCCAGCACCAGTGTGTAACTGAGTCAATGGGACTCTCTCTGACCTTTTTCCCCAGTCTATCCCCAGGACCAGTGTATATCTGAGTCAATGGGACTCTCTCTGACCTTTCTCCCCAGTCTATCCCTAGGACCAGTGTGTATCTGAGTCAATGGGACTCTCTCTGACCTTTCTCCGCAGTCTATCCCGGGACCAGTGTGTATCTGAGTCAATGGGACTCTCTGACCGTTCTCCCCATTCTATCCCCAGGACCAGTGTGTATCTGAGTCAATGGGACTCTCTCTGACCTTTCTCCCCAGTCTATCCCCAGGACCGGTGTTTATCTGAGTCAATTGGACTCTCTCTGACCTTTCTCTCCTGACTATCCCCAGGACCAGTGTTTATCTGAGTCAATGGGACTCTCTCTGACCTTTCTCCCCAGTCTATCCCCAGGACCATTGTTTATCTGGGTCAATGGGACTCTCTCTGATCTTTCTCCCCAGTCTATCCCCAGGACCAGTCTGTATCTGAGTCAATGGGACTTTCTCTGACCTTTCTCCCCAGTCCCCCAGTACCAGTGTGTATCTAAGTCAATGGGAGTCTCTCTGATCTTTCTCCCCAGTCTATCCCCAGGACCAATGTGTATCTGAGTCAATGGAACACTCTGACCTTTCTCCGCAGTCTATCCCCAGGACCAGTGTGTATCTGAGTCAATGGGGCTCTCTCTGACCTTTCTCCCCAGACTATCCCCAGGACCAGTGTGCACCTGAGTCAATGGGAATCTCTCTGACCTTTCTCCCCAGTCCTCCAGGACCAGTGTGTATCTGAGTCATTGGGACTCTCTCTGACATTTCTCCCAAGTCTATCCCCAGGACCAGTCTGTATCTGAGTCAATGGGACTCTCTGATCTTTCTCCCCAGTCTATCCCCAGGACCAGTGTGTATCTGAGTCAATGGGACTCTCTCTGACCTTTCTCCCTAGTCTATTCCCAGCACCAGTGTGTATATGAGTCAATGGGACTCTCTCTGACCTTTTTCCCCAGTCTATCCCCAAGAGCAGTGTATATCTGAGTCAATGGTACTCTCTCTGACCTTTCTCCCCAGTCTATCCCCAGGACCAGTGTGTATCTGAGTCAATGGGACACTCTCTGACCTTTCTCCGCAGTCTATCCCGGGACCAGTGTGTATCTGAGTCAATTGGACTCTCTCTGATCTTTCTCCCCTGTCTATCCCCAGGACCAGTGTGTATCTGAGTCAATGGGGCTCTCTCTGACCTTTCTCCCCAGACTATCCCCAGGACCAGTGTGTACCTGAGTCAATGGGAATCTCTCTGACCTTTCTCCCCAGTCCTCCAGGACCAGTGTGTATCTGAGTCAATGGGACTCTCTCTGACATTTCTCCCAAGTCTATCCCCAGGACCAGTGTGTATCTGAGTCAATGGGACTCTCTGATCTTTCTCCCCAGTCTATCCCCAGGGCAAGTGTGTATCTGAGTCAATGGGACTCTCTCTGACTTTTCTCCCCAGTCTATTCCCAGCACCAGTGTGTATCTGAGTCAATGGGACTCTCTCTGACCTTTTTCACCCAGTCTATCCCCAGGACCAGTGTATATCTGAGTCAATGGGACTCTCTCTGACCTTTCTCCCCAGTCTATCCCGAGGACCAGTGTGTATCTGAGTCAATGGGACTCTCTCTGACCTTTCTCCGCAGTCTATCCCGGGACCAGTGTGTATCTGAGTCAATGGGACTCTCTGACCGTTCTCCCCATTCTATCCCCAGGACCAGTGTGTATCTGAGTCAATGGGACTCTCTCTGACCTTTCTCCCCAGTCTATCCCCAGGACCGGTGTTTATCTGAGTCAGTTGGACTCTCTCTGACCTTTCTCTCCTGTCTATCCCCAGGACCAGTGTTTATCTGAGTCAATGGGACTCTCTCTGACCTTTCTCCCCAGTCTATCCCCAGTACCAGTGTTTATCTGGGTCAATGGGACTCTCTCTGATCTTTCTCCCCAGTCTATCCCCAGGACCAGTGTGTATCTGAGTCAATGGGACTTTCTCTGACCTTTCTCCCCAGTCCCCCAGTACCAGTGTGTATCTGAGTCAATGGGAGTCTCTCTGATCTTTCTCCCCAGTCTATCCCCAGGACCAATGTGTATCTGAGTCAAAGGAACAATCTGACCTTTCTCCGCAGTCTATCCCCAGGACCAGTGTGTATCTGAGTCAATGGGGCTCTCTCTGACCTTTCTCCCCAGACTACCCCCAGGACCAGTGTGTACCTGAGTCAATGGGAATCTCTCTGACCTTTCTCCCCAGTCCTCCAGGACCAGTGTGTATCTGAGTCATTGGGACTCTCTCTGACATTTCTCCAAAGTCTATCCCCAGGACCAGTCTGTATCTGAGTCAAGGGGACTCTCTGATCTTCCTCCCCATTCTATCCCCAGGACCAGTGTGTATCTGAGTCAATGGGACTCTCTCTGACCTTTCTCCCCAGTCTATTCCCAGCACCAGTGTGTATCTGAGTCAATGGGACTCTCTCTGACCTTTTTCCCCAGTCTATTCCCAGGAGCAGTGTATATCTGAGTCAATGGTACTCTCTCTGACCTTTCTCCGCAATCTATTCCCAGGACCAGTGTGTATCTGAGTCAATGGGACTCTCTCTGATATTTCTCCCCAGTCTATCCCCAGGACCAGTGTGTATCTGAGTCAATGGGACTCTCTATGACCTTTCTCTTCAATCTATCCCCAGGACCAGTGTTTATCTGAGTCAATGGGACTCTCTGACCATTCCAACCAGTCTATCCCCAGGAGCAGTGTGAGTCTGAGTCAATGGGAGTCTCTCTGATCTTTCTCCCCAGTCTATCCCCAGGACCAGTGTGTATCTGAGTCAATGGGACACTCTGACCTTTCTCCCCAGTCTATCCCCAGGACCAGTGTGTATCTGAGTCAATGGGGCTCTCTCTGACATTTCTCCCCAGACTATCCCCAGGACCAGTGTGTTCCTGAGTCAATGGGAATCTCTCTGACCTTTCTCCCCAGTCCTCCAGGACCAGTGTGTATCTGAGTCAATGGGACTCTCTCTGACCTTTCTCCCCAGTCCCCCAGGACCAGTGCGTATCTGAGTCAATGGGACTCTCTCTGACCTTTCTCCCCAGACCCCCAGGACCAGTGTGTATCTGAGTCAATGGGACTCTCTGACCTTTCTCCCCAGTCTATCCCCAGGAGCAGTGTTTATCTGAGTCAATGGGACTCTCTCTGACCTTTCTCCACAGTCTATCCCCAGGAGCAGTGTGTATCTGAGTCAATGGGAGTCTCTCTGATCTTTCTCCCCAGTCTATCCCCAGGACCGGTGTTTATCTGAGTCAATTGGACTCTCTCTGACCTTTCTCCCCTGTCTATCCCCAGGATCAGTGTTTATCGGAGTCAATGGGACTCTCTCTGACCTTTCTCCCCAGTCTATCCCCAGGACCAGTGTTTTTCTGGGTCAACGGGACTCTCTCTGATCTTTCTCCCCAGTCTATCCCCAGGACCAGTGTGTATCTGAGTCAATGGGACTTTCTCTGACCTTTCTCCACAGTCCCCCAGTACCAGTGTGTATCTGAGTCAATGGGACTCTCTCTGACCTTTCTCCCCAGTCTATCCCCAGGACCAGTGTGTATCTGAGTAAATGGGACTCTCTCTGACCTTTCTCCCCAGTCTATCCCCAGGGCCAGTGTCTATCTTAGTCAATGGGACTCTCTCTGACCTTTCTCCCCAGTCTATCCCCAGGACCACTGTGTATCTGAGTCAATGGGACACTCTGACCTTTCTCCCCAGTCTATCCCCAGGACCACTGTGTATCTGAGTCAATGGTACTCTCTGATATTTCTCCCCAGTCTATCCCCAGGACCAGTGTGTATCTGAGTCAATGAGACTCTCTCTGACATTTCTCCCCAGTCTATCCCCAGGACCAGTGTGTATCTGAGTCAATGGGACTCTCTCTGACCTTTCTCCTCAATCTATTCCCAGGACCAGTGTTTATCTGAGTCAAAGGGACTCTCTCTGACCTTTCTCCCCAGTCTATCCAAAGGTCCAGTGTGTATCTGAGTCAATGGGACTCTCTCTGACCTTTCTCCACAGTCTATCCCCAGGACCAGTGTGTATCTGAGTCAATGGGACTCTCTGACCTTTCTCCCCAGTCTATCCCCAGGAGCAGTGTGAATCTGAGTCAATGGGAGTCTCTCTGATCTTTCTCCCCAGTCTATCCCCAGGACCAGTGTGTATCTGAGTCAATGGGACACTCTGATCTTTCTCCCCAGTCTATCCCCAGGACCAGTGTGTATCTGAGTCAATGGGGCTCTCTCTGACCTTTCTCCCCAGACTATCCCCAGGACCAGTGTGTACCTGAGTCAATGGGAATCTCTCTGACCTTTCTCCCCAGTCCTCCAGGACCAGTGTGTATCTGAGTCAATGGGACTCTCTCTGACATTTCTCCCAAGTCTATCCCCAGGACCAGTGTGTATCTGAGTCAATGGGACTCTCTGATCTTTCTCGCCAGTCTATCCCCAGGGCAAGTGTGTATCTGAGTCAATGGGACTCTCTCTGACTTTTCTCCCCAGTCTATTCCCAGCACCAGTGTGTATCTGAGTCAGTGGGACTCTCTCTGACCTTTTTCCCCAGTCTATCCCCAGGACCAGTGTATATCTGAGTCAATGGGACTCTCTCAGACCTTTCTCCCCAGTCTATCCCGAGGACCAGTGTGTATCTGAGTCAATGGGACTCTCTCTGACCTTTCTCCGCAGTCTATCCCGGGACCAGTGTGTATCTGAGTCAATGGGACTCTCTGACCGTTCTCCCCATTCTATCCCCAGGACCAGTGTGTATCTGAGTCAATGGGACTCTCTCTGACCTTTCTCCCCAGTCTATCCCCAGGACCGGTGTTTATCTGAGTCAATTGGACTCTCTCTGACCTTTCTCTACTGTCTATCCCCAGGACCAGTGTTTATCTGAGTCAATGGGACTCTCTCTGACCTTTCTCCACAGTCTATCCCCAGGAGCAGTGTGTATCTGAGTCAATGGGAGTCTCTCTGATCTTTCTCCCCAGTCTATCCCCAGGACCGGTGTTTATCTGAGTCAATTGGACTCTCTCTGACCTTTCTCCCCTGTCTATCCCCAGGATCAGTGTTTATCGGAGTCAATGGGACTCTCTCTGACCTTTCTCCCCAGTCTATCCCCAGGACCAGTGTTTTTCTGGGTCAACGGGACTCTCTCTGATCTTTCTCCCCAGTCTATCCCCAGGACCAGTGTGTATCTGAGTCAATGGGACTTTCTCTGACCTTTCTCCACAGTCCCCCAGTACCAGTGTGTATCTGAGTCAATGGGACTCTCTCTGACCTTTCTCCCCAGTCTATCCCCAGGACCAGTGTGTATCTGAGTAAATGGGACTCTCTCTGACCTTTCTCCCCAGTCTATCCCCAGGGCCAGTGTCTATCTTAGTCAATGGGACTCTCTCTGACCTTTCTCCCCAGTCTATCCCCAGGACCACTGTGTATCTGAGTCAATGGGACACTCTGACCTTTCTCCCCAGTCTATCCCCAGGACCACTGTGTATCTGAGTCAATGGTACTCTCTGATATTTCTCCCCAGTCTATCCCCAGGACCAGTGTGTATCTGAGTCAATGAGACTCTCTCTGACATTTCTCCCCAGTCTATCCCCAGGACCAGTGTGTATCTGAGTCAATGGGACTCTCTCTGACCTTTCTCCTCAATCTATTCCCAGGACCAGTGTTTATCTGAGTCAAAGGGACTCTCTCTGACCTTTCTCCCCAGTCTATCCAAAGGTCCAGTGTGTATCTGAGTCAATGGGACTCTCTCTGACCTTTCTCCACAGTCTATCCCCAGGACCAGTGTGTATCTGAGTCAATGGGACTCTCTGACCTTTCTCCCCAGTCTATCCCCAGGAGCAGTGTCAATCTGAGTCAATGGGAGTCTCTCTGATCTTTCTCCCCAGTCTATCCCCAGGACCAGTGTGTATCTGAGTCAATGGGACACTCTGATCTTTCTCCCCAGTCTATCCCCAGGACCAGTGTGTATCTGAGTCAATGGGGCTCTCTCTGACCTTTCTCCCCAGACTATCCCCAGGACCAGTGTGTACCTGAGTCAATGGGAATCTCTCTGACCTTTCTCCCCAGTCCTCCAGGACCAGTGTGTATCTGAGTCAATGGGACTCTCTCTGACATTTCTCCCAAGTCTATCCCCAGGACCAGTGTGTATCTGAGTCAATGGGACTCTCTGATCTTTCTCCCCAGTCTATCCCCAGGGCAAGTGTGTATCTGAGTCAATGGGACTCTCTCTGACTTTTCTCCCCAGTCTATTCCCAGCACCAGTGTGTATCTGAGTCAGTGGGACTCTCTCTGACCTTTTTCCCCAGTCTATCCCCAGGACCAGTGTATATCTGAGTCAATGGGACTCTCTCAGACCTTTCTCCCCAGTCTATCCCGAGGACCAGTGTGTATCTGAGTCATTGGGACTCTCTCTGACCTTTCTCCGCAGTCTATCCCGGGACCAGTGTGTATCTGAGTCAATGGGACTCTCTGACCGTTCTCCCCATTCTATCCCCAGGACCAGTGTGTATCTGAGTCAATGGGACTCTCTCTGACCTTTCTCCCCAGTCTATCCCCAGGACCGGTGTTTATCTGAGTCAATTGGACTCTCTCTGACCTTTCTCTCCTGTCTATCCCCAGGACCAGTGTTTATCTGAGTCAATGGGACTCTCTCTGACCTTTCTCCCCAGTCTATCCCCAGGACCGGTGTTTATCTGGGTCAATGGGACTCTCTCTGATCTTTCTCCCGAGTCTATCCCCAGGACCAGTGTGTATCTGAGTCAATGGGACTTTCTCTAACCTTTCTCCCCAGTCCCCCAGTACCAGTGTGTATCTAAGTCAATGGGAGTCTCTCTGAACTTTCTCACCAGTCTATCCCCAGGACCAATGTGTATCTGAGTCAATGGAACACTCTGACCTTTCTCCGCAGTCTATCCCCAGGACCAGTGTGTATCTGAGTCAATGGGCCTCTCTCTGACCTTTCTCCCCAGACTATCCCCAGGACCAGTGTGCACCTGAGTCAATGGGAATCTCTCTGACCTTTCTCCCCAGTCCTCCAGGACCAGTGTGTATCTGAGTCATTGGGACTCTCTCTGACATTTCTCCCAAGTCAATCCCCAGGACCAGTCTGTATCTGAGTCAATGGGACTCTCTGATCTTTCTCCCCAGTCTATCCCCAGGACCAGTGTGTATCTGTGTCAATGGGACTCTCTCTGACCTTTCTCCCCAGTCTATTCCCAGCACCAGTGTGTATCTGAGTCAATGGGACTCTCTCTGACATTTTTCCCCAGTCTATTCCCAGGAGCAGTGTATATCTAAATCAATGGTACTCTCTCTGACCTTTCTCCCCAGTCTATCCCCAGGACCAGTGTGTATCTGAGTCAATGGGACACTCTCTGACCTTTCTCCGCAGTCTATCCCGGGACCAGTGTGTATCTGAGTCAATTGGACTCTCTCTGATCTTTCTCCCCTGTCTATCCCCAGGACCAGTGTTTATCTGAGTCAATGGGTCTCTCTCTGACCTTTCTCCCCAGTCTATCCCCAGGACTAGTGTTTATCTGGGTCAATGGGACTCTCTCTGATCTTTCTCCCCAGTCTATCCCCAGGACCAGTGTGTATCTGAGTCAATGGGACTTTCTCTGACCTTTCTCCCCAGTCCCCCAGTACCAGTGTGTATCTGAGTCAATGGGACTCTCTCTGACCTTTCTCCCCAGTCTATCCCCAGGACCAGTGTGTATCTGAGTAAATGGGACTCTCTCTGACCTTTCTCCCCAGTCGATCCCCAGGACCGGTGTCTATCTTAGTCAATGGGACTCTCTCTGACCTTTCTCCCCAGTCTATCCCCAGGGCCACTGTGTATCTGAGTCAATGGGAAACTCTGACCTTTCTCCCCAGTCTATCCCCAGGACCATTGTGTATCTGAGTCAATGGTACTCTCTGATATTTCTCCCCAGTCTATCCCAAGGACCAGTGTGTATCTGAGTCAATGGGACTCTCTCTGATATTTCTCCCCAGTCTATCCCCAGGACCAGTGTGTATCTGAGTCAATGGGACTCTCTATGACCTTTCTCTTCAATCTATCCCCAGGACCAGTGTTTATCTGAGTCAAAGGGACTCTCTCTGACCTTTCTCCCCAGTCTATCGCCAGGACCAGTGTGTATCTGAGTCAATGGGACTCTCTCTGAACTTTCTCCCCAGTCTATCCCCAGGACCAGTGTGTATCTGAGTCAATGGGACTCTATGACCTTTCTCCCCAGTCTATCCCCAGGAGCAGTGTGAATCTGAGTCAATGGGTGTCTCTCTGATCTTTCTCCCCAGTCTATCCCCAGGACCAGTGTGTATCTGAGTCAATGGGACACTCTGACCTTTCTCCCCAGTCTATCCCCAGGACCAGTGTGTATCTGAGTCAATGGGGATCTCTCTGACCTTTCTCTCCAGACTATCCCCAGGAGCAGTGTGTACCTGAGTCAATGGGAATCTCTCTGACCTTTCTCCCCAGTCCTCCAGGACCAGTGTGTATCTGAGTCAATGGGACTCTCTCTGAACTTTCTCTCCAGTCCCACAGGACCAGTGTGTACCTGAGTCAATGGGACTCTCTCTGACCTTTCTCCCCAGTCCTCCAGGACCAGTGTGTATCTGAGTCAATGGGACTCTCTCTGAACTTTCTCTCCAGTCCCACAGGACCAGTGTGTACCTGAGTCAATGGGACTCTCTCTGACCTTTCTCCCCAGTCCCCCAGGACCAGTGTGTATCTGAGTCAATGGGACTCTCTCTGACCTTTCTCCCCAGACCCCCAGGACCAGTGTGTATCTGAGTCAATGGGACTCTCTGACCTTTCTCCCCAGTCTATCCCCAGGAGCAGTGTTTATCTGAGTCAATGGGACTCTCTTTGACCTTTCTCCACAGTCTATCCCCAGGAGCAGTGTGTATCTGAGTCAATGGGAGACTCTCTGATCTTTCTCCCCAGTCTATCCCCAGGACCAGTGTGTATCTGAGTCAATGGGACTCTCTCTGACCTTTCTCCCCAGTCTATCCCCAGGACCAGTGTTTATCTGAGTCAATGGGACTCTCTCTGACCTTTCTCCCCAGTCTATCCCCAGGACCAGTGTTTATCTGAGTCAATGGGACTCTCTCTGACCTTTCTCCCCAGTCTATCCCCAGGACCAGTGTGTATCTGAGTCAATGGGACACTCTGATCTTTCTCCCCAGTCTATACCCAGGACCAGTGTTTATCTGAGTTAATTGGACTCTCTCTGACCTTTCTCCCCAGTCTATCCCCAGGACCGGTGTTTATCTGAGTCAATTGGACTCTCTCTGACCTTTCTCCCCTGTCTATCCCCAGGACCAGTGTGTATCTGAGTCAATGGGACACTCTGATCTTTCTCCCCAATCTATACCCAGGACCAGTGTTTATCTGAGTTAATGGGACACTCTGATCTTTCTCCCCAGTCTATACCCAGGACCAGTGTGTATCTGAGTCAATGGGACACTCTGATCTTTCTCCCCAGTCTATACCCAGGACCAGTGTTTATCTGAGTTAATGGGACTCTCTCTGACCTTACTCCCCAGTCTATCCCCAGGACCGGTGTTTATCTGAGTCAATTGGACTCTCTCTGACCTTTCTCCCCTGTCTATCCCCAGGACCAGTGTTTATCTGAGTCAATGGGACTCTCTCTGACCTTTCTCCCCAGTCTATCCCCAGGACCAGTGTTTATCTGGGTCAATGGGATTCTCTCTGATCTTTCTCCCCAGTCTATCCCCAGGACCAGTGTGTATCTGAGTCAATGGGACTTTCTCTGACCTTTCTCCCCAGTCCCCCAGTACCAGTGTGTATCTAAGTCAATGGGAGTCTCTCTGATCTTTCTCCCCAGTCTATCCCCAGGACCAATGTGTATCTGAGTCAATGGAACACTCTGACCTTTCTCCGCAGTCTATCCCCAGGACCAGTGTGTATCTGAGTCAATGGGGCTCTCTCTGACCTTTCTCCCCAGACTATCCCCAGGACCAGTGTGCACCTGAGTCAATGGGAATCTCTCTGACCTTTCTCCCCAGTCCTCCAGGACCAGTGTGTATCTGAGTCATTGGGACTCTCTCTGACATTTCTCCCAAGTAAATCCCCAGGACCAGTCTGTATCTGAGTCAATGGGACTCTCTGATCTTTCTCCCCAGTCTATCCCCAGGACCAGTGTGTATCTGAGTCAATGGGACTCTCTCTGACCTTTCTCCCCAGTCTATTCCCAGCACCAGTGTGTATCTGAGTCAATGGTTATCTCTCTGACCTTTTTCCCCAGTCTATTCCCAGGAGCAGTGTATATCTGAGTCAATGGTACTCTCTCTGACCTTTCTCCCCAGTCTATCCCCAGGACCAGTGTGTATCTGAGTCAATGGGACACTGTCTGACCTTTCTCCGCAGTCTATCCCGGGACCAGTGTGTATCTGAGTCAATTGGACTCTCTCTGATCTTTCTCCCCTGTCTATCCCCAGGACCAGTGTTTATCTGAGTCAATGGGTCTCTCTCTGACCTTTCTCCCCAGTCTATCCCCAGGACTAGTGTTTATCTGGGTCAATGGGACTCTCTCTGATCTTTCTCCCCAGTCTATCCCCAGGACCATTTTGTATCTGAGTCAATGGGACTCTCTCTGACCTTTCTCCCCAGTCCCCCAGTACCAGTGTGTATCTGAGTCAATGGGACTCTCTCTGACCTTTCTCCCCAGTCTATCCCCAGGACCAGTGTGTATCTGAGTAAATGGGACTCTCTCTGACCTTTCTCCCCAGACGATCCCCAGGACCGGTGTCTATCTTAGTCAATGGGACTCTCTCTGACCTTTCTCCCCAGTCTATCCCCAGGGCCACTGTGTATCTGAGTCAATGGGAAAGTCTGACCTTTCTCTCCAGTCTATCCCCAGGACCATTGTGTATCTGAGTCAATGGTACTCTCTGATATTTCTCCCCAGTCTATCCCAAGGACCAGTGTGTATCTGAGTCAATGGGACTCTCTCTGACATTTCTCCCCAGTCTATCCCCAGGACCAGTGTGTATTTGAGTCAATGGGACTCTCTCTGACCTTTCTCCCCAGTCTATCCCCAGGACCAGTGTGTATCTGAGTCAATGGGACTCTATGATCTTTCTCCCCAGTCTATCCCCAGGAGCAGTGTGAATCTGAGTCAATGGGAGTCTCTCTGATCTTTCTCCCCAGTCTATCCCCAGGACCAGCGTGTATCTGAGTCAATGGGACTCTCTGACCTTTCTCCCCTGTCTATCCCCAGGAGCAGTGTTTATCTGAGTCAATGGGACTCTCTCTGACCTTTCTCCACAGTCTATCCCCAGGAGCAGTGTGTATCTGAGTCAATGGGAGACTCTCTGATCTTTCTCCCCAGTCTATCCCCAGGACCAGTGTGTATCTGAGTCAATGAGACACTCTGACCTTTCTCCCCAGTCTATTTCCAGGACCAGTGTGTATCTGAGTCAATGGGACTCTCTCTGACCTTTCTCCCCAGTCTATCCCCAGGACCAGTGTTTATCTGAGTCAATGGGACTCTCTCTGACCTTTCTCCCCAGTCTATCCCCAGGACCAGTGTGTATCTGAGTCAATGGGACACTCTGATCTTTCTCCCCAGTCTATACCCAGGACCAGTGTTTATCTGAGTTAATGGGACTCTCTCTGACCTTTCTCCCCAGTCTCTCCCCAGGACCGGTGTTTATCTGAGTCAATTGGACTCTCTCTGACCTTTCTCCCCTGTCTATCCCCAGGACCAGTGTTTATCTGAGTCAATGGGACTCTCTCTGATCTTTCTCCCCAGTCTCTCCCCAGGACCAGTGTTTATCTGGGTCAATGGGACTCTCTCTGATCTTTCTCCCCAGTCTATCCCCAGGACCAGTGTGTATCTGAGTCAATGGGACATTCTCTGATCTTTCTCCCCAGTCCCCCAGTACCAGTGTGTATCTGAGTCAATGGGACTCCCTCTGACCTTTCTCCCCAGTCTATCCCCAGGACCAGTGTGTATCTGAGTAAATGGGACTCTCTCTGACCTTTCTCCCCAGTCTATCCCCAGGACCAGTGTCTATCTTAGTCAATGGGACTCACTGACCATTCTCCCCAGTCTATCCCCATGACCACTGTGTATCTGAGTCAATGGTACTCTCTGATATTTCTCCCCAGTCTATCCCCAGGACCAGTGTGTATCTGAGTCAATGGAACTCTCTCTGACATTTCTCCTCAATCTATTCCCAGGACCAGTGTTTATCTGAGTCAAAGGGACTCTCTCTGACTTTTCTCCCCAGTCTATCCCCAGGTCCAGTGTGTATCTGAGTCAATGGGACTCTCTCTGACCTTTCTCCCCAGTCTATCCCCAGGACCAGTGTGTATCTGAGTCAATGGGACTCTCTGACCTTTCTCCCCAGTCTATCCCCAGGAGCAGTGTGAATCTGAGTCAATGGGAGTCTCTCTGATCTTTATCCCCAGTGTATCCCCAGGACCAGTGTGTATCTGAGTCAATGGGACACTCTGACCTTTCTCCCCAGTCTATCCCCAGGACCAGTGTGTATCTGAGTCAATGGGGCTCTCTCTGACCTTTCTCCCCAGACTATCCCCAGGACCAGTGTGTACTTGAGTCAATGGGAATCTCTCTGACCTTTCTCCCCAGTCCTCCAGGACCAGTGTGTATCTGAGTCAATGGGACTCTCTCTGATCTTTCTCCCCAGTCCCACAGGACCAGTGTGTACCTGAGTCAATGGGACTCTCTCTGACCTTTCTCCCCAGTCCCCCAGGACCAGTGTGTATCTGAGTCAATGGGACTCTCTCTGACCTTTCTCCCCAGACCCCCAGGACCAGTGTGTATCTGAGTCAGTGGGACTCTCTGACCTTTCTCCCCAGTCTATCCCCAGGACCAGTGTGTATCTGAGTCAATGGAACTCTCTCTGACATTTCTCCCCAGTCTATCCCCAGGACCAGTGTGTATCTGAGTCAATGGGACTCTCTCTGACATTTCTCCTCAATCTATTCCCAGGACCAGTGTTTATCTGAGTCAAAGGGACTTTCTCTGACTTTTCTCCCCAGTCTATCCCCAGGTCCAGTGTGTATCTGAGTCAATGGGACTCTCTCTGACCTTTCTCCCCAGTCTATCCCCAGGACCAGTGTGTATCTGAGTCAATGGGACTCTCTGACCTTTCTCCCCAGTCTATCCCCAGGAGCAGTGTGAATCTGAGTCAATGGGAGTCTCTCTGATCTTTATCCCCAGTGTATCCCCAGGACCAGTGTGTATCTGAGTCAATGGGACACTCTGACCTTTCTCCCCAGTCTATCCCCAGGACCAGTGTGTATCTGTGTCAATGGGGCTCTCTCTGACCTTTCTCCCCAGACTATCCCCAGGACCAGTGTGTACTTGAGTCAATGGGAATCTCTCTGACCTTTCTCCCCAGTCCTCCAGGACCAGTGTGTATCTGAGTCAATGGCACTCTCTCTGATCTTTCTCCCCAGTCCCACAGGACCAGTGTGTACCTGAGTCAATGGGACTCTCTCTGACCTTTCTCCCCAGTCCCCCAGGACCAGTGTGTATCTGAGTCAATGGGACTCTCTCTGACCTTTCTCCCCAGACCCCCAGGACCAGTGTGTATCTGAGTCAGTGGGACTCTCTGACCTTTCTCCCCAGTCTATCCCCAGGAGCAGTGTTTATCTGAGTCAATGGGACTCTCTCTGACCTTTCTCCACAGTCTATCCCCAGGAGCAGTGTGTATCTAAGTCAATGGGAGTCTCTCTGATCTTTCTCCCTAGTCTATCCCCAGGACCAGTGTATATCTGAGTCACTGGGACACTCTGACCTTTCTCCCCAGTCTATTCGCAGGACCAGTGTGTATCTGAGTCAATGGGACTCTCTCTGACCTTTCTCCCCAGTCTATCCCCAGGACCAGTGTGTATCTAAGTCAATGGGACTCTCTCTGACCTTTCTCCCCAGTCTATCCCCAGGACCAGTGTGTATCTGAGTCAATGGGACACTCTGATCTTTCTCCCCAGTCTATCCCCAGGACCAGTGTTTATCTGAGTCAATGTGACTCTCTCTGACCTTTCTCCCCAGTGTATCCCCAGGACCAGTGTGTATCTGAGTCAATGGGACTCTCTCTGACCTTTCTCCCCAGTCTATCCCCAGGACCACTGTGCATCTGAATCCATGGGCCTCTCTCTTACCTTTAGCCCCTATCGATGTATGGAAGCTCTTTGAATCAATAGTTTTCTCTGTTTGGTGCTCTCACAATCCTGGGCTGGGTCATCTGGTCTTGTTCCTCAGTCTACAATCCCTGTTAGGTCCACAGCTGGAATCTTCTCAAGCACTCCTACATTCACCGGGACATCTAATCAGGACAGAAAATGAGACCAATATTATCGGTGTGAAATACAGTGCGATGTTAACCTACCTTGTAGTTACTGTTTGAAACAAAACATTCAATTAAAAATAATTCAATATTCCGCGGTTAGCGACTCCTCATATACTGGCCGTGCATTTACCAGGAGTAGGTCACATATTGAAGATAGAAACATAGAAAATAGGTGCAGGAGCAGGCCATTCGGCCGTACTAGCCTGCACCGCCATTCAATAAGATCATGGCTGATCATTCAACCTCAGTATCCCAACCCTGCCTTCTCTCCATACCCCTTGATCCCTTTAGCCCTAAGGACCACATCTAACTCGCTTTTGAATATATTTAGTGAATTGGCCTCAACAACTTTCCGTGGTGGAAAATTCCACAGGTTCACCACTCTCTGAGTGAAGAAGTTTCTCATTATCTCGGTCCTAATTGGCTTACCCCTTTTCCTTAGACTATGTCCCCTGGTTCTGGACTTGCCCAACATCGGGAACATTCTTCCCGCATCTAACCTGTCTAATCCCATCAAAATTTTATATGTTTCTATGAGATCCCCTCTCATTCTTCAAAATTCCCGTGAGTATAAGCCAAGCAGATCCAATCTTTCCTCATATGTCAGTCCTGCCATCCCCGCACTCAGTCTGGTGAACCTTCATTGCACTCCCTCAAGAGCAAGAATGCCCTTCCTCAAATTAAGAGACCAAAACTGCACACAATATTCCAGGTGTGGTCTCACCATGGCCTTGTCCAACTGCAGTAAGTCCTTCCTGCTCCTGTACGCAAATCCTCTCGCTTTGAAGGCCAGCATGCTTTCTCCGCGATCTGTAATCACTGCCCATTCCTTTATATTCCTGGCTGAAGCCCATCCAGGACAAACCCGCCCAGCCTCCATCTGTCTGTCTTTCCCTCGTGTTTTACTTTCTCTCAGTGACACCTCAGGCAGAGAGAGAGCTGACAGACAATATATTCAACTCAGAAAACTCAGCAACTTCCCTGGAGCGTTGGCCAGCTTTAATGACACTGATTAACAAGGGGTTTCTCCCTCCCACTGTCTGGGGCTCTCTCTCTGTCCGGAGAGACAACAATGAAGATCCAACTCGCTCTCAATTCCTGTGTGAGGTCACAGACCCGCCCACCGTGTGTGAGGTCAGGGCCCCGCCCACACAGCCCCTGAGCCCAGCAGCGGGAATGCTGCAATGTGAGAGAATAAATAGAGAAGGTGCTGGGTACAGTCAGCCTGAGAGCTCAGTCAGTGTGTGTGTGGGAACAGAGAGAGAATGGAAGTGAGGGAAGATCATTGTCATTGGCCTGACATTCAGGGCCAGGGGCCTTTACCAGCTGCTGGGGGCAGTACAGCTGAAAGATTGAGTGAAAATATACAGCACTGTTTAATGACACAACATGTTAATGCAGTAACTGGGGAAAACCAGAGATTGGATCTGGTGTTTAGTCGTGAGCCTGACCTGGGATCTGGCCTCCGTGTGGGGAACATCTGGGCAACACTGATCGCATTATACCATATCGATTGGCCGGGAGAATCAAAGGGAATGAGACCCTGCAACATGGACCGCATTTCAGGGCAAACTTCTCCAAACTGGCAGAGGATTGTAACAGGTAAATTGGTCAACCCTCCTCGGTGGTGATGTGACCGATGTTGGATATCAATGGAAAGGTTTTCAGAACAAGTTTAAAAATGTGGTAAACAAATGTAGTCAAAATTAAAAGAAGGAAATGTGGTAAGAAATAGACAAGGTGGCCGACTGGCTCTAGACAAAGATGTAAACAGAAAAGTTTCCACAAATTAAATAAATTTAACCTCAAATAAATAGGGTGAATACAAGGAACAACTAAAGAAAACGAAGGCTGCTGTTCAATCAGCAAAAAGTCTCTGGGAATAAAATGATTGTAGACAACTGGCCGACATGGGCGGAACTTTTTCAGTTATGTGCAGAGTGCGAGAACTATCAAAGTCTTTATTGGGCCACTGAAGGGTGTTCAAGGACAGGTTACACAGGACTCACTGAGTATGGCGGGAATATCAGTGAGTACTTTGCATCAGTCTTCACCATTTAACATCATGCTCAAATATTCGAATTTAATAATATTAGTTTTATCAGTAACATTAACATTGATAAACATATTGTTTTAGGAAACATTCACAACTTTAAAATAGATATAGTAGCTGGGCCGGAGGCTATCCATCCGAGGGTCCTCCGGGAGATGGGTCATGTGCTGTGTGAGCCCCTCCGGGAGATGGGGCATGTGCTGTGTGAGGGACTTCCGGGAGATGGGACATGTGCTGTGTGAGGCTCCTCCGGGAGGTGGGACATGTGCTGTGTGAGGGACCTCCGGGAGATGGGACATGTGCTGTGTGAGGGTCCTCCGGGAGATGGGACATGTGCTGTGAGAGGGTCCTCCGGGAGATGGGACATGTGCTGTTGAGGTTCCTCCGGGAGATGGGACATGTGCTGTGTGAGCCCCTCCGGGAGATGGGACATGTGCTGTGTGTGGGTCCTCCGGGAGATGCGACAAGTGCTGTGTGAGCCCCTCTGGGAGATGGGACATGTGCTGTGTGATGGTCCTCCGGGAGATGGGACATGTGCTGTGTGAGCCCCTCCGGGAGATGGGACATGTGCTGTGTGAGGGTCCTCCAGGAGATGGGACATGTGCTCTGTGATGGTCCTCCGGGAGATGGGACATGTGCTGTGTGAGGGTCCTCCGGGAGATGGGACATGTGCTGTGTGAGCCCCTCCAGGAGATGGGGCATGTGCTGTGTGAGAGACCTCCGGGAGATGAGACATGTGCTGTGTGAGGGTCCTCCGGGAGGTGGGCCATGTGCTGTGTGAGGGTCCTCCGGGAGATGGGACATGTGCTGTGTGAGCCCCTCCGGGAGATGGGACATGTGCTGTGTGAGGGTCCTCCGGGAGATGGGACATGTGCTGTGTGAAGGTCCTCCGGGAGATGGGACATGTGCTGTGTGAGGGTCCTCCGGGAGATGAGACATGTGCTGTGTGAGCCCCTCCGGGAGATGGGACATGCGCTGTGTGAGTGTCCTCCGGGAGATGGGACATGTGCTGTGTGAGGGTCCTCCGGGAGATGGGACATGTGCTGTGTGAGGCTCCTCCGGGAGATGAGACATGTGCTGTGTGAGCCTCTGTCCTGTATGTTTAATAGCTCACTGCACTCTAGAATTATCCCTACAGATAGGAAGGAGGCGAAAGTAGTCCCCATTTTTAAAACAATGTGTCAAGGCTGATCTGTGTAATTATATCTGTAATAGATAAGATGATGGTAAGAATCATATGGGATGCAATTTATGAATTGGATAGGGAGGGACATATTAGGGAAAACCAACATGGCTTCATAAAAAAAAGTTAATGTCTCACAACTCTAATTGTACTTTTTGAGAAGTTACAAAGTTGATGGATGAGGGAAGCCCAGTAGACATTGTCTACTTAGATTTCCAAAACCTTTTTGACAAGGTACCACGCAAGATTGGAGCCTCTGATATTAGTGGAAGTATATTGAGCTGGATACAGAACTGGCTGGCAGCGTGCAGGTAAAGAGCAGTTATAGATGGATTTGGATCTGTTTGGAGACCAGTCACCAGTGGTGTCCTGCAGGGATCAGTGTTGTGACCGTTGCTTTTCACTATTTTTATCAATGATCTGGATTGTGGGGTTGGGGCACAATTTGGAAATAATACCAAGATCTATGCGCATGCTCGAACTGTAGAAGAGGCTCGTCTGATTCAAGCAGATCTTAATGTGTTGGGAGACTGGGCTCATCACTAGAAAATTACGTATAACTTAGATAATTTCCATGTTATGCATGCGGGTAGGGCAAATGCTTAACATTCGTACATCCTAAAGGTGCAGAGATAAAAATAAATGTCAGCTTTCAAGTGCATTAAATGTACACGAGCAATGCCGTGCAGCGATAGTAAGAGCAATAGGGTGTTGGATTTATCCATAGGACTATTGAGTATAAGACAAGGCGTACTGTTTTGTCCTTATTCATAATAAGCTGAATGAATTAACTGTGCAGTTTGCTGTTAACGGATATGATGTAATTGGGATTACGCAAACATGGCTCCAGCGTGACCAAGGCTGGGAAATCAACATCCAGGGGTATTCAATATTCAGGAAGCATAGACAGAAAGGAAAAGGAAGTGGGGTAGAGTTTCTGGTTAAAGAGGATATTAACACAATAGTAAGGAATGACATGAGCTTGGATGATGTGGAATCTGTATGAGTAGAACTGCAGAACACAAAAGGGCAGAAAACTCTAGTGGGTGTTGTGTACAGATCACCGAACAGTAGTAGTGAGGCTGGAGATGGTATTAAACAGGAAATTAGGGATGCATGCAGTAAAGGTTCAGCAGTTATCACGGGTGACTTTAATCTACAGAAAGATTGGACTAACCAAACAGGTAGCAATGTGGTGGAGGAGCATTTCCTGGAGTGTATAAGGGATGGGTTTTTAGACCAATATGTCGAGGAACCAACCAGAGAGCTGGCCATCCTAGACTGGGTGATGTGTGATGAGAAAGGAGTAATTAGCAATCTTGTTGTGCGAGGCCCCTTGGGGAAGAGTGAACATAATATGGTAGAATTCTTCATTAAGATGAAAAGTGAGACAGTTAAGTGAGAGATTAGAGTCCAGAACTTTAGGAAAGGTAACTTCGATGGTATGAGGTGTGAATTGGCTAGGATAGACTGGCAAATGATATTTAAAGGGTTGAAGGTGGATAGGCAATGGCAGACATTTAAAGATCACATGGATGAAATTTAAAGATTGTACATCCCTGTCTGGCTTAAAATTAAAACGGAGAAGTTGGCTCAACCATGGGTAACAAGGGAAATTAGGGATATTTTAAATCCAAGGACGAGGCATATAAATTGGCCAGAAAAAGCAGCAAACCTGAGGATTAGAAGAAATTTAGAATTCAAGAGGAGGACAAAGGTTTTAATTAGGAGCGTGAAAATAGAGGATGAGAGTAAGCTTGCAGGGAAGATAAAAATTGATTGCAAAATCTTCTATAGATATGTGAAGAGAAAAATATTAGTGAAAACAAATATATGTCCCTTGCAGTCAGAATCAGATGTATTTATGATGGGGAACAAAGAAATGGCAGACCAGCTGAACAAATACTTTGGTTCCGTCATCACGAAGGAAGACAAAAATAACCTTCCGGAAATACTAGGGTACCGAGGGTCTAGCGAGAAGGAGGAACTAAAGGAAATCCTTATGAGTCAGGAAATTGTGTTAGGGAAATTAATGGGATTGAAGGCCGATAAATCCCGAGGGCCTGATAGTCTGCATCCCAGAGTACTTAAGGAAGTGGCCCTAGGAATAGTGGATGCATTGGTGATCATTTTCCAACATTCTGTAGACTCTGGATCAGTTATTATAGATTGGAAGGTAGCTAATGTAAACCCACTTTTTTAAAAAGGAGGGAAAGAGAAAACAGGGAATTAGAGTCTGACATTGATAGTGGGGAAAATGTTGGAATCAATTATTAAAGTTGTAATAGCAGCGCATTTGGAAGGCAGTGACAGGATCAGTCCAAGTTAGCATGGATTTACGAAAGGGAAATCATGCTTGACAAATCTTTTAAATTTTTTCCGGATGTAACTAGTAGAGTGGACAAGGGAGAACCAGTGGATGTGGCGTATTCGAACTTTCAAAAGGCTTTTGACAAGGTCCCACACAAGAGACTGGTGTGCAAAATTAAAGCAAATTGTATTGTGGGGAAAGTATTGATGTGGATAGAGAACTGGTTGGCAGACAGAAAGCAAAGAGTAGGAATAAACTGGTCCTTTTCAGAACGACAGGAGGTAACGATTGTGGTACCGCAAGGTTCAATGCTGGGACGCTAGCTATTTACAATATACATTAATGATTTAGATGAAGAAATTGAATGTAATATTTCCAAGTTTGCAGATGACACTGAGCTGGGTGTCAGCATGAATTGTGAGGAGGATACTAAGAGGCTACAGGTTGACTTGGACAGGTTAGGTGATTGTGCAAATGCATGGCAGATGCAGTGTAATGTAGATAAATGTGAGTTATCGCTTTGGTGAAAATGCAGGAAAGCAGAATATTATCTGAATGGTGACAGCTTAGGAAAATGGGAGGTGCAACGAGACCTGGCTGTCATGGTACATCAATCATTGAAAGTTGGCATGCAGGTACAGCAGGCGGTGAAGAAGGCAAATGGCATGTTGGCCTTCATAGCAAGATTAATTGAGTATAGGAGCAGCGAGGTCTTGCTGCAGTTGCACAGGGCCTTGGTGAGGTCACACCTTGTATATTGTGTACAGTTTTGGTCTTCAAATCTGAGGAATGACATTCTTGCAATTGACGGAGTGCAGCGAAGGTTGACCAGACTGATTCTCGGGATGACTGGATTAACATATGAAGAAAGACTGGATCGATGAGGCTTATTTTCGCTGGAATTTGGAAGAATGAGAGGGGATCTCATAGAAACATATAACATTCTGACGAGATTGGACACGTTAGATGCAGGAAGAATGTTTCCGATGTTGGGGAAGTCCAGAACCAGGGGACACAGGCTAAGGATAAGGGGTAAACCATTTCGGACCGAGATGAGGAAAATCTTCTTCACTCAGAGAATTGTGAACCTGTGGAATTCTCGAGCAAAAAAAGTTATTCAGGCCAGTTCGTTCGATATATTCAAAAGGGAGTTAGATGTGGTCCTTACGGCTAAAGGAATCAAGGGGTTAGGAGAGAAATCAGGAATATGGTACTGAAGTTGCATGATCAGCCAAGATAATATTAAAGGGTGCTGTAGGCTGGAAAGGCCGAAGGCCTATTCCTGCACCTATTTTCTATGTTTCTATGACCCTTTGCTGTCAGCAACCGGTTCCTTAGCCAAACGTGCCATGGCCCTCTGCAACTTGGCCCTCAGCCACTGGTCCCTAAGCCCTCAGCCACCGGTTATTTCGCTCTCAGCAACAAGGCACCTGGCCCTTAGCAAACAGTCGCTTGGCCCTTATCAACCGGTCCCTTGGCTCACAGTAACCAACACTTGACCCTCAGCCACCAGTCCCTTCACGCTCAGCCACCCGATCCTTAGCCCTCAGCTACCAGTCATTTCGCTCCTAGCAGCAAGCAGCTGGACCACACCAACCATTCCCTTGGCCATTAGCAACCAGTCTCTCGGTCCTTAGCAGCCCGTCCCCTGGCCCTCAACCACCACTCCCATGGCCCTCGGCAACCGGTCCAAAAGTCCTCGGCAACCTGTCCCGTGGCCCTTAGCAACCGGTCTCTTGGCCCTTAGCAACCGGTCTCTTGGCCCTTAGCAACCGGTCTCTTGGCCCTTAGCAACAGGTCTCTTGGTCCTTAACAATTGGCCCCTTGGCCCTTAGCAACAAGTCTCTTGGCCGTCAGCCACCAGTCACTTGGCACTTAGCAAACCGTCATATTGCCCTTAGCAAACGGTCTCTTGACCCCAAGCAACTGGTCCTTTGGCCCTTAGCTGACGCTCCCTTGGCCCACAGCAACGAACACTTGGCCCTTAGCAACTGGTGCTTTGGCACTTAGCCACCAGTCCCTTGGCCCTCAGTCACCGGTCTTTTGGTCCTCAACAACCTGTCCCTTGTCCTTTAACAACTGGTCCCTTGGCCCTTAGCAACCAGTCCCTTGGCCCTTGGCAAGCTGTTCCTTGGCCCTCGGCAACCAGTCTCTTGACCTCGGCAAACGGTCCCTTGTCTCAAAGCAACTGGTCTCGGGCCATCAACCACCATCGCATTGCCCTCAGCCACCAGTAACTTGGCCCTCTGCAACAGGTCCTTTGGTCCTTAGCAACCGGTCCCGTCGAACTTAGTAGACAATCCCATGGCCCTCAGCCACCAGTCTCATGGCCTCGGCATCAAGTCAATTAGCCCTCAGCAGCTGGTCCATTGCTGCTCAACAACCAGACCCTTGCCACTTAGCAGCCAACCCTTGGCCCTCAGCAACCGGTTCCTTAGTCACAGGTCCATTGGCCCTCAGCAACTTGGTCCTCAGCAATCGACCCCTTGGCCCTCAGCAACCAGCCCCTTGGTGGTTAGCAACCAACACTTGCCACTTAGCACCAGGTCCCTTCGCCCTGAGCAACAGGCCCTTAGCCCTCAGCCTCTGGGCGTTTCGCTCTTAGCAACAAGGAACTTGGCCCTTAGCAACCTGTCCCTTGGCCCTTAGCAACCGATGCCCTAACCCTTAGCGACAAGTCGCTTGACACTCAGCCGCCCGATCCTTAGCCCTTAGCAACCTGTCCCTTGGCCCTTAGCAACCAGTTCCTTGGCCCTTAGCAACCAGTTCCTTGACCCTTAGCAACCAGTTCCTTGGCCCTTAGCAACCAGTCCCATGGCCCTTAGCAAACAGTCTTTAGGCCCTTAGCAGCCGGTACCTTGGCCCTTATGCAGTATAATGTGGATAAATGTAAGGTTACCACTTTGGTGGCAAAAAGAGGACGGCAGATAATTACCTGAATGGTGACAGATTAATAAAGGGGGAGGTGCAAAGAGACCTGGGTATCATAATACATCAGTCGTTGAAGGTTGGCATGCAGGTACAGCAGGCAGTAAAGAAAGCAAATGGCATGCTGGCCTTCATAGCGAGAGGATTTGAGTATAGCAGCAGGGAGGTCTTACTGCAGTTGCACAGGGCCTTGGAGAGACCACACTGTGAGTATTGTGTTCAGTTTTGGTCTCCTAATATGAGGAAGCACGTGCTTGCTATTGGGGGAGTGCAGTGAATGTTCACCAGACTAATTCCCGGGATGGCAGGACTGACATATGAGTATAGATTGAATCGGCTTGGCTGATACTAACTGAAATTTAGAAGAATGACAGGCGATCTCATAGAAACTTTTAAAATTCTGATGGGATTGGACAGGTTAGATGCGGGAAGAATGTTCCCGATGTTGGGGAAGTCCAGAACCAGGGGTCACAGTCTAAGGATAAGGGCTAAGCCATATAGGACCGCGATGAGGAGAAACTTATTCACCCAGAGAGTTGTGAAGCTGTGGAATTCAGTACCATAGTAAGTTGTTGAGTCCAGTTCGTTGGACATATTCAAAAGGGAGATAGATGTCAACCTTACGGCTAAAAGATCCTGGGATATGGAGACAAGGCAGGGGTCGGGTACTGAGGTTGAATGATCAGCCATGAACATATTGAATGGTGGTGCAGGCTCGAAGGGCCGAATGGCCTTTTCCTGCGCCTACTTTCCATGTTTCTATGTTTAGCCACCGGTCCCTTGTCCCTTAGCAACCGGTCCCTTGGTCGATAGCAACTGGTCTCTTGGTCGTTAGCAGCCAGCACTTGCCACATAGCCCTCAGCCACTGGCCTTTTCGCTCTAAGCAGCAAGGCACTTGGCCCTTAGCAACCAGTCCGTTGCCCATAGCAACTGCTCCCTTGCTCCACAGCAACCAACACTTGGCTCTTCGCAACCGGTGTCTTGGTCCTCAGCCACCAGAAACTTCATACTCAGCCACCCGATCCTTAGCCCTCAGCCACCGGTCGTTTCGCTCCAAGCAGCAAGGCATTTGGCCCTTAGGAACCAGTTCCTTGTCATTTAGCAAGTGGTCCCTTGTCCCTTCACAACTGGTCCCTTATGCCTTCGCAAGTGGTCCCTTGTCCTTTCGTAACTGGTCCCTTGTCCCTTCACAACTGGTCCCTTGTCCCTTCACAACTGGTCCCTTGTCCCTTCGCAACTGGTCCCTTGTTCCTTCCCAACTGGTCCCTTGGCCCTTAGCAACTGGTCCCTTGTCCCTTCGCAACTGGTCCCTTGGCCCTTCGCAACTGGTCCCTTGTCCCTTCGCAACTGATCCCTTGGCCCTTCGCAACTGGTCCCTTGTCCCTTCGAAACTGGTCCCTTGTCCCTTCACAACCGGTCTCTTGGCCCTTAGCAACTGGTCCTTTGTTCCGTCGCAACTGGTCCCTTGGCCCTTCGCAACTGGTCCCTTGGCCCTTCGCAACTGGTCTCTTGGCCCTTCGCAACTGGTCCCTTGTCCCTTCGCAACTGGTCCTTTGTCCCTTCGCAACTGGTCCCTTGTCCCTTAGCAACAAGTCTCTAGTCCCTAACAAGCGGACTCTTGACCCTCTGCCACCAGTGCCAAGGCCTTCAGCAAACAGACACTTGGGCCTTTGCACCGAATCATTGCCTTTAAGCCACCGATCCCTTTGCCCTCAGCCACCAGTCCCTTGGCCCTCAACAACCAGCCCCTTGGCCCTCAGGCACCGGTCGTTTCGCTCCAAGCAGCAAGGCATTTGGCCCTTAGGAACCAGTTCCTTTTCATTTAGCAAGTGGTCCCTTGTCCCTTCACAACTGGTCCCTTGTGCCTTCGCAAGTGGTCCCTTGTCCTTTCGTAACTGGTCCCTTGTCCCTTCACAACTGGTCCCTTGTCCCTTCACAACTGGTCCCTTGTCCCTTCACAACTGGTCCCTTGTCCATTCACAACCGGTCTCTTGGCCCTTAGCAACTGGTCCTTTGTCCCGTCGCAACTGGTCCCTTGGCCCTTCGCAACTGGTCCCTTGGCCCTTCGCAACTAGTTCCTTGGCCCTTCGCAACTGGTCCCTTGTCCCTTCGCAACCGGTCCCTTGTCCCTTCGCAACTGGTCCTTTGTCCCTTCGCAACTGGTCCCTTGTCCCTTAGTAACAAGTCTCTAGTCCCTCAGCAAGCGGACTCTTGACCCTCTGCCACCAGTGCCAAGGCCTTCAGCAAGCGAGGGAATGGAAGACCAGCAGGAAGAGTAGTGCAAGGAAGGTAGTGCAGGGGTCCCCTGTGGTCATCCCCCTGCAAAACAGATACATCGCTTTGAGTACTGTTGAGGGCGATGACTCATCAGGGGAGGGCAGCAGCAGCCAAGTTCATGGCACCGTGGCTGGCTCTGTTGCACAGGAGGGCAGGAAAAAAAGGGGAAGAGCGATAGTGATAGGGGATTCAATTGTAAGGGGAATAGATAGGCGTTTCTGCGGCCGCAACCGAGACTCCAGGATGGTATGTTGCCTCCCTGGTGCAAGGGTCAAGGATGTCTCGGAGCGGGTGGAGGACATTCTAAAAAGGGAGGGAGAACAGCCAGTTGTCGTGGTGCACGTTGGTACCAATGACATAGGTAAAAAAAGGGATGAGTTCCTACGAAATGAATTTAAGGAGCTAGGAGCTAAATTAAAAAGTAGGACCTCAAAAGTAGTAATCTCGGGATTGCTACCAGTGCCACGTGCTAGTCAGAGTAGGAATCGCAGGATAGCTCAGATGAATACGTGGCTTGAGCAATGGTGCAGCAGGGAGGGATTCAAATTCCTGGGGCATTGGAACCGGTTCTGGGGGAGGTGGGACCAGTACAATCCGGACGGTCTGCACCTGGGCAGAATCGGAACCAATGTCCTCGGGGGAGTGTTTGCTAGTGCTGTTGGGGAGGAGTTAAACTAATATGGCAGGGGGATGGGAACCAATGCAGGGAGATAGAGGGAAACAAAAAGGAGGCAAAAATAAAAGACAGAAAGGAGATGAGGAAAAGTGGAGGGCAGAGAAACCCAAGGCAAAGAACAAAAAGGGCCATTGTACAGCAAAATTCTAAAAGGACAGAGGGTGTTAAAAAAACAAGCCTAAAGGCTTTGTGTCTTAATGCAAGGAGTATCCGCAATAAGGTGGATGAATTAACTGTGCAAATAGATGTTAACAAATATGATGTGATTGGGATTACGGAGACGTGGCTCCAGGATGAGCAGGGCTGGGAACTCAACATCCAGGGGTATTCAACATTCAGGAAGGATAGAATAAAAGGAAAAGGAGGTGGGGTAGCATTGCTGGTTAAGGAGGAGATTAAGGCAATAGTTAGGAAGGACATTAGCTTGGATGATGTGGAATCTATATGGGTAGAGCTGCAGAACACCAAAGGGCAAAAAACGTTAGTGGGAGTTGTGTACAGACCTCCAAACAGTAGTAGTGATGTTGGGGAGGGCATCAAACAGGAAATTAGGGGTGCGTGCAATAAAGGTGCAGCAGTTATAATGGGTGACTTTAATATGCACATAGATTGGGCTAACCAAACTGGAAACAATACGGTGGAGGAGGATTTTCTGGAGTGCATAAGGGATGGTTTTTTAGACCAATATGTCGAGGAACCAACTAGGGGGGAGGCCATCTTAGAGTGGGTGTTATGTAATGAGAAAGGATTAATTAGCAATCTCGTTGTGAGAGGCCCCTTGGGGAAGAGTGACCATAATATGGTGGAATTCTGCATTAGGATGGAGAATGAAACAGTTAATTCAGAGACCATGGTCCAGAACTTAAAGAAGGCTAACTTTGAAGGTATGAGGCGTGAATTGGCTGAGATGGATTGGCGAATGATACTTAAGGGGTTGACTGTGGATGGGCAATGGCAGACATTTAGAGACCGCATGGATGAACTACAACAATTGTACATTCCAGTCTGGCATAGAAATAAAAAAGGGAAGGTGGCTCAACCGTGGCTATCAAGGGAAATAAGGGATAGTATTAAAGCCAAGGAAGTGGCATACAAATTGGCCAGAAATAGCAGCGAACCTGGGGACTGGGAGAAATTTAGAACTCAGCAGAGGAGGACAAAGGGTTTGATTAGGGCAGGGAAAATGGAGTATGAGAAGAAGCTTGCAGGGAACATTAAGACGGATTGCAAAAGTTTCTATAGATATGTAAAGAGAAAAAGGTTAGTAAAGACAAATGTAGGTCCCCTGCAGTCAGAATCAGGGGAAGTCATAACGGGGAACAAAGAAATGGCGGACCAATTGAACAAGTACTTTGGTTCGGTATTCACGAAGGAGGACACGAACAACCTTCCGGTTATAAAAGGGGTCGGGGGGTCTAGTAAGGAGGAGGAACTGAGGGAAATCCTTATTAGCCGGGAAATTGTGTTGGGGAAATTGATGGGATTGAAGGCCGATAAATCCCCAGGGCCTGATGGACTGCATCCCAGAGTACTTAAGGAGGTGGCCTTGGAAATAGTGGATGCGTTGACAGTCATTTTTCAACATTCCATTGACTCTGGATCAGTTCCTATGGAGTGGAGGGTAGCCAATATAACCCCACTTTTTAAAAAAGGAGGGAGAGAGAAAACAGGGAATTATAGACCGGTCAGCCTGACATCGGTAGTGGGTAAAATGATGGAATCAATTATTAAGGATGTCATAGCAGTGCATTTGGAAAGAGGTGACATGATAGGTCCAAGTCAACATGGATTTGTGAAAGGGAAATCATGCTTGACAAATCTTCTGGAATTTTTTGAGGATGTTTCCAGTAGAGTGGATAAGGGAGAACCAGTTGATGTGGTATATTTGGACTTTCAGAAGGCGTTCGACAAGGTCCCACACAAGAGATTGATGTGCAAAGTTAGAGCACATGGGATTGGGGGTAGTGTACTGACATGGATTGAGAACTGGTTGTCAGACAGGAAGCAAAGAGTAGGAGTAAATGGGTACTTTTCAGAATGGCAGGCAGTGACTAGTGGGGTACCGCAAGGTTCTGTGCTGGGGCCCCAGCTGTTTACACTGTACATTAATGATTTAGATGAGGGGATTAAATGTAGTATCTCCAAATTTGCGGATGACACAAAGTTGGGTGGCAGTGTGAGCTGCGAGGAGGATGCTGTGAGGCTGCAGAGCGACTTGGATAGGTTAGGTGAGTGGGCAAATGCATGGCAGATGAAGTATAATGTGGATAAATGTGAGGTTATCCACTTTGGTGGTAAAAACAGAGAGACAGACTATTATCTGAATGGTGACAGATTAGGAAAAGGGGAGGTGCAAAGAGACCTGAGTGTCATGGTACATCAGTCATTGAAGGTTGGCATGCAGGTGCAGCAGGCGGTTAAGAAAGCAAATGGCATGTTGGCCTTCATAGCAAGGGGATTTGAGTACAGGGGCAGGGAGGTGTTGCTACAGTTGTACAGGGCATTGGTGAGGCCACACCTGGAGTATTGTGTACAGTTTTGGTCTCCTAACCTGAGGAAGGACATTCTTGCTATTGAGGGAGTGCAGCGAAGGTTCACCAGACTGATTCCCGGGATGGCGGGACTGACATATCAAGAAAGACTGGATCAACTGGGCTTGTATTCACTGGAGTTCAGAAGAATGAGAGGGGACCTCATAGAAACATATAAAATTCTGACGGGGTTAGACAGGTTAGATGCAGGAAGAATGTTCCCAATGTTGGGGAAGTCCAGAACCAGGGGTCACAGTCTAAGGATAAGGGGTAAGCCATTTAGGACCGAGATGCGGAGGAACTTCTTCACCCAGAGAGTGGTGAACCTGTGGAATTCTCTACCACAGAAAGTTGTTGAGGCCAATTCACTAAATATATTCAAAAAGGAGTTAGATGAGGTCCTTAATGCTAGGGGGATCAAGGGGTATGGCGAGAAAGCAGGAATGGGGTACTGAAGTTGAATGTTCAGCCATGAACTCATTGAATGGCGGTGCAGGCTAGAAGGGCCGAATGGCCTACTCCTGCACCTATTTTCTATGTTTCTATGTTTCTAAACAGACACTTGGGCCTTTGCACCGAATCATTGCCTTTAAGCAACCGATCCCTTTGCCCTCAGCCACCAGTCCCTTGGCCCTCAACAACCAGCCCCTTGGCCCTCAGCCACCGATCCCTTGGTCCTCAGCCACTGATCCCTTGTCCCTCAGCTACCGATCCGTTGGCCCTCAGCCACCGATCCCTTGGCCCACAGCCGCCGGTCCCTTGGCTCCCAGCACCTGTACATTGGCACTCAACAACCGGCACCTTGGCACTCAGCAAGCGGCCCCTTGGCGCTCAGCAACCGGCCCCTTGGCCCTCAGCCTCCGTTCCCTTGGCGCTCAGCAACCGGCCCCGTGGCGCTCAGCAACCGGCCCCTTGGCCCTCAGCCACCGTTCCCTTGGCGCTCAGCAACCGGCCCCTTGGCGCTCAGCAACGTGCTCCTTGGCGCTCAGCAACCGGCCCCGTGGCCCTCAGCAACCGGTCCCTTGGCCCTCAGCAACCGGTGTAGTGGCCCTCTGCAACTGGGCCCTTGGCCCTCAGCCACCGGTCATTTGGCCCTCAGCAGCCAGTCCCTTGACCATCAACCACTAATCCCACAACGCACAGCCACCGGTCCCTAGGCCCTCAGCCATCGGTCCCTCGGCCCTCAGCCACCGGTCATTTGACCCTCAGCCACTGGTCCCTTGTCCCTTAACAGGTGGTCCCTTGTCCCTTCGCACCTTGTCCCTTGTCCCTTCACAACTGGTCCCTTGTCCCTTCACAACTGGTCCCTTGTCCCTTCGCAACTGGTCCCTTGTCCCTTCACAACTGGTCCCTTGTCCCTTCACAACCGGTCCCTTGTCCCTTCACAACTGGTCCCTTGGCCCTTAGCAACTGGTCCATTGTCCCTTCGCAACTGGTCCCTTGTCTCTTCACAACTGGTCCCTTGTCCCTTCACAACTGGTCCCTTGACCCTTCACAACTGGTCCCTTGGCTCTTAGCAACTTGTCCCTTGTCCCTTCCCAACTGGTCCCTTGTCCCTTAGCATGTGGTCTCTTGTCCCTTAGTAACTGGTCCCTTGTACATTCGCAAGTGGTCCCTTGTCCCTTCGCAACTGGTCCCTTGGCCCTTAGCAACTGGTCCCTTGGCCCTTAGCAACTGGTCTCTTGGCCCTTAGCAACTGGTCTCTTGGCCCTTCGCAACTGGTCCCTTGGCCCTTCGCAACTGTTCCGTTGTCCCTTCGCAACTGGTCTCTTGGCCCTTAGCAACTAGTCTCTAGTCCCTTACAAAGCGGTCTCTTGACCCTCTGCCATCAGTGCCAAGGACTTCAGAAACTTGTCACTGGGGCCTTGGCACCCAATCATTGCCTCTAAGCCACCAGTCCCTTTGCCCTCAGCCACCAGTCCCTTGGGCATCAGCCACCGATTCCTTGGCCCACAGCCACCGATCCCTTGGCCCTCAGCCACTGATCCCTGGGCTCTCAGCCACCGATCCCTTGGCCCTGAGCCACTGATCCCTTGGCCCTCAGCCACAGATCCCTTGGCCCTCAGCCACTGATCCCTTGGCCCTCAGCCACCAATCCCTTGGCCTTCAGCCACCGAACCCTTGGCCCTCAGCCACCGATTCCTTGGCCCTCAGCCACCTAAACCTTGGCCCACAGCCGCCGGTCCCTTGGCTCCCAGCACCTGTAAATTGGCGCTCAACAAACAACCCCATGGCCCTCAGCAACCGGCCCATTGGTGCTCAGCAACCGGCCCCGTGGCCCTCAGCAACAGGTCCTAGGCCCTCAGCCACCATTCCCTTGCCTCCCAGCACCTGAACCTTGGCCCTCAGCAACCGGTCCCTTGGCACTCAGCAACCGGTCCCTTGGCCCTCAGCAACCGGTGCCGTGGCCCTCAGCAACTGGGCCCTTGGCCCTCAGCAAACGGTCATTTGGCCCTCAGGAGCCTGTCCCTTGACCTTCAATCACCAGTCCCATAGCCCTCAGCCACCGGTCCCTTTGGCCCTTAGCAGTCACTCCTTTGGCCCTTAGCAGTCAATCATTTGGCCATTAAGAGCCAGTCCCTTGACCATCAACCACTAATCCCACAACGCTCAGCCACTGGTCCCTAGGCCCTCAGCCACCGGTCCCTCGGCCCTCAGCCACCGGTCATTTGAGCCTCAGCCACTGGTCCCTTGGCCATTAGCAACCAGTCCCTTGGCCATTAGCAACCGGTCCCTTGGCCATTAGCAAACTGTACTTGGCCATTAGCAACCGGTCTCTTGCCACTTAGCACCCGGTCCCTTGGCCATTAGCAACCAGTCTCTTGCCACGTAGCAACCAGTCTCTTCGCCCTCAGCCACTAGTCTCTTCGCCCTGAGCAACCGGACCTCAGCTCTCAGCCACCGGTTGTTTCATTCCTGGCGGCAAGGCACTTGGCCCTCAGCCGCCCGATCATTAGCCCTCAGCCACCGGTCATTTCACTTATAGCAGCAAGGCACTATCCCCTTAACAAAAAGTCCCTTGGGCCTTACCAACCGGTCCCTTGGCCCTTAGCAACCGGTCCATTGGCACAAAGCAACCAGGCCATTGGCCCTTGGCAACTGTTTTGTTGGCCCTTAGCAACCAGTCTGTAGGCCCTTGGCAACCATTTCTTTGGCTCTCTGTCACCAGTGCCAAGGCCCGCGGCAACCGGTCGCTTGGCCCTTAGCACCCAACCCTTGCCTCTAAGCAACCAGTACCTTAAACCTGAACCACCATTGCTTTGCCCCCTGCAACCGACTGTTCTTCCCACAGCAGCCAGTCCCTTGGCCCTCAGCCAGCAGTACCTTGGCTCTTACCAACAGGTCCATTGGCCCTCAGCAACCTGGCCCCTTGGCCCTTAGCAACCAGGCCCTTGGCACTTGCACCCTTGGCCCTGAGCAACTTGTCTCTAGGCCCTTAGCAACTGGTCTGTTGGCCCTCTTCCACCAGTCCCTTGGCCCTGAGCCACCAGTCTTTTCATCCTTTACAACTGGTTGCGTGTCCACAGCAACCAACATTTGGCCTTTACCAACTGGTGCTTTGTCCCTCAGTGACAAGTCCCTTGCCACTCAGCCGCCCGATCCTTAGCCCTCAGTCACCGGTTGTTTGGCTCTTAGCAACCAGTCCCTTGGCCCTTAGAAACCGGTCCCTTGGCCCTCAGCCACCGGTCCCTTGGCCCTCAGCAACCGGTCCCTTTGGCCCTTAGCAACCGGTCCCTTGGCCCGCAGCCACCGGTTCCTTGGCCCACAGAAACCGGTCCCTTGGCCCTTAGCAACCGGTCCCTTGGCCCTTAGCAACAGGTCCCTTGGCTCTTAGCAACCGGTCCCTTTGGCCCTTAGCAACTGGTCCCTTTGGCCCTCAGCCAGCGGTCCCTTTGGCCCTCAGCAACCGGTCCCTTTGGCCCTTAGCAACCGGTCCCTTGGCCCTTAGCAACCGGTCCCTTGGCCCTTAGCAACCGGTCCCTTGGCCCTTAGCAACCGGTCCCTTTGGCCCTGAGCAACCGGTCCCTTGGCCCTCAGCCACCGGTCCCTTGGCCCTCCGCCACCGGTCCCTTTGGCCCTCTGCAACCGGTCCCTTTGGCCCTCAGCAACCGGTCCCTTGGCCCTTAGCAACCGGTCCCTTGGCCCTCAGCCACCGGTCCGTTTGGCACTTAGCAACCGGTCCGTTGGCCCTTAGCAACCGGTCCTTTGGTCCTCTGCCACCGGTCCCTTGGCCCTCAGCCACCGGTCCCTTGGCTCTCAGCCACCAGTCCCTTGGCCCACAGAAACCGGTCCCTCGGCCCACAGCAACCGGTCCCTTCGCCCTGAGCAACCGGTCCCTTGGCCCTTAGCAACTGGCCTATTTGCCGTTCGCAGCCAACACTTGCCACTTAGAAACCGATCTCTTCACCCTCAGCCACTGGTCTCTGCGCCGTGAGCAACGTTTCCTCAGCCCTCAGCCACTGGTCATTACGCTCTTAACGGCAGAACACTTGGCCCTGACCAACCAGTCCTTTGGCCCATAGCAACCAGTCCCTTGCCCCATAGCAACCAACATTGGTCCATAGCAAGCAGTGCCTTGGTCCTCAGCGACCAGTCCCTTCATGCTCAGCCACCCGATCCTAAGCCCACAGCCTCCGGTCGTTTCACTTCTAGCAGCAAGTCACTTGGTGCTTACCAACCAGTCCCTTGGCCCTTACCAACAGCTCCTTTGCACTTAGCAACTGGTCACTTGGCCCTTAACATCCAGGCCGTTGGCCCTTAGCAACTGCTCCCTTGACCTTAGCAACTTGTCTCTTGGCCCTCTGCCACCAGTGCCAAGGCCCTCGGCAAGAATTCACTTGGCCATTAGCGCCCAACCATTGGCTCTAAGCAACCGGTCCCTTGGCCCTGACCCACCATGGCTTTTCCCTCAGCAACCAGCAGTTTTTCCCTCAGCAACCAGTCCCTTGGCCCTCAGCCACCAGCACCTTGGCTCTCAACCACCGGTCCCCTTTGCCCTCAGCCACTGATCACCTTGGCCCGAAGCAACTGGTCATTTAGCCCTGAGCAATTGGTCAATTGGCGCTTAAAAATTGGTCATTTGGCGCTTAGCAATTGGTCATTTGGCCCTGAGCAATTGGTCATTTGGCCCTGAGAAATTGGTCATTTGGCCCTGAGCAATTGGTCATTTGGCCCTGAGCAATTGGTCACTTGGCGCTTAGCAATCAGTCTCTTCGACCTTAACAACGGGTACTTCACCCTGAGAAACGAGTCCCTTCGCCCTTAGCAACTGGTCCCTTGGTGCTTAGTAACTGCTCCCTTGGTGCCGGTAAGAAGTTGCCAAAATAGTTCAGGAGTCTTAGAAACGACAGCAGCTCCATCACGTTCTGTGGCCTCGGTGTGTTCTCGATTGCCTCAATCTTCCAATCGGTGGGCCTGATGCCATCCGCCGCGATTCTTCTCCCCAGGAATTACACTTCAGGCACCAAGAAATCGCACTTCGAGCGTTTTAACCTGAGCCCCACGCAGTTGAGTCGATTAAAAACCTACTCCATGTTCTACAGATGCTCGACTGTGCCCCAACCTGTTACCAATATGCTATCCTGGAAGACCACTGTGCGCGGGACCGACTTCAGTAAGCTTTCAATGTTTCTCGGGAATAACGCAGCGGCTGATCGAATCCCAAATGGGCATCTGTTGTAATTGAAATGACTTTTGTGCGTGTTGATGCAGGTGAGACCCTTCGATGATTCCTCCAACTCCTGCATCATGTAGTCCGAGGTCAAGTCCAGCTTCGTGAACGTCTTCCTTCCCGCCAATGTCGCCAAAAGTTCGTCAGCTTCTGGTAGTGGGTGTTGATCCTGTAGGAAGAAGCGATTGATAATGACTTTGTAATCGCCACAAATTCTGATGGTGCCATATCCCTTGAGGACTGGAACAATCGGACTCGTTGAATTCGATTGGCGAAATGATGCCCTCTCATTGAAGCAGTCCAGCTTGCTCTCTATTCTTTCACTCATGATGTACTATACTGCTCTCGCCTTGTGATGGATGGGTCGCACCGCCCGACTTAGATGGATCTCTACTTTTGCTCCTTGGAACATCCCGATCCCTAGTTTAAACATCAAAGGGAACTTGTTTAAGACCTGGGCACACGAAGTGTCGTCAGTGGACGAGAGCGCTCTGACAGGATTCCAGTTCCAGTGTATCTTTGCCAGCCATCTCCTGCCGAACAGCGTGGAGCGATCGCCCGGTAACACACAGAGTGGTAGCTTCTGCACCACTCCACCGTAGGATACCTTTACAGGAGCACTGCGGATTACGGGAATCAGTTCATTTGTGTAAGTTCTCAGTTTCGTGCAAATGGGAGTCAAGACTGTCCTTGAGGCCTTGCTGCACCACAATTTATTTCAATTATTTTGCTCATAATGGACTGGCTCGCGCCCGTGTCCAGCTCCATTGACACCGGGAGTCCATTTAATTCAAATTTAAGCATTATCGGGGGACACTTTGGGGTAAATGTGTGCACCCCATATACCTCTGCCTCCTCGGTCTGAGGCTCTGGTTCGTCGTGATCTGCCGTGAATTTGTAGCGATTACAAAGTAACTATCAATCGTTTCTCCCTGCAGGATCAATACCCACTGAGCTGGACCTTTCCTCCAGAGTTAAAATGTTCTCTCCATCTTACATTGATGTGTTTGCAGCTCTGACCGATGACCATGCTCCAGAACATTAACTGTCCCACTGATCCTGTCCCTCTAATTTAGTTTTTGAGCCCATGCAGCTCTCCCTGATGATTCTTTGCGCCCTATCTCTGCAATTGAATTGTTTGTAGATCACTGGAAACAGGCTGCAGAAGCGAGCGAGTTATGGGCGCTGATAGGAAATGGTGCTACTCATGGCTGCCTCACATCCCACGGAAGCTGGAGAGGGTTTGAAAGCCTCACATAAAATAAATCATGTGGTATCACACGATTCCACCATCTAAAGGAATAGTTTTTTATTGGTGTATTTATGATGCAACCGGATTTAATTCGGAGAAGTGTGAGGTAATGCACTTGGGGAGGGCTAAGAAGGAAATTTATACACATTAAACAATAGGCTAAGTAGAAGTGCAGATTAACAAAGGGAACTTGGAGTGTTTGGCCACAGATCCCTGAATGTAGCAGGCCAGATAGATAAGATGGTTAAGAGGGTATACACAACGCTTGCCTTTATTGGCCGAGGCATAGGATACAGGAGCAGGGAGATTATGTTTAAATTGTATAATACACTGGTTAGGCCTCAGCTGGAGTACTGCGTGCAGTTCTAGTCGCCGTATTCCAGGAAGGACATGATTGCACTAGAGAAGGTGCAGAGGAGAATTACGAGGATAGTGACTGGAATGGAGACTCCTAGCTATGAGGACAGAATGGACAGTTGGGATTGCTCTCCTTGGAACAGAGGAGGTTGAGGGGAGACCACAATGTGGTGTATAAAATCTTGAGGGGACTGGATATGGGAGAAATCAAGGTGTCATTACGAGGGGGCTAAGGGACCGGTCGCTGAGGGCCAAGGGACCGGTCAGTGAGGGCGAAGAGACCGGTGGCTGCGGGCCAAGGACCTGGTTGTGAGTGCCAAGAGACCGGTGGCTGAGGGCCAAGGGACCGGTGGATGAGGGCCAAGGGACGGGTTGCAGAGGGCCAAGGGACCGGTGGCTGATGGCCAAGGGACCGGTGGCTGAGGGCCAAGGGACTGGTGGCTGAGGGCCAAGGGACTGGTGGCTGAGGGCCAAGGGATCGGTGTCTGAGGGCCAAGGGACTGGTGGCTGAGGGCCAAGGGACCGGTGTCTGAGGACCAAGGTTCCGGTGTCTGAGGGCCAAGGGACCGGTGGCTGAGGGCCAAAGGGACTGGTGGCTGAGGGCCAAGGGACCGGTGTCTGAGGGCCAAGGGAGTGGTGGCTGAGGTCCAAGGGACCGGTGGCTGAGGGCCAAGGGACCGGCGTCTGAGGGCCAAGGGACCGGTGTCTGAGGGCCAAGGGACCGGTGTCTGAGGGCCAAGGGACCGGTGGCTGAGAGACAAGGGACCAGTCGCTGAGGGCCAAGGGACCGGTGGCTGAGGGCGAAGGGACCGGTGGCTGAGGGCCAAGGGACTGGTGTCTGAGCGCCAAGTCACCTGTGGCTGAGGGCCAAGGGACCGGTATCTGAGGGCCAAGGGACTCGGTGTCTGAGAGAAAAGGGACCAGTCGCTGAGGGCCAAGGGTCTGGTCGCTGAGAGCCAAGGGACCGGTGGCTGAGTGCGGAAGATCCGGTGGCTGAGAGTCAAGGGACGGTGGCTGAGGGCCAAGGGACCAATTACGAAGTGCCTAAAGAATAATTGCTAAGGGCTAAATCACCAGGTGCTAAGTGCTAAATGACCGGTTGCTGAGGGCACAGGGACCAGTTGTGATGGCCAAAGGTATGGTTGCTGAGAGTCAAGGGACCGATGGCTGAGAGTCAAGGACCCGGTAGCTGAGGGCCAAGGGACTGGGGGCTGAGGGTCAAGGACCCGGTGGCTGAGGGCCAAGGAACTGGTGGCTGAGGGTCAAGGACGCGGTGGCTGAGGGCCAAGGGTCCGGTCGCTGAGAACCAAGGGACTGGTGGCTGAGGACCAAGGGACTGGTGGCTGAGGGTCAAGGGACCGGTGGCTGAGGGCCAAGGGACCAGTGGCTGAGGGCCAAGGGACTGGTGGCTGAGGGTCAAGGGACCGGTGGATGAGGGCCAAGTGACTGGTGGCTGAGGGTCAAGGACCCAGTGGCTGAGAGCCAAGTGACCGGTTGATGAGGGTCAAGGGACCGGTGGCTGAGGGCCAAGGACGCAGTGGCTGAGGGCCAAGGGACTGGTGGCTGAGGGTCAAGGACGCGGTGGCTGAGATCCAAGTGACCGGTGGCTGAGGTTCAAGGACCCAGTGGCTGAGAGCCAAGTGACCGGTGGATGAGGGCCAAGGGACTGGTGACTGAGGACCTAGGGACTGGTGGCTGAGAACCAAGGGACTGGTTGCTGAGTACCAAGGACCGGTGGCTGAGGGCCAAGGGACCGGTGGCTGAGGGCCAAGGGACTGGTTGCTGAGGGCCAAGGGACCGGTGGCTGAGGGCCAAACGTCCGGTCGCTGAGAGCCAAGGGACTGGTGGCTGAGGACCAAGGGACTGGTGGCTGAGGTACAAGGAACCGGTGGCTGAGGGCCAAGGGTCCGGTCGCTGAGAGCCAAGGGACTGGTGGTGAGGACCAAGGGACTGGTGGCTGAGGGTCAAGGGACCGGTGGCTGAGGGCCAAGGGTCCGGTCGCTGAGAGCCAAGGGACCGGTGGCTGAGGACCAAGGGACCGGTGGCTGAGGGCCAATGATCCGGTGGCTGAGAGCCAAGGGACCGGTGGCTGAGGGCCAAGGGACCGGTGGCTGAGGGCCAAGTGACCGGTTGATTAGCGGCAAGGGACCGGTTGCTTAGCGGCAGTAGACTGGTTGCTAATGGCCAAGGGACCGGTGCTAATGGACAAAGGACCTTTTGCTAATGGCCAAGGGACTTGTTGCTAATGGCCAAGGGACCATTTCCTAAGTGCAAAGGATCGGATGCTAAGTGCAAAGGGACATGTTGAAAAGGGCTAAAGGACTGGTCGCTAACTGCTAAGGGACTGTTTGCTAAGAGCTAAGGGACTGGTTACTAAAGGCCAAAGGATTGGTTGCTAATGGACAAGGGACTAGTAGCAAAGTGCCAAAGGACCTGTTGGTAAGGTCCAAGGGTCCGGTTGCTAAGGGCCAAAGGACTGGTTGCTAAGGGAAAAGGGACTGGTTGATGAGGGCTAAGGGACTCGTTGCTTGTTATTAAACGCTAAGGGACTGGTGACTGAGAGCCAAAGCACCCGTTGCTCAGAGACAAGGGACATGTTGCTTAAGGCCAAGCGACTGGTTGCTTCAGGCAAGCGATCGGTTCCTTAGGGCGAGGGACTAGTTCCTTAGGGCCAATGTACCGGTTCCTTCGGGCCAAGGGACCGGTTGCTGAGAACCAAAGGACCGGCTGTTGAGGGCCAAGGGACCGGCTGCTTCGTGTCAAGGGACAGGTTGTTCAGGGCCAAGTGAGCGGTTCCTGAGGCCAAGCGATTGGTTGCAGAGGGCCAAGGGACTGGATGCTTAGAGCAAAACAAGCGATGACTGAGGGCTAAGGATCGGGCGGCTGAGTGTCAAGGGTTTTGTTGCTGAGCGCCAAAGCACCGGTTGCTAAGTGCCAAGTGTTGGTTGATAGAGGCCAAGGAACCGGTTGCTAAGGGCAAATGGGCTTGTTGCTCAGGAAGAAGGGACCAGTTGCTGAGGGCCGAGGGACCGGTTGCTCAGGACAAAGGGACCTGTAGCTTAGGCACAAGAGACGTGTTCCTTCGGGCAAACGGACTGCTTGCTATGCACCAAGGGACCAGTTGCTAACGGCCAAGAGGTTGATTGCTGAGTGCCAAATGACCAGTTGCTAAGGTCCAAATGACCAGTTGCTATGGGCCAAATGACCAGGTCCTAAGGGCCAAATGACCAGTTGCTAAGGGCCAAATGACCAGTTGCTAAGGGCCAAAGGACCGGTGGCTGAGGGCCAATGGATCGGTGGCTGAGTGCCAAGGGACCGGTGGCTGAGGGCCAAGGGACTGGTGGTTGAGGGTGAAAGGGACCGGTGGTTGAGGGCCAAGGGACTGATGACTGAGGGCAAAACTACTGGTTGCTGAGGGCAAAGCCATGGTGGTTAAGGGCCAAGGGAATCGTTGTTTCGAGCCAATGGTTGGGTGCTAATGGCCAAGTGAATGTTTGCCGAGGGTCTTTACACTGGTGGCAGAGGGCCAAGAGACCAGTTGCTAATGGACTAAAGACTAGTTGCTAAGGGCCAAGGGACCTGTTGGTAAGGGCCAAGGGACTGGTTGGTAAGCGCCAAGTGACTTGCTGCTAGGATCGAAACGACCGGAGTCTGTTGGCTTAGGATCTGGTGACTGAGCATGAAGGGACTGGTGGCTGAGTGCCAAGGCACTGGTTGCTATGGGTCAATGTTGGTTGCTGTGGGGCAAGGGACTGGTTGCTACGGGCTAAAGGACTGGTTGCTAAGGGCCAAGTGCCTTGCCGCTAAGAGCGAAACGACCAGTGGCTGAGGGCTGAGGAAACGTTGCTCAGGGCGAAGGGACCAGTGGCTGAGGGCGAAGAGACCGTTTGCGAAGTGGCAAGTGTTGGCTGCTAATGGCAAATGGGACAGTTGCTGAAGGCCAAGGGATTGCCTGCTTAGGGCCAAGGGACCGGTTGCTTTGGACCAATGGACTGCTTGTTACGGGCAAAGGGGCTGGTTGCTAACGGCCAAGGGACTGGTTGCTAAGGGCCAAGGAACTGGTTGCTAAGGGCCAAGTGACTGGTTGTTAAGGGCCAAGGGACTGGTTGAAAAGGGCCAAGGGACTGGTTGCTAAGGGCCAAGGGACTGGTTGAAAAGTGCCACGGGACTGGTTGCTAAAGTCCAAGAGCCCGGTTGCTAAGAGCAAAACAACCGGTGACTGAGGTCTAAGGATCGGCGGCTGAGCATCAAGGGACTTATCGCTGAGTGCCAAGGCACAGGTTGGTAAAAGCCAAATGTTGGTTGCTGTGGGCAAAAAGACTTGTGGCTCAGGGCTAAGGGACCGGTGGCTGAGGGCCAAGTGACCGGATGCTGAGGGAAAAACGGTCGGTTGCTGAGGCAAAGCAATGGTGGTTCAGGGTCAAGGGACTGGTTTCTTAGAGGCAAGGGTTGGGCGCTCAGGGCCAAGTGACCGGTTGCCGAGGGCCTTGGCACTGGTGACAGAGATCCAAAAAACTGGTTGCCAAGGGCCTACAGACTGGTTGCTAAGGACCAACAGGATAGTTGCTAAGGGCCAAGAGCCTGGTTGCTAAGGGCCAAGGAATCGGTTGGTAAGGTCCAAGGGACTTTTTGTGAAGGGCCAAGTGCCTTACTGATAAGAGCGAAACGACCAGTGATGAGTGCTGAAGTCCGCTTGCTCAGGGCGAAGAGATCAGTGGCTGAGGGCGAAGAGTAGCCACTGGTTGCTAAGTGGCAAGTATCGGCTGCTAACGACCTAGAGATCAGTTGCAAAGGGCCAAGAGACAGTTTGCTTTGCGTCAGGAGACTGGTTGCTAAGGGCCAAGGGATCAGTTGCCAATCGCCAAGAGACCGGTTGCTAATGGCCATGGAACTGACTGCTAGGGGCCAAGCTACCAGTTGCAAAGGGCCAAGCGACCGGTTTCAAAGTACCAAGGACCGTTTTCTAAGGGCCAAAGAACCTGTGGCTAAGGGCCAAGGGACCGGCTGCTAAGGGCAAAGGACTGGTTGCTAAGGGCTAAGGGACTGGTGGCAGATGGCAAATGTACAGGTTGCTCAGAGACAAGGGACCGGTTGCCTCGGGCCAAGGGACTGATTCTTTAGTGCCAAGGCACCGGTAGCTGAGAACCAAAGGACTGGTTGTTGAGGGCCAAGGGACCAGTTGCTGAGGGCTAAGGACGGTTGCTCAGGGAGATGGGACTGGTTGCTACATGGCAAGAGTTGGCTGTTAAGGGTTAGGGACGGGCTGTTTAGCACCAAGGGACCAGTTGTTCAGGGCCAAGTGAACGGTTACTGAGGCCATGGGACCGGTTGCTGAGTGCCATGGAACTGGTTGCTGAGGGCCACCGGACCGGTTGCTGAGGGCTAAGGGACTGGATGCTAAGAGCAAAACAGCCGGTGACTGAGGGCTAAGGATCAGGCGGCTGAGTGTCAAGGGAATTGTCACTGAGCGCCAAAGCAACGGTTGCTTAGGGCCAAGTGTTGGTTGCTGGAGGCCAAGGAACCAGTTGCTAAGGACGAATGGACTTGTTGCTCAGGGCGAATGGACCAGTGGCTGAGGGCCAAGGGACCGGTTGCTCAGGACAAAGGGACCTGTTGCTTCGGGCCAAGGGACCAGTATCCTCAGGCAAAGGTATTGGTTGCTAAGCACCAAGGGACCAGTTGCTAAGGGCCAAGGGACCCGCTGCTCAGGTTGAAGTGACCCGTTGCTAAGGGCCAAGAGACCGATTGCTCAGTGCCAAATGACCATTTGCACAGGGCCAAATGACCAGTTCCACAGACCAAATGACCAGCTGGCCAAGGGACCGGTGGCTGAAGGCCCAAGGGAACGGTTGCTACTGACCTAGTGAATGATGGCCGAGGGCCTTGGCAGTGGTGGCAGAGTGCCAAGAGACCGGTTGCTAAGGGCCAAGAGACAAGTTGCGAGGGCAAAGAGAACAGTTGCTAAAGGCCAAGGGCCTGGTTGCTAAGTGACAAGGGCCTGGTTGCTCAGGGCCAAGGGACCAGTTGCAAAGGGACAATGGAGCTGTTCGTAAGGCCCAAGTTACGGTAGCTGAGGGCCAAGGGACTGGTGGCTGAGGGAAGAACAGCCGGTTGCTGAGGGCACAGCAATGGTGGTTCAGGGCCAAGGGACCGGTTGCTTAGAGCCAAGGGTTGGGTGCTAAGGGCCAAGTGACCGGTTGCCACGGGCCTTGGCACTGGTGACAGAGAGCCAAACAACGGGTTGCCAAGGGACTACAGATTGGTTGCTAAGATCCAATAAAACAGTTGCTAAGGGCCAAGGGACCGGTTGGTAAGGCCCAAGGAACTTTTCGTTCAGGGGCAAGTGCCTTGCTGCTATGAGCGAAACGACCGGTGGCTGAGGGCTAAGGATTGGGTGGCTGAGCGTGAAGGGACCGGTAGCTGAGCCCCAAGTGCCTTGCTGCTAAGAGCGAAACAACCGGTGGCTGAGAGCTGAAGTCCGGTTGCTCAGGGTGAAGACAACAGTGGCTGACGGCGAAGAAACTGGTTGCTAAGCGGCAAGTGTTGTCTGCTAATGGCCAACGGACCAGTTGCTAAGGGCCAAGGGACCGGTTGCTAAGGTCCAAATGACCGATGGCTGAGGGTCAAATGACTGGTGGCTCAGTGCCAAATGACCAGTGGCTGAGGCTCAAATGACCAGTGGCTGAGGGTCACATGAGCGGTGGCTGAGGGTCAAATGACCGGTGGCTGAGGGTCACGATGCTGAGAATGACGTGAGTATCACGTGTAGCGAGTTGGTCTTACTGCAGGAGAAGGGTCCACAGCCAGCGAGGGAATGGAAGACCAGCAGGAAGAGTAGTGCAAGGAAGGTAGTGCAGGGGTCCCCTGTGGTCATCCCACTGCAAAACAGATACACTGCTTTGAGTGCTGTTGAGGGGGATGACTCATCAGGAGTGGGCAGCAGCAGCCAAGTTCCTGGCACCGTGGCTGGCTCTGTTGCACAGGAGGGCAGGAAAAAGAGTGGGCGAGCGATAGTGATAGGGGATTCAATTGTAAGGGGAATAGATAGGCGTTTCTGCGGCCGCAACCGAGACTCCAGGATGGTATGTTGCCTCCCTGGTGCAAGGGTCAAGGATGTCTCGGAGCGGGTGGAGGACATTCTAAAAAGGGAGGGAGAACAGCCAGTTGTCGTGGTGCACGTTGGTACCAATGACATAGGTAAAAAAAGGGATGAGTTCCTACGAAATGAATTTAAGGAGCTAGGAGCTAAATTAAAAAGTAGGACCTCAAAAGTAGTAATCTCGGGATTGCTACCAGTGCCACGTGCTAGTCAGAGTAGGAATCGCAGGATAGCTCAGATGAATACGTGGCTTGAGCAATGGTGCAGCAGGGAGGGTTTCAAATTCCTGGGGCATTGGAACCGGTTCTGGGGGAGGTGGGACCAGTACAATCCGGACGGTCTGCACCTGGGCAGAATCGGAACCAATGTCCTCGGGGGAGTGTTTGCTAGTGCTGTTGGGGAGGAGTTAAACTAATATGGCAGGGGGATGGGAACCAATGCAGGGAGATAGAGGGAAACAAAAAGGAGGCAAAAACAAAAGACAGAAAGGAGATGAGGAAAAGTGGAGGGCAGAGAAACCCAAGGCAAAGAACAAAAAGGGCCATTGTACAGCAAAATTCTAAAAGGACAGAGGGTGTTAAAAAAACAAGCCTAAAGGCCTTGTGTCTTAATGCAAGGAGTATCCGCAATAAGGTGGATGAATTAACTGTGCAAATAGATGTTAACAAATATGATGTGATTGGGATTACGGAGACGTGGCTCCAGGATGAGCAGGGCTGGGAACTCAACATCCAGGGGTATTCAACATTAAGGAAGGATAGAATAAAAGGAAAAGGAGGTGGGGTAGCATTGCTGGTTAAGGAGGAGATTAAGGCAATAGTTAGGAAGGACATTAGCTTGGATGATGTGGAATCTATATGGGTAGAGCTGCAGAACACCAAAGGGCAAAAAACGTTAGTGGGAGTTGTGTACAGACCTCCAAACAGTAGTAGTGATGTTGGGGAGGGCATCAAACAGGAAATTAGGGGTGCGTGCAATAAAGGTGCAGCAGTTATAATGGGTGACTTTAATATGCACATAGATTGGGCTAACCAAACTGGAAGCAATACGGTGGAGGAGGATTTTCTGGAGTGCATAAGGGATGTTTTTTTAGACCAATATGTCGAGGAACCAACTAGGGGGGAGGCCATCTTAGAGTGGGTGTTATGTAATGAGAAAGGATTAATTAGCAATCTCGTTGTGCGAGGCCCCTTGGGGAAGAGTGACCATAATATGGTGGAATTCTGCATTAGGATGGAGAATGAAACAGTTAATTCAGAGACCATGGTCCAGAACTTAAAGAAGGGTAACTTTGAAGGTATGAGGCGTGAATTGGCTGAGATGGATTGGCGAATGATACTTAAGGGGTTGACTGTGGATGGGCAATGGCAGACATTTAGAGACCGCATGGATGAACTACAACAATTGTACATTCCTGTCTGGCATAGAAATAAAAAAGGGAAGGTGGCTCAACCGTGGCTATCAAGGGAAATCAGGGATAGTATTAAAGCCAAGGAAGTGGCATACAAATTGGCCAGAAATAGCAGCGAACCTGGGGACTGGGAGAAATTTAGAACTCAGCAGAGGAGGACAAAGGGTTTGATTAGGGCAGGGAAAATGGAGTATAAGAAGAAGCTTGCAGGGAACATTAAGACGGATTGCAAAAGTTTCTATAGATATGTAAAGAGAAAAAGGTTAGTAAAGACAAATGTAGGTCCCCTGCAGTCAGAATCAGGGGAAGTCATAACGGGGAACAAAGAAATGGCGGACCAATTGAACAAGTACTTTGGTTCGGTATTCACGAAGGAGGACACGAACAACCTTCCGGTTATAAAAGGGGTCGGGGGGTCTAGTAAGGAGGAGGAACTGAGGGAAATCCTTATTAGCCGGGAAATTGTGTTGGGGAAATTGATGGGATTGAAGGCCGATAAATCCCCAGGGACTGATGGACTGCATCCCAGAGTACTTAAGGAGGTGGCCTTGGAAATAGTGGATGCGTTGACAGTCATTTTCCAACATTCCATTGACTCTGGATCAGTTCCTATGGAGTGGAGGGTAGCCAATGTAACCCCACTTTTTAAAAAAGGAGGGAGAGAGAAAACAGGGAATTATAGACCGGTCAGCCTGACATCGGTAGTGGGTAAAATGATGGAATCAATTATTAAGGATGTCATAGCAGTGCATTTGGAAAGAGGTGACATGATAGGTCCAAGTCAGCATGGATTTGTGAAAGGGAAATCATGCTTGACAAATCTTCTGGAATTTTTTGAGGTTGTTTCCAGTAGAGTGGATAAGGGAGAACCAGTTGATGTGGTATATTTGGACTTTCAGAAGGCGTTCGACAAGGTCCCACACAAGAGATTGATGTGCAAAGTTAGAGCACATGGGATTGGGGGTAGTGTACTGACATGGATTGAGAAGTGGTTGTCAGACAGGAAGCAAAGAGTAGGAGTAAATGGGTACTTTTCAGAATGGCAGGCAGTGACTAGTGGGGTACCGCAAGGTTCTGTGCTGGGGCCCCTGCTGTTTACACTGTACATTAATGATTTAGATGAGGGGATTAAATGTAGTATCTCCAAATTTGCGGATGACACTAAGTTGGGTGGCAGTGTGAGCTGCGAGGAGGATGCTGTGAGGCTGCAGAGCGACTTGGATAGGTTAGGTGAGTGGGCAAATGCATGGCAGATGAAGTATAATGTGGATAAATGTGAGGTTATCCACTTTGGTGGTAAAAACAGAGAGACAGACTATTATCTGAATGGTGACAGATTAGGAAAAGGGGAGGTGCAAAGAGACCTGGGTGTCATGGTACATCAGTCATTGAAGGTTGGCATGCAGGTGCAGCAGGCGGTTAAGAAAGCAAATGGCATGTTGGCCTTCATAGCAAGGGGATTTGCGTACAGGGGCAGTGAGGTGTTGCTACAGTTGTACAGGGCATTGGTGAGGCCACACCTGGAGTATTGTGTACAGTTTTGGTCTCCTAACCTGCGGAAGGACATTCTTGCTATTGAGGGAGTGCAGCGAAGGTTCACCAGACTGATTCCCGGGATGGCGGGACTGACCTATCAAGAAAGACTGGATCAACTGGGCTTGTATTCACTGGAGTTCAGAAGAATGAGAGGGGACCTCATAGAAACATATAAAATTCTGACGGGGTTAGACAGGTTAGATGCAGGAAGAATGTTCCCAATGTTGGGGAAGTCCAGAACCAGGGGTCACAGTCTAAGGATAAGGGGTAAGCCATTTAGGACCGAGATGCGGAGGAACTTCTTCACCCAGAGAGTGGTGAACCTGTGGAATTCTCTACCACAGAAAGTTGTTGAGGCCAATTCACTAAATATATTCAAAAAGGAGTTAGATGAGGTCCTTACTGCTAGGGGGATCAAGGGGTATGGCGAGAAAGCAGGAATGGGGTACTGAAGTTGAATGTTCAGCCATGAACTCATTGAATGGCGGTGCAGGCTAGAAGGGCCGAATGGCCTACTCCTGCACCTATTTTCTATGTTTCTATGTTTCTAAATGACCAGTGGCTGAGGGTTAAATGACTGGTGGCTGAGTGCCAAATGACCAGTGGCTGAGGGTCAAATAACCGGTGGCTGAGGGCCGAGGGACCGGTGGCTGAGTGCCAAGTGACTGATTGATGACCGGCAAGGGACTGGTTGCTAAGGGCCAAGGGACCGGTTGCTATGTGCGAAGGGACCGGTTGCTGAGGGCCAGGGCAACGGTTTCTAAGGGCTATGGGACTGGTGGTTGAAGTTCAAGGGACTGGCTCCTGAGGGCCAAAAGACTGACTGCTGAGGGCCAATGGCCCAGTTGCTGAGGGCCAAGGGTCCAGTTGCTGAGCACCAAGGTACAGATGCTGCGAGCCAATGGACCGGTTGTTGAGGGCCAAGGGTCCGGTTGCTGAGGGCCAATGTACAGGTGCTGGGAGCCAAGGGACCAGTTGCTGAGCGCCAAGGGACTGGTTGCTGAGGACAAACATAGCAGTTGCTGAGGGAAAAGCCATGGTGGTTCACGGCCAAGAGACTGTTTGCTTAGAGGCAATGATTGGGTGCCAAGGCCGAAGTGACTGGTTACTGAGGGCCTTGGCACTTGGTGGCAGAGGGTCAGGAGACCAGTTGCTAAGGGACGAGAGACTTGTTGCTAAGGGACAAGGGACCAGTTGCTAAGGGACAAGGGACCAGTTGCTAAGGGACAAGGACTGGTTCTTAAAGCCCAAGTGCCTTGCTGCTAGGAGCGAAACGACCGGTGTCTGAGGGCTAAGGATCGGGTGGCTGAGCATGAAGTTTCTGGAGGCTGAGGGCCAAGGCACCGGTTGCGAAGAACCAAGTGTTGGTTGCTGTGGAGCAAGGGACCAGTTGCTATGGGCCAAGTGCCTTGCTGCTCAGAGCGAAACGACCAGTGGCTAAAGGCTATGAGGCAAGTGTTGGCTGCTAACGGGCAAGAGACCAGTTGCTAAGGGCCAAGGAACCGTTTTCTTAGCATCAAGAGACCGGTTGCTATGGACCAAGGGATCGGTTGCTCAGAGCCAAGGGACCAGTTGTTAAGGGCCAAGGGACCGGTGGCTAAACAAAGAAACATGGAAAATAGGCCATTCGTCCCTTCGAGCCTGCTGACCATGCAACCTCAGTACCCCACCCCTGACTTGCCTCCATATCCCCTGATCTTTTATCTGCAACGGTGATATCTATCTCCCTTTTGAATATGTCCAATGAACTGGACTTAACAACTTTCTATGGTAGAGAATTCCACAGATTCACAACTCTCTGGGTGAAAAAAGATTCTTCTCAGCTCAGTCCAATATGGCTTACCACTTATCTTTAGACTGTGACCCCTGGTTTTGGACTTCCCCAACATCGTGAACATTCTTCCTGCATCTAACCTGTCCAGTCCCATCAAAATTTAAAACGTTTCTATGAGATCCCCTCTCATTCTTCTAAATTTCAATGAGTATAAGCCGAGCCGATCCAATCTTTCCTCATATGTCAGTCCTGCCATCCGAGTGAACCTTCACTGCACTCCCCCAATAGCAAGAATGTCCTTCCTCAGATTAGGAGACCAAAACTGCACACAATACTCACGGTGTGGTCTCACCAAGGCCCTGTGCAACTGCAATAAGACCTCCCTGCTCCTCTACTCAAATCCCCTCGCTATGAAGGCCAGCATGCCATTTGGTTTATTTACTGCCTGCTGTACCTGCATGCCTACCTTCAACGACTGACGTACCATTACACCCAGGTCTCTTTGCATCTCCCCTTTTACTAATCTGTCACCATTCAGATAATTATCTGCCGTCCTGTTTTTGCTACCAAAGTGGATAACCTTACATTTATCCACATTATACTGCTTAAGGGCCAAGGGACCGGCTGCTAAGGGCCATGGGACTGTTTGCTAAGGGCCATGGGACTGATTGCTAAGGACCAAGGAACTGGCTGCTAAGAGCAAAGAAACCAGTGACTGAGGGCTAAGGATCGGGCGGCTGAGTGTCAAGCGACTTCTCGTTAAGGTTTAGGGCATTGGTTGCTCAAGGCCAAGGGACAGGTTGCTAAGGGACAAGTTCCTTGTTGCTAAGAGCGAATCGCCCAGTGGCTGAGGCTAAGGGCCTGTTGCTCAGGGCGAAGAGACCTGGTGCTATGTGGCAAGTGTTGGTCGCTAACCGCCAAGGATTGGCTGCTAAGCGGCAACAGTCCGGTTGTTGATCAGCAATGGACCAGCTGCTGAGGGCTAAGCGACTTGTTGCCGGGGACATGGGAATGGTGTCTAAGGGCCATGGGATTGTCTGCTAAGGTCCACGGGACCGGTTGCTAAGGACCAAAGGACCGGTTGCAGAGGGCCAAGTTACTGGTGGCTGAGGGCAAAGCGATGGTGGTAGACCGCCACGAGACCAGTTGATTTGAGCAAAGGGACCGGTTGCCGAGGTCAAGAGACTGGTTGCCGAGGGCCTTGGAACAACTTGCAAAGGGCCAAGGGATTGGTTTTTAACTAACAAGGGACAGGTTGTTAAAGAACAAGGGACCGTTTGTTGAGGGCCAAGAGACAGGTTGTTGAGGGCCAAGGGACTGGTGGCTGACGGCCGAAACACCTGTTGCTAAAGGCCAAAGGACCGGTTGCTTAGGGTCAACAGACCGTTTGCTAAGGGCCATGTGACGGTTTGCGAAGGGCCAAGTGACCTGTTGCTAAGGGCCAAGAGACCATTTGCAAAGGGCCAAGTGACCTGTTGCTAAGGGCCAAGAGAACTGTTGCTCAGGGCCAAGAGACCTGTTGCTAAGGGCCAAGTGACCTGTTGCTAAGGGCCAAGAGACCATTTGCAAAGGGCCAACTGACCTGTTGCTAAGGGACAAGAGACCATTTGCAAAGGGCCAAGAGACCATTTGCAAAGGGCCAAGAGACCTGTTGCTAAGGGCCAAGAGACCATTTTCAAAGGGCCAAGAGACAATTTGCTAAGGACCAAGAGACCTGTTGCTAAGGGCCAAGAGACCATTTGCAAAGGGCCAAGAGACCTCTTGATAAGGGCCAAGGGAACATTTGCAAAGGGCCAAGAGACCTGTTGCTAAGGGCCAAGAGACCTGTAGCTTATGGCCAAGAGACCATTTGCAAAGGGCCAAGAGATTTATTGCTAAGGGCCAAGAGACCGGTTGCGATGGGCCAAGAAACCGGTTGTGAAGGGCCAAGAGACCTGTTGCTAACGGCCAAGAGACCGGTTGCGAAGGGCCACGGGAGCGGTTGCCGAGGTTCAAGAGACCATTTGCAAAGGGCCAAGAGACCTGTTGCTAAGGGCCAAGAGACCATTTGCGAAGGGCCAAGAGACCTGTTGCTAAGGGCCAAGAGACCTGTTTCTAAGGGCCAAGAGACCTGTTGCTAAGGGCCAAGTGACCTGTTGCTAAGGGCCAAGAGACCTTTTGCAAAGGGCCAAGAGACCATTTGCAAAGGGCCAAGAGACCTGTTGCTGAGGGCCAAGAGACCATTTGCAAAGTGCCAAGAGACAATTTGCTAAGGGCCAAGAAACCTGTTGCTAAGGGCCAAGAGACTTGTTGCTAAGGGCCAAGATACCTGTTGCTAAGGGCCAAGAGACCATTTGCAAAGGGCCACGAGACCTGTTGCTAAGGGCCAAGAGACCATTTGCAAAGGGCCAAGAGACCTGTTGCTAAGGGCCAAGAGAACATTTGCAAAGGGCCAAGAGACCTGTTGCTAAGGGCCAAGAGACCTGTTGCTAATGGCCAAGAGACCATTTGCAAAGGGCCAAGGGATCTGTTGCTAAGGGCCAAGAGACCGGTTGCGAAGGGCCAATAGACCGGTTGTGAAGGGCCAAGATACCAGTTGCTAACGGCCAAGAGACCGGTTGCGAAGGGCCACGGGACCGGTTGCCGAGGGCCAAGAGACCATTTGCAAAGGGCCAAGAGACCTGTTGCTAAGGGCCAAGAGACCATTTGCGAAGGGCCAAGAGACCTGTTGCTAAGGGCCAAGAGACCATTTGCAAAGGGCCAAGAGACCTGTTGCTAAGGGCCAAGAGACCATTTGCGAAGGGCCTAGAGACGAGTTGCTCAGGGCCAAGAGACCGGTTGCGAATGGCCAAGAGACCGGTTGAGAAGGGCCACGGGGCCGGTTGCCGAGGGCTTTGGGACCGGTTGTCAAGGGCCATGGGACTGGTGGTTGAGGGCCGGGGGACCGGCTGCTAAGGGCCTCGAGACTGGTTGCTAATGGTCAAGGGAATGGTTGGTATTATTTTTTTTGCGAGTGTAATGAATCCTTTGACACATCCCACCATAGATGGAGCACCGTCCGTGCAGATTCCAACACATGAGTTCAATGAAATTTTGAAGTTTTCTAAATATGAATTCACATAATCAAACATGTCTTGACCTCTAGTATTTTCTGGAAGTTCTCTCCAGCACAGAAATTGGTGCAATATCTCGTTTTCATTAATGAAATGAACAAATGATAATAATTGTGCTTTACCAATAATGTCGACCGACTCGTCGATTTGCAAAGCAAAATTCGAGTTTGTAAGTTTCTGGGCTACATTTTCTTCAATGTTAGATGACATATAATTTATCCTTCTCCGAAATGTATCGACAGACAGCGGAATTTTTGCAATTTCTTGTTCCGCTTCATCACCAAGCATTATTTTGACAATTTTACGATATGCAAGCAAAATAAGTGACTGAGCAGTTGTATGAGACTGCATTTTCTGCACTATTAATTCAGCAACTTTTTACACTATAATTTACATTCATTTTTATGCAAGGTGCAAGTGCAATGCCCGACGTCTTCCGTGCTAAAGACATATATTTCTGATTCAATTGCCAACCAGAACTCCCACAGTGAAACGGATGAGTGACGAACGCCCGGAGTGGTGTAAACATTGAAACATGTTTCAGAATTCGGGGAATTCAGTTGGTGCATCGACAGCATTTAACCGTCTCACATACCAGGAGGGAAACTGGAGCTGCTTCTGTTAAATGTGGTGCAGCATTGCCGGCACAGCCCGGCTTTCTGCACATTGTTAGTTAGAAATGTGAGCAAAGTATCACTCCAAATTTTGGGTGGTTTCACGTCAAACACTTGTATTATTAGTTTGGATATAATTAGTGCAGCATAAACATTACTGTGAAGGGTGTTGACGTGCAGCCAAATGAATGGAAGTAATATCAATGCTCCTGTTGTTTCATGGTCCCACGGGAAATCTCCCGTGATTATAATAACGTTTTTCTCTTAAGCTCTCATCGCACAGTCAGTTGGAGCCCTATGTTCAGTGCCAAGAGTCATCATCACTTCTCGGACAGAATGAGAGTTCCGTTTGTCGCTTGTACATTTTCCTGGTTACCACCAGTTGTACAGGCAGGAATGATTCACTATCCGATTATAGCAGCCGTGGGAATCCCCGGTAAGTGATTAAATTCTGTTACTAACGTCGTGAATAAAGTTGGGATTAACTTTATTCCTGCTCTTATGTCAGTAATTATATTTTTAAACTATTCTTCTCATTTCAATTAAAAGGCTGAAAGTCAGTGACTGTATTTCTCGCTCTACCTTTTTAAGTGACTGATCATTTGTTGCCTTTCTAAATTTATTTAACCCCCCATAAAAGCTTCAGATTATTGCCCCCATGTAATGTCTTTCAAACTGGTTCGGTTTTATCTTTGAATCGTGCAATGAGTGATTCAATGGATTATTTTAATCCCATTTTTCCGTGCCTGCTCTCCTTTCCCGTAACACTCGGTAATATCTGACAAATTATATTTTACTGAACATTCAGCGTGTTGTAAAATGCTCCAGTTTGTCTCCCATTGACTCCCGCTGTGGAGATAGACACTGACAGCCGATCATGGACATATAACTGGGAATTCGGACAGTCAGGACCGGGATTTGTTCAGTCCCGTTAATCAGAATCTACCCGCTGTTCTCGGTCTGGTTCCAGCAGAGTGCCGGATATTATTCCTGTTGATCACAATCCATGCCGAGTGTGGGATTGTGCTCCATGCAGGAACACACACTCTCTCCCTCATCTTCTCCACTGACCGCTGACCAGCCTGTTCTCAGACTCGCCTTCACCCTCCCGGCGGAGATTGTTCTACCTTCAGCCGGTGGGAGGCAGCTGGTTTCTGTCACATCCATTCCTGCAGCGGTACAGGTCAGACCGGGAATCCGTGCTGTGAGAGAGCGATTGAAACAAGGCAGCGGCGCTCTATGCAGCTGACCTGGGTTTGTCTACATTTAAAAACCCGTTTTAGATTCAATATCTGCATATTAACCAAAGCACCGTCTCCATGCCGGGTCATGGTCCATTTAGACTAATCGGACAAATTTATTGTTCAGACCAAACGCTTGCAGGGTGATAGAACATGGACTGTACCCTCAGTAAGTCTGTCCGCTCGGTGATCCACAAACATTCACTTTAATTTCGCTTCAGATATTGAGAGATAGAGAAATTTCTAGTCACATTTACCCAACCGGTCTCCATATCTCTTTATCGCCTCTTCCTCCAGCCACGGACCCAATCTACTTTGAATTCTGACACAGATTCTGCCTCAACCTCTATCCATGTGACTGAACTCCACCGCCTTCCCAATCCCTTTATAAAAAAGCATCTCCCGCTCTCTCTTCTCTCTGTTCCATTGTCTTCTATTTCACTTAGTTTCTACAGCGCCTCGTTCTGCAACACACATCTACTGGAATCAGTCTGTTTCTATCTACCTTCTTCCATCCCTACAATAATTTTAAACACATCTGTCATATCGCCCTGTAATCTGTGTCTGTATTACATTCCTCTACCTCACATTTACAGGTTATGTGGCAGAGCCCAGGCTAACGAACCAGTGTGTTTTATCACCAATTGTACCACTGACTAACTTTCTCACTTCATTGGGAAACTGAAATCTCACATTTTATCTTCTGTACTAATAAATTGCATTGCATGTTTCTGTTTGCAGAAATATGGTCAGCATTAAAGTTCAATATTATGGCTGTTGTTTTTAACACTCTGCAGAGTCTGTTTGAAGAAGTTACTCAATGAGAACAGATTGAAGTGAGTTGTCTCACTATCCCGCTGACTCTCACAAATCTCAGGATCAATGCAGCCTAATGCTCCTACTGCAAGCTTCGCCCCTGTATTACTAAGAGTATCTCTGACGATATCAGCTCACATGTTCCGTTGTAACATGTTCCGCACCAAGAGTCCCGATCATTTCTCAGAGTTCAGTACAGTTTGATTTATTGAATTACCATTTGCCGTGTTCCAGTTCTCGGCGTGGTAATTGTTGTTCCCGGTAACGTGCTTAGTTTGTGAAGCAAAAGTGACAAATTGTTATTTCCATTCAATATTGTGTCAGCTGCGGTAATTTTAACAATAAATATTGTCAGTACTCGGTGCATTGGAATGTCTGTTCCCATCGTCTCAAATTGTTTTGCATTGTCAGTTAAGTCCCTGCTTTGATAATGTTTTTCAGTTATTATTCGTAAAAATGGGAACCCACGTAATTAGCGATAATCTTACGACTTGGTTCGATAGTTGGTTGCACGGAAGGAACCACAGAATAGGGATAAATGTGAAGCGAATTTTGGCTTTTATCACAAGGCGGAAGATGTTTACAACTGAGGAAGTGCTGTTCAAGCTGTACAGAGATATGGTCAGATCCCATTTGGAGTATATACGTTCAGTTTTGGGCAGCATATCGCAGGATATATGGATTGGCCTTCGAGGGGTTTCAGCGCAAGTTAACCAGACTGATACCACGGTTTAACGTATTCAAATATGAGGAAAGGTTACATAACCTTGCCTTGTATTCCATTGTGTTTAGAAGGGTGAAGCGTGATATAACCGAGTTATTTAAATAGATAAAGGTGTTCGATAGTGTAGGCACAGAAACTGTTTCCTATGGCGGTGTAATCTAAACCAGAAGGCATTATCTTAAAATTGCAGCTCGGCCATTTAGGAGTGAAATCACGAAATACTTTCTCACACAAAGTCGAGGAGAAAGCTAACACTCGGTCTCACAAAATTCTGTCAATTAATGGTCAGTTGTAATTTTACAGACTCTGTTCGATAGATTTGTTAAGGTCAGGGTATCAAGGGGTATGGAACCAAGACGGTAATTGGAGTTAGGGTGCCGATCACCCATGGTCTACTGGAATGGTGGAAAAGGCTTGTGGGGCAGAATGATCTAATACTGCGTTCCTATACGTCACGCACCAGAGTCATCATTTCTGCATTACTCGCAGGTCCAATTTCAGTGTATCTGTATGTTCTACAGGATAAAATGTCCGAAGATATTATTGCAGCCCATAGAGTTTCCAGCACTCATTTTAACAGGTTACCAGATCAGGGAGAGAATAGAGAGAGTTGCGACTTCATGGCTAGCGCAGGGTGGAAACTTAGGGGAAGTTTGACCCGTTGGGCTAGAGGAAGGAAGAGAAGTGGCAGAGGCAGCTGATTGGGTGGTCTCAATCTTTGAGACAAATAATTCCATGAGCTACTCACACTTGTTGTTGGAGGTGAGTGTGGTGGAGACTGGGGAGAGGAGTTCGACAAGAAGGTTAACAGTCGAGAATAGTAGCCGGGGGTTATATTTCCATTCTAGAATGATGTTGGAATAGTGAGCAGTTTTAGCAGACACGAGTAGGGCCCGATAATACTTTATGCAGGCTAGCCAAATCTGGCGTTGAATCGTTAAGTCTGTTGTCCGACACATCAGTCATTGAAGGTTGGCATGCAGGTACAGCAGGCGGTTAAGAAAGCAAATGCACGTTGGCCTTCATAGCGAGGTGATTTGAGTACAGGGGCAGGAGGTGTTGCTACTGTTGTACAGGGCCTTGGTGAGGCCACACCTGGAGTATTGTGTACAGTTTTGGTCTCCTAACCTGAGGAAGGACATTCTTGCTATTGTGGGAGTGCAGCGAAGGTTCACCAGACTGATTCCCGGGATGGCGGGACTGACCGATCAAGAAAGACTGGATCAACTGGGCTTGTATTCACTGGAGTTCAGAAGAATGAGAGGGGGCCTTATAGAAACATTTAAAATTCTGACGGGGTTAGACAGGTTAGATGCAGGAAGAATCATCCCAATGTTGGGGAATTCCAGAACCAGAGGTCACAGTCTAAGGATAAGGGGTAAGCCATTTCGGACCGAGATGCGGAGGAACTTCTTCACCCAGAGAGTGGTGAACCTGTGGAATTCTCTACCACAGAAAGTTGTTGAGGCCAATTCACTAAATATATTCAAAAAGGAGTTAGATGAGGTCCTTACTACTAGGGGGATCAAGGGGTATGGCGAGAAAGCAGGAATGGGGTACTGAAGTTGAATGTTCAGCCATGAACTCATTGAATGGCGGTGCAGGCTAGAAGGGCCGAATGGCCTACCCCTGCACCTATTTTCTATGTTTCTATGTTTCTATGTTTCTAACATGTGGGTTATCCCAGAGGAGTTTAAAAGGAGAATACGCCTTTTGATTTAATAGCTGAAGAATATCAGGAAGTGAATGATAACTGTGTTGGTTTTTGTGTGTGGAAATGCCTGGAGAATAATAAACCGATCATTATATCAATCAGCATGAATTGTCTTTGAAAGTTTACATTCTCCAGTTCACGAACGGCTTCTCCATCACCTGCGGCTCTGTGGAATTTATTGGAACTGAAGTGATGTTGATTGTGGACCTGATTACATTGTCCTGATGTCTGTGAACGGTGGTGTTTCCAGCAGCGAGTCCCCTTTCCCACTGTCTATGTACAATGGTGTTTGCAGAGTAACAACACCACAGGCAATGAGAACCAGTAGCACGGTGTGTGGGCAGCTGCAGACTCTTCTCAGGAAGAAATGACCCAGGTGGCCATTGCCTGCTGTCAGATATCTGTGACCACAGGTCAGATTGGGCACTATGACAGCAATATGATTCTAAACTTGTGAGCAATAAAATAGTGTCACATTCATCGAGCTCTCCTTCACCGAAAACATACTGAGGCTCACATTCTGCAGGAAAACCACGCCATTGTCCTAACTCATTCGCTGCATATCCGGTATCAGGGTCCAGTGATCCAGACCCAGCTGAAGTTTGTGTGAATGTGAGGCTCAGTGTGTGAGGGACCAGCCTCAGGGTCCAGTGATACAGACCCAGCTGAAGTGTGTGTGAATGTGAGGCTCAGTGTGTGAGGGACCAGGTTCAGGGTCCAGTGATCCAGACCCAGCTGAAGTGTGTGTGAATGTGAGGCTCAGTGTGTGAGCGACTAGCCTCAGGGTCCAGTGATCCAGACCCAGCTGAAGTGTGTGTGAATGTGAGGCTCAGTGTGTGAGGGTCCAGCAGCCTCAGGGTCCAGTGATCCACACCCAGCTGTGGGCAACGCAGTTTAGGAAGAATATGAAGGCCTTATAGAGGGTGCAGGAAAGATTTACGAGAATGATTCCAGGGATGAGAGACTTCAGTTACCTGGACAGACTGAAGAAGCTGCGATTGCAAAGGGGATAGAGTATAAAAGCAGAGAAGTCCTGCTACAACTGTACAAGGTATTGATGAGGCCACACCTGGAGTACTGCGTGCAGTTTTGGTCTCTGTATTTAAGGAAGGATATAGTTGCAATATAGGCAGTTCAGAGAAAGTTCACGAGGTTGATTCCTGAGATAAGGGGGTTGACTTATGAAGAAAGGTTTGAGTCTTTTGGGCCTTTGAACATTGGAGTTAAGAAGAATGAGAGGTAATCTTATTGAAACATAAAAGATACTGAGGGGGCTTGACAAGGTGGATGCAGAGAGGATGTTCCCACTCACAGGGGAAACTAAAACCGGGGGCATAGTTTCAGAGTAAGGGGTCGCCCATTTAAAACTGAGATGAGGAGGAATTTCTTCTTTTGAGGGTTGTAAATCTGTGGAATTCCCTGTCCCAGAGAGCTGTGGAAGCCGGGACATTGAATTTATTTAAGGCGGAGATAGACAGATTTTTGAGCGATTATGGAAGTAAAGATTTATATGGAGTGGGCAGCGAAATGGAGCTGAGTCCATGATCAGATCAGCCATGATCTTATTGAAAGGTGGAGCATGCTCCAGGGGTATTATGGCCTACTCCTGCTCCTATTTCTTATGTTCTAATGTTCTTCTTTCACTTTACTTTACAGAAGTTCACTTTACAGTGTATTAAACGGGGAGGATTTGTCGACCAGAGACTCGAACCAAACATCACATTCAGATCTGATGGAGTCACTCGATTCATCGGGACCTGAATATCTTTGGCCTTTGACCATGTTAGCAAAAAACACTGATCACAGCGGGGAGAAACTGCACACGTGCTGTGTGTGTGGGCAAGGATTCAGCCGATCATCCAACCTGGAGAGACACAAGCGCAATCACACTGGAGAAAAACTGTGTAAATGTGGGGACAGTGGGAAACGATTCAACTACCCGTCCCAGCTGGAAACACATCGGCGAGTTCACACTGGGGAGAGGCCGTTCACCTCTCTGAGTGTGAGAAGGGATTCACTCAGTTATCCCACCTACTGGCACACCAGCAAGTTCACACTGGGGAGAGACTGTTCATCTCTCTGAGTGTGGGAAGGGATTCACTCAGTTATCCCACCTGGTGACACACCAGCTAGTTCACACTGGGGAAAAGCCGTTCACCTCTCTGAGTGTGGGAAGGGATTCACTCAGTTATCCCACCTGCTGATACACCAGCGAGTTCATACTGGGGAGAGGCTGTTCACCTCTCTGAGTGTGGGAAGGAATTCACTCAGTCATTGGAGTCAGGCAGGGAATTCCGCAGGTTCACAATTCTCTGAGTGAGTTATGTACTCAGAAAAGTGAGGGGATCTAATGGCAGCTTTCTAGTCTCCTGTTTATTTTACGGCCTTCTCTCTGATCCAATTATCTCTCAGTTCTGAAGAAAGACCTTGCCTGAATTGTGAAAGGAAGCGAATGTTTCTCCAATGTTGGCATTACTGCAGTACTGATGTACACCAGCAGCTGGTGATATTGTACTGTAAAACTTTACAGACCTTTGCCCAGCTCACCATCCCCATCTCCTGGCTGTCAGTGGTCTACAATGGGCTGCAAGGGACGGTTAAACACTCTGGGGTGAATTCTCACTTTTACCTCCCACAACTCGGTGTTAGGGGATCGGCTCCAGTTTTACAGCCCACACGGAGGAAATGTGAACATTCAGCCCTTTAAAGCGAAGGTTTACAAACTCCGGGTCTCTGTGAAGAGAGATAGTTTGTGTATTTCCCATCACCAATGGTGCATGGTGCTGATACCTGAGCAATGTGCTCACTTTCAGAGCACAACCTATTGCTGCTTTTTAATGCAATGGAGCGGGGCAATGATGAGAAAGGGCGGAGATGGAGCTGCTGTCTGCGTTTACTTTTTTATTAAAGTCTTCTCACATTTTATATTTGTATCTGTTTATTTACAGTCTCACTGGGATTTACAATGTGTCATTTGGTAGTACATTTTCTAATTCCCGACATCTGACCTATTCTCCTGACCCTGTCCGCGCGGGGTCAAGATATCGTGAGGTCAGGGATGATACAGGCAGAGAGAGAGACAGAGAGGGAGAGAGAGAGAGAGAGAGGGAGGGAGAGAGAGAGAGAGAGACATAGAGTGAGAGAAAGAGAGGGGCAGTGGGATTAGTTTGGGGTTTGATACAGGGCTATGGGGAGAGAGCGGGGCAGTGTGATTTGTTTGGGAATTGATACAGGGCTATGGGGAGAGAGCGGGGCAGTGGGATTAGTTTGGCGATTGATACAGGGCGATGGGGAGAGAGCGGGGCTGTGGGATTAGTTTGTGGATTGATACAGGGCTATGGGGAGAGAGCGGGGCAGTGTGATTAGTTTGTGGATTGATACAGGGCTATGGGGAGAGAGCGGGACAGTGGGATTAGTTTGGGAATTGATACAGGGCTATGGCGTCAGCGCGGGGCAGTGGGATTAATTTCGGGATTGATACAGAGTTATGGGGATAGAGCGGGGCAGTCGGATTAGTTTGGGGATTGAAACAGGGCTATGAGAGAGAGGGACAGACTGACAGAGAGAGAGACATTTACAGAGAGATAGAGAGAGAGAGAGATGGACAAAGAGAGAGAGTGAGAGAGGAATGTGGGAAGAGAGGACCTTGAGACAATCACTATCACTTTGGAGTTAGTGCTGGACAGGCTAATGGGACTCAAGGTAGACAAGCCCCCTGGTCCTGATGAAATGCATCTCAGGTTATTAAATGAGAATGCGGAGTTATAGCAGATGCATTCGTTATAATCTACCAAAATTATCTGGACTCTGGGGAGATACCAGCGGATTGGAAAGCAGCTAATGTAACGCCTCTGTTTCAAAAAGTGGGCAGGCAAAAGGCGGGTAACTATAGGCCGGTTAGTTTAACATCTGTATTGGGGAAAATGCTTGAAACTATCATTAAGGAAGAAAGAGCGGGACATCTGGATAGGAATAGTGCAATCAAGCAGACGCAACGTGGATTAATGAAGGGGAAATCATGTTTAACTAATTTACTGGAATTCTTTGAGGATATAACGAGCATGGTGGATAGAGGTGTACCGATGGATGTGGTGTATTTAGATTTTCAAAAGGCATTCGATAAGGTGCCACACAAAAGGTTACTGCAGAAGAGAAAGGTACACGGAGTCAGAGGAAATGTATTAGCATGGATAGCGAATTGGCTAGCTAACAGAAAGCAGAGAATCGAGATAAATGGGTACTTTTTGGGTGGGAAATCGATGGTTACTGGTGTGCCACAGGGATCGGTGCTGGGACCAAAACTGTTTAAAATATACATAGATAACCTAGAAAAGGGGACAGAGTGTAGTGCAACAAAATTTGCAGATGACACAAAGATTAGTGGGGAAGCGGGTTGTGTAGACGACACAGAGAGGCTGCAAGGAGATTTGGATAGGTTCAGCGAATGGGTTAAGGTTCGGCAGATGGAATACAATGTCGGAAAATGTGAGGTCATCCACCTTGGGAAAAAAAACAGTAAAAGGGAATATTATTTGAATGGGGAGAAATTACAACATGCTGCGGTGCAGAGATCTGGGGGTCCTTGTGCATGAAACACTTTTAGGAGTTGACTGAAAAACATTAACCCGTGCCCCCCGATCTGGGGGAAACACCAACATTTACAATGCCATTTTTTTTTTTTGGCACAGATTCGAATTTTTTTTTCCGTGCCCCCTATAAAAGGGGAGGGGGACACTAAAAGCACTGGCAATTAAAACAAATTAACTTAAAAAACATAAAATCAAATTAAAATTTGGTTGCCGGGCATGACGATGCACTCCAGTCCCTCTGGTGCCCACCTCTCGTGGAAGGCCGCGAGCGTACCGGTCGACACTGCGTGCTCTATCTCCAGGGACACCCTGGACCGGATGTAGGCGCGGATGAGAGTCAGGCAGTCAGGTTGAACGACTCCCTCGACCGCCCGCTGCCTGGACCGGCTGATGGCACCATTGGCCGTGTCCAGGAGCAGTCCTACGAGGAGGCCCTCGGACTAACCCGCTCCCCTCCGCACAGGGTGCCCGAAGATCAGGAGTGTAGTGCTGAAGTGCAGCCAGAATTTCAGGAGCAGCCACTTTAAATAATAAAACAGGGGCTGCAACCTCGTGCATTCGATAAAAACATGGAACACGGACTCTTCCAGACCGCAGAAATTGCAGGCGGCCTGGGAGCCCGTGAACCGGCCTAAATATGTATTTGCATGGCACTGCTCCGTGCACCACCCTCCAGGCCAAGTCCCCGATAAATACTGGGAGGACTCTCGGGAAGAGTGTCCTCCATCGGGGACCCCCGCCTCCTCTGGATGGCAATATGGTACGCCATGGCGTGTCCGGACGGCCAGCGAGGATGGCAAATTTGAGAGTGTGCAGGAGCAGCCCGTACAGGATATCCCTCCGCGCGGAACTGAAAGGCACGGAGGGGATTTCCACGAGGCAGCTCAAGTTGTGAGTTGCCGGCCCCCGAGGGAGGTTCCGGGGTTTGGCGCCGATGAGGAATTCCGTCCGGACGGGGGTCAGTTTAAACGGGATCTCCCCACGTGCTTGAGCCTCCTCGATGCACCTAACCGAGTCAGGGTCCAGAGCTGTTTTTAGCGACTCGATGGCATCGGCCGCGTGGCGGACGTTGGCAGAATTTAGGCTCCGCGCCAGCGTGTCTGGCGCCATCCAGCCCGCTCCTCCTCGAGCAGGTCCCTGACCCTGACCACCTCACTAGCCACAGCCCTCTCGTCCGACCGCCACATAAAACCTCGGTCGTGGAGGTACGGATTCCCGAGCAGCGGCTCCTGCAGGATGGCCGCCATCCAGCCGATGGAGAGCTGCGCTTGGTGGAGACTTTGTTCCAGATTCTGGGGAGTTGCTTGTAAAAGACAGGCAGCTCCCGGAGGGCGGTCGTGACGCCCCCCACACTCACAAACAGGAGCTGCGTGTCGTAATTGAGGCCGTGCTGCTGGCGGAAGATATACGTCACCAGAGCATGCCACCTAGGAGTGGGCTTGATGTAAAGGTATCTCTGCAGGGTCTGAAGACGGAAAGTCGCGAGCTGGGTGCTGACGCACACCAACGAATGACCGCCCTCCCCAAGCGGGAGTCTCAAGACCGCCGCAGAGACCCAGTGCTTCCTGTTGTTCCAGAAGAAGTCCACCAGCTTCTTCTGTGTGTTGGCGACAAACGCAGGGGGAGGGTTCAAAGTGACCAGCCGGTACCACAACATGGCGGCCAACAGCTGGTTTATGACTAGCGCTCGACCTCTATAGGACAGCACTCGGAGCAGTCCTGTCCAGCGCCCTAGGTGAGCGGCGACCTTGGCCTCCATCTCCTGCCAGTTCGCCGGCCAGGCTTCCTCGTCGGGGCTAAGGTAGACTCCCAGATAGAGGAGATGGGTCGTGCTCCAGGCAAAAGGCCTGAGCTCCTCCGGCAGGGAGTGCACCCGCCACTGACCCACCAGGAGTCCGGAACATTTTTCCCAGTTGATTCTGGCGGAGGATGCGGCCGAGTAAATCTCCTGGCACTCACGCATCCTCCGCAGGTCAGCAGGATCCTCTACCGCGAGGAGCACATCATCGGCGAACGCCGAGAGGACGACCTCCACGCCCGGCCCTTGCAGAGCCAGTCCCGTCAACCTCGTCCGCAGGAGGTACAGGAAAGGCTCCACGCAGACGGCATATAACTGGCCGGACATGGGGCATCCCTGGCGCACCCCTCTCCCAAAGCGAAGAGGCGCCGTTAAGGACCCGTTAACCTTAATTAGACACTCCGCGGCAGTGTACAAAAGTCGGATCCGGTTGACGAAATGCGTCCCGAACCCGAAAGCGCGCAGAGTTCCGAGCAGATAGTCATGATCCACCCTGTCGAACGCCTTCTCTTGGTCGAGGGATAGGAAGGCGACCGACAGACCAGCCTCCTGGGAATAATGGATGAGGTCCCAGACCAGATGGATGTTATCGTGGATTGTCCGTCCCGGGACCGTGTAGGACTGGTCGGTGTGGATCATGTGGTCCAGCACGGCGCCAAGGTGAGCAGACATCGCCTTGGCGAAGATCTTGTAGTCCGTGCTGAGGAGGGAGACGGGCGCCAGTTCTTAATGAGTTGGAGATCACCCTTCTGAGGCAGCAGGACGATAACTGCCCTGCGCCAAGAGAGGGGCATCTCCCACGTCGCCAGACATTCCCCCAGGACCCGCGCGTAGTCGCCCCCCAGGACATCCCAGAACGCCCTGTGGAACTCCACGGCCAGCCCGGCGAGCCCCGGGGATTTTCCTCCCGAGAACCGGGCTTAGCGGAGCTTCTCGATTTTCGGCAGGTCCTCCCACAAAACTCTACGCGCTTCCTCGCTGGACGGCTCCAGAGAGAACAGGGCCCAGTAATATTCACGGGCCCTGTTGTTGACGCCCTCCGGATCCGAGACGAGAGAGCCGTCGTCGGCCTGCAGCGTCAAGAGCTGCTTACGGACACTCTGTCTTTTTTCCAGCGAGTAGAAGAAGGGGGAGCCACGGTCCAGATCCCGCAGGAACCGGATCCGCGACCTCACGAACACGCCTCGGGACCCGACGTGCTGCAGGTCCTTCAGCGCGGCCTTCTTCGCTTCGTACACCGTCCACAGGCTCGGGTCCTCAACGACTTGACCGAGACAGAAATCTAGGTCGAGCACCTCTTTTTCTAGGCGCCCGACCCTGGCCTCCCGCTTCTTGGTCGATCCCCTCGCGTACTCTTGACAGAAGACGCGGACGTGAGCCTTGCCCACGTCCCACCATAGCCTCAAGGAGGGGAAGCGCCCGTGCTTCCTTATCCAGTCGGCCCAGACACGACGGAACGAGTCCTGGAACCGCACGTCCTCCAACAGCCGGTTATTAAAATGCCAGTACGGGGACCCCACCCTCGCGTGGAGCGAAGCGAGCTCCGCCCACACCAGGTGCTGGTCCGAACACTGCACCGGCCGCATGGAGGCCGCCGGGACGCAGGAAACGTATGCCCGAGATACCTAAAGGCGGTCGACTCTGTATCATCCCACTCGAGGCCTCACCCAAGTAAAGGCGCTGGAGTCGGGATGGAGATTTCGCCAGACGTCCACCAAGTCGAAGGACCCGACCAGGTCCCTCAACTTCTCCATCGCCATCATGCTCTGCGGGGCACCGGAGCGGTCCCTCGCCTCGAGGGTGCAGTTAAAATCCCCCCCGACGACATTGCAGTCGCCGACGTCGACGGAGCCAAGAAGAGCGGACACCTCTTCGAAGAAGCGCGTTTGCTGCGGGCCGGGCTGAGGGGCGTACACGTTCACGAGATGGAGTGGCACGTCCCCCGATGAACCGTTACGTGCTGCAAGCGGCCTGGCACGGGCTCCTCGACCCCTACGATCTCCGGCTGAAAATGCGGGGCCAGCAAGATGGCCACCCCACTAGAAGTGGCGATGAGGTGGCTCATGCGGACCTCTCCTTGCCATTCCAGGAGCCACGTGGCTTCGTCTCCCGGAACGGTGTGGGTTTCTTGCAGGAAGCACGCCGCATATTTCCCCTCCCACAGGAGCGAAAAATTGTTAAATCTAAGGTGTGCCTCTCTGCTGCCGTTGATGTTGAGGCTGGCTATGGTTATCTTCATGACTAGAGCATAGTGCAACCTCTACCTAACCTATTGTGGGGGGGGGAGTAGAGTCGTTTGTTGACCTCCACTCCTTCAGCAGCCCAGCGAGGAACTTTTTGAGCCGGCGCAGCTGAAGGCCTTGCGCCCTTGATAAGGGGCCGCCCGCGGCCATGGCTTTAGCGGCGGCGCGGACGGAAGCGATGAGCAACACCGGCTCAGATCATCTTTCCAGGGCCAGACGGGCTTGGCCGCGGCGACCCCAGCACTGAACCAAAAAGTCCCGGAGTTCCTTTGCAGGAAGGAGGAGGGTCTCAGGGGCGGACGCGAGCAGATCCACCGCCTCACTGGCGATGGACTCTAGATCTTCTCCCGCGTCCCCCACCGAGTCCCCGTCCTCCCCCGGGAGATCGCCGCTAGCAGCCGGCCCGTCGACCGCACGAGGTACGGCAAACGGCCCGGCCGCTCCATCCGGTCCTGGCTCTGCCCCGATCCTACCCCCAGGATCGTCGGCAGAGGAGTCCCCACTGGGCTCTTTTAAAATTGGTGCTGGGTCGGGAAGCGACAGCGAAAGGGGTTCCTCCTCCGCCCCAGGAGCCGGGGAACAAGGAGAGACCTGGTTTAGGAAATTCTCCAGGTCCACTAAGTCCCTAAGCTCCAAAGTAGGGGGCGAGGGTTGTTGTTCTTCCCCCTCCCCGCCGCCACACCCCGGCCCAGCGTGTGGATGTTCTGTGGAATTAATCATATTTTCTGTTTCTGCCGAGTCGAGCAAATCCCGGGGGAAGTTGGATATTGCCTGGGCGGGCTCAGGTTCGGCCTTTTCGGCCCAGCCCGCCTCAGTCCCCGGGACGCTCGACCCGGCGGCTACGCATTCTTCCGCTGGCCCCACGCCCCCCACGACAGGCAGATCTTTCACGCCATCCCCGGGAGGCAGCGGCTGGGCAGCCTCGACTGCCTCAGCCTCCCGGGGGACAGATTCCTTGTGCCTACGGTGTAGTTTGGGGGCGCCGGTGGGGGACGCGGGACACGCGGCGGGCACCACTCCTCCGCGGAGGGATGTTGTTCCCCCCCGCCTCATTGGAGCGGCGCCTCCTTTTTTTTCCGGAGGAGCGCGGAGACAGGGAGACATCCATGTCTGCCGAGGCCTCCCGCTCCGCCCCCCATTTCCCTTTTCTTGCCCGCGCCCGAAACCGTCTGCGGTATTGGTCAAGGGCTCGGTCACGGGCTCAGGGCACCCCGCGCTCGCCGGTGACGGGGTTGGGCCGAGCGCGGTAAACAAATCATCTAGCGCACCGAGGGGACCCGCCTCCAGATGTTTTGCATTCTTCCGCGCCTTCCTTCCGATCGGATGCTCTCCCACCCCCCCGCCGGAGGCCGAGAAAACAAAGGCCCCCGACGATGCCCGCGCAACCACAGCTCCCGGCACGCGGACGCTACTAGGGGAAGGGGTGGCGGCGGAGCCAGCCTTGGCCGCCCTCGGTGGTTTGGCGGCCATGGAGGCGGGGCAGTTCTTACGAACATGCCCCACCTCCCTACAGGCATGGCACCGCACGCCGTCCGGCGTCCAGAAGACACTGTAGGCAGTCCCCTCGTGCACCACATTAAAATGACCTTCCGTCATCTCCTCCCGCGCCAGCCGGACAAAGAGCTGTCGGCAGAAGGAGAACACGTGGCGCAGGCTGTTCTCTCTGAGGCCGAGCGGTATGGGGTTAATCCCCGACCTTACCTCCCCCAGTTGGTGTTGGTGGGGGAGGAGGAGCTCAGCGGGAACAAAGGGCGGGACGTTTGAAATGATGACCCTCTGCGCGGTGGCCTCGAGAGGGTCCACCGGCAGGAACGTCCCGCCCACCGTCAGCCTCCTGTCAAGGGCCAGGGACTCCGCCCGCTCCGACCCCAGGAAGAATACAGCCTTCCCAGACATCTTAGAGGCTGCGACAATGGCCGAGGGGCCGACTACCACAGCCATCGCTCGCACGCACTCCTCGATGCTCATTGTGGGGTGAGTGTAGCTCTTGACCCCGTGTTTTTTCGTAATCAATCTGAAAGGTGGCAGGGCAGCAGGCACAGGGGGCACCGTGGTTGCGGATGGCGCCTGCGCATACGTCCTTGCTGGCCCTGCCACCGACGTGGATGGGGTCGCCATTGCGGGGTCCCTTTAAGAACTACACCCATCCCAAAGTCACAGGCCTTACTGGTCTTTAAATGGCCTCGTTCAAAAGACTGAGCAGAGGAGCTCTTAACGAGGCACACCTCTCCCCTAGTTGACGATTGGGGAGGGGCCTTGCTCCCTCTGCTCAGTTGTCTTAATTGTTTTTGTAATTTAAGAAAAAAAAAGGGGCTCACAGAGACAGAGGGGAGAAACAGAGAGTAACAGAGAAAGAGAGAGAGGGGATGGGAAGGGGGGAAACTGCGAGGGAAGTTCTCCCCTCGCAGCTGTGGGTGGGTGCAATCCCCAGATGGCAAACAAAAATAGTCTTTGGGGTTGTCTTCGGGTGAGGGGAGAAGATGTCTTCACCTGGTGCAGCTGGAGCCACACAGGCACACACTCCCAAAGATGTTAATTAGGGTGGATTAATTGTTTCTTCAGCCTGGAAGCTCCAGCTATCCCAGGCTAGGCAATGGGGGAGGGGTGCTTCAGTGGTGTGTAGGGCCCAGCTGTAAGCGAGATCCCCACACACACTTCCACACACACACACCCCCCGCGATGCTCCGGCCCCCGACTGGCATTCTTTCCTCCCCCCCACCGATACAACAAAGTCTTTTAGGGACTGCACCAATACACCCACCTGTAGAATGGTAGAGTCTCCCTCCTTCCACACTGGATGAGGTTGTTGGTCTTTCCCCCTCTCTCCAACTCTTTGTGGAAATGGTAAAGTTGTTATAGTTTTCTGCTTTCCTCCTCTCCCTCTGGGTGAAATGATGGTGGTGAAACCCCTTCCTTCCTTCTCTTCCTGGGCTGATTCACAGGCCCAGCCAGGAGCTACAACAGGAGCTGCTCTCCCCACTGCTCACTCAGCCAACTGAGCAGGACACGCCTCCAAAGCTCCACGATTGGTCCTTGTGCATGAAACTCTTTCAGGAGTTAACAGAAAAACATTAAACCGTGCCCCCCCGATCTGGGGGAAACACCAACATTTACAATGCCATTTATTTTTGGCACAGAATCGAATTTTGTTTTCCAAGTGCCCCCTATAAAAGGGGAGGGGGACACTAAAAGCACCGGCAATTAAAACAAATTAACTTGAAAATATAAAATCAATTTAAAATTTGGTTGCTGGGCGTGATTATGCACTCCAGTCCCTCCGGTGCCCACCTCTCGCGGAAGGCCGCGAACGTACAGGTGGACACCGCGTGCTCCATCTCCAGGGACACCCTGGACCGGATGTATGTGCGTAAGGGAGGCAGTCAGTCTGGTTGAACGACCCCCTCGACCGCCCGCTGCCTGGACCGGCTGATGGCACGCTTGGCCTTGCCCAGGAGCCGTCCTACGAGGAGGCCCTCGGACCGACTCACTCCCCTCCGCACAGGGTGCCTAAAGATCAGGAGTGTGGGACTGAAGTGCAGCCAGAATTTCAGGAGTAGCACCTTTAAATAATAAAACAGGGGCTGCAACCTCGTGCACTCAATAAAAACATGGAATAAGGATTCTTCCAAACCGCAGAAATTGCAGGCAGCATGGGAGCCCATGAACTGGCTTAAAAATTTATTGCACGGGACTACTCCGTGCAGCACCTTCCAGGCCAAGTCCCCGACAAATACTGGGAGGACCCCTGCGTAGAGTGCCCTCCATCGGGGACCCCCGCCTCCTGCGGACGGCTTGATGGTACCCCATGGCGCGTCCGGTCGGCAGGCAAGGATGGCAAAGTTGAGAGTGTGCAGGAGCAGCCCGTACAGGAAACCCCTCCGCGCGGAACTGAAAGGCACTGAGGGAATTTCCCCGAGGCGGCTCATGTTGTGAGGCGCCGGCCCACGAGGGAGGTTCCGGGGTTTGACGCCGATGAGGAATTCTGTCCGGACGGGGGTCAGTTCGGACGGGATCTCCCCACGTGCTTGAGCCTCCTCGATGCACCGAACGGAGTCGGGGCCCAGAGCTCTTTTTAGCGACTCGATGGCTTCGGCCGCGCGGCGGACGTCGGCTGAATTTAGTCGCCGAACCAGCGTGTCTGGCGCCATCCAGCCCGCTCCTCCGCCATCGAACAGGTCCCTGACCCTGGTCACCTCACCAGGCACAGCCCTCTCATACGACCACCACAAAAGACCTCGGTCGTGGGCCTCCAAAGCTCCACGATTGGTCCTTGTGCATGAAACTCTTTTAGGAGTTAACAGAAAAACATTAAACCCTGCCCCCCGATCTGGGGGACAAAACCAACATTTACAATGCCATTTTTTTTTTGGCACTGAATCGAATTTTTTTTTCCAAGTGCCCCCTATAAAAAGGGAGGGGGACACTAAAAGCACCGGCAATTAAAACAAATTAACTTAAAAACATAAAATCATATTAAAATTTGGTTGCCGGGCATGATGATGCACTCCAGTCCCTCCGGTGCTCACCTCTCACGGAAGGCTTCGAGCGTACCGGTGGACACCGCGTGCTCCATCTACAAGGATACCCTCGAACGGATGTACGCGCGGAATAGAGGCAGGCAGTCAGGTTGAACGACCCCCTCGACCGCCCGCTGCCTGGACCGGCTGATGGCACCCTTGGCCGTCCTCAGGAGCAGTCCTACGAGGAGGCCCACGGACCTACCCGCTCCCCTTCGCACAGGGTGACCGAAGATCAGGAGTGCGGGACTGAAGTACAGCCAGAATTTCAGGAGCAGCCCCTTTAAATAATAAAACAGGGGCTGCAACCTCGTGCATTCCATAAAAACATGGAACATGGACTCGTCCAGACCGCAGAAATTGCAGGCGACCTGGGAGCCCGTGAACCGGCTTAAAAATTTATTGCACAGCACTGCTCCGTGCACCACCCTCCAGGCCAAGTCCCCGATAAATATTGGGAGGACACCCGCGTAGAGTGCCCTCCATCGTGGACCACCACCTCCCCCGGACGGCAAGATGGTACGCCATTGCTTGTCCGGACGGCAGGCGAGGATGGCAAAGTTGAGAGTGTGCAGGTGCAGCCCGTACAGGAAACGCCTCCGCGCGGAAATGAAAGGCACGGAGGGGATTTCCCCGAGGCGGCTCATGTTGTGAGGTGCCGGACCCCGAGGGAGGTTCCGGAGTTTGGCGCTGATGAGGAATTCCGTCCGGACGGGGGTCAGTTCGGAAGGGATCTCCCCACGTGCCTGAGCCTCCTCGATGCACCTAACAGAGTCGGGGCACATAGCTCTTTTTAGCGACTCGATGGCATCAGCCGCGTGGCGGACGTTGGCATAATTTAGGCGCCGCGCCAGCGTGTCTGGCGACATCCGGCCCGCTCCTCCGCCATCGAGCAGGTCCCTGACGCTGTTCACCTCACCAGCCACAGCCCTCTCATCCGACCGCCACCTAAAACCTCGGTCGTGGAGGTACGGATTCCCGAGCAGCGGCTCCTGCAGGAGGGCCGCCACTCCAGCCGCTGGAGAGCTGCGCTTGGTGGAGACTTTGCTCCAGACCCTGATGAGTTCCTTGTAAAACGCAGGCAGCTCCCGGAGAGCGGTCCTGACGCCCCCCACACTCACAAACAGGAGCTGCGTGTCGTAGTTGACGCCGTGCTGCTGGTGGAAGAAATACGTCACCAGAGCATGCCACCTAGGAGGGGGCTCAACGTAAAGGTATCTCTGCAGGGTCTGAAGACGGAAAGTCGCGAGCTGCGTGCTGACGCACACCAACGACTGACCGCTCTCCCCAAGCGGGAGACTCAAGAACGCGGCAGAGAACCAGTGCTTCCTGTTGTTCCAGAAGAATTACACCACCTTCTTCTGTATCTTGGCGACAAACGCAGGGGGAGGGGTCAACGTGACCAGCCGGTACCAAAACATGGCGGCCACCAGCTGGTTTATGACTAGCGCTCGACCCCTGTAGGACAGCACTCGGAGCAGTCCTGTCCAGCGCCCTAGGCGAGCGGCGACCTTGGACTCCAGCTCCTGCCAATTCGCCCGCCAGGCTTCCTCGTCGGGGCAAAGGTAGACTCCCAGATAGAGGAGATGGGTCGTGCTCCAGGCAAAAGGCCTGAGCTCCTCCGGCAGGGAGTCGACCCATCACTGACCCACCAGGAGTCTGGAACATTTCTCCCACTTGATTCTGGCGGAGGATGCGGCCGAATAAATCTCCTGGCACTCACGCATCCTCCGCCGGTCAGCGGGGTCCTCTACCGCGAGGAGCACGTCATCGGCGTAAGCCGAGAGGACGACCTCCACGCCCAGCCCTTGCAGAGCCAGTCCCGTCAACCTCGTCCGCAGGTGGCGCAGGAAAGGCTCCACGCAGACGGCGTATAACATGTCGGACATGGGGCATCCCTGGTGCACCCCTCTCCCAAAGCGATGGGGCGCCATCAAGGACCAGTTAACCTTAATCAGACACTCCGCGGCGGCATACAAAAGTCGAATCCGGGCGACTAAATGTGTCCCGAACCGGAAAGCGTGCAGAGTTCCGAGCAGATAGTCGTGATCCACCCTGTCGAACGCCTTCTCTTGGTATAGGGATAGGAAGGTGACCGACAGACCAGCCTCCTGGGAGTAATGGATGAGGTCCCGGACCAGATGGATGTTATCGTAGATTGTCCGACCCGGGACCTTGTAGGACTGGTCGGGGTGGATCATGTGGTCCAGCACGGTGCCAAGGCGAGCAGACATCGCCCTGGCGAAGATTTTGTAGTCCGTGCTGAGGAGGGAGACCTGGCGCCAGTTCTTAAGGAGGCGGAGATCGCCCTTCTTAGGCAGCAGGACGATGACTGCCCTGCGCCAAGAGAGGGGCATCTCCCCGGTCGCCAGACTTTCCCCCAGGACCCACGCGTACTCGCCCCCCAGGAAGTCCCAGAACGCCCTGTGCAACTCCACGGTACGCCCGTACAGCCCCGGGGATTTTCCCCTCGAGAGCCGGTCGAGGGCGCCGGTCAGCTCCGCCAGGCTTAGCGGAGCTTCCAGATTTTCGGCGCCCTCCGGGCTGACAATCGACAGGTCCTCCCACAAAACTCTACGCGCTTCCTCGCTGGACTGCTCCGGCGAGAACAGGGCCCCGTAATATTCACGGGCCATGTTGTTGACGCCCTCCGGATCCGAGACGAGAGAGCCGTCGTCGGCCAGCAGCGTCAAGAGCTGTTACGGACACCCTGTCCTTTTTCCAGCGAGTAGAAGAAGGGGGAGCCGCGGTCCAGATCCCGCAGGAACCAGATCCGCGACCTCACGAACGTGCCTCGGGACCCGACGAGCTGCAGGTCCTTCAGCGCGGCCTTCTTCACTTCGTACACCGTCTGCAGGGCCGGGTCCACGACGACTTGACCGAGACGGGCCTCCAGGTCGAGCAGCTCTTTTTCTAGTACCCGACCCTGGCCGCCCGCCTCTTGGTCGACCCCCTCGCGTATTCTTGACAGAAGACGCGGACAAAAGCCTTGCCCACATCCCACCATAGCCTCAAGGAGGGGAAGCCCCACAGCTTCCTTCTCCAGTCGACCGAGAAACGACGGAACGAGTCCTGGAACCGCTCGTCCTCCAGCAGTGGTTGTTAAAATGCCAGTACGCGGACCCCGCTATCGCGCGGAGCGAAGCGAGATCCGCCCCCACCAGGTGGTGGTCTGAACATGGCATCGGCTCCATGGAGGCCGCCGGGACGCAGGAAACGTACGCCCGAGACACGTAAAGGCGATCGATTCTGGACCATCCTACTCCAGGCCTCAACCAAGTAAAGGGGCTGGAGTCAGGATGGAAATTTCGCCAGACGTTCACCAAGTCGAAGGACCCGACCAGGTCCCTCAACTTCTCCATCGCCGTCATGCTCTGCGGGGCACCGGAGCGGTCCCTCGCCTCAAGGGTGCAGTTAAAATCCCCCCCAAGGACAATGCAGTCGCCGACGTTGACGGAGCCAAGAAGAGCGGACACCTCTTCGAAGAAGCGCGTTTGCTGCGGTCCTGGCTGAGGGGCGTACACGTTCATGAGATGGAGCGGCACGTCCCCCAGGCGAACCGTGACGTGCAGCAAGCGGCCTGGCACGGGCTCCTCTACCCCTAAGATCTCCGGCTGAAAATGCGGGGCCAACAAGATGGCCACCCCACAAGAAGTGGCGGTGAGGTGGCACATGCGGAGCTCTCCTTGCAATTGCAGGAGCCACGTGGCTTCATCTCCCGGAACGGTGTGGGTTTCTTGCAGGAAGCACACCACATATTTCCCCTCCCGCAGCAGCGAAAAATTGTTAAATCTACGGTGTGCCTCTCTGCCGCCGTTGATGTTGAGGCTGGCTATGGTTATCTTCATGACAAAAGCAGAGTGCAACCTCTACCTCACCTATTGTGGGGGTGGAGTGGAGTCCGTTGTTGACCTCCACTCATTCAGCAGTCCGGCGAGGAACCTTTGCAGCCGGCGCAGATCAAGGCCTTGCGCCTTTGATAAGGGCCCGCCCGCGGCCATGGTTTTAGCGGCGCGGAGTCATGCGACGAGCAGCCCCGGTTCGGACCATCTTTCCAGGGCCAGATGGGCTCGGTTGCGGCGACCCTGGCTCTGAACCAAAAAGTCCCGGAGTTCATTTGCAGGAATGAGGAGGGACTCAGTGGCGGGCACGAGGAGATCCTGCACCTCACTGGCGATGGACTCGAGATCTTCTCCCTCGTCCCCCACCGAGTCCCCGTCCCCCTCCGGGAGGTCGCCGCGAGCAGCCGGCCCGTCGACCGAATGAGGTAAGGCAAACGGCCCGGCCACTCCATCCGACCCCTGGCTCTGCCCCGATCCCACCCCCAGGATTATCGGCAGAGGAGTCCCCACTGGGCTCTTTTAAAAGTGGTGCTGGGTCAGGATGCGACAGCGGAAGGGGTTCCTCCTCCGCCCCAGGAGCCGGGGAACGCGGAGAGAACCGGTCAAAGTAATGTTCCAGGTCCTCCAAGTACCCCAGCTCCAATGTAGGGGGCGAGCGTTGTTGTTCTTCCCCCTCCACGCCGCCACCTGCCTGCCCACCGTGTGGATGTTCTTCAAAAATTATTAACATTTTCAGTTTCTGCCGGGTCGAGCAAGTCCCGGGGGAAGTCGGTTATTGGCTGGGCGGGCTCAGATTTGACCTTTAGGCCCCGCCCGCCTCAGTCCCCAGGACGCTCAACCCGGCGGCTACGCATTCCTCCACTGGCCCCACGCCCCCCACGAAAGGCAGATCTTCCACACCATCCTCGGGAGGCAGAGGCTGGGCAGCCTCGACTGTCTCACCCGCCCAGGGGACAGACGCCTCTCGCCTACAGCGCAGTTTGGGGGCGCTGGTAGGGGACGCGGGACACGCGGCGGGCACCGACTCCACCGCGGAGGGATGTTGTTCCCACTCCGCCTCATTGGAGCGGCGCCTCCTTTTGTTCCTGGGGGTGCGCGGAGGCCAGCGTTGGCCCCCTTCGGTGGTTTGGCGGCCTTGGAGGCGGGGCAGTTCTTGCGAACGTGCCCCACCACCCTGCAGGCATCGCACCGCACGCCGTCCGACGTCCAAAAGACGCGGTAGGCAGGCCCCTCAAGCACCACATTAAAACTTCCCTCCGTCGTCTCCTCCTGCGCCAGCCGGACAAAGAGCTGGCGTTGGATTGAGATGACGTGGCGCAGGCTGTTCTCCCTGAAACCGAGCGGTATGGGGTTGATCCCCGACTTCCATGTAGAGTGCCCTCCATCGGGGACCCCCACATCCTCCGGACGGCAAGATGGCACGCCATGGCGTGTCCAGACGGCAGGCGAGGATGGCAAATTTGAGAGTGTGCAGGAGCATCCCGTACAGGAAACCCCTCCGCGCGGAACTGAAAGGCACGGACGTGATTTCCTCGAGGCGGCTCAAGTTGTGAGGCGCCGACTCCCCAGGGAGGTTCCGGGGTTTGGCGCCGATGAGGAATTCCGTCCGGACGGGGGTCAGTTCGGACGGGATCTGCCCACGTGCTTGAACCTCCTCGATGCAACTAACGGAGTCAGGGCCCAGAGCTGTTTTTAGCGACTCGATGGCATCGGCTGCGCGGCGGACGTTGGCGGAATTTAGGCGCTGCTCATGCGTGTCTGTCGCCATCCATCCCGCTCCTCCGCCATTGATCATGTCCCTGACCCTGGTCACCTCACCAGCCACAGCCCTCTCGTCCGACCGCCACCTAAAACCTCGGTCTTGCAGGTACGGATTCCCGAGCAGCGGCTCCTGCAGGACAGCCGCCACTCCAGCCGGTGGAGAGCTGCGCTTGGTGGAGACTTTGTTCCAGATCCTGGTGAGTTCCTTGTAAAAGACAGGCAGCTCCTGGAAGGCGGTCCTGACGCCCCCCAAGCTCACAAACAGGAGCTGCGTGTCATAGTTGAGGCCGTGCTGCTGGCGGAAGAAATACGTCGCCAGAGCATGCCACCTAGGAGGCGGCTCGAAGTAAAGGTATCTCTGCAGTGTCTGAAGACGGAAAGTCACGAGCTGGGTGCTGACGCACACCAACGACTGACCGCCCTCCCCAAGCGGGAGATTCAAAACCGCGGCAGAGACCCAGTGCTTCCTGTTGTTCCAGAAGAAGTCCACCAGCTTCTTCTGTATCTTGGTGACAAATGCAGGGGGAGGGGTCAAAGTGATTAGCCGGTAAAAAAAACATGGCGGCCACCAGCTGGTTTATGACGAGCGCTCGACCCCTGCAGGACAGCACTCGGAGCAGTCCTGTCAAGCGCCCTAGGTGAGCGGCGAAATTGGCCTCCAGCTCTTGCCAGTTCGCCGGCCAGGCTTCCTCGTCGGGGCTAAGGTAGACTCCCAGATAGAGGAGATGGGTCGTGCTCCAGGTAAAAGGCCTGAGCTCCTCCGGCAGGGAGTCCACCCGCCACTGACCCACCACGAGTCCCGAACATTTCTCCCAGTTGATTCTGGCGGAGGATTCGGTGGAGTAAATCTCCTGGCACTCACGCATCCTCCGCAGGTCAGCGTGATCCTCTACCGCGAGGAGCACGTCATCGGCGTAAGCCGAGAGGACGACCTCCACGCCCGGCCCTTGCAAATCCAGTCCCATCAACGTCGTCCGCAGGAGGCACAGGAAAGGCTCTACACAGATGGCATATAACTGAATTGACATGGGGCATCCCTGGTGCACCCCTCTCCCAAAGCGAAGGGGCTCCGTCAAGGACCCGTTAACCTTTATCAAACACTCCGCGGTGGCGTACAAAAGTCAGATCCGGGCGACGAAATGCGTCCCGAACCTGAAAGCGAGCAAGTCCCGAACAGGTAGTCGTGATCCACCCTGTCAAACGCCTTCTCTTGGTCGAGAGATAGGAAGGCGACCGACAGACCAGCCTCCTGGGAATGATGGATGAGGTCCCAGACCAGATGGATGTTATCGTGGATTGTCCGGCCCGGGATCGTGTAGGACTGGTCGGGGTGGATCATGTGGTCCAGCATGGCGCCAATGCGAGCAGACATCGCCCTGGCGAAGATTTTGTAGTCCGTGCTGAGGAGGGAAACCGGGCGCCAGTTCTTAAGGAGGCGGAGATCGCCCTTCTTAGGCAGCAGGATGATGACTGCCCTGCGCCAAGAGAGGGGCATCTCCCCGGTCGCCAGACTTTCCCCCAGGACCCAGCGTAGTCGCCCCCAGGACGTCCCCGAACGCCCTGTGGAACTCCACGGTCAGCCCGTCCAGCCCCGGGGCTTTTCCTCTCGAGAGCCGGTCGAGGGCGCCAGTCAGTTCCGCCAGGCTTAGCGCAGCTTCCAGATTTTCGGCGCCCTCCGGACTGACCTTCGGCACGTCCTCCCACATAACGCTATGTACTTCCTCGCTGGACGGCTCCGGAAAGAAAATGGCCCCGTAATATTCAAGGGCCCTGTTGTTGACGCCCTCCGGGTCCGATACGAGAGAGCCGTCGTCGGCCTGCAGCGTCAAGAGCTGCTTACGGACACTCTGTCTTTTATCCAGCGAGTAGAAGAAGGGGAAGCCGTGGTCCAGACCCCGCAGGAACAGGATCCGCGACCTCACGAACGCGCCTCGGGACCAGACGAGCTGCATGTCCTTCAGCGCGGCCGTCTTCGCTTCGTACACCGTCCGCAGGGCCGGATCTTCGACGACTTGACCGAGACGGGACTCCAGGTCGAGAACCTCTTTTTCTAGGCGCCCGACCCTGGCCGCCCGCCTCTTGGTCGACCCCCTCGCGTACTCTTGACAGACGACGCGGACATGAGCCTTGCCAACGTCCCACCATAGCCTCAAGGAGGGGAAGCCCCCCTGCTTCCTTCTCCAGTCGGCCCAGAAACGACGGAACGAGTCCTGGAACCGCACGTCCTCCAGCAGCTGGTTGTTAAAATGCCAGTACGCGGACCCCGTCCTCGCGCGGAGCGAAGCGAGCTCCGCCCACACCAGGTGGTGGTCCGAACACGGCACCGGCCGCATGGAGGCCGCCGGGACGCAGGAAACGTACGCCCGAGACACCTAACGGTGGTCGATTCTGGACGATCGTACTCCAGGCCACACCCAAGTAAAGGCGCTGGAGTCGGGATGGAGATTTCGCCAGACGTCCACCAAGTCGAAGGACCCGACCAGGCTCCTCAACTTCTCCATCGCCATCATGCTCTGCGGGGCTTCTCGGCCTTTTGGCTAAGATCATGCGTCACTGACCTGACAGTGGAGTAACCATGACCCCAACGCGGTTCTCCCTGGATCAGGAAGGTGATTCTCCTATGCTTTTTGGAAATAAGAGGTGGGTTGGGTGGCTTGACCCATCCATCTCCACGGAGGTGTGAGGGGGGGCCTGACCCATCCACCTCCATGGCATGAACCTGGTATTGCAGTACTTCCAGGAACGGTGCAGTGGCTCTAGGTCTTTTGGCTAAGAGCATAGGCGCAGAGTGATCCTTGATGTGTGCAAAGTGACCTCTGGCGTTTGTAATCTGACAAGATGATCTGACAAAGAATTGGAAAGATTGGCAATGAATAAATAAAAAAATTAAAAAATCATGCTCTGCGGGGCACCGGAGCGGTCCCTCGCCTCGAGGGTGCAGTTAAAAGCTCCCAAGAGGACAATGCAGTCGCCGACGTCGACGGAGCCAAGAACAACGGAAACCTCTTCGAAGAAACGCGTTTGCTGCGGGCCGGGCTGAGGGGCGTACACTTTCACGAGATGGAGCGGCACATCCCCCAGGCGAACCGTTATGTGCAGCAAGCGGCCTGGCACGGGCTCTTCGACCCCCAAGATCTCCGGCTGAAAATGCGGGGCCAGCAAGATGGCCACCCCACTAGAAGTGGTAGTGAGGTGGCTCATGCGGAGCTCTCCTTGCCATTCCAGGAGCCACGTGGCTTCATCTCCCGGAACGGTGTGGATTTCTTGCAGGAAGCACATCGCATATTTCCCCTCCCGCAGGAGCGAAAAATTGGTAAATCTACGGTGTGCCTCTCTGCTGCCGTTGATGTTGAGGCTGGCTATTGTTATCTTCATGACAAGACCATAGTGCAACCTCTACCTAACGTTTTGTGGGGGGGAATGTGGAGTCGTTTGTTGACCTCCACTCCTTCAGCAGCCCAGCGAGGAACCTTTTGAGCCGGCGCAGCTCAAGGCCTTGAGCCTTTGATAAGGGCCCGCCCGCGGCCATGGTTTTAGTGGCGGCGCGGACGGACGCACGCGACGAGCAGCCCCGGCTCGGACCATCTTTCCAGGGCCAGACGGGCTTGGTCGCGGCGACCCCGGCACTGGACCAAAAAGTCTCGGAGTTCCTTTGCAGGAATGAGGAGGGTCTCAGCGGCGGACGCGAGCAGATCCACCGCCTCACTGGCGATGGACTCGAGATCTTCACCCGCGTCCTCCACTGAGTCCCCGTCCCCCTCCGGGAGGTCGCCGCTAGCAGCCTGCCCTTCGACCGCACGAGGTACGGCAAACGGCCCGGCCGCTCCATCCGCCCGTGGCTCTGCCCCGATCCCACCCCCAGGATCGTCGGCAGAGGAGAGCCACTGGGCTCTTTTAAAAGTGGGGCTGGGTCGGGAAGCGACAGCGGAAGGGGTTCCTCCTCCCCCCCAGGAACCGGGGAACACAGAGAGATCTGGCCAAAATAATGTTCCAGGTCCACCAAGTCCCTCAGCTCCAAAGTAGGGTGCGAGGGTTCTTGTTCTTCCACCTCCCCGCCGCCACCCCCCGGCCCGGCGTGTGGATGTTCTGTGGAATTAATCATATTTTCAGTTTCTGCCTAGTCGAGCAAATCCCGGGGGAAGTTTGATATTGGCTGGGCGGGCTCAGGTTTGGCCTTTTCGGCCCCGCCCGCCTCAGTCCCTGGGACGCTCGACCCGGTGGCTACGCATTCTTCCGCTGACCCCACGCCCCCCACGATAGACAGATCCTCCACGCCATTCCCGGGAGGCAGAGTCTGGGCAGCCTCTATTGCCCCTCCCTCCCCGGGGACAGATACCTCGTGCCTACGGCGTATTTTGGGGGCGCTGGTGGGGGACGTGGGACACGCGACGGGCACCGACTCCTCCGCGGAGGGATGTTGTTCCCCCTTCGCCTCATTGGAGCGGCGCCTCCTTTTGTTCCTGGTGGTTCGCGGAGACAGGGTGACCTCCATGTCTGCCGAGGCCTCCCGCTCTGCCCCCCCCTTTTTCTTATCTTGCCTGCGCCCGAAACCCTCTGCGGTATTGGTCAAGGGCTCGGGCACGGGTTCAGGGTACCCCGCGCTCGCCGATGACTGGGTTGGGCTGAGCGCGGTGGTCAAACTTTCTGGCGCACTGAGGGGACCCGCCTCGAGGTGTTTTGCCTTCCTCCGCGCCTTGTTTCCGATCGGACGTTCTCCATCCCCACCGCCGGAGGCCGTGAAAACAAAGGCTCCTGGCACACGGACGCAAATAGGGGAGGGGTGGCGGCGGCGCCAGCCTTGGCCACCTTCGGTGGTTTGGCGGCCTTGGAGCCGGGGCAGTTCTTGCGAACATGCCCCAACTCCCTACAGGCGTGGCACCGCACGCCGTCTGACGTCCAGAAGACGCGGTAGGCAGTCCCCTCGTGCACCACATTAAAATTGCCCTCCGTCGTCTCCTCCCGCGCCAGCCGGACAAAGAGCTGGCGGCGGAAGGAGAACACGTGGCTCAGGCTGTTCTCCCTGAGGCCGAGCGGTATGGGGTTGATCCCCGACCTTACCTCCCCCAGTCCGTGTAGGTAGGGGAGGAGGAGCTCAGCGGGAACAAAGGCCGGGACGTTTGAAATGATGACCCTCAGCGCGGTGGCCTCGAGAGGGTTCACCGGCAGGAACGTCCCGCCCAATGTGAGCCACTTTTCGAGGGCCAGGGACACCGCCCGCTCCGACTCCAGGAAGAATACAGACTTCCCAGACATCTTGGAGGCTGCGACAATGGCCGAGGGGCCGACTACCCCAGCCATCGCCCGCACGCACTCCTCGATGCTCATTGTGGGGTGAGTGTAGCTCTTGACCCCGTGTTTTTTTCTTATCAGTCTGAATGGTGGCAGGGCAGCAGGAGGCGCAGGAGGCGCCGTGGATGTGAACGCCGCCTGCGCATATGTCCTAGCTGGGCCTGCCACCGGCGTAGATGGGGTCGCCATCACGGGGTCGCTTTAAGGGCTACACCCACCCCAAAGTCACAGGCCTTAATGGTCTTTAATTGGCCTCGTTGGTTTTTTGAGCAGAGGGAGCTCTTAATGGGGCACACCGCTCCCCGAGTTAACGAATGGGCAGGGGCCTTGCTCCATCTGCTCAGTTGTCTTAATTGTTTTACAATTAGGAGGAAAGGGCTCTCAGAGAGAGAGGGAAGAGTCAGAGAGAGAGAGAAAGAGTGTGGGGGGTGGGAAAGAGGGAAGCTGCGAGGGCAAGTCTCCCCTCACAGCGGTGGGTGGGTGTTTCTTGGGGTTCACTCCCCAGATGGCAAAAAACACAGTCTTTGCAGATGGTCTTCGGGTGGAGGGAGAAGATGTCTTCACCTGGGGTAGCTGGAGCCACGCAGGCACACACTCCCAACGATGTTTAAAGGGTAATTAATGATTCTTCAGCCAAGTAGCTCCAGCTATCCCAGGCTAGGCAATGGGGCTGGGTGCTTCAGTGGTGTGTGGGGCCTACCTGTAAGCTAAACCCCCACACACACTTCCACACACACACACCCCCGCGATGTTCCGGCCCTCGAGTTATCTTCTTTCCTTCCCCCACCGATACAACAAAGTCTTTCGGGTCATGCACCAAAACACACGCACCTGTCGAAGATTGTAGAAATGGCTCTCCCTCCTTCCACACTGGAAGTTGTTTTCTCATGTTGTTGTTCTTTTCCCCCTCTCTCCAACTCTCTGTATTAATAATAAGGAGATAAATTTTCTGCTCTCCTCCTCTCCCTCTGGACGCTGAATTGTAGTCAGCCAGCCCCCTCCTCCTCTTCCTTGGCTGGTCTCAGTGTTCACTCAAGGCCTTCCAGACAGGAGCTTCAGCAGGGAGTTCCTTCTCTCACAGCAGCACAGCTCCAACTGAATAGGGCACGCCTCCAAAGCTACACCATTGGTCCACAGAACTCTTTTTTTGGGGAGAAAATTAAAACATGAAATCATTAAATCGTGTCCCCCGATCTGGAGGGTGCACCAAACATTTCCAAGGCCCTTTTTTGTGTTTTTTTTGTTTTTTAAAAAAAAAATTTTTTTGGGCACTGAAATCATATATTATTCATCGAGGCGGCTCAAGTTGTGAAGCGCCGTCTCACGAGTGAGGTTCCGGGGTTTGGCACCGATGAGGAATTCCGTCCGGACAGGGGTCAGTTCGGACGGGATCTCCCCACGTGCTTGAGTCTCCTCGATGCACCTAACGGAGTCAGGGCCCAGAGCTGTTTTTAGCGACTCGATGGCGGAATTTAGGCGCCGTGCCAGGCGTGTCTACCGCCATCCAGCCCGCTCCTCCGCCATCGAGCAGGTCCCTGACCCTGGTCACCTCACCAGCCACAGCTCTCTGGTCCGACCGCCACCTAAAACCTCGGTCGTGCAGGTACGGATTCCCGAGCAGCGGCTCCTGCAGGACAGCCGCCATTCCAGCCGGTGGAGAGCTGCGCTTGGTGGAGACTTTGTTCCAGAACCTGATGAGGTCCCTGTAAAAGACAGGCAGCTCCCGGAGGGCGGTCCTGACGCCCCCCAAGCTCACAAACAGGAGCTGCGTGTCGTACTTGAGGCCGTGCTGCTGGCAGAGGAAATACGTCGCCAGAGCATGTATCTCTGCAGGGTCTGAAGACGGACCGTCGCGAGCTGGGCGCTGACGGTTACCAACGACTGACCGCCCTCCCCAAGCGGGAGCCTCAAGACCACCGCAGAGACCCAGTGATTCCTGTTCTTCCAGAAGAAGTCCACCAGCATCTTTTGTATTTTGGCGACCAACGCAGTGGTGGGGTCAAAGTGACCAGCCGGTACCAAAACATGGCGGCCACCAGCTGGTTTATGACTAGCGCTCGACCCCTGTAGGACAGCACTCGGAGCATACCTGTCCAGTGCCCTAGGTGAGCGGCGACTTTGGCCTCCAGCTCCTGCCAGTTCGCCGGCCAGGCTTCGTCGTCGGGGCTAAGGTAGACTCCCAGATAGAGTAGATGGGTCATGCTGCAGGCAAAAGGCCTGAGCTCCTCCGGCAGGGAGTCCACCCGCCACTGACCCACCAGGAGTCCGGAACATTTTTCCCAGTTGATTCTGGCGGAGGATGCGGCCGAGTAAATCTCCTGGCACTCAAGCATCCTCCGCAGGTCAGCGGGATCCTCTACCGCGAGGAGCACGTCATCGGCGTAAGCCGAGAGGACGACCTCCAAGCCCGGCCCTTGCACAGCGAGTCCCGTCAACCTCGTCCGCAGGAGGTACAGGAAAGGCTCCACGCAGACGGCATATAACTGGCCGGACATGCGGCATCCCTGGCGCACCGCTCTCCCAAAGCGAAGGGGCGCCGTCAAGGACCCGTTAACCTTTATCAGACACTCCGCGGCGGCGTACAAAAGTCGGAACCTGGCGACGAAATGCGTCCCGAACCCGAAAGCGCGCAGAGTTCCGAACAGATAGTCGTGATCCACCCTGTCGAACGTCTTCTCTTGGTCGAGGGATAGGAAGGCGACCGACAGACCAGCCTCCTGAGAATAATGGATGAGGTCCCAGACCAGATGGATTATCGTGGATTGTCCGGCCTGGGACCGTGTAGGACTGGTTGGGGTGGATCATGTGGTCGAGCACGGCGCCAAGGCGAGCAGACATCGCCCTGGCGAAGATTTTGTAGTCCGTGCTGAGGAGGGAGACCGGGCGCCAGTTCTTAAGGAGGCGGAGATCACCCTTCTTAGGCAGCAGGACGATGACTGCAATGCGCCAAGAGAGCGGCATCTTCCCGGTCGCCAGACTTTCCCCCAGGACCCGCGCGTAGTCGCCCCCCAGGACATCCCAAAACGCCCTGTGGAACTCCACGGTCAGCCCGTCCAGCCCCGGGGATTTTCCCCTCGAGAGCCGGTCGAGGGCACCGGTCAGCTCCACCAAGCTTAGCGGAGCTTCCAGATTTTCGGCGCCTTCCGGGCTGACCTTCGGCAGGTCCTCCCACAAAACTCTACGCGTTTGCTTGCTGGACGACTCCGGAGAGTACAGGGCCCCGCAATATTCACGGGTCCTGTTGTTGACGCCCTCCGGAACCGAGACGAGAGAGCCGTCGTCGGCCAGCAGCGTCTAGAGCTGCTTACGGACACTCTGCCTTTTTTCCAGCGAGTAGAAGAAGGGGGAGCCGCGGTCCAGATCCCGCAGGAACCGGATCCGCGACCTCACGAACGTGCCTCGGGACCCGACGAGCTGCAGGTCCTTCAGCGCGACCTTCTTCGCTTCGTACACCGTCCGCAGGGCCGGGTCCTGGACGAGTTGACCGAGATGGGACTCCAGGTCGAGCAGCTCTTTTTCTAGGCACACGACCCTGGCCGCCCGCCTCTTGGTCGACCCCCTCGCGTACTCTTGACAGAAGACGTGGACGTGAGTCTTGCCCACGTCCCACCATAGCCTCAAGGAAGGGAAGCCCCACTGCTTCCTTCTCCAGTCGGCCCAGAAACGACGAAACGAGTCCTGGAACCGCATGCCCTCAAGCAGCCGGTTGTGAAAATGCCAGTACGCGGACCCCGTCCTCGCGCGGAGTGAAGCGAGCTCCGCCCACACCAGGTGGTGGTCCGAACATGGCAGCGGCCGCATGGAGGCCGCCGGGACGCAGGAAACGTACGCCCGAGACACGTAAAGGCGGTCGACTCTGGACCATCCTACTCCAGGCCTCACCCAAGTAAAGGCGCTGGATTCGGGATGGAGATTTAACCAGACGTCCACAAATTCGAATGACCCGACCAGGTCCCTCAACTTCTCCATCGCCGTCATGCTCTGCGGGGCACCGGAGCGGTCCCTCGCCACGAGGGTGCAGTTAAAATCCCCCCCGAGGACAATGCAGTCGCCGACGTCGACGGAGCCAAGAAGAGCGGACACCTCTTCGAAGAAGCGCGTTTGCTGCGGGTCGGGCTGAGGGGCGTACACGTTCACGAGATGGAGCGGCACGTCCCCCAGGCGAACCGTTACGTGCAGCAAGCGGCCTGGCACGGGCTCCTCGACCCCCAAGATCTCCGGCTGAAAATGCGGGGCCAGCAAGATGGCCACCCCACTAGAAGTGGTAGTGAGGTGGCTCATGCGGACCTCTCCTTGCCATTCCAGGAGCCACGTGGCTTCGCCTTCCGGAACGGTGTGGGTTTCTTGCAGGAAGCACACCGCATATTTCCCCTCTCGCAGGAGCGAGACATTGTTAAATCTACGGTGTGCCTCTCTGCCGCCGTAGATGTTGAGGCTGGCTATGGTTATCTTCATGACAAAAGCATAGTGCAACCTCTTCCTAACCTATTGTGGCGGGAGGAGTGGAGTCGTTTGTTGACCTCCACTCCTTCAGCAGCCCAGCGAGGAAACTTTTGAGCCGGCGCAGCTCAAGGCCTTGCGCCTTTGATGAGGGCCGGCCCGCGGCCATGGTATTAGTGGCGGCGCGGACAGACGCGACGAGCAGCCCCTGCTCGGACCATCTTTCCAGGGCCAGATGGGCTCGGTTGCCCCGACCCCGGCACTGGACAAAAAAGTCCCGGATTTCCTTTGCAGGAATGAGGAGGGACTCAGTGGCGGGCACGAGGAGATCCAGCACCTCACTGGCGATGGACTCGAGATCTTCTCCCTGGTCCCCCACAAATTCCCCGTCCCCCTCCGGGAGGTCGCTGCCAGCAGCCGGCCCGTCGACCGCACGAGGTACTGTAAACGGCCCGGCCGCTCCATCCGACCCTGATACTGTGTATTTCTGCCGAGTCGAGCGACACCCGGGGGAAGTGGGATTTTGGCTGGGCTGGCTCAGGATCGGCTTTTTCGGCCCCGCCCGCCTCAGTCCCCGGGACGCTCGACCCGGCAGCATCGTATTCCTCCGCTGGTCCCACGCCCCCCACGACAGGCAGATCCTCCACGCCATCCTCGGGAGGCAGAGGCCGGGCAGCCTCGACTGCCCCTCCCTCCCCGGGGACAGACTCCTCCCGTCGACGGCACAGTTTGGGGGCGCTTGTGGGGGACGCGGGATAGGCAGTGGGCACCGACTCCTCTGCGGAGGGATGTTTTTCCCCCTCCGCCTCATTGGAGCGTCGCCTCCTTTTGTTCCTGGTGGTTCGCGGAGGCAGGGAGACCTCCATTTCTGCTGAGGCCTCCCGCTACGCCACCCCCTTTTACTTGTCTTGCCCGCGCCCGAGCTCCTCTGCAGTATTGATCAATGGCTCAGGCACGGGCTCAGGGCACCCCGCGCTCGCCGATGACTGGGTTGGGCTGAGCGCGGTGGTCAAACTTTCTGGCGCACTGAGGGGACCCGCCTCGAGATGTTTCGCCTTCCTCCGCGCCTTCTTTCTGATCGGACGCTCTCCCACACCTCCGCCAGAGGCCGTGAAAATAAAGGCCCCCGATGATGCCCGCGCACCCACAGCTCCCGGCATGCGGATGCTACTAGGAGGAGGAGTGGCGGCGGCGCCAGCCTTGGCCGCCTTCAGTGGTTTGGCGGCCTTGGAGGCGGGGCAGTTCTTGCGAATGTGCCCCACCTCCCTACAGGCATGGCACCGCACGCTGTCCGACGTCCAAAAGACGCGGTAGGCAGTCCCCTCGTGCACCACATTAACATTGCCCTCCGTCGTCTCCTCCTGCGCCAGCCGGACAAAGAGCTGGTGGTGGAAGGAGAACACGTGGCGCAGGCTGTTCTCCCTGAGGCCGAGCGGTATGGTGTTGATCCCCGACCTTACCTCCCCCAGTTGGTGTAGGTGAAGGAGGAGGAGTTTAGCGGGAACAAAGGGCGGGATGTTTGAAATGATGACCCTCTGCGCGGTGGCCTCGAGAGGGTCCACCGGCAGGAACGTCCCGCCCACCGTGAGCCCCTTTTCGAGGGCCAGGGACACCGCCCGCTCCGACACCAGGAAGAATACTGCCTTCCCAGACATCTTGGAGGTTGCGACAATGGCGAAGGGGCCGACTACCCCAGCCGTCACCCGCACGCACTCCTCAATGCTCATTGACCCCGTGTAGTTTTGCTTTCAGTCTGAATGGTGGCAGGGCAGCAGGAGGCACCGTGGATGTGGACGCCACCTGCGCAGATGTCCTAGCTGGCCCTGCAACCAGCGTGGATGGGGTCGCCATCACGGGGTCCCTTTAAGGGCTATACCCACCCCAAAGTCACAGGCCTTAATGGTCTTTAATTGGCCTCGTTGGTTTTTTGAGCAGAGGGAGCTCTTAATGGGGCACACCTCTCCCCTAGTTAATGAATGGGGAGGGGCCTTGCTCCCTCTGCTCAGTTATCTTAGTTGTTTTTACAATTAGGAGGAAAGGGCTCTCAGAGAGAGAGGGGAGAGACATAGAGAGAGTGTGAAAGAGAGAGGGGTGGGAAAGAGGGAAGCTGCGAGGGCAGGTCTCCCCTCACAGCGATGGGTGGGTGTTTCTTGGGGTGCACTCCCCAGATGGCAAAAAACACAGTCTTTGTAGAATGGTCTTCGGGTGGGGGGAGAAGATGTCTTCACCCAGGCACACACTCCCAACGATGTTTAATAGAGTAATTCGTGTTACTTCAGCAAGGTAGCTCCAGCAAGCCCAGGCTAGGCAATGGGGGAGGGGTGCTTCAGTGGTGTGTGGGGCCTAGCTGTAAGCAGGACCCCCCCACACACACACACGCCGCGATGTTCTGGCCCTCGAAAGGTCTTCTTTCCTCCCCCCACCGATACAATAAAGACTTTCGCGGAATGCACCAAAACACACCCACCTGTCGAAGATTGTCGAAATGGCTCTCCCTCCTTCCACACTGGATGGTGTTTTCTCAGGATGTTCTTTTCCCCCTCTCTCCAACTCTCTGTAGTAGCAATAAATGATACATTTTCTGCTCTACTCCTCTCCCTCTGGACGTTGAATGTGTAGCAAGCCAGCCCTCTCCTGCTCTTCCTGGACTGGTCTCAGGGTTCACTCAGGCTTTCGAGACAGGAGCTTCAGCAGGGATTTCCTTCTCTCTCAGCAACGCAGCTCCAACTGAATAGGCCACAACTCCGAAGCTCCACCATTGGTCCACAGATCCCTGAAAGTCATTAGCCAGGTGGATCAGGTGGTGATGAAAGCATACGGAATAGTTGCCTTTATTGGTCGAGGCATAGAACATAACAGCAGGAAGGTTATGTTTAAATTGTATTAAATTAAATTAAACGTGTTTGGACAGGTTGGATGCAGGAAGAATGTTCCCAATGTTGGGGAAGTCCAGAAAAAGGGGTCACAGTCTAAGGATAAGGGGTAACCCATTTAGGACCGAGATAAGGAGAAACTTCTTCACCCAGAGAGTGGTGAACCTGTGGAATTCTCTACCACAGAAAGTAGTTTAGGCCAATTCACTAAATACATTCAAAAGGGAGTTAGATGAAGTCCTTACTACTCGGGGGATCAAGGGGTATGGCGTGAAAGCAGGAAGTGGGTACTGAAGTTTCATGTTCAGCCATGAACTCATTGAATGGCGGTGCAGGCTAGAAGGGCTGAATGGCCTGCTCCTGCACCTATTTTCTATGTTTCTATGTTTCTATGTATTATGCTTTAGTTCGGCCACAGCTGGAGTACTGCATGCAGTTCTTGTCGCCATATTATAGGAAGGAGGTGATTGCACTCGAGAGGGTGCAGAGGAGATTTACGAGGATGCTGTCTAGAATGAAGAATCTTAGTTATGAGGACAGATTGGATATGCTGGATTTGTTCTCATTGGAACAGAGGAGGTTGAGAGGAGACCTGATTGAGGTGTACAAAATATTGAGGGGCCTGGATTTGGTGGATAGCAAGTGTCTATTTCCATTGGTGGACGGATTTGTTCTGAGGGGGCATAGCTTTAAGATGGTTAGTGGAAGGTTTAGAGGGGATTTAACGGGGCACTTCTTCACACAGAGTTGTGGGGACCTGGAACTTGGTGGTGGATGCAGAAACCCTCACACGTTTAAGAGATGACGGGATGGGTACTTAAAGTGCTGTAACCTGCAGAGTTACAGACCTAGAGCTGGTAATTGGGATTAGACTGAATGACCCCTTGTTGGAAGGCGCAGATATAATGATATGTACTGCAGGGAATCGAACTCGACCAGGGTGATCTCCTGGAATTGTTTCGATCACCTGGATGTGTCGGAGAGGAATTTTCCCAAATTTTTTCTCCCTCAATTGGCCTGTGTTTTTATCTGGTTTTTGCTTCTCCCAGGAGATTACATGGCTTCGTTTGGTGTGTACAATGTTTCAGTATAAGTTGTGTGAGTCGGACTAGTTGGGCTGGGTGCTCTCTGACTTTCTGTCATTTGTTCATAGTTTTATGTAATCTTTTGGGCCGCTGTCCATGGGCTGTGCGGCTCTTTGTCGGCCCCCGTGGATATGATGGGCCGAAATGGCCTCGTTCTGTGCTGTCAGTTTCTAAGTTTCTATATTGGAGAATGACAGGTATAGAGCAAAGCTCACAATCACATAAGAGATGGAAAGATACAGCACAAAACACACATTCACACATAAGGAATGGAAAGAAGCAGAATGAAACCCACAGGAAATTATCAGAAATTGACAGGCGCAGGATAAAACCCACAGTCTCGTATCAGAAACTGACTCCGATTAAAACCCTCATTCACATACCAGAGATGGACAGATACAAAGTAAAATCCACATTCCCATAGCAGACACCCACAATTTAAGAACATAAGGCCCCTTGAGCCTGCTCTGCCATTTCATCAAAGGCAGCCCCTCGGAATTGAGGAAGACTTGCTTCCACTCCTGAAGTGAGTTCATTGGTGGCTGAACAGTCCAATGTGGGAGCCACAGAATCTGTCACAGGTGGGACAGACATTCGCTGAGTGAAGGAGTGGGTGGGACTGGTTTGCCGCACGCTCCTTCCACTGACTGCGCTTGACCACTTCATGCTCTCGGCGTTGAGATTCGAAGAAGTCCCGGATGCACTTTCTCCACCGAGGGCGGTCTTCGGCCATGCACCCCCAGGTGTCAGTGGTGATGTCGCACTTTACCAGGGAGGCTTTGAGGGTGTCCTTGTAACGTTTCCACGACCCACCTTTGGCTCGTTTGCCATGAAGGAGCTCCGCATAGAGCATTTGCTTGGGGAGTCTCGCGGCTGGCATGCGAACTATGTGGCCTGGCCAGCGAAACTGATCGATTGTGGTCAGTGCTTCAATGCTGGGGATGTGACAGATCTCTTAATTTCCAATAAAATACGAACTCCGATTGTAGTTTTAACGTTACTTTATTCTGCCAGCAGCAACAAGCTTATGGCTTTAAGCCAGGCCTTTGCCCTTCTGAGACCACATGGTCAAAATGGTTGTACTTATACCTGGTTCAATTTACAGAAAAGAAAAGAACTCGCCTATTTTGACCTTATTAGCTCAATTGATATATTCTTAACCCCGAATTGGCTCACTGTCAAAGGTCCTGAAATGTCAAGTTGATTGATGAGTTAATGCAATGTGCTCAGTCGCATGTACACATTGGAGTCAGTGTTTTCTCAACCTGTCTAAATGCAGCCTGTTTGAATTATCTATCAATCGCCCTTTGATTCTTTCACAAACGGAATCATAAAACATCAGTTATCACTGGTTAAACATTCTTCAAAATAATTTCATACATTTTAATAGAGTTTCCTTCTAAAATGTGTTGATGTGTTTCGCCACATATCCGGATTAGTAGCTTCCACACAAATTTACACCGACCTGAGGTCCATCGTGGCCACTATGGAAGTCTGGTTTTAGTAGGTTAATTAACCTTATTCCAATTTAATCCAAATCAATATCTTAATTCAACCAGTAAAGAACCTTCCCTTCAGCATAACATACCCCTGTGCTACGTACAGGAGGTCTGCTGGGACCTGCAAGGTGTCTCACCTGCTGGACAGCAGCTATAGCCGCCTGGTTGCAACAACATTTAATCAATATAAACGAACAATATACAAGTAAAATAATTACAACAAATAGAATTAAACCTTCCACCAATGAAGTTCCTATTGAACCTAGCCATTCAGTGGCTCCGCTCCACAAAGTGAATGATGGGGGTTGCTTAAGTTTTTCCACCTTCTTTTGGATATGCTCCGCTAAGTGGGTCATTTCTTCGGAGCTATCTGGGATATATGTACAGCACTCAGTTCCGAGTAGGGTGCAAGTAACTCCCTTTTCAGCCAGGATGTAATCAAGGGCCAGTCTATTCTGTAGGGCTACTGTGTGGATTGCTTCCATTTCTGCATTGATTTTAACGAGGGCCTCTGAGGTATCATTGGCTACCCATTCCACAACGGATGCCAAGTTAATGGATTCCCTTGCCAGTCTGGCGGCCCCATACCTGGGGATCAGAATGGCAAAGAACCTCTCTGTTTCTGTGCTAGCTCTCTTAGGACGGTGTAAATGTTCCGACAGTGACTTTATATGATACATATAAGGCACAATGTAGGATAAATAGCAGGATCCCGTCCAATTCTGGGGCAGCCAAGGGTAGGCCTTGTGGCCACACACCGAATAGGTGCCATTATATGCAATGAATGTTAGCTGTTTCTTTGTCAGCAACACTCCAGGTCCTGTCCAGGCTTTTCCATCTGTTTTATTCAGAATCCCCGTTACGTTAAAAATACCCACATCGGCCCAGTTTGGATGGTTCCATGGCTTGATTATATTATAATGCCGGGAGCAGTTACTACACCCATTATTTTGGCCTGCTTTGATATTTCTAATCAGACAGACCGATTACCCCGGTCTTTCTATTCCCGTTGTATTAACGATAAGAAAAAATGGGGACCGTTTGGAATTATTGTAGCACGGTTGGTTTTCCCCTTCAAAGGTAATCAGATTTTATCCTGCTGACTTCCATTTACGTGCCCAGTTTTCTGTATCCTGAAATGCCTTGCCTGTTTTGTTTTCATTAATTATCCACTCAGCCATTTCCGAGATATTCAAGGGATCTAGCCTCAGGGGAATCGTTCCCTTTGAGTGAATAGGAATATGCGCACATACTCAACAACTTGAAATATTACCTTGTTTGGCATAAATGTATGACCTATATAAAAAGGTATTTACATGTAATTCCCTTGGTACTCTACTATTTCCCTTTGGTGCAGAGGGTCGGCTAGTAAGAAGTAGGCCTAGGCCTAGAATATCTACAATCAGTAATACAGTAAATTTATACATTTTGGCAAAAAGTAATTGCCCTTATTAAATTTCAGCTTCAGTTACGGGTGCTCGTTTAACGTGTGCAGTGTGGATCCAAGCTTTCTTTCCTTGGACATTAACAGCTGCCTGGGTGGTCAATAACACTTGATAAGGTCTCTCCCACTTGGCACCCAAAGCTTCTTTATGCAACTTTTTCACATACACCCAGACTCCCGGGATGATGTTGTGTCCTCCTTCGGGTGGATTACCCCAAGCTGCGGATACCTGTCGGGAAACAGAGCTAATAGCATTGTTTAGGTTCTGACAGTAAGATACAAAGTGTCACTCATTAAGTGAACATCAGCTTTCCTTAAATCAATAGTTCCTGGCAGCGACATGGGTCTTCCTGTTATAATTTCAAATGGGCTTAGACCTGTAGTTCTGTTTGGGGTTGCCCTAATGCTACATAGCACTAATGGTAGTGCCTGGAGCCATGGTGTTCCTTCTTGGTGATATTTGGCAAGCCGTTGTTTCAACGTTCGATTCATTCGTTCTACTTGTCCTGATGATTGTGGATGATAAGGACAGTGTAAATCCCACGCAATGTTCAGTAACCTACAGATTTCTTGGCAGACAGCACCTGTGAAGTGTGTTCCCTGATCTGAGTCAATGCTACTCGGGACTCCCCATCGGGGAATGTAATCCTTACACAAGTCCTTTGCAGTGTGAGTGGCTGTGGCTCTTTTAGTTGGGACAGCTTCTACCCATCTAGAGAATCTGTCAACCATGACAAGAATGTTAGTGTATCCTTGTCATGAAGGAAGAGATATATAATCAACCTGCAGATGCTGGAATGGTCCGACAGGGGCAGAGGGCCTCAGTTGGGGCATTACGGTGATCGGTCCAGAATTATTTTTCTGGCAGACTACACAGCGGTCTGCTTCCAACTGGGCATGTTTTTTAAATCCCCGATCCCACCAGCTTTTCTGGAAACGTGCCGTCATCTGTTGTGAGGCCAAGTGTCCCCACGAGTGGATCTGTTGGGCTAAAAAAGGCATAAGCACTTGTGGTGCGACTGGCTTGATGGTAACTCTTTGTCTCCGGAAACCATCTTCACATATCTTAATTCCTGCCTCAATCCATGTCCATTTTTCCTCTCGGGAGCACTCGCCTTGCATTGTTTAACGTCTCATGTCAGAGTCCTGAGTACTTTCAATCTGCACATGTGTTGGTTCTAATGGGGGACGGCCCTGTGAGGCGGCATCTTTAGCTGCCTGGTCGGCTGGGGCATTTCACTGTGCTTCCGCAGTATTTTCCTAGGTATGGGCCTCACACTTCAGGATGGACACTTCCTGAGGTAATTGTATGGTTCTAGTAAGTCTCAGACTTCTTTTCCAATTCGGATAGGTGTACCAGCAGTAGTGAGGAATCCTATTTTCCGCCATAACAGACCAAAGTCGTGAGCGACTCCAAAAGCATAACGCGAATCTGTGTAGACATTAGCTGTATGTCCTTCTGCTCTTCGACATGCTTCTGACAGGGCCCGTAACTCGGCCTGTTGTGATGACATTCCTGAGGGTAAACATCCTTTTTCCACTACCTCATATAAGGTTGTAACTGCCCATCCTGCTTTTCTGGAACCATTGTCAACAACAGAGGAACCATCTGTAAACAGGATGAGGTCTGGGTTGTGCAGCGTCTCCTCTGCTGCAAAGGCTGCTTCTTCTGTTCCTTTTAAAATCTCCACGCAGTCATGCTCTTCACATTCTCCCCCCTCTTGCTCCCTCGATTCTGACATCGGAAGCATAGTTGCGGGATTAACCGGGCTGACCCGGACGATATGGAGATTAGGAGCTTCCAAAACTGCTGATTAGCGGGTCCATCTAGCTGCCGTCGCCTGAGACATTCTTTTCAAAGACAGCAAAGCGTGTACAGTGTGGGGACACTTGACAATCAGCTTTTGGTCGAGGACGAGACCCGCAGTGATCATTACCGCTCGACATGTAGCTTCCATGGCCCTTAGGCAACTTCGCCATCCGAGGGCATATAGTTTTGCCGAATAATAGCCAATAGGCCTTTGCCGATCCCCATGTTCTTGTGTCAGTATAGCTGTCATGTATCCTTCTTTCTAATGGACAAACGGTAAATGGCTTACCACTGTTTGGGATTCCCAGAGGCGGTGCTGAACACAAAACCTTTTTCAAACTCAGGAAGGCCTCTTGCTGTTCCTTAGTGAGGGTGATGGCTTTTTAGAGTCACGTTTCCCCTTTAAAATATCAGTGGCTGAGCAAGCTGCGTGAAGGAGTCAATCCAATTTCTGTTAAAGTTACACAATCCCAAAAATACCTTAAATCCTGAATAGTGGTGGGTTTTTTAGCAGCCCGAATGGCTGCAGTTCTATCCTAGGTAAGTTCTCTCTTTCCTTCTGAAATCTTTTGTCCCAGGTATACAACCTCTTCTTGGGATATTTGTGCTTTGTCGATGGTGGCTTTATGTCCTTTCAGCCAAAGGTGGTCCAGTAAAGCTCGTAAATCTTGTTCATGCTGTTCTTCCGTGTTTGACGCGAGCAGGATATCGTCTACATATTGGATGACTGTGGATGACAGGGGAGGTAATTCTCGCAAATGGCTTTGTAAAGCCATGTCGAATACCGTAGGGCTGTTGTGGAATCCCTGCGGTAACCGGGTCCAAGTATATTGTTGTCCTTGGACTGTGTAAGCAAACCACTGTTGAACCTCCGGTGCCAGAGGCACCGACCAAAATCCGTTGGCCATATCGATAACCGAGAAATATTTATGTTCCGGTTTGAGAGCATTACAAATGGTGGAGGGATCCGCGACCAAAGGAGCTTTTTAATCAATACACTGGTTAGCTTTCCTATAATCGACAGTCAAAGTTTCATTAGATTTCTGTACCAGCCACACGGGGCTATTGGAGGAGCTATGCGTTTTAATAAGCAACCCTTGTTTCTCCAATTGCTGAATAACCGGTAAGATTCCCGCGATGGCAGTTGGACTGATGGGATACTATTCAGTGCATGAAGGCTTGGTCCCGGTAAATGACGTAGGCTCCATCTGGAGTAGACCACAATCATTCTTATCTTTCGTCCATATCGGGTGTTCCTTCAAATCTTCTTTCTTCAAAGTTCTAAGTGACCACGTCACCCGACCATCCTCGAAATGCAATGATGAATCTACTTGGATTAGAACGTTCATTCCCAAAAGGGGTTGATCAACTGGGCCTATCCTGAACGGCGTCATTAGTTCATGTGGATCCAGCATTATAAGTACCCGTGTTGTCCTTTTAATTTCCATTTTATGGCCCCCAACTCCAGAGGCTGTACGTGCCCTACCATCCAACGACAAAACGTCTCCATATTGTAGGGGTAAGCATGTTAATTCCACCCCTGTGTCTAAAAGACAGTACACATCCTTATCGCCCATCATCACAGTTATATATAGCCCATCTCCCCTTTGTTGTATTAGTGTGAGGAAGTGGATCAGGGTGGGCTCTAATTGTTTTTTGCTATCCCAAGTAACTCCTTCTGTTGTTGTATTGTCAGTTGCTTAAATGCTTCTATGAGGTTGTTATCTTGTGACAAGCCTGGTTTGTTGGCTGAATTGTATCCCTGGCTGCGTCCTCTTCCCCGGCCACGACCTTGCTGTTTTGCCTTGCACGTCTTGGCCCAGTGACCTTCATTCCCACAATTATGAAATTTTCCAGGTAATTTTCCTAATAACTGTTTATCGGAATCCTGGGATTTCCATCCCATAGCCTGTACAGCTGGGACTTTAGCTTCCATATCCCGCTGTAATTTGTTACATCGATCCACCAATGCTGCAAAGGTAGTTTCTCTCCCTTCCCAGTCCGCTAAAACTACCTCAAGCATTTTGGACAGTTCTGGCTTTAGACCTGTCATGAAAGCTGCTTTCAAAGGTCCAAACACGTGTTCATACATTTCTTCATCCGTATTATTCATACCCGAATGTTCTAGCCACGTGCATCTAAACCGCTCGTCATACTCCCGGACCTCCTCTGTTCCTTTCTGTTGGCAGGCTGCAATTTCTCCCCATTCTGTCTTAGCTGGACTGAAGGCTTGCAGCCAGTTTAATCGCCTCCTATCCTGCGTTTAATTCTTGTTCATCCTGCCTCAAAGCTTCTTCTACCTTGTCGTGCAATTTTCTTCCCTGTGTTTTTGGCACCATTATGGTCAAAATTTGCACTCAGTCCCAGGGATGAAGTTGATATATATTTCTTAAGCGGTGCAATTGGTCCCACGTTTTTACTCCCCCTTTCTTAGGATTGGGCAATTCCTTGGACCATTTACCAATTTTCTCTGGCTCAGCCGGATCATGAACTAAATATTCTGCATACACCCTTTTCCTCGTGTTTTTGGTTCCACCCTCATCCGCAGTCTATTCCGATTTGACTACAACTCGTCTTTTTTTAAATGGGGCGAAGCGCACACCTAATTCTTCATCCTCCGACACTGTATCGTCGGAAGATTCAGAATCCGTATCTATTCCTCGGTCGTGTCTTCGGGTTTGTGCTTTTAATTGATCCAAACATGGATACCCTGGGAATTGATCGATACATTTTCCTTTTCCGATTACTGTCTCCTTGACCTAATGTTTTTTTCCATTCGTTAATTTCACCTTAAGATCTTTAACTTCCGCTTCCGCCTTTTCAAGTTGAAGTTTTTTCTGTTGGACCTGTGCACAAACAGCTTGCAATTGGTCCGTTGTACTGGTCAGTTCTCGATCATGTTGGGAACGCATTATAATTTCATTCCGCTTTCGGATCTTTTCCATAACGGCTAGGGACCATCTAGTTCGCTCTTTATTTTTCATACAGGTCGTTTTTCCCCAGACCCTTTTAATCTCGTCCAAGGACCATTATCCTTTGGTGGTTCCGTACTTTTTTTCCATCTTAATACAGGTTTTAGATAAGTCGAGTTGTTGCTTTATGTATTCTTTCAACTGTTGGAGAATTTCATCTATCAAAACCTCAGGTGGCGCCTGCCCACCTTTAACAGTTGTAGGCAATTCTTTGCTCTTATCTGCTGCTGCCATACTACTGATTTCTTTACTGGGGTCTCGAGTCGTAGGCTTTTCAGCCGATCAGTGGGTCGGTGATCAATTCACTAACGCACCGCCGAAGTTAGACGTCTATGGGGCCTCGAGCCGACTACCAACTGGAGGGTTAGCAAAGCGGAGGCTTTCGGAATCGCGTAGAAGGAGAGGCGAATTTAGACTTTTGACCGAGGACTTTTATATAGAGGAGCCCTTACCTCAGTATGTAGGTCCGATGTCCAAAATTCAGTTTCTTCCCTCAGCGATCCTGTTCATGACGCCAAAATTGTTAGATCTCCTAATTTCCAATGAAATACGAACTACGATTGTAGTTTTAATGTAACTTTATTCTGGCAGCAACTTCAAGCTTCTGGCTTTAAGCCAGGCCTTTGTCCTTCTGAGTCCACATGGTCAAAATGTCTGTACTTATACCTGGTTCAATTTACAGAAATGAACTCGCCTCCTTTGACCTTATTGGCTCAATTGATATATTCTTAACCCCGAATTGGCTCACTGTCAAAGGTCCTGAAATGTCAAGTTGATTGATGACTTAATGCAATGTGCTCAGTCGCATGCAGAAATGGGAGTCTGTGTCTTCTCAACCTGTATAAATGCAGCCTGTTTGAATTCTCTATCAGGTTCTGGACTTCCCCAACATTGGGAACATTCTTCCTGCATCTAACCTGTCTAAAGCCCGTCAGAATTTTAAACGTTTCCATGAGGTCCCCTCTCAATCTTCTAAACTCCAGTGAATACAAGCCCAGTTGATCCAGTCTTTCTTGATAGGTCACTCCCGCCATCCCGGGAATCAGTCTGGTGCTTCCCTGCCTGTTGCTCAAGGCCAGGGCAAAACTGTTGTTCTATTCCCGGGACCCCAACCTCACCGAGGAAGCAGTGGTCAGGCAACTGGCACTGGTCCAACGGAATGGAGGAGGGGAGGAGGATAAAACCTCCAAAGGTCGGGTAAATGAAGTAAAAAACAACCCGATTCCCAAAAGGGAATGGCACCAGGAGGGTGGCCGCTCACCTGATAAGGAGGGAGTGTGCTCCGGGTGCGGGAATGCTGGGCATTTTAAAAGGGATTGCAGGAGCCCAGTAAAGAGATATGGGAGGAGAAGCCCTTCAGGAGCCACCCAGAGTGGGGGAAGTGGAGCGAGCTCCTCACCATCCCTTGACGAGATAGTAGCTGCAGTGAGGACAGCACTGGAGGGGACTGGGAAGGTAGCCACAGCAACAGGCAGGGAAGCACCAGACTGATTCCCGGGATGACGGGACTGACCTATCAAGAAAGACTGGATCAACTGGGCTTGTAATCACTGGAGTTCAGAAGAATGAGTGGGGACCTCATGGAAACGTTTAAAATTCTGAGGGGTTTTAGACAGGTTAGATGCAAGAAGAATGTTCCCAATGTTGGGGAAGTCCAGAACCAGGGGACACAGTCTGAGGATAAGGGGTAAGCCATTTAGGACCGAAATGAGGAGAAACTTCTTCACCCAGAGAGTGGTGAACCTGTGGAATTCTCTACCACAGAAAGTAGTTGAGGCCAATTCACTAAATATATTCAACATGGAGTTAGATGAAGTTCCTACTACTCGGGGGATCAAGGGTTATGGCGAGAAAGCAGGAAGGGGGTACTGAAGTTTCATGTTCAGCCATGAACTCATTGAATGGCGGTGCAGGCTAGAAGGGCTGAATGGCCTGCTCCTGCACCAATTTTCTATGTTTCTATGTTTCTATGATGTTAGCCTGGACGAGGACACTGATGTTGGTACGCCTGTCCTCCCAGGGGAGTTGCAGGACCTTGCAGAGACATCTACATTTAATACGATCATGGCTGATCCGATCATGGACTCGGTTGCACTTCCCTGCCCACTCCCCATAACCGCTTATTCCCTTATCGGTTCAGAAACTGTCTATCTGTGGCTTAAATTTATTCAATGTCCCAGGTTCCTCAGCTCTCTGAGGAAGCGAATTCCACAGATTTACAACCCTGTGAGAGAAGAAATTCCTCCTCATCTCCGTTTTAAATGGGCGATACCTTAATCTAAGATTATGCCCCCTAGTTCTAGTCTCCCCTATCAGTGGAAACATCCTCTCTCCATCCATCTTGTCAAACCCCATTATAATCTTACACGGTTTGATAAATCACCTCTCTTTCTTCTGAATTCCAATGTGTAGAGACACAACCTCCTCAACCTTTTCTCATCAGTCAAACCCCTCATCTCCGGAATCAACCTCGTGAACCTTCTCTGAACTGCCTCCAAAGCAAGTATATCCTTTTGTAAATAGGGAAACCAAAACTGCATGCAGTATTCCAGGTGTGGCCTCACCAATAACCTGTATAACTGTAGCAAAACTTCCTTGGTTTTATCCCCTTTGCAATAAAGGCCAAGACTCCATTGGCCTTCCTGATCACTTGCTGTACCTACATACTAACCTTTTGAATTTCATGCATAAGTACCTCCAGGTCCCGCTGTAATGCAGCACTTTGCATTCTTTCTCCATTTAAGTAATAACTTGCTCTTTGATTTTTTTGTGCCAAAGTGCATGACCTCACACTTTCCAATATTATAGTCCATCAGCCAGATTTTTGCCCACTCACTTGGCCATTCTATGTCCTCTTGCAGATTCTGTGCCCTCCTCACACATTGCTTTTCCTCCCATCTTTGTAACGTCAGAAAACTTGGCGAGATTACACTCTGTCCCTTCTTCCAAATCGTTAAAATAGATTGCAAATAGTTGGGGTCCCAGCCACGATCCCTGCGGCAGAGACAGCATGGATTTATGAAGAGGAAGTCATATTTGACAAATTTGCTGGAATTCTTTGAGGATGTAATGAACAGGGTGGATAACGTGGATGTGGTGTATTTGTAATTCCAGTCGGCATTTGACACTAATTAATGATTGCCAAACAGTGAATGAACCATTTATCCCGACGCTCTGTTTTCAATTAGTTAGCCAATCCTCTATCCATGCTAATATATTACCCCGAACCCGGTGAACTTTTATCTTGTGCAGTAACCTTTAATGTGGCACCTTGTCAAATGCCTTGAGTCAGACCTGCCGGTCAAGCCTGCACCCCCCCAAACAAGGGCAACACGGCCCGCGGTTCTCGGGCAACGCAGCTCTCGGGCCCCGAGTCAGGTTCCACTCCCGGCACCAGCAAACCCCAGGGGCAGCGCCTCCCCCACACCAGGAAAACAACAACTTACATTTACACAGCAGGCCCAGCAATTCCCAGCCGCTCTATCAGGGTGGGCGCTGGATGTGGAAGTCACTCCCTGGCCTCCTGTGTGGGTCTGTTTGTTGCATCAGTTTGAGCTGGATGGAGAGGGGGGAGAAGCTGCTCGGATTCATCCCCAGTACTTCTCGGCCCAGTGGGACCAACAATTTCCCATGTGGGCCTGTCGAGGGAGGTGGGTTCCCTTGCCTGAAGGACAGTAATGGCCCAGATGTTTTTCACCGACAATCCGGCAGCTTTCATGGTCACTTTTTTCTCGTGCTGGCCCCACAAATGATCAGATTCATTAAGCTCAATTTCACAATCTGCCTTTGTGTTTTTGTGGGTTCTCTCTCTCACTCCCTTTTTGCTGTTTGAAATTCACTTCACAGGGTGTTAAAAGGGGAGGATTTATAGACTGGAAGCTAAAACCAAACATCACCAAGATCTGACAGTCATTCAATCCATTGGGACTGGAATACCATCAGCTTTTGACCATGGAAGCAGAAACCACTGTTCAAAGTGGGGGGAAACGGTACACGTGCTCTGTGTGTGGACAAGACTTAAGCCAATCATCCAACCTGCAGAGACACAAGCGCAGTCACATTGGGGAGAAACCATTTAAATGTGGGGATTGTGCCAAAAGATTCAACTACCTGTCCCAGCTGGAAACGCATCATCGAATTCACACCGGGGAGAGGCCGTTCACCTGCTTCGACTGTGGAAAGGGATTTACGACATCATCCGACCTGCGGACACATCAGCGAGTTCACACTGGGGAGAGGCCGTTCACCTGCTCCGACTGTGGGAAGGGATTCACTCGTTCATCCCACCTGCGCACACACCAGCGAGTTCACACTGGGGAGAGGCCGTTCACCTGCTCTGGGTGTGGGAAGGGATTCACTGCATTATCCTACCTGCTGGCACATCAGCGAGTTCACACTGGGGAGAAACCTTTTAAATGTTCTCACTGTGAGAAGAGTTTTAAAAGCAAACAGTATCTCCTGAACACAACAGCGAGTTCAGACTGGGGAGAGACCTTTTAAATATTCTGACTGTGAGAAGAGTTTTAAAAGCAAACAGTACCTTCTGACACACCAGCGAGTTCACGCCGCGGAGAGGTCATTCACCTGCTCTGAGTGTGGGAAGGGATTCACCTGGTCATGCCACCTGCGGACACACCAGCGAGTTCATACTGGGCAGAGGCCTTTTAAATGTTCTGACTGTGAGAATAGTTTTATAAGCAAACAATACCTGCTGAGACACCAGCGAGTTCACAAGTGACTGCAGGGGTTGGACTCTGCTATTATTGCTGTTGTTAATCACATCCCGGACTGAATCGTGTTCATTCTGATAGTTGGGGTTTATAACTCCTGTAACGCTGGTGTTAATAACTCTATATAGACATACACATTAGTCTTGCTTTCAGCACATTGCTGTGGATTTTTGTCTTTGCCACCTGAGTGTTTAGCATCACCTGGTTGGAGCTGAGAAAGGACAATCTGGGGGGAGGATATTACAGGGGGAACAGAACTTCAGCCTGGACACAGTCCTTCAGGGCCACATTGAGAGGGGCAAGCAGCACTTTAGTCTTTCTCATCTCTCTTCACTGACAGCAAAGTTGCATGCGGGTTAATCCTGACATGTGTACGGTCCAGATGATACCACACAAGGGTGATTAAAGAGATGGGATGAGCGCTCTGTCAGCCCCTTGCCCATATCTCCAACAGCTCAGTAGTGTCATGGGTTGTTCCCCGAGATTAGAAGGGAGCACATGTAGTTCCCATTTTCCAAATTGGGGACAAATCTGAGCCAGGGAATAAACGCCCATCAACGTGACCTCGATCACCAGGAAGATGCTCGAATATATCCTGAGATGCTGTTTTCATGGGGAAAGTGAAGGGGCCATTAAAAGTACTGAACATGGCTTCCTCAAAATAAGGACTAGTTTGGGTTAGTGAAGAAATAGTTAGGTTGGTGGATGGGGGAATCTGGTTGACATTGTCTACCTTAGTGCTGCCAAACTCATTTTCTATGGTGAGCCTGATCCGATATTCTGGCACTTGGCGCGGGCCACATTCAGCAAAAGCTATTAAAATCGGTAAAAATGAAGATAACTATATCAGAATTTCCATTTCGATTTTATTTACTGGTGCTGCTCCCGATTCCTGCCACCTCTTACCTTGAACATTGGTGAACTGACCCTGCTCAAACCATAACCACAAGGATACCGGTGCATTGTTCTGCTTGTGACACAAGACTGTGTCACTGTCACACACAGGTAGTGTTTCCTTGATTCACTTCTCCATACAAAGACCATCTCTTTACACATACCTTTTCTACACAATTGCAGTAGGCATGAGCAATGACCTGAAGCTTATAAAAGACACACATTTCAATACAACAAACGTTACACTGGGAGAAATGTTCAGTTAGAACATATGAAATAGGAGCAGGAGTAGGATATTTGGACCCTCGAGCCTGCTCTGCCATTTAAGAAGATCATCGCTGATCTGATCATGGACTCAGTTCCACTTCCCTGCCCGCTCCCCATAACCCTTTACTCCCTTATCAATCAAAAATATGTCTATCTCTGCATTAATTATATTCAAAGACCCAGCCTCCACAGCTTTCTGAGGCAGAGGATTCCATAGATTTACAACCCTCAGAGAAGAAATTCCTCATCTCCGTTTCAAATGGGTGGCCACTTATTCTAAGATATGTCCCTAGTTTTAGTTTCCCCTGAGTTGAAATATCCTTCCTTCATCCACATTGTCGAGCCCCGTCATTATCTTCTAAGTTTCGTTAAGATCACCTCTCATACTTCTGAGCTCCAATGTGTATCGGCCCAACCTACTCAACTTATCTTCATAAATCAACCCCCTCATCTCTGGAATCAATGTAGTGAACTTTCTCTGAACAGCCTCCAATGCATGTATATCCACCCTTAAATATGGAGACCAAAATACGAAGTCCATTACAGGCAAAATGCCAAGCAAACCAGCAGCACACTGGCAACTGAACAGTGTCTCAGCGGCCAACAGGCTTTTCTTAAATCGATTTGCTGAGTGGATAAAAATTTAAACCAGGTTTGCAGGCGTGATGCTCTATTCACATATTAAAGGTGGAAGAGATGCTGTGGGACATACGCTAAGTCCAGTAGCTGAAAGTGATTAACAGACTGGGCTTAGTTTTTAGGCATCCCGGGCGTGTTACCAATACCAGCAAAATCGAAGCCCATGAATAACATGGACAGTGGCAGCATGGATATGAAAGTCGCTAAGTGACACAAACAGAGTAGTGGTGAACGGTTGTTTTTCTGACTGGAGGAAGTGGTGTTCCCCAGGAGTCGTTACTAAGTATACTGCTTTTCTTGATCGATATTAATGACTTAGACTTGGGTGTACAGGGCACAATTTCCAACCTTGCAGATGAAACAAAACTTGGAAGGATCGTGAACACTGAGGAGGATAGTGATAGATTCAGAAAGAAATACAGGCTGGTGGAATGGGCAGACATGTGGCAGCCTAAATTTAACATGGAAGAGATAAAAGTGATACATTTTGTTCAGAAGAGGAGAGGCAATATAAACTAAAGGGTACAAATTTAACGGGGTCCATGAACAGAGAGACCCAGGAGTATATGTGCACCAATCACTGAAGGTGGCAGCACAGGTTGAGAAAGCGGTTACAAAGACTTCCGGGATCCTAGGCTTCATGAATAGAGGTATAGAAGTGTGGATATTATGATCGACTTGCATACAATATTGTTTCGGTCTCAATTGGAGGATTGTGTCCAATTCTGGGCACCGCCTTTTAGTAATTATGTGAAGGCTTTGGCGAGGGTGCAGAAAAGATTTACGAGAATGATTCCAGGGATGAGAGACTTCAGTTACGTGGATAGTCTGGAGAAGCTGGGGTTGTTCTCCTCAGAACAGAGAATATTGCGAGGAGATTTGACAGAGGTGTTCAAAATCATGAGGGGTCTGGACAGAGTTGATAGAAACTGTGCCCATTGGCAGTAGCGCCGAGAACCAGAGGACATAAATTTAAGATGATTAGCAAAAGAACCAAAGGCAACATAAGAAAAATATTTTTTACGTAGCTAGTGGTTAGGATCTGGAATGCACTGCCTGAAACGATGGTGGAGGCAGACTCAATCACGGCTTTCGAAAGGGAATTAGATAATAACCAGAAAGAGTGAAATCTGCAGGACTATGGGGAAAGGGAGGGGGAGTGGGATTAGCTGAATCTTTTGCAGATAGCCAGCATAGGCTCAATGGGCCAAATGGCCTCCTTCCGAGCAAAAACCAGTCTCTGATTCTAAGATGATGAAAAACCTGTTGCCCAGGATGCTCCATCTCCCGGGCACTGGGATCTCGTTGGGAGCAGAGACCCTGAAGCCCCACCCACTCTCTGTTCCTGAACCAAGATGGCCGCGCATGAACACTGACCCCGCCCTGCGCAAGATGGCGGCCAGTGACCACGCTCACCTGGGACTGTCGGCTCTAATTCGGGGCCTGAGGCCGACACCGGGTGTTGACAGAGCTTCCCAGCCCACCCATGGGTCCAAATCCTGCCCTGCGGCCACAATCCCCTCCTGTTTCCCGGAACTGGCTGTCCGACCGAAGTCCGCCTCCACTGCCTGCGCAGACAGTGAGGGAGATGCAGACTCGGCCCTGCCCACTGGGGGCCGCAAGCCCCGCCTGCTGAGCCAACCCCGCCCCTCGCACACTCCGATTGGTTAAAGGACCAACCGCCTGGTCGGTCCTCCAGCCCTGCACTGCGCTCTTCGCTCTTCCTATTGGTCGAGAGGCACGTCAATCTGTCGGGCATTGTGAGCTGAGCATGCGCGGTGGGTGAGAGATGGGCGGGAGGGAGGGAGCGGGTTAATAAACCCCGGGGGGGGGGGGACGCGTGTTAATGAACCCCGGGGGTGGGGCGGGAGGGGGACGCGAGTTAATAAACCCCGGGGATGGGGCGGGGGGGGGGACGCGGGTTAATAAACCCCGGGGGTGGGGCGGGGGGTGGACGCGGGTTAATAAACCCCGGGGGTGGGGCGGGGGGGGGGACGCGGGTTAATAAACACCGGGGGTGGGGCGGGGGGGGGACGCGGGTTAATAAACCCCGGGGGCGGGGGAGGGGGACGCGGGTTAATAAACCCCGGGGGTGGGGCGGGGGGGGGGGGGCGCGCGTTAATAAACCCCGGGGGTGGGGAAGGAGGGAGCGGGTTAATAAACCCCGGGGGTAGGGTGGGGGGGGGGACGCGGGTTAATAAACCCCGGAGGTGGGGCGGGGGGGGACGCGGGTTAATAAACCCCGGGGGTAGGGCGGGGGGGGGGGACGCGGGTTAATAAACCCCGGGGGTGGGGAAGGAGGGAGTGGGTTAATAAACCCGGGGGGGGGGACTCGGGTTAATAAACCCCGGGGGTGGGGAGGGAGGGAGCGGGTTAATAAACCCCGGGGGTAGGGCGGGGGGGGGGGGCGCGGGTTAATAAACCTCGAGGGTGGGGCGGGGGGGGGACGCCGGTTAATAAACCCCGGGGGTGGAGAGGGAGAGAGCGGGTTAATAAACCCCGGGCGTGGGGCTGGGGGGGGGACGCGGGTTAATAAACCCCGGGGGTGGGGAGTGAGGGAGCGGGTTAATAAACCCCGGGGGTAGGGCGGGGGGTGGGCGCGGGTTAATAAACCCCGGGGGGGGGAGGGAGGGAGCGGGTTAATAAACCCCGGGGGTGGGGAGGGAGGGAGCAGGTTAATAAACCCGGGGGTGGGGCGGGGGGGGGGACGCGGGTTAATAAACCGCGGGGGTGCGGAGGGAGGGAGCGGGTTAATAAACCCCGGGGGTAGGGCGGGGGGCGGGGACGCGGGTTAATAAACCCCGGGGGTGGGGCGGGGGGGGGGACGCGGGTTAATAAACCACGGGGGTGGGGAGGGAGGGAGCGGGTTAATAAACCCCGGGGGTGGTGAGGGAGGGCGGTCGCGGGTTAATAAACCCCGGGGGTGGGGCGGGGGGGGGATGCGGGTTAATAAACCCCGGGGGTGGGGCGGGGGGGGACGCGGGTTAATAAACCACGGGAGTAGGGCGAGGGGGACGCAGGTTAATAAACCCCGGGGGTAGGACGGGGGGGATGCGGGTTAATAAACCCCTGGCGTAGGCGGGGGGGGGACGCGATTTAATAAACCCCTAGGGTAGGGCGGGGGGGTACGCGGGTTAATAAACCCCGGGGGTGGGGCAGGGGGGGGGACGCGGGTTAATAAACCCCGGGGGTATGGCGGGGGGGACGCGGGTTAATAAACCCCGGGGATGGAGTGGGGGGGGAGGACGCGGGTTAATAAACCCCTGGGGTGGGGCGGGGGGGGGGACGCGGGTTAATAAACCCCGGGGGTAGGGCGGGGGGGGACGCGGGTTAATAAACCCCGGGGGTAGGGCGGGGGGGGGACGCGGTTTAATAAACCGCGGGGGTAGGGCGGGGGGGGACGCGGGTTAATAAACCCCGGCGGTGGGGCGGGGGGGACGCGGGTTAATAAACCCCGGGGGTAGGGCGGGGGAAGACGCGGGTTAATAAACCCCGGCGGTGGGGTGGGGGGGGGACACGGGTTAACAAACCCCGGGGGTAGGGCTGGGGGGGACGCGGGTTAATAAACCCCGGGGGTGGAGAGGGAGAGAGCGGGTTAATAAACCCCGGGGGTAGGGCTGGGGGGGGCGACGCGGGTTAATAAACCCCGGGGGTGGGGAGGGAGGGAGCGGGTTAATAAACCCCGGGGGTGGGGAGGGAGGGAGCGGGTTAATAAACCCCGGGGGTGGGGAGGGAGGGAGCGGGTTAATAAACCCCGGGGGTGGGGAGGGAGGGAGCGGGTTAATAAACCCGGGTGTGGGGCGTGGGGGGGGACGCGGGTTAATAAACCCCGGGGGTGCGGAGGGAGGGAGCGGGTTAATAAACCCCGGAGGTAGGGCGGGAGAGAGCGGGTTAATAAACCCCGGGGGTGGGGCTGGGGGGGACGCGGGTTAATAAACCTCGGGGGTGGGGAGGGAGGGAGCGGGTTAATAAACCCCGAGGGTAGGGCGGGGGGGGGGCGCGGGTTAATAAACCCCGGGGGTGGGGAGGGAGGGAGCGGGTTAATAAACCCCGGGGGTGGGGAGGGAGGGAGCAGGTTAATAAACCCGGGGGTGGGGCGGGGGGGGGGACGCGGGTTAATAAACCCCGGGGGTGCGGAGGGAGGGAGCGGGTTAATAAACCCCGGGGGTTAGGCAGGGGGCGGGGACGCGGGTTAATAAACCACGGGGGTGGGGAGGGAGGGAGCGGGTTAATAAACCCCGGGGGTGGGGCGGGGGGGGGACGCGGGTTAATAAACCACGGGGGTGGGGAGGGAGGGAGCGGGTTAATAAACCCCGGGGGTAGGGCGGGGGCTGGGGACGCCGGTTAATAAACCCCGGGGGTGGGGAAGGAGGGAGCGGGTTAATAAACCCCGGGGGTAGGGCTGAAGGGCGGTCGCGGGTTAATAAACCCCGGGGGTAGGGCTGAAGGGCGGTCGCGGGTTAATAAACCCCGGGGGTGGGGCGGGGGGGGGATGCGGGTTAATAAACCCCGGGGGTAGGGCGGGGGGGGACGCGGGTTAATAAACCCCGGGGGTAGGGCGGGGGGGACGCGGGTTAATAAACCCCGGGGGTAGGGCGGGGGGGAAGCGGGTTAATAAACCCCGGGGGTAGGGCGGGGGGGGGACGCGATTTAATAAACCCGTAGGGTAGGGCGGGGGGGTACGCGAGTTAATAAACCCCGGGGGTGGGGCGGGGGGGGGGTCGCGGGTTAATAAACCCCGGGGGTAGGGCGGGGGGGACGCGGGTTAATAAACCCCGGGGGTGGGGTGGGGGGGGAGTACGCGGGTTAATAAATCCCGGGGGTGGGGCGGGGGGGGACGCGGGTTAATAAACCCCGGGGGTAGGGCGGGGGGGGGACGCGGGTTAATAAACCCCGGGGGTAGGGCGGGGTGGGGACGCGGTTTAATAAACCCCGGGGCTGGGGCAGGGAGGACGCGGGTTAATAAACCCCAGGGGTGGGGCGGGGGGGGGGACGCGGGTTAATAAACCCTGGGGGTAGGGCGGGGGGGGACGCGGGTTAATAAACCCCGGCGGTGGGGCGGGGGGGGGACACGGGTTAATAAACCCCGGGGGTGGGGCGGGGGGGGGGACGCGGTTTAATAAACACCGGGGGTGGGGCGGGGGGGGGACGCGGTTTAATAAACCCCGGGGGTGGGGCGGGGGGGGGGACGCGGGTTAATAAACCCCGGGGGCGGGGGGGGGGTGGACGCGGTTTAATAAACCCCGGGGGTGGGGCGGGGAGGGGGACGCGGTTTAATAAACCCCGGGGGTGGGGCGGGAAGGGGGACGCGTTTTAATAAACCCCGGGGGTGGGGCGGATGGACGCGGGTTAATAAACCCAGGTGGTGGGGCGGGGGGGACGCGGGCCTCACACAGCCCGAATGGTGGCCCAGAGAAAACACTCGGCATCATCCGCTTCACACACCCGCTGTGGGCCTCAGGCCCCGAACAAGAACCGCGGGCAGATGCCTCCGACCTGAAACATTTCCATGTAAGTCCCTGTTCCCGGAGGAGCGTGAGATTCCGGTGGGGAGACCTTCTCTTCCCGCAATGCAAAGCGCGCTCCCGTCCTCAAGGTTCCCACGCAGGAGATGCAGTGACGTGTGACTGCTCAACCAATCAGGTAAAGTATTCTCAATTAACAGTAAGCGGATCTCCCTACCTCCGAATTCTCATTGCTGTTCATTGAGAAAAACAGCAAACACAATAAAACCAAATAAAACATTATAAACACACCGTAATTGAAATTAAAGTTAATAAATATATTAGGGAAAAAAACATTTGCGAGTTTTTAAAAAGGTTTTTTAAATTATGGTTTAAAATAATCTAGTGGGCAGGGTTTATAAAAAAAATAAAGTTTTTAAAAAAATTTTACTTTCTGTTTTAAGTGTGTTTTAAAACACTTACACCTGTAAAAGTAGGCTATGCTCCTGTTTTTATCTGGTGCAAGAGGGTTGAGGACATTTGCTGGGCAAGATATGGGTAAATCCTTCAAGCTTGCCCATGCAAATGTCCTCGCTCCCGATATGCGTTGGATCTGTCAAGCGCATTGTGTGCTGGAAAACGGCTTTTGCGATGCCTTCCCGGGTCCTTGCACACTCCGTACGGACCCGGGGAGGCCAGGATTTTCAGGCCAATGTTGTGAGTTTATATCCTGGAATTTTGATGGCTTTTGTAAACTCATGTTACAGGCTGTGAGAAGGGCAGCATTTGCAGACTGCACACTCAAACCCAACATCACATTAAGGTCTGACAGAATCACTCCATTCACCAGGGCCACAATATCATCGGCCTTTGATGTGGAAGATTAAACGTTTGTTTTGTTTGTGGGAAAAGATTTCAAACATCAGTGTGACGGGAAAAGTAACGAGACTCTCCCACACACACACAAACAGACACGAGTGAGAGTGTTCCAGTGTACTGCCTGTGGAAAGAGCTTTAATCAGTTACACAATCTGAAAAAACATCGCACCATTGACAGCGGGGTGAAACCGTACACGTGTATTGTGTGTGGACCAGGCTTCAACCGAATGTCCAACCTGAAGAGACACAAAGACACCCGCACCACGGAGAAACCGTGAAATATGGGGACTGTAGGAAGAGATTCATTTACCAGTCCCAGCTGGAAATTCATCGACGCAGTCACACTCGGGAGAGGCTGTTCAGTTGCTCTTACTGTCTGAAGACTTCCATAAAAATCATCGTACCTGCGAAACACCAGCAAATTTATACTAGGGAGAAGCCGTTCACCTGCTTAGTGTGGGAAGGGATTTTCTCAATACAACCACACCCTGGCACACCAGCGAGTTCACACTGGCGAGTGATCGTTTCTGTGCTCTATCTCAGCAAAGACATTTGCTCACTCACCCAACCTACTGAAATACCAGCGAGTTCACACCATGGAAAGGTCATTCACCTGCTCCGTATGTGGGAAGGGATTCACTCGTTCATCTAACTTGCTGACCCACAAGCGAGTTCACCCTGGAAAAAGCCGTCTCCTGCTCGGTGTGTGGGATGAGATTCACTCAATCATCCAACCTCAGGACACACCAGCTTCTTCACACCGATAAAGTACCTTTTAAATGTTCTGACTGTGGGAGGAGCTTTCAAAGCACAAAGAATCTGCTGACACACCACTGAATTCACACTGGGGAGAGACCGTTCACCTGCCGTGAGTGTGCAAAGGGATTCACTAATTTTTCCAACGTGCTGACACACCAGCGAGTTCACAAGTGATTCAGGGGTTGGATTCTGCTGTTACTGTTAATCAAATCCAGGCTTCAACCATGTTCATTCGGGCAGTTGGGGTTTGGTAAAGCTGATGTGAGTAATCCCTATAACTGTGCTGGAGTTTAATCTGTATCAATGTCAAATAAATCAGGTTTGTTTCACACACACTCAGTGTGTCGAGTCCTTGATGTCTCGACACTAAGACGAGCTGATTGAGCACTTGTTACAAACTGTGTGGAATCCATTTCAGAACTGAGTTCCCACAACTTTTTAAAAGATGTATCTGCAAGATGTCCAAGTCTGACAGGAGGTAAATGTTTCTCATATCACAGGATCCAGTCCAACCATCCAGGAAAGTGAGTCCCTGTAATATTGGATTTTAACCTGTGGGAAAAATTCTGATAATCTGTTATTGTCACAGGGTAAAGCAGCATTGTTGGTTTAACATCAATTTAGTCAAACTCAATGGGCAATCCAATCTCCAAAGGGGATTATCTCCTTAAAGCTGATGGTATCGGCAGTTCTGAATCTCATTTCTCACTGTGAGGTGTCAGAATGAGAAGCTTTAACAACAACTGATGTTTCACAAATGGATTTCTCACCAGACCAAAGGATATTGGTGGAGTTTAATGGGCTGTTTGTGTCACTGGGCTACAGGAGGCTATTTTTAACAGAAGGAAAGCTGGTGACAGCAAACAGACAGTTTAACAGCCTGTCCATGGTCCACGCTAACCCCACCTTCAATCTCTCACTATTTATGGACATTGCTGCAGTAATTGCTCCTCTGACATTTTCTCCCTTGTCCCTCCTGCAGCCCTAATACACGGCCCTACACAACATCTCTCCCCGACATCCTCACTGTGCTGGAATCCACAACAGTCTCCCCATCTGCTCCTTGTTCTCTACCTGGATCCTAAAACTACTGAACTCAGGCTGCCCCTCCTGAAGTCTACAGGCTATAACACTGAAGCTTGGTGTCCCTCAGTCCTGTCTCCTTGATTTATCTACCCTTCTCTCCTACTCTTTCCGCCTTGGTTATGTTCCACAATCTGGGCCCTGGCCCTTCTCCGGGGATTCGAAAGAGAGTAAACTTCCCTCTGCACTGTTCCAACAAACACTCGCAGGGCAGGTACAGCACGGGTTAGATACAGAGTAAAGCTCCCTCTACACTGTCCCATGAAACACTTCCAGGGCAGGTACAGCACGGGTTAGATACAGAATAAAGCTCCCTCTCCACAGCACATCAAACACTCCCAGGGCAGATACAGCACGGGTTAGATACAGAGTAAAGCTCCCTCTACACTATCCCATCAAACATTCTCAAGACATTTACAGATACAGAGTAAAGCTCCCTCATCACTGTTCAATCAAACACTCCCAGAGCAGGTATAGCTCAGGTTAGATACAGAGTAACGCTCCCTCTAAACTGTCCCATCAAACAGGCCCAGGGCAGGTAGAGCATGGGATGGATGCTGATGTGAGCATTGAGGTTGGGTGTCACTGGTGCCAACCTGTTGTGTTTGCAAAATCACAAATGGGGCATACCTGTGTGAAGTAATATGAGAATCCAAAGAAATTCACTTTGAATGGGCACAGAGACTCTTTCCGTTTAAACAGCAACAGAGACTGTGTAAAACTAAGAAAGAAGCATTAATGCACGATTAAAAGTAAACCGGATGATGGCACCATTAAATAGCGCTCCACAAGCCGACATCCGACTGAACGGCGACTGCTGAAGCTGTTGGGTCAGAACCAGGGGGCGAGAGCCAATGTTTGAGCCGGGGCGCTGTGCACGGCGATAACATCAGCATCACGGAGCGCAGCAAAGTGAGGCGCAACGTGTTACCGCCACCTCAAAACTGCCGACAGGTTTAGCAGGAGGTGCTGTTCTCACCGCGTCTGGTCACAAACTCATTTAAACCCCGTTATCGCCAGCCAGGGGCACTGACAGGAGACCCAAAGGAGCAAAATTGCACTCCTCTCCCTTTAAACAAGGACAGAGATAATGCAAATTGAAACAGGCACAGAGACCCCCCAAGTCGCTGGAGAAATACCACCAACGCTGTCTCCGCAATCTCCTACACATCCCCTGGGAGGACAGACACACCAACGTCAGTGTTCTCGATCAGACCAACATCCCCAGCATCAAAGCGCTGAGCATACTGGACCAGCTCCGCTGGGCAGGCCACATTGTCCACATGTCCCACACGAGACTCCCAAAGCAAATGCTGTACTCGGAGCTCCGACACGGCCAGCGAGCCCCAGATGGGCAGAGGGAACGTTACAAGGATATCCTCAAAGCCTCACTGATAAAATGTAACATCCCCACCGACACCTGGGAGTCCCTGGTCACAGACCGTCCAAAGTGGAGGAAGTGTATCCGGGAGGGCACTGACCATCGCCGAGAGTGTGCAGAAATCAAGCTCAGGCAGCGGAAAGAGTGAGTGGTAAACCTGTCCCACCCTCCCTTTCCCTCAACCACTGTCTGCCCCACCTGTGACACACACTCTCATTCCATTGGGCTGTTCAGTCACCTGACAATTCACCTTTACACTGGAAGCAAGTCTTCCTCCATCCCCAGGGACTTCCCACCATGATGATGATGATGATGATGATGAAAGAGGCACAGTGATACTGCCCCTTTAAACAGACACAACTCTTTTAGAGGAGACACATAAACATTAGGTCAAGTGACCCCCGATCTGGGGGACACTCCAAACATTTTTCAACTGCCCCTTTTTTTGGTTTTTTTGGTGTTTTTTTTAAAATTTTTTTTTTTGTTTCCATTTGTGATTTTATTGGGCAATAAAATCATAAATTTTTACAAGTGCCCCCTATAAATGGGGAGGGGGACACTAAAAAAACCCGGCAATTAAAACAAATTAAACTTTAAAACATAAAATCAAATTAAAATTTGGTTGCCGGTGATGATGATGCACTCCAGTGTCACCGGCGCCAACATCTCACGGAAGGCCGGGAGCATGCCGGTGGACACCGCGTGCTCCATCTCTAAGGACACCCTGGCGCGGATGTACGCGGAGAAGAGCGGCAGAAAGTCAGGCTGAACGACCCCTCCGACCGCCCGCTGCCTCGACCGGTTGATGGCACCCTTGGCCGTGCCCAGGAGCAGTCCTACGAGGATGTCCTCGGAACTACCCGCTCCCCACCGCACAGGGTGCCCAAAGATCAGGAGTGTGAGACTGAAGTGCAGCCAGAAATTCAGGAGCAGCCCCTTTAAATATTGGAACGGGGGCTGCAACCTTGTACATTCAATAAAAACGTGCAACATGGACTCTTCCAGACCGCAGAAATTGCAGGCGGCCTGGGAGCCCGTGAACTGGCTTAAACATTTGTTGCACGGCACTGCTCCGTGCACCACCCTCCAGGTCAAGTCCGCGATAAACAGTGGGTGGACTCCTGCGTAGAGTGCACTCCATCGGGGACCCCCGCCTCCTCCGGATGGCAAGATGGTACGCCATGGCGTGTCCGGACAGCAGGCGAGGATGGCAAAGTTGAGAGTGTGCAGGAGCAGCCCGTACAGGAAAACCATCCGTGCGGAACTGAAAGGCACGGAGGGGATTTCCCCCAGGCGGCTCAAGTTTGAGGCGCCGGCTCCTGAGGGAGGTTCCGCGGTTTGGCGCCGATGAGTAATTCCGTCCGGACGGGGGTCAGTTCGGACGGGATCTTCCCACGTCCATGAGCCTCCTCGACACACCAAACGGAGACAGGGCCCAAAGATGTTTTTAGCGACTCGATGGCATCGGCCACGCGGCGGACGTCGGCCGAATTTAGGCGCCTTGCCAGCAGGTCTGGCGCCATCCAGCCCACTCCTCCGCCATTGAGCAGGTCCCTGACCCTGGTCACCTCACCAGCCACAGCCTTTTCGTCTGTCCGCCACCTAAAACCTCGGTCGTGGAGGTACGGATTCCCGAGCAGCGGCTCCTGCAGGAAAGCCGCCACTCCAGGCAATGGAGAGCTGCGCTTGGTGGAGACTTTGTTCCAGACTCTGGTGAGTTCCTTGTAAAAGACAGGCAGCTCCTGGACGGCGGTCCTGATGCCCCCCGAGCTCACAAACAGGAGCTGCGTGTCGTATTTGAGGCCGTGCTGCAGGCGGAAGAAATACGTTGCCAGCGCACGCCACCTAGGAGGGGGCTCGATGTAAAGGTATCTCTGCAGGGTCTGAAGAAGGAAACTCGCTAACTGGGTGCTGATGCACACCAACGACTGACCGCCCTCCATAAGCGGGAGACTCAAGACCACGGCAGAGACCCAGTTCTTCCTATTGTTCCAGAAGAAGTCCACCAGCTCCTTCTGTATCTTGGCGACAAACGCAGGAGGAGGGGTCAAAGTGACCAGCCGGTACCACAGCATAGCGGCCACCAGCTGGTTTAGGACTTGCGATCGACCCCTGTAGGACAGCACTCGGAGCAGTCCTGTCCAGCGTCCTAGGCGAGCAGCGACCTTGGTCTCCAGCTCTTGCCAGTTTGCCGGCTAGGCTTCCTCGTTGGGGCTAAGGTTGACTCCCAGATAGAGGAGGTGGGTCGTGCTCCAGGCAAAAGGCCTGAGCTCCTCCGGCAGGAAGTCCCCCCACCACTGACTCAACAGGAGTCTGGAACATTTCTCCCAGTTGATCCTGGCAGAGGATGCGGCCGAGTAAATCTCCTGGCACTCACGCATCCTCCGCAGGTCAGCGGGATCCTCTACTTTGAGGAGCACGTCATCGGCGTAAGCCAAGAGGACGACCTCCACGCTCGGCTCTTGCAGAGCCAGTCCCGTCAACCTCGTCCGCAGGAGGCACAGGAAAGGCTCCACGCAAATGGCATATGACTGGCCGGATATGGGGCATCCCTGCTTCATCCTTCTCCGAAAGCGAAGGGGCGCCGACAAGGACCCGTTAACCTTAATCAGAAACTCCGCCGCTGCGTAATAAGTCGGATCCGAGCGACGAAATGCATCCCGAACCTGAAAGCGCGCAGAGTTCCAAACAGATAATCGTGATCCACCCTGTCGAACGCCTTCTCTTGGTCGAGAGATGGGAACGCGATCGACAGACCAGCCTCCTGGGAATAATGGATGAGGTGCCGGACCAGATCGACGTTATCATGGAGTGTCCGGCCCGGACCGTGTAGGACTGGTCGGGGTGGATCATATGGTCCAGCACGACGCCAATGCGAGCAGACATCGCCCTGGAGAAGAATTTGTAGTTCGTGCTGAGGAGGGAGACCGGGCGCCAGTTCTTAAGGAGGCGGAGATCACCCTTCTTCAGCAGCAGGATGATGACTGCTCTGCGCCAAGAGAGGGGCATCTCGCCGGTCGCCAGACTTTCCCCCAGGACCCGCGCGTAGTCGCCCCCCAGCACGTCCCAGAATGCCCTGTGGAACTCCACGGTCAGCCCGTCCAGCCCCGGGGATTTTCGCCTCGAGTGCAGGTCGTGAGCGCCGGTCATCTCCGCCAGGCTTCGCGAAGCTTCCAGATTTTCGGCGCCTTCCGGGCTGACCTTCAGCAGGTCCTCCCACAACACTCTACCACTCTACGCTCTTCCTCGCTGGACAGCTCCGGAGAGAATAGAGCCCCGTAATAGTCTCGGGCCCTGTTGATGACGCCCTCCGTATCCGAGACGAGAGAGCCGTCATCGGCCAGCAGTGTCAAGTGCTGCTGAGTGAGAACCTATCTTTTTTCCAACGAGTAGGAGAAGGGGGAGCAGCGGTCCAGATCCCGCAGGAACCGGATCCGCGACCTCACGAATGCGCCTCGGGACCCGACGAGCTGCACGTCCTTCAGCGCGTCCTTCTTCGCTTCGTAATCCGTCCACAGGACCGGGTCCTCGACGACTTGACCGAGACGGGATTCCAGGTCGAGCACCTCTTTTTCTAGGCGCCCGACCCTAGCCGCCTGCCTCTTGGTCGACCCCCTCGCATACTCTTGACAGAAGACATGGACGTGAGCCTTGCCCACGTCCCACCATAGCCTCAAGGTGGGGAAGCCCCCCTGCTTCTTTCTCCAGTCGGCCCAGAAACGACGCAATGAGTCCTGGAACCGCTCGTCCTCCAGCAGCTGGTTGTTAAAATGCCATTACGCGGACCCCGTCATCGCGCGGAGCGACGCGAGCTCCGCCCACACTAGGTGGTGGTCCGAACACTGCACCGGCCGCACGGAGGCCGCCGGGACGCAGGAAACATATGCCTGAGACACGTAAAGGCGGTCGACTCTGGACCATCCTACTCCAGGTCTCACCCAAGTAAAGGTGCTGGAGTCGGGATGGACATTTCGCCAAAGGTCCACCAAGTCGAAGGACCCGACCAGGTCCCTCAACTTCTCGATCACCATCATGCTCTGTGGGGCACCGGAGCGGTCCCTCGCCTCGAGGGTGCAGTTAAAATCCCCCCCGAGGGCAATGCAGTCGCTGACGTCGACGGATCCAAGAAGAGCGGACACTTCTTTGAAGAAGCACGTTTGCTGCGGGCCGGTCTGAGGGGCGTACACGTTCAAGATATGGAGTGGCACGTCCCCCAGGCGAACCGTGATGTGCAGCAAGTGGCCTGGCACGGGCTCCTCGAAACCCAAGATCTCCGGCTGAAAATGCAGGGCCAGAAGATGGCCATCCAACAAGAAGTGGTGGTGAGGTGTCTTATGCGGACCTCTCCTAAATATTCCAGAGCCACGTGGCTTTGTCTCGTGGAACAGTGTGGGTTTCTTGCAGGAAGCACACCGCATATTTCCACTCCCGCAGGAGCGAAAAATTGTTAAATCTACGGTGTGCCTCTCTGCTGCCGTTGATGTTGAGGCTGGCTATGGTTATCTTCATGACAAAAGCAGAGTGCAACCTCCACCCAACCTATTGTGGGGGGGAGTGGAGTCGTCTGTTGACCTCCACTCCCTCAGCAACCCAGCGAGGAACGTTTTGAACCGGCGCAGCTCAAGTCTTTGCACATTTGATAAGGGCCCGCCCGCGGCCATAGTTTTAGTGGCGGCGCTTACGGACGTGATGAGCAACATCGGCTCGGACCAATTTTCCAGAGCCAGATGGGCTCGGTTGCGGTGACCCTGGCTCTGGACCAAAAAGTTCCTGAGCTCCTTGACAGGAATGAGGGGGGACTTAGCGGCGGGCGCGAGGAGATCCACCACCTCACTGGCGATGGATTCCATTTCTTCTCCCGCATCCTCCACAGAGTCCCGGTCCCCCTCCGGGAGGTCGCCATCAGCAGCCGGCCTGTCAACCGCACGAGGTACAGCAAACGGCCGGGCCGCTCCATCCGGCCCTCGCTCTGCTCCGTTCCCACCCCCAGGATCTTCGGCAGAGGAGTCCCCACTGGGCTCTTTTAACTGTGGTGCTGGGTCAGGAAGCGGCAGCAGAAGACGTTCCTCCTCCGCCACAGGGACTGGGGAACATGGAGAGACCTGGTAAAAGAAATTCTCCAGGTCCTCCAATTCCCCCAGCCCCAAAGTTGGGGGCGAGGATTGGTGTTCTTCTCCCCCCCCCCGCCGCAACCCTCCGGCCCAGCGTGTGGATTATTCATAAAAATTTATAAAATGTCCTTTTTCTGCCGAATCGAGCAAGTCCCCGGGGTTGTTGATTGTTTCGTGGGCGGGTTCAGGTTCGGCCTTTTCAGCCCCGCCCGCGTCAGTCCCCAGGACGTTCGGCTGGCGGCAACGCATTCCTCTGCCGGTGCCACGCCCCCCACGACAGGCAGATCTTTCTTGCCATCCCCAGGAGGCAGAGGCTGGGCAGCCTCGACTGTCTCACCCTCCCAGGGGACAGATTCCTCCCGCCTCCGGCGCAGTTTGTGGGCGCTGGTGGGGGACGCGGGACGAAGGTATGTTGTTCCCCTCCGCTTCATTGGAGCGGCGCCTCCTTTTTTTTCATGTCTGCCGAGGCCTCCCGCACCACTCCCCCCTTTTGTTTTTCTTGCCTGCTCCCGAGCCCCCCTGCGGTATTGGTCGAGGGCTCGGGCACAGGCTCACGGCACCCCGCGCTCGCCGGTGACAGGCTTGCACTGAGCGCGGTGATTGGACTCTCTGGCGCATTGAGGGGACCCGCCTTGAGGTTTTTAGTCTTCCTCCGCGCCTTCTTTCCACCCGAACACTCTCTCTCCCCCATGCCGGAGGCCGTGAAAACAAATGCCTCCGACGATGCCGAAGCACCTACGGCTCCCGGTATGCTCATGCTACTAGGGGGAGGCGTGGCGGCTGCGCCAGCCTTGGCCGCCTTTGGTGGTTTGGCGGCCTTGGAGGCGGGGCAGTTCTTACGAACGTACCCCACCTCCCTACAGGCATGTCACCGCGCGCCGTCCGACGTCAAGAAGACGCGGTAGGCAGTCCCCTCATGCACCACATTGAATGATCCCTCCGGCGTCACCTCCCGCGCCAGCTGGACAAAGAGCTGGCGGCGGAAGGAGAACACGTGGCGCAGGCTGCTCTCCCTGAGGCCGAGCGCTATGGGGTTAATCCCTGACTTACCTCCCCCAGTTGGTGTAGGTGAGGGAGGAGGAGCTCAGTGAGAACAAACGGCGGGATGTTTGAGAGAATGACCCTCTGCGCAGTGGCCTCGAGAGGGTCCATCGACAGGAACGTCCCGCCCACCGTGTGCCCCTTTTCGAGGGCCAGGGACACCGCCCGCTCCGAACCCAGGAAGAACAAAGCCTTCCCAGACATTTTGATTCTGCGACAATGGCCGAGGGGACGACTACCCCAGCTATCGCCCGCAGGCACTCCTCAATGCTCATTGTGGGATGAGTGTAGTTATTGACCCCATATTTCTTAGTTATTAGTCTAAATGGTGGCAGGGCAGCAGGAGGCGCAGGAGGCGCTGTGGCTATGGATGCCGCCTGCGCATAAGTCTTCGCTGGCCCTGTCACCGGCGTGGATGGTGTCGCCATCACGGGGTCGCTTTAAGTTCTGCACTCACCCCAAAGTCACAGGCCTTAATGTTCTTAACGGGCTCGTTTAATATATGAGCAGAGGGAGCTCTTAAGGAGGCACACCTCTCCCCCAGTTAACGATTTGGGGAGGGGCCTTTCTCACTCTGCTCAGTTGTCTTAATTTGTTTAGTTAAAGAGGAAAGGGGCTCTCAGAGAGAGAGAGGGGAGAGACAGAGATAGTGACAGAGTGAGAGAGCGAGGGGGTGGGAAAGAGGGAAGCTGTGAGGGCAACTCTCCCCTCACAGCGATGAGCAGCTGTTGCTGGGATGTACCCCCCAGATGGTGAAAGGACAAAGTCTTAAGAATGGTCTTCGGGTGGAGGGAGAAGATGTCTTCACCTGTGGCAACTGGAGCCACCCAGGCACAGTACTCCAAACGATGCTAATTGGGGTGATTAACAAATCTTCAGCAAGGTAGCTCCAGCTATCCCAGGCTAGGCAATGGGGGAGGGGTGCTTCAGTAGTGTGTGGGGCCGAGTTTTTAGCAAGACCCCCACACACACTTCCACACACACACAACACCGCGATGTTCCGGGCCTCAAATACATCTTCTTTCCTCCCCTCACTGATAAAACAAAGTCTTTAGGGGAATGCACCAGTACACCCATCTGTCAAAGATTGTAGAATCTCCCTCCTTCCACACTGGATGGATATAGAATTGTTCATTTCCCGCTCTCTCCAACTCTCTCTAGTACTGATAAAGATGCTGTTTTCTGCTCTCCTCCTCTCCCTCTGGATGGTGAATTGTAGTAAGCCCCTTCCTCCTCTTCCTGGGCTGGTTCTCAGGGTTCACAGGTCTACAGGCATTTGCCTTTTGCCCATCTCAAGGCGACAGAACCGTTCTGTCTGTCTGTTCCTGCTCATGAGCATTTACGGGAACAGGCCTCCGGTTCATCGCTTATCAGCAAACCAAGAAACACAAATAAACAGAAAGATGTGCCTCTCCACCCCGTCGGCAAAGAAGCAATAACTTTTTTATTCCAAATAATTCTCAAACCTTGCGATTCTGTGTGGATTTGTTTCATTATAAAGATTTGATTTTACACGTGACTAAAAACCGAATAAAAATTATGAAAAACACTGGGATCGAACCCGCGACTTTGGCGTTATTAGCACCACGCTCTAACCAACTGAGCTAACCGGCCACAAATTGTGTTAAAGTTGCGTGAAAGCCAGTCTGAGGGGATTGTGTTTCCGACTCACACTGGGTGACAGATTTACTGCAAAAACATTGAACACATCACATCGCTTAAACATTGTTCACTGTTCCTCTACAACACTGCGCAGAGTGTAAATAGAACGTAACAGAAAAAGAGCGCTAAATCTAAAAACAATTCATGTTGAAAGTTATTATCACGCAATCGCTGAACAGCCCACTGTCCCGATATAAAATCAGCCACTCCCCTCAGAATGAAGGGAACGCGAAATAACCAAAAATTGCTGAAACACGGGATTGAGCCATGAACCATCTGGATCTTCAGTCAAACGCCTTCCCAAATGAACTATTTCGGTCTGACAGTGAACGAAGCAAAGTTTTCTCACACCTTTTTGAAAGAAAACCTGACCCCGGAAGGAATTGCCCCACCCACTCTGTCCTCGTTTCGGGACAATGGGTCCCAAACACATCTCAGAGCTCAGGTTGTGTCAATGTAAAGTATAATGATACCGAAAATCTTAATGCTCATGTTCCGTTATCAGTGCCCACGATCCAGGCAATGGTCTTGTAGACGTTGCTAAGTTCAAAATGTGTATTTTTTCGCACTGGCAATGAATTAACTGATATCTGTGCTGTGATCAACTAGGTTACTTAGGGTGATGTCGTGCAAGAACGTAATGGAAGCCTAATTATAACGGTGATTGTTCTCACACTGCAGTTAAATGTTGGCAAATTTACAGTGTCAATCAGCAATTCAATTCCACATGTTGATTTAATGTTCTGCTGAAGTGTTCATAAAGAAAGAAAGCTTGCACAACAGACACGATCTCACCGTCTTGAAGACACAGTGAAATATACTGGAGAGTTTATAACTGTTTGAGAACATAAAATGTCAGTAAAATACCCCGTTCTTTTCTCGACACTGATGGGCTGTGAAAGGGAGACCGGCCGAAGTCCCACATAGCCGCACTGACCCCGAGGCAAGGCGAAATTCTAACAGGTTCAGTCCATAGCAGTGCTATGCTGAAGAGAGATAAGTGTCGCGAATAAAGGAGAGACTTAACAATACTGATGTTGAATATCGGTTAGATCAATCACTCCATGAATTCACTGCTGGGAAATTCAGAGCTTGTAAATTGCCTGTGAACGCTAAACATAGACACACAGTGAGCCAATGTGCAATATAGGCGGGGCCCAGGCCAAATGAATGCTCGGGATAAGTTATCAGTGGCCATGGCCCAGGCATTCACTGATTCCAGTCTTGCAGACGTTGCTAAGTTTAAAATGCTGAATATTTCCACACTGGCAATGCATTGACAGATGGTAAGCTAGAGTGATGTGCCGCAAAAATGTACACGGAAGGCTAAAGTTAGCCATGATTGGCAACATTTACGGTGTCATTCAGCACTAGTTGAGCGAGATCTCCTCATTTGCTGCTGACTTTGAAACGGAAGGCACAGAAGTGTGTGCTGTATCACTACAACGAATGATGCGCTGCTGATGGTTGGGGCAGCAAGAGTGCAGTGAGCTGTGAATTTGTTCAGGAACAGCCTTGCAGTTCAAACGGCCGAAAATACAATGTTCCCTGACCGGGAATCGAACCCGGGCCGCAGCGGTGAAAGCGCCGAAACCTAAAAACTGAACCACCAGGGAAGCTGCTACACATTTGCTTGCCAACAAGCAGACCAACACAGTCTTTCCTGCTTGCTCCTTCCAAAGTCTCACCACTTTCGCGCCAGGTAAAACTGTTCGTAGCAAATGCCATTTTTTGTGGAGAACACCAAAGATGTGTCCGCGCATCCGCAGCATCACGTGCGGGTAGGCATCCACTGAAATCTATTTCATTCTGTCCCTTTCTCGGGATTTTTCACTCTCGGTGCCGGGTGAACATTTCATTTAGTGTTTTTGTCCTGAACTGCAGTCTTTTGCCCATCTCCAGGCGACAGAACCGTTCTGGCTGTCTGTTCCTACTTTTGAGCATTTGCGGGAACAGGCCTCCGGTTCATCGTTTATCAGCAAACCAAGAAACAGAAATAAACAGAAAGATGTGCCTCTCCACCCCGTCGGCAAGTAGCAATGACTGTTATTCCAAATAATTCCCAACCCTTGGGATTCTGTGTGGATTTGTTTCATTATAAAGATTTGATTTTCAACGTGACTAAAAACCGAATAAAAATTATGAAAAACACTGGAATGACCCGTACGGGGATCGAACCCGCGACCTTGGCGTTATTAGCACCACGCTCTAACCAACTGAGCTAACCGGCCACAAGTTGTGTTAACGTTGCGTGAACGTTGCGTGAAAGCTCACTCTGCGGGGATTGTGTTTCCAACTCACACTGGATGACAGATTTACTGCATAAACATTGAACGCATCACATCGCTTAAACATTGTTCACTGTTCATCTACAACACTGCGCAGAGTGTAAATAGAACGTAACAGAACGTAACAGCTTAATCTAAAAACAATTCCTGTTGAAAATTATTATCACGCAACCGCTGAACAGCCCACTGTCCCGATATAAAATCAGCCACTACCCTTAGAATGAAGGGAACGCGAAATAACCAAAAATTGCTGAAACACGGGATTGAGCCATGAACCATCTGGATCTTCAGTCAAACGCCTTCCCAAATGAACTATTTCGGTCTGACAGTGAACGAAGCAAAGTTTTCTCACACCTTTTTGAAAGAAAACCTGACCCCGGAAGGAATTGCCCCACCCACTCTGTCCTCGTTTCGGGGCAATGGGTCCCAAACTCATCTCAGAGCTCAGGTTGTGTCAATGTAAAGTATAATGATACCGGAAATCTTAATGCTCATGTTCCGTTATCAGTGCCCACGATCCAGGCAATGGTCTTGTAGACGTTGCTAAGTTCAAAATGTGTATTTTTTCGCACTGGCAATGAATTAACTGATAACTGTGCTGTGATCAACTAGGTTAGTTAGGGTGATGTCGTGCAAGAACGTAATGGAAGCCTAATTATAACGGTGATTGTTCTCACACTGCAGTTAAATGTTGGCAAATATACAGTGTCAATCAGCAATTCAATTCCACATGTTGATTTAATGTTCTGCTGAAGTGTTCATAAAGAAAGAAAGCTTGCACAACAGACACGATCTCACCGTCTTGAAGACACAGTGAAATATACTGGAGAGTTTATAACTGTTTGAGAACATAAAATGTCAGTAAAATACCCCGTTCTTTTCTCGACACTGATGGGCTGTGAAAGGGAGACCGGCCGAAGTCCCACATAGCCGCACTGACCCCGAGGCAAGGTGAAATTCTAACAGGTTCAGTCCATAGCAGTGCTATGCTGAAGAGAGATAAGTGTCGCGAATAAAGGAGAGACTTAACAATACTGATGTTGAATATCGGTTAGATCAATCACTCCATGAATTCACTGCTGGGAAATTCAGAGCTTGTAAATTGCCTGTGAACGCTAAACATAGACACACAGTGAGCCAATGTGCAATATAGGAGGGGCCCAGGCCAAATGAATGCTCGGGATAAGTTATCAGTGGCCATGGCCCAGGCATTCACTGATTCCAGTCTTGCAGACGTTGCTAAGTTTAAAATGCTGAATATTTCCACACTGGCAATGCATTGACAGATGGTAAGCTAGAGTGATGTGCCGCAAAAATGTACACGGAAGGCTAAAGTTAGCCATGATTGGCAACATTTACGGTGTCAATCAGCACTAGTTGAGCGAGATCTCCTCATTTGCTGCTGACTTTGAAACGGAAGGCACAGAAGTGTGTGCTGTATCACTACAACGAATGATGCGCTGCTGATGGTTGGGGCAGCAAGAGTGCAGTGAGCTGTGAATTTGTTCAGGAACAGCCTTGCAGTTCAAACGGCCGAAAATACAATGTTCCCTGACCGGGAATCGAACCCGGGCCGCAGCGATGAAAGCGCCGAAACCTAAAAACTGAACCACCAGGGAAGCTGCTACACATCTGCGTGCCAACAAGCAGACCAACACAGTCTTTCCTGCTTGCTCCTTCCAAAGTCTCACCACTTTCGCGCCAGGTAAAACTGTTCGTAGCAAATGGCATTTTTTGTGGAGAACACCAAAGATATGTCCGCGCATCCGCAGCATCACGTGCGGGTAGGAATCCACTGAAATCTATTTCATTCTGTCCTTTTCTCGGGATTTTTCACTCTCGGTGCCGGGTGAACATTTCATTTAGTGTTTTTGTCCTGAACTGCAGTCTTTTGCCCATCTCCAGGCGACAGAACCGTTCTGGCTGCCTGTTCCTACTTTTGAGCATTTGCAGGAACAGGCCTCCGGTTCATCGTTTATCAGCAAACCAAGAAACAGAAATAAACAGAAAGATGTGCCTCTCCACCCCGTCGGCAAGTAGCAATGACTGTTATTCCAAATAATTCCCAACCCTTGGGATTCTGTGTGGATTTGTTTCATTATAAAGATTTGATTTTCAACGTGACTAAAAACCGAATAAAAATTATGAAAAACACTGGATTGACCCGTACGGGGATCGAACCCGCGACCTTGGCGCTATTAGCACGACGCTCTAACCAACTGAGCTAATCGGCCACAAGTTGTGTTAACGTTGCGTGAAAGCTCACTCTGCGGGGATTGTGTTTCCAACTCACACTGGATGACAGATTTACTGCATAAACATTGAACGCATCACATCGCTTAAACATTGTTCACTGTTCATCTCCAAAACTGCGCAGAGTGTAAATAGAACGTAACAGAACGTAACAGCTTAATCTAAAAACAATTCCTGTTGAAAATTATTATCACGCAACCGCTGAACAGCCCACTGTCCCGATATAAAATCAGCCACTACCCTTAGAATGAAGGGAACGCGAAATAACCAAAAATTGCTGAAACACGGGATTGAGCCATGAACCATCTGGATCTTCAGTCAAACGCCTTCCCAAATGAACTATTTCGGTCTGACAGTGAACGAAGCAAAGTTTTCTCACACCTTTTTGAAAGAAAACCTGACCCCGGAAGGAATTGCCCCACCCACTCTGTCCTCGTTTCGGGGCAATGGGTCCCAAACACATCTCAGAGCTCAGGTTGTGTCAATGTAAAGTATAATGATACCGAAAATTTAATGCTCATGTTCCGTTATCAGTGCCCACGATCCAGGCAATGGTCTTGTAAACGTTGCTAAGTTCAAAATGTGTATTTTTTCGCACTGGTAATGAATTAACTGATATCTGTGCTGTGATCAACTAGGTTACTTAGGGTGATGTCGTGCAAGAACGTAATGGAAGCCTAATTATAACGGTGATTGTTCTCACACTGCAGTTAAATGTTGGCAAATTTACAGTGTCAATCAGCAATTCAATTCCACATGTTGATTTAATGTTCTGCTGAAGTGTTCATAAAGAAAGAAAGCTTGCACAACAGACACGATCTCACCGTCTTGAAGACACAGTGAAATATACTGGAAAGTTTATAACTGTTTGAGAACATAAAATGTCAGTAAAATACCCCGTTCTTTTCTCGACACTGATGGGCTGTGAAAGGGAGATCGGCCGAAGTCCCACATAGCCGCACTGACCCCGAGGCAAGGTGAAATTCTAACAGGTTCAGTCCATAGCAGTGCTATGCTGAAGAGAGATAAGTGTCGCGAATAAAGGAGAGACTTAACAATACTGATGTTGAGTATCGGTTAGATCAATCACTCCATGAATTCACTGCTGGGAAATTCAGAGCTTGTAAATTGCCTGTGAACGCTAAACATAGACACACAGTGAGCCAATGTGCAATATAGGAGGGGCCCAGGCCAAATGAATGCTCGGGATAAGTTATCAGTGGCCATGGCCCAGGCATTCACTGATTCCAGTCTTGCAGACGTTGCTAAGTTTAAAATGCTGAATATTTCCACACTGGCAATGCATTGACAGATGGTAAGCTAGAGTGATGTGCCGCAAAAATGTACACGGAAGGCTAAAGTTAGCCATGATTGGAAACATTTACGGTGTCAATCAGCACTAGTTGAGCGAGATCTCCTCATTTACTGCTGACTTTGAAACGGAAGGCACAGAAGTGTGTGCTGTATCACTACAACGAATGATGCGCTGCTGATGGTCGGGGCAGCAAGAGTGCAGGGAGCTGTGAATTTGTTCAGGAACAGCCTTGCAGGTCAAACGGCCGAAAATACAATGTTCCCTGACCGGGAATCGAACCCGGGCCGCAGCGGTGCAAGCGCCGAAACCTAAAAACTGAACCACCAGGGAAGCTGCTACACATTGTTTGCCAACAAGCAGACCAACACAGTCTTTCCTGCTTGCTCCTTCCAAAGTCTCACCACTTTCGCGCCAGGTAAAACTGTTCGTAGCAAATGGCATTTTTTGTGGAGAACACCAAAGATATGTCCGCGCATCCGCAGCATCACGTGCGAGTAGGCATCCACTGAAATCTATTTCATTCTGTCCTTTTCTCGGGATTTTTCACTCTCGGTGCCGGGTGAACATTTCATTTAGTGTTTTTGTCCTGAACTGCAGTCTTTTGCCCATCTCCAGGCGACAGAACCGTTCTGGCTGTCTGTTCCTACTTTTGAGCATTTACGGGAACAGGCCTCCGGTTCATCGTTTATCAGCAAACCAAGAAACAGAAATAAACAGAAAGATGTGCCTCTCCACCCCGTCGGCAAGTAGCAATGACTGTTATTCCAAATAATTCCCAACCCTTGGGATTCTGTGTGGATTTGTTTCATTATAAAGATTTGATTTTCAACGTGACTAAAAACCGAATAAAAATTATGAAAAACACTGGAATGGCCCGTATGGGGATAGAACCCGCAACCTTGGCGTTATTAGCACCACGCTCTAACCAACTGAGCTAACCGGCCACAAGTTGTGTTAACGTTGCGTGAAAGCTCACTCTGCGGGGATTGTGTTTCCAACTCACACTGGATGACAGATTTACTGCATAAACATTGAACGCATCACATCGCTTAAACATTGTTCACTGTTCATCTACAACACTGCGCAGAGTGTAAATAGAAAGTAACAGAACGTAACAGCTTAATCTAAAAACAATTCATGTTGAAAATTATTATCACGCAACCGCTGAACAGCCCACTGTCCCGATATAAAATCAGCCACGACCCTTAGAATGAAGGGAACGCGAAATAACCAAAAATTGCTGAAACACGGGATTGAGCCATGAACCATCTGGATCTTCAGTCAAACATCTTCCCAACTGAACTATTTCGGTCTGACAGTGAACGAAGCAAAGTTTTCTCACACCATTTTGAAAGAAAACCTGACCCCGGAAGGAATTGCCCCACCCACTCTGTCCTCGTTTCGGGGCAATGGGTCCCAAACACATCTCAGAGCTCAGGTTGTGTCAATGTAAAGTATAATGATACCGAAAATCTTAATGCTCATGTTCCGTTATCAGTGCCCACTATCCAGGCAATGGTCTTGTACACGTTGCTAAGTTCAAAATGTGTATTTTTTCGCACTGGCAATGAATTAACTGATATCTGTGCTGTGATCAACTAGGTTACTTAGGGTGATATCGTGCAAGAACGTAATGGAAGCCTAATTATAACGGTGATTGTTCTCACACTGCAGTTAAATGTTGGCAAATTTACAATGTCAATCAGCAATTCAATTCCACATGTTGATTCAATGTTCTGCTGAAGTGTTCATAAAGAAAGAAAGCTTGCACAACAGGCTCGATCTCACCGTCTTGAAGACACAGTGAAATATACTGGAGAGTTTATAACTGTTTGAGAACATAAAATGTCAGTAAAATACCCCGTTCTTTTCTCGACACTGATGGGCTGTGAAAGGGAGATCGGCCGAAGTCCCACATAGCCGCACTGACCCCGAGGCAAGGTGAAATTCTAACAGGTTCAGTCCATAGCAGTGCTATGCTGAAGAGAGATAAGTGTCGCGAATAAAGGAGAGACTTAACAATACTGATGTTGAGTATCGGTTAGATCAATCACTCCATGAATTCACTGCTGGGAAATTCAGAGCTTGTAAATTGCCTGTGAACGCTAAACATAGACACACAGTGAGCCAATGTGCAATATAGGAGGGGCCCAGGCCAAATGAATGCTCGGGATAAGTTATCAGTGGCCATGGCCCAGGCATTCACTGATTCCAGTCTTGCAGACGTTGCTAAGTTTAAAATGCTGAATATTTCCACACTGGCAATGCATTGACAGATGGTAAGCTAGAGTGATGTGCCGCAAAAATGTACACGGAAGGCGAAAGTTAGCCATGATTGGCAACATTTACGGTGTCAATCAGCACTAGTTGAGCGAGATCTCCTCATTTGCTGCTGACTTTGAAACGGAAGGCACAGAAGTGTGTGCTGTATCACTACAACGAATGATGCGCTGCTGATGGTTGGGGCAGCAAGAGTGCAGTGAGCTGTGAATTTGTTCAGGAACAGCCTTGCAGTTCAAACGGCCGAAAATACAATGTTCCCTGACCGGGAATCGAACCCGGACCGCAGCGGTGAAAGCGCCTAAACCTAAAAACTGAACCACCAGGGAAGCTGCTACACATATGCTTGCAAACAAGCAGACCAACACAGTCTTTCCTGCTTGCTCCTTCCAAAGTCTCACCACTTTCGCGCCAGGTAAAACTGTTCGGAGCAAATGGCATTTTTTGTGGAGAACACCAAAGATAGGTCCGCGCATCCGCAGCATCACGTGCGGGTAGGCATCCACTGAAATCTATTTCATTCTGTCCTTTTCTCGGGATTTTTCACTCTCGGTGCCGGGTGAACATTTCATTTAGTGTTTTTGTCCTGAACTGCAGTCTTTTGCCCATCTCCAGGCGACAGAACCGTTCTGGCTGTCTGTTCCTACTTTTGAGCATTTACGGGAACAGGCCTCCGGTTCATCGTTTATCACCAAATCAAGAAACAGAAATAAACAGAAAGATGTGCCTCTCCACCCCGTCGGCAAGTAGCAATGACTGTTATTCCAAATAATTCCCAACCCTTGGGATTCTGTGTGGATTTGTTTCATTATAAAGATTTGATTTTCAACGTGACTAAAAACCGAATAAAAATTATGAAGAACACTGGAATGGCCCGTATGGGGATCGAACCCGCGACCTTGGCGTTATTAGCACCACGCTCTAACCAACTGAGCTAACCGGCCACAAGTTGTGTTAACGTTGCGTGAAAGCTCACTCTGCGGGGATTGTGTTTCCAACTCACACTGGATGACAGATTTACTGCATAAACATTGAACGCATCACATCGCTTAAACATTGTTCACTGTTCATCTACAACACTGCGCAGAGTGTAAATAGAACGTAACAGAACGTAACAGCTTAATCTAAAAACAATTCATGTTGAAAATTATTATCACACAACCGCTGAACAGCCCACTGTCCCGATATAAAATCAGCCACTACCCTTAGAATGAAGGGAACGCGAAATAACCAAAAATTGCTGAGACACGGGATTGAGCCATGAACCATCTGGATCTTCAGTCAAACACCTTCCCAACTGAACTATTTCGGTCTGACAGTGAACGAAGCAAAGTTTTCTCACACCTTTTTGAAAGAAAACCTGACCCCGGAAGGAATTGCCCCACCCACTCTGTCCTCGTTTCGGGGCAATGGGTCCCAAACACATCTCAGAGCTCAGGTTGTGTCAATGTAAAGTATAATGATACCGAAAATCTTAATGCTCATGTTCCGTTATCAGTGCCCACTATCCAGGCAATGGTCTTGTACACGTTGCTAAGTTCAAAATGTGTATTTTTTCGCACTGGCAATGAATTAACTGATATCTGTGCTGTGATCAACTAGGTTACTTAGGGTGTTGTCGTGCAAGAACGTAATGGAAGCCTAATTATAACGGTGATTGTTCTCACACTGCAGTTAAATGTTGGCAAATTTACAGTGTCAATCAGCAATTCAATTCCACATGTTGATTTAATGTTCTGCTGAAGTGTTCATAAAAAAAGAAAGCTTGTACAACAGGCTCGATCTCACCGTCTTGAAGACACAGTGAAATATACTGGAGAGTTTATAACTGTTTGAGAACATAAAATTTCAGTAAAATATCCCGTTCTTTTCTCGACATTGATGGGCTGTGAAAGGGAGACCGGCCGAAGTCCCACATAGCCGCACTGACCCCGAGGCACGGTGAAATTCTAACAGGTTCAGTCCATAGCAGTGCTATGCTGAAGAGAGATAAGTGTCGCGAATAAAGGAGAGACTTAACAATACTGATGTTGAATATCGGTTAGATCAATCACTCCATGAATTCACTGCTGGGAAATTCAGAGCTTGCAAATTGCCTGTGAACGCTATACATAGACACGCAGTGAGCCAATGTGCAATATAGGAGGGGCCCAGGCAAAATGAATGCTCGGGATAAGTTATCAGTGGCCATGGCCCAGGCATTCATTGATTCCAGTCTTGCAGACGTTGCTAAGTTTAAAATGCTGAATATTTCCACACTGGCAATGCATTGACAGATGGTAAGCTAGAGTGATGTGCAGCAAAAATGTACACGGAAGGCTAAAGTTAGCCATGATTGGAAACATTTACGGTGTCAATCAGCACTAGTTGAGCGAGATCTCCTCATTTACTGCTGACTTTGAAACGGAAGGCACAGAAGTGTGTGCTGTATCACTACAACGAATGATGCGCTGCTGATGGTCGGGGCAGCAAGAGTGCAGGGAGCTGTGAATTTGTTCAGGAACAGCCTTGCAGGTCAAACGGCGAAAATACAATGTTCCCTGACCGGGAATCGAACCCGGGCCGCAGCGGTGCAAGCGCCGAAACCTAAAAACTGAACCACCAGGGAAGCTGCTACACATTGGCTTGCCAACAAGCAGACCAACACAGTCTTTCCTGCTTGCTCCTTCCAAAGTCTCACCACTTTCGCGCCAGGTAAAACTGTTCGTAGCAAATGGCATTTTTTGTGGAGAACACCAAAGATATGTCCGCGCATCCGCAGCATCACGTGCGAGTAGGCATCCACTGAAATCTATTTCATTCTGTCCTTTTCTCGGGATTTTTCACTCTCGGTGCCGGGTGAACATTTCATTTAGTGTTTTTGTCCTGAACTGCAGTCTTTTGCCCATCTCCAGGCGACAGAACCGTTCTGGCTGTCTGTTCCTACTTTTGAGCATTTACGGGAACAGGCCTCCGGTTCATCGTTTATCAGCAAACCAAGAAACAGAAATAAACAGAAAGATGTGCCTCTCCACCCCGTCGGCAAGTAGCAATGACTGTTATTCCAAATAATTCCCAACCCTTGGGATTCTGTGTGGATTTGTTTCATTATAAAGATTTGATTTTCAACGTGACTAAAAACCGAATAAAAATTATGAAAAACACTGGAATGGCCCGTATGGGGATAGAACCCGCAACCTTGGCGTTATTAGCACCACGCTCTAACCAACTGAGCTAACCGGCCACAAGTTGTGTTAACGTTGCTTGAAAGCTCACTCTGCGGGGATTGTGTTTCCAACTCACACTGGATGACAGATGCACTGCATAAACATTGAACGCATCACATCGCTGAAACATTGTTCACTGTTCATCTACAACACTGCGCAGAGTGTAAATAGAACGTAACAGAACGTAACAGCTTAATCTAAAAACAATTCATGTTGAAAATTATTATCACGCAACCGCTGAACAGCCCACTGTCCCGATATAAAATCAGCCACGACCCTTAGAATGAAGGGAACGCGAAATAACCAAAAATTGCTGAAACACGGGATTGAGCCATGAACCATCTGGATCTTCAGTCAAACACCTTCCCAACTGAACTATTTCGGTCTGACAGTGAACGAAGCAAAGTTTTCTCACACCATTTTGAAAGAAAACCTGACCCCGGAAGGAATTGCCCCACCCACTCTGTCCTCGTTTCGGGGCAATGGGTCCCAAACACATCTCAGAGCTCAGGTTGTGTCAATGTAAAGTATAATGATACCGAAAATCTTAATGCTCATGTTCCGTTATCAGTGCCCACGATCCAGGCAATGGTCTTGTACACGTTGCTAAGTTCAAAATGTGTATTTTTTCGCACTGGCAATGAATTAACTGATATCTGTGCTGTGATCAACTAGGTTACTTAGGGTGATGTCGTGCAAGAACGTAATGGAAGCCTAATTATAACGGTGATTGTTCTCACACTGCAGTTAAATGTTGGCAAATTTACAGTGTCAATCAGCAATTCAATTCCACATGTTGATTCAATGTTCTGCTGAAGTGTTCATAAAGAAAGAAAGCTTGCACAACAGGCTCGATCTCACCGTCTTGAAGACACAGTGAAATATACTGGAGAGTTTATAACTGTTTGAGAACATAAAATTTCAGTAAAATATCCCGTTCTTTTCTCGACACTGATGGGCTGTGAAAGGGAGACCGGCCGAAGTCCCACATAGCCGCACTGACCCCGAGGCAAGGTGAAATTCTAACAGGTTCAGTCCATAGCAGTGCTATGCTGAAGAGAGATAAGTGTCGCGAATAAAGGAGAGACTTAACAATACTGATGTTGAATATCGGTTAGATCAATCACTCCATGAATTCACTGCTGGGAAATTCAGAGCTTGCAAATTGCCTGTGAACGCTATACATAGACACGCAGTGAGCCAATGTGCAATATAGGAGGGGCCCAGGCAAAATGAATGCTCGGGATAAGTTATCAGTGGCCATGGCCCAGGCATTCACTGATTCCAGTCTTGCAGACGTTGCTAAGTTTAAAATGCTGAATATTTCCACACTGGCAATGCATTGACAGATGGTAAGCTAGAGTGATGTGCAGCAAAAATGTACACGGAAGGCTAAAGTTAGCCATGATTGGAAACATTTACGGTGTCAATCAGCACTAGTTGAGCGAGATCTCCTCATTTACTGCTGACTTTGAAACGGAAGGCACAGAAGTGTGTGCTGTATCACTACAACGAATGATGCGCTGCTGATGGTCGGGGCAGCAAGAGTGCAGGGAGCTGTGAATTTGTTCAGGAACAGCCTTGCAGGTCAAACGGCGAAAATACAATGTTCCCTGACCGGGAATCGAACCCGGGCCGCAGCGGTGCAAGCGCCGAAACCTAAAAACTGAACCACCAGGGAAGCTGCTACACATTGGCTTGCCAACAAGCAGACCAACACAGTCTTTCCTGCTTGCTCCTTCCAAAGTCTCACCACTTTCGCGCCAGGTAAAACTGTTCGTAGCAAATGGCATTTTTTGTGGAGAACACCAAAGATATGTCCGCGCATCCGCAGCATCACGTGCGAGTAGGCATCCACTGAAATCTATTTCATTCTGTCCTTTTCTCGGGATTTTTCACTCTCGGTGCCGGGTGAACATTTCATTTAGTGTTTTTGTCCTGAACTGCAGTCTTTTGCCCATCTCCAGGCGACAGAACCGTTCTGGCTGTCTGTTCCTACTTTTGAGCATTTACGGGAACAGGCCTCCGGTTCATCGTTTATCAGCAAACCAAGAAACAGAAATAAACAGAAAGATGTGCCTCTCCACCCCGTCGGCAAGTAGCAATGACTGTTATTCCAAATAATTCCTAACCCTTGGGATTCTGTGTGGATTTGTTTCATTATAAAGATTTGATTTTCAACGTGACTAAAAACCGAATAAAAATTATGAAAAACACTGGAATGGCCCGTATGGGGATAGAACCCGCAACCTTGGCGTTATTAGCACCACGCTCTAACCAACTGAGCTAACCGGCCACAAGTTGTGTTAACGTTGCGTGAAAGCTCACTCTGCGGGGATTGTGTTTCCAACTCACACTGGATGACAGATGCACTGCATAAACATTGAACGCATCACATCGCTGAAACATTGTTCACTGTTCATCTACAACACTGCGCAGAGTGTAAATAGAACGTAACAGAACGTAACAGCTTAATCTAAAAACAATTCATGTTGAAAATTATTATCACGCAACCGCTGAACAGCCCACTGTCCCGATATAAAATCAGCCACGACCCTTAGAATGAAGGGAACGCGAAATAACCAAAAATTGCTGAAACACGGGATTGAGCCATGAACCATCTGGATCTTCAGTCAAACACCTTCCCAACTGAACTATTTCGGTCTGACAGTGAACGAAGCAAAGTTTTCTCACACCATTTTGAAAGAAAACCTGACCCCGGAAGGAATTGCCCCACCCACTCTGTCCTCGTTTCGGGGCAATGGGTCCCAAACACATCTCAGAGCTCAGGTTGTGTCAATGTAAAGTATAATGATACCGAAAATCTTAATGCTCATGTTCCGTTATCAGTGCCCACTATCCAGGCAATGGTCTTGTACACGTTGCTAAGTTCAAAATGTGTATTTTTTCGCACTGGCAATGAATTAACTGATATCTGTGCTGTGATCAACTAGGTTACTTAGGGTGATGTCGTGCAAGAACGTAATGGAAGCCTAATTATAACGGTGATTGTTCTCACACTGCAGTTAAATGTTGGCAAATTTACAGTGTCAATCAGCAATTCAATTCCACATGTTGATTCAATGTTCTGCTGAAGTGTTCATAAAGAAAGAAAGCTTGCACAACAGGCTCGATCTCACCGTCTTGAAGACACAGTGAAATATACTGGAGAGTTTATAACTGTTTGAGAACATAAAATTTCAGTAAAATATCCCGTTCTTTTCTCGACACTGATGGGCTGTGAAAGGGAGACCGGCCGAAGTCCCACATAGCCGCACTGACCCCGAGGCAAGGTGAAATTCTAACAGGTTCAGTCCATAGCAGTGCTATGCTGAAGAGAGATAAGTGTCGCGAATAAAGGAGAGACTTAACAATACTGATGTTGAATATCGGTTAGATCAATCACTCCATGAATTCACTGCTGGGAAATTCAGAGCTTGTAAATTGCCTGTGAACGCTAAACATAGACACACAGTGAGCCAATGTGCAATATAGGAGGGGCCCAGGCCAAATGAATGCTCGGGATAAGTTATCAGTGGCCATGGCCCAGGCATTCACTGATTCCAGTCTTGCAGACGTTGCTAAGTTTAAAATGCTGAATATTTCCACACTGGCAATGCATTGACAGATGGTAAGCTAGAGTGATGTGCCGCAAAAATGTACACGGAAGGGTAAAGTTAGCCATGATTGGCAACATTTACGGTGTCAATCAGCACTAGTTGAGCGAGATCTCCTCATTTACTGCTGACTTCGAAACGGAAGGCACAGAAGTGTGTGCTGTATCACTACAACGAATGATGCGCTGCTGATGGTTGGGGCAGCAAGAGTGCAGGGAGCTGTGAATTTGTTCAGGAACAGCCTTGCAGGTCAAACGGCCGAAAATACAATGTTCCCTGACCGGGAATCGAACCCGGGCCGCAGCGGTGAAAGCACCGAAACCTAAAAACTGAACCACCAGGGAAGCTGCTACACATTTGCTTGCCAACAAGCAGACCAACACAGTCTTTCCTGCTTGCTCCTTCCAAAGTCTCACCACTTTCGCGCCAGGTAAAACTGTTCGGAGCAAATGGCATTTTTTGTGGAGAACACCAAAGATATGTCCGCGCATCCGCAGCATCACGTGCGGGTAGGCATCCACTGAAATCTATTTCATTCTGTCCTTTTCTCGGGATTTTTCACTCTCGGTGCCGGGTGAACATTTCATTTAGTGTTTTTGTCCTGAACTGCAGTCTTTTGCCCATCTCCAGGCGACAGAACCGTTCTGGCTGTCTGTTCCTACTTTTGAGCATTTACGGGAACAGGCCTCCGGTTCATCGTTTATCACCAAACCAAGAAACAGAAATAAACAGAAAGATGTGCCTCTCCACCCCGTCGGCAAGTAGCAATGACTGTTATTCCAAATAATTCCTAACCCTTGGGATTCTGTGTGGATTTGTTTCATTATAAAGATTTGATTTTCAACGTGACTAAAAACCGAATAAAAATTATGAAGAACACTGGAATGGCCCGTATGGGGCTCGAACCCGCGACCTTGGCGTTATTAGCACCACGCTCTAACCAACTGAGCTAACCGGCCACAAGTTGTGTTAACGTTGCGTGAAAGCTCACTCTGCGGGGATTGTGTTTCCAACTCACACTGGATGACAGATTTACTGCATAAACATTGAACGCATCACATCGCGTAAACATTGTTCACTGTTCATCTACAACATTGCGCAGAGTGTAAATAGAACGTAACAGAACTTAACAGCTTAATCTAAAAACAATTCATGTTGAAAATTATTATCACACAACCGCTGAACAGCCCACTGTCCCGATGTAAAATCAGCCACTACCCTTAGAATGAAGGGAACGCGAAATAACCAAAAATTGCTGAGACACGGGATTGAGCCATGAACCATCTGGATCTTCAGTCAAACACCTTCCCAACTGAACTATTTCGGTCTGACAGTGAACGAAGCAAAGTTTTCTCACACCTTTTTGAAAGAAAACCTGACCCCGGAAGGAATTGCCCCACCCACTCTGTCCTCGTTTCGGGACAATGGGTCCCAAACACATCTCAGAGCTCAGGTTGTGTCAATGTAAAGTATAATGATACCGAAAATCTTAATGCTCATGTTCCGTTATCAGTGCCCACGATCCAGGCAATGGTCTTGTACACGTTGCTAAGTTCAAAATGTGTATTTTTTCGCACTGGCAATGAATTAACTGATATCTGTGCTGTGATCAACTAGGTTACTTAGGGTGATGTCATGCAAGAACGTAATGGAAGCCTACTTATAACGGTGATTGTTCTCACACTGCAGTTAAATGTTGGCAAATTTAGAGTGTCAATCAGCAATTCAATTCCACATGTTGATTTAATGTTCTGCTGAAGTGTTCATAAAGAAACAAAGCTTGCACAACAGGCTCGATCTCACCGTCTTGAAGACACAGTGAAATATACTGGAGAGTTTATAACTGTTTGAGAACATAAAATTTCAGTAAAATATCCCGTTCTTTTCTCGACACTGATGGGCTGTGAAAGGGAGACCGGCCGAAGTCCCACATAGCCGCACTGACCCCGAGGCAAGGTGAAATTCTAACAGGTTCAGTCCATAGCAGTGCTATGCTGAAGAGAGATAAGTGTCGCGAATAAAGGAGAGACTTAACAATACTGATGTTGAATATCGGTTAGATCAATCACTCCATGAATTCACTGCTGGGAAATTCAGAGCTTGTAAATTGCCTGTGAACGCTAAACATAGACACACAGTGAGCCAATGTGCAATATAGGAGGGGCCCAGGCCAAATGAATGCTCGGGATAAGTTATCAGTGGCCATGGCCCAGGCATTCACTGATTCCAGTCTTGCAGACGTTGCTAAGTTTAAAATGTTGAATATTTCCACACTGGCAATGCATTGACAGATGGTAAGCTAGAGTGATGTGCCGCAAAAATGTACACGGAAGGCTAAAGTTAGCCATGATTGGCAACATTTACGGTGTCAATCAGCACTAGTTGAGCGAGATCTCCTCATTTACTGCTGACTTTGAAACGGAAGGCACAGAAGTGTGTGCTGTATCACTACAACGAATGATGCGCTGCTGATGGTTGGGGCAGCAAGAGTGCAGGGAGCTGTGAATTTGTTCAGGAACAGCCTTGCAGGTCAAACGGCCGAAAATACAATGTTCCCTGACCGGGAATCGAACCCGGGCCGCAGCGGTGAAAGCGCCGAAACCTAAAAACTGAACCACCAGGGAAGCTGCTACACATTTGCTTGCCAACAAGCAGACCAACACAGTCTTTCCTGCTTGCTCCTTCCAAAGTCTCACCAGTTTCGCGCCAGGTAAAACTGTTCGGAGCAAATGGCATTTTTTGTGGAGAACACCAAAGATATGTCCGCGCATCCGCAGCATCACGTGCGGGTAGGCATCCACTGAAATCTATTTCATTCTGTCCTTTTCTCGGGATTTTTCACTCTCGGTGCCGGGTGAACATTTCATTTAGTGTTTTTGTCCTGAACTGCAGTCTTTTGCCCATCTCCAGGCGACAGAACCGTTCTGGCTGTCTGTTCCTACTTTTGAGCATTTACGGGAACAGGCCTCCGGTTCATCGTTTATCAGCAAACCAAGAAACAGAAATAAACAGAAAGATGTGCCTCTCCACCCCGTCGGCAAGTAGCAATGACTGTTATTCCAAATAATTCCCAACCCTTGGGATTCTGTGTGGATTTGTTTCATTATGAAGATTTGATTTTCAACGTGACTAAAAACCGAATAAAAATTATGAAAAACACTGGAATGGCCCGTATGGGGATAGAACCCGCGACCTTGGCGTTATTAGCACCACGCTCTAACCTGCCACAAGTTGTGTTAACGTTGCATGAAAGCTCACTCTGCGGGGATTGTGTTTCCAACTCACACTGGATGACAGATTTACTGCATAAACATTGAACGCATCACATCGCTTAAACATTGTTCACTGTTCATCTACAACACTGCGCAGAGTGTAAATAGAACGTAACAGAACGTAATAGCTTAATCTAAAAACAATTCATGTTGAAAATTATTATCACGCAACCGCTGAACAGCCCACTGTCCCGATATAAAATCAGCCACTACCCTTAGAATGAAGGGAACGCGAAATTACCAAAAATTGATGAAACACGGGATTGAGCCATGAACCATCTGGATCTTCAGTCAAACGCCTTCCCAACTGAACTATTTCGGTCTGACAGTGAACGAAGCAAAGTTTTCTCACCCCTTTTTGAAAGAAAACCTGACCCCGGAAGGAATTGCCCCACCCACTCTGTCCTCGTTTCGGGGCAATGGGTCCCAAACACATCTCAGAGCTCAGGTTGTGTCAATGTAAAGTATAATGATACCGAAAATCTTAATGCTCATGTTCCGTTATCAGTGCCCACGATCCAGGCAATGGTCTTGTACACGTTGCTAAGTTCAAAATGTGTATTTTTTCGCACTGGCAATGAATTAACTGATATCTGTGCTGTGATCAACTAGGTTACTTAGGGTGATGTCGTGCAAGAACGTAATGGAAGCCTACTTATAACGGTGATTGTTCTCACACTGCAGTTAAATGTTGGCAAATTTACAGTGTCAATCAGCAATTCAATTCCACATGTTGATTTAATGTTCTGCTGAAGTGTTCATAAAGAAACAAAGCTTGCACAACAGGCTCGATCTCACCGTCTTGAAGACACAGTGAAATATACTGGAGAGTTTATAACTGTTTGAGAACATAAAATTTCAGTAAAATATCCCGTTCTTTTCTCGACACTGATGGGCTGTGAAAGGGAGACCGGCCGAAGTCCCACATAGCCGCACTGACCCCGAGGCAAGGTGAAATTCTAACAGGTTCAGTCCATAGCAGTGCTATGCTGAAGAGAGATAAGTGTCGCGAATAAAGGAGAGACTTAACAATACTGATGTTGAATATCGGTTAGATCAATCACTCCATGAATTCACTGCTGGGAAATTCAGAGCTTGTAAATTGACTGTGAACGCTACACATAAACACACAGTGAGCCAATGTGCAATATAGGAGGGGCCAGGCCAAATGAATGCTCGGGATAAGTTATCAGTGGCCATGGCCCAGGCATTCACTGATTCCAGTCTTGCAGACGTTGCGAAGTTTAAAATGCTGAATATTTCCACACTGCCAATACATTGACAGATGGTAAACTAGAGCGATGTGCTGCAAAAATGTACACGGAAGGCGAAAGTTAGCCATGATTGGCAACATTTACGGTGTCAATCAGCACTAGTTGAGCGAGATCTCCTCATTTACTGCTGACTTTGAAACGGAAGGCATAGAAGTGTGTGCTGTATCACTACAACGAATGATGCGCTGCTGATGGTTGGGGCAGCAAGAGTGCAGGGAGCTGTGAATTTGTTCAGGAACAGCCTTGCAGGTCAAACGGCCGAAAATACAATGTTCCCTGACCGGGAATCGAACCCGGGCCGCAGCGGTGAAAGCGCCGAAACCTAAAAACTGAACCACCAGGGAAGCTGCTACACATTTGCTTGCCAACAAGCAGACCAACACAGTCTTTCCTGCTTGCTCCTTCCAAAGTCTCACCACTTTCGCGCCAGGTAAAACTGTTCGGAGCAAATGGCATTTTTTGTGGAGAACACCAAAGATATGTCCGCGCATCCGCAGCATCACGTGCGGGTAGGCATCCACTGAAATCTATTTCATTCTGTCCTTTTCTCGGGATTTTTCACTCTCGGTGCCGGGTGAACATTTCATTTAGTGTTTTTGTCCTGAACTGCAGTCTTTTGCCCATCTCCAGGCGACAGAACCGTTCTGGCTGTCTGTTCCTACTTTTGAGCATTTACGGGAACAGGCCTCCGGTTCATCGTTTATCAGCAAACCAAGAAACAGAAATAAACAGAAAGATGTGCCTCTCCACCCCGTCGGCAAGTAGCAATGACTGTTATTCCAAATAATTCCCAACCCTTGGGATTCTGTGTGGATTTGTTTCATTATGAAGATTTGATTTTCAACGTGACTAAAAACCGAATAAAAATTATGAAAAACACTGGAATGGCCCGTATGGGGATAGAACCCGCGACCTTGGCGTTATTAGCACCACGCTCTAACCTGCCACAAGTTGTGTTAACGTTGCGTGAAAGCTCACTCTGCGGGGATTGTGTTTCCAACTCACACTGGATGACAGATTTACTGCATAAACATTGAACGCATCACATCGCTTAAACATTGTTCACTGTTCATCTACAACACTGCGCAGAGTGTAAATAGAACGTAACAGAACGTAACAGCTTCATCTAAAAACAATTCATGTTGAAAATTATTATCACACAACCGCTGAACAGCCCACTGTCCCGATGTAAAATCAGCCACTACCCTTAGAATGAAGGGAACGCGAAATAACCAAAAATTGCTGAGACACGGGATTGAGCCATGAACCATCTGGATCTTCAGTCAAACACCTTCCCAACTGAACTATTTCGGTCTGACAGTGAACGAAGCAAAGTTTTCTCACCCCTTTTTGAAAGAAAACCTGACCCCGGAAGGAATTGCCCCACCCACTCTGTCCTCGTTTCGGGGCAATGGGTCCCAAACACATCTCAGAGCTCAGGTTGTGTCAATGTAAAGTATAATGATACCGAAAATCTTAATGCTCATGTTCCGTTATCAGTGCCCACGATCCAGGCAATGGTCTTGTACACGTTGCTAAGTTCAAAATGTGTATTTTTTCGCACTGGCAATGAATTAACTGATATCTGTGCTGTGATCAACTAGGTTACTTAGGGTGATGTCGTGCAAGAACGTAATGGAAGCCTACTTATAACGGTGATTGTTCTCACACTGCAGTTAAATGTTGGCAAATTTAGAGTGTCAATCAGCAATTCAATTCCACATGTTGATTTAATGTTCTGCTGAAGTGTTCATAAAGAAACAAAGCTTGCACAACAGGCTCGATCTCACCGTCTTGAAGACACAGTGAAATATACTGGAGAGTTTATAACTGTTTGAGAACATAAAATTTCAGTAAAATATCCCGTTCTTTTCTCGACACTGATGGGCTGTGAAAGGGAGACCGGCCGAAGTCCCACATAGCCGCACTGACCCCGAGGCAAGGTGAAATTCTAACAGGTTCAGTCCATAGCAGTGCTATGCTGAAGAGAGATAAGTGTCGCGAATAAAGGAGAGACTTAACAATACTGATGTTGAATATCGGTTAGATCAATCACTCCATGAATTCACTGCTGGGAAATTCAGAGCTTGTAAATTGCCTGTGAACGCTAAACATAGACACACAGTGAGCCAATGTGCAATATAGGAGGGGCCCAGGCCAAATGAATGCTCGGGATAAGTTATCAGTGGCCATGGCCCAGGCATTCACTGATTCCAGTCTTGCAGACGTTGCTAAGTTTAAAATGCTGAATATTTCCACACTGGCAATGCATTGACAGATGGTAAGCTAGAGTGATGTGCCGCAAAAATGTACACGGAAGGCTAAAGTTAGCCATGATTGGCAACATTTACGGTGTCAATGAGCACTAGTTGAGCGAGATCTCCTCATTTACTGCTGACTTTGAAACGGAAGGCACAGAAGTGTGTGCTGTATCACTACAACGAATGATGCGCTGCTGATGGTTGGGGCAGCAAGAGTGCAGGGAGCTGTGAATTTGTTCAGGAACAGCCTTGCAGGTCAAACGGCCGAAAATACAATGTTCCCTGACCGGGAATCGAACCCGGGCCGCAGCGGTGAAAGCGCCGAAACCTAAAAACTGAACCACCAGGGAAGCTGCTACACATTTGCTTGCCAACAAGCAGACCAACACAGTCTTTCCTGCTTGCTCCTTCCAAAGTCTCACCAGTTTCGCGCCAGGTAAAACTGTTCGGAGCAAATGGCATTTTTTGTGGAGAACACCAAAGATATGTCCGCGCATCCGCAGCATCACGTGCGGGTAGGCATCCACTGAAATCTATTTCATTCTGTCCTTTTCTCGGGATTTTTCACTCTCGGTGCCGGGTGAACATTTCATTTAGTGTTTTTGTCCTGAACTGCAGTCTTTTGCCCATCTCCAGGCGACAGAACCGTTCTGGCTGTCTGTTCCTACTTTTGAGCATTTACGGGAACAGGCCTCCGGTTCATCGTTTATCAGCAAACCAAGAAACAGAAATAAACAGAAAGATGTGCCTCTCCACCCCGTCGGCAAGTAGCAATGACTGTTATTCCAAATAATTCCCAACCCTTGGGATTCTGTGTGGATTTGTTTCATTATGAAGATTTGATTTTCAACGTGACTAAAAACCGAATAAAAATTATGAAAAACACTGGAATGGCCCGTATGGGGATAGAACCCGCGACCTTGGCGTTATTAGCACCACGCTCTAACCTGCCACAAGTTGTGTTAACGTTGCGTGAAAGCTCACTCTGCGGGGATTGTGTTTCCAACTCACACTGGATGACAGATTTACTGCATAAACATTGAACGCATCACATCGCTTAAACATTGTTCACTGTTCATCTACAACACTGCGCAGAGTGTAAATAGAACGTAACAGAACGTAATAGCTTAATCTAAAAACAATTCATGTTGAAAATTATTATCACGCAACCGCTGAACAGCCCACTGTCCCGATATAAAATCAGCCACTACCCTTAGAATGAAGGGAACGCGAAATTACCAAAAATTGATGAAACACGGGATTGAGCCATGAACCATCTGGATCTTCAGTCAAACGCCTTCCCAACTGAACTATTTCGGTCTGACAGTGAACGAAGCAAAGTTTTCTCACCCCTTTTTGAAAGAAAACCTGACCCCGGAAGGAATTGCCCCACCCACTCTGTCCTCGTTTCGGGGCAATGGGTCCCAAACACATCTCAGAGCTCAGGTTGTGTCAATGTAAAGTATAATGATACCGAAAATCTTAATGCTCATGTTCCGTTATCAGTGCCCACGATCCAGGCAATGGTCTTGTACACGTTGCTAAGTTCAAAATGTGTATTTTTTCGCACTGGCAATGAATTAACTGATATCTGTGCTGTGATCAACTAGGTTACTTAGGGTGATGTCGTGCAAGAACGTAATGGAAGCCTACTTATAACGGTGATTGTTCTCACACTGCAGTTAAATGTTGGCAAATTTACAGTGTCAATCAGCAATTCAATTCCACATGTTGATTTAATGTTCTGCTGAAGTGTTCATAAAGAAACAAAGCTTGCACAACAGGCTCGATCTCACCGTCTTGAAGACACAGTGAAATATACTGGAGAGTTTATAACTGTTTGAGAACATAAAATTTCAGTAAAATATCCCGTTCTTTTCTCGACACTGATGGGCTGTGAAAGGGAGACCGGCCGAAGTCCCACATAGCCGCACTGACCCCGAGGCAAGGTGAAATTCTAACAGGTTCAGTCCATAGCAGTGCTATGCTGAAGAGAGATAAGTGTCGCGAATAAAGGAGAGACTTAACAATACTGATGTTGAATATCGGTTAGATCAATCACTCCATGAATTCACTGCTGGGAAATTCAGAGCTTGTAAATTGACTGTGAACGCTACACATAAACACACAGTGAGCCAATGTGCAATATAGGAGGGGCCAGGCCAAATGAATGCTCGGGATAAGTTATCAGTGGCCATGGCCCAGGCATTCACTGATTCCAGTCTTGCAGACGTTGCGAAGTTTAAAATGCTGAATATTTCCACACTGCCAATACATTGACAGATGGTAAACTAGAGCGATGTGCTGCAAAAATGTACACGGAAGGCGAAAGTTAGCCATGATTGGCAACATTTACGGTGTCAATCAGCACTAGTTGAGCGAGATCTCCTCATTTACTGCTGACTTTGAAACGGAAGGCATAGAAGTGTGTGCTGTATCACTACAACGAATGATGCGCTGCTGATGGTTGGGGCAGCAAGAGTGCAGGGAGCTGTGAATTTGTTCAGGAACAGCCTTGCAGGTCAAACGGCCGAAAATACAATGTTCCCTGACCGGGAATCGAACCCGGGCCGCAGCGGTGAAAGCGCCGAAACCTAAAAACTGAACCACCAGGGAAGCTGCTACACATTTGCTTGCCAACAAGCAGACCAACACAGTCTTTCCTGCTTGCTCCTTCCAAAGTCTCACCACTTTCGCGCCAGGTAAAACTGTTCGGAGCAAATGGCATTTTTTGTGGAGAACACCAAAGATATGTCCGCGCATCCGCAGCATCACGTGCGGGTAGGCATCCACTGAAATTTATTTCATTCTGTCCTTTTCTCGGGATTTTTCACTCTCGGTGCCGGGTGAACATTTCATTTAGTGTTTTTGTCCTGAACTGCAGTCTTTTGCCCATCTCCAGGCGACAGAACCGTTCTGGCTGTCTGTTCCTACTTTTGAGCATTTACGGGAACAGGCCTCCGGTTCATCGTTTATCAGCAAACCAAGAAACAGAAATAAACAGAAAGATGTGCCTCTCCACCCCGTCGGCAAGTAGCAATGACTGTTATTCCAAATAATTCCCAACCCTTGGGATTCTGTGTGGATTTGTTTCATTATGAAGATTTGATTTTCAACGTGACTAAAAACCGAATAAAAATTATGAAAAACACTGGAATGGCCCGTATGGGGATAGAACCCGCGACCTTGGCGTTATTAGCACCACGCTCTAACCTGCCACAAGTTGTGTTAACGTTGCGTGAAAGCTCACTCTGCGGGGATTGTGTTTCCAACTCACACTGGATGACAGATTTACTGCATAAACATTGAACGCATCACATCGCTTAAACATTGTTCACTGTTCATCTACAACACTGCGCAGAGTGTAAATAGAACATAACAGAACGTAACAGCTTCATCTAAAAACAATTCATGTTGAAAATTATTATCACACAACCGCTGAACAGCCCACTGTCCCGATGTAAAATCAGCCACTACCCTTAGAATGAAGGGAACGCGAAATAACCAAAAATTGCTGAGACACGGGATTGAGCCATGAACCATCTGGATCTTCAGTCAAACACCTTCCCAACTGAACTATTTCGGTCTGACAGTGAACGAAGCAAAGTTTTCTCACCCCTTTTTGAAAGAAAACCTGACCCCGGAAGGAATTGCCCCACCCACTCTGTCCTCGTTTCGGGGCAATGGGTCCCAAACACATCTCAGAGCTCAGGTTGTGTCAATGTAAAGTATAATGATACCGAAAATCTTAATGCTCATGTTCCGTTATCAGTGCCCACGATCCAGGCAATGGTCTTGTACACGTTGCTAAGTTCAAAATGTGTATTTTTTCGCACTGGCAATGAATTAACTGATATCTGTGCTGTGATCAACTAGGTTACTTAGGGTGATGTCGTGCAAGAACGTAATGGAAGCCTACTTATAACGGTGATTGTTCTCACACTGCAGTTAAATGTTGGCAAATTTAGAGTGTCAATCAGCAATTCAATTCCACATGTTGATTTAATGTTCTGCTGAAGTGTTCATAAAGAAACAAAGCTTGCACAACAGGCTCGATCTCACCGTCTTGAAGACACAGTGAAATATACTGGAGAGTTTATAACTGTTTGAGAACATAAAATTTCAGTAAAATATCCCGTTCTTTTCTCGACACTGATGGGCTGTGAAAGGGAGACCGGCCGAAGTCCCACATAGCCGCACTGACCCCGAGGCAAGGTGAAATTCTAACAGGTTCAGTCCATAGCAGTGCTATGCTGAAGAGAGATAAGTGTCGCGAATAAAGGAGAGACTTAACAATACTGATGTTGAATATCGGTTAGATCAATCACTCCATGAATTCACTGCTGGGAAATTCAGAGCTTGTAAATTGCCTGTGAACGCTAAACATAGACACACAGTGAGCCAATGTGCAATATAGGAGGGGCCCAGGCCAAATGAATGCTCGGGATAAGTTATCAGTGGCCATGGCCCAGGCATTCACTGATTCCAGTCTTGCAGACGTTGCTAAGTTTAAAATGCTGAATATTTCCACACTGGCAATGCATTGACAGATGGTAAGCTAGAGTGATGTGCCGCAAAAATGTACACGGAAGGGTAAAGTTAGCCATGATTGGCAACATTTACGGTGTCAATCAGCACTAGTTGAGCGAGATCTCCTCATTTACTGCTGACTTCGAAACGGAAGGCACAGAAGTGTGTGCTGTATCACTACAACGAATGATGCGCTGCTGATGGTTGGGGCAGCAAGAGTGCAGGGAGCTGTGAATTTGTTCAGGAACAGCCTTGCAGGTCAAACGGCCGAAAATACAATGTTCCCTGACCGGGAATCGAACCCGGGTCGCAGCGGTGAAAGCGCCGAAACCTAAAAACTGAACCACCAGGGAAGCTGCTACACATTTGCTTGCCAACAAGCAGACCAACACAGTCTTTCCTGCTTGCTCCTTCCAAAGTCTCACCAGTTTCGCGCCAGGTAAAACTGTTCGGAGCAAATGGCATTTTTTGTGGAGAACACCAAAGATATGTCCGCGCATCCGCAGCATCACGTGCGGGTAGGCATCCACTGAAATCTATTTCATTCTGTCCTTTTCTCGGGATTTTTCACTCTCGGTGCCGGGTGAACATTTCATTTAGTGTTTTTGTCCTGAACTGCAGTCTTTTGCCCATCTCCAGGCGACAGAACCGTTCTGGCTGTCTGTTCCTACTTTTGAGCATTTACGGGAACAGGCCTCCGGTTCATCGTTTATCACCAAACCAAGAAACAGAAATAAACAGAAAGATGTGCCTCTCCACCCCGTCGGCAAGTAGCAATGACTGTTATTCCAAATAATTCCCAACCCTTGGGATTCTGTGTGGATTTGTTTCATTATAAAGATTTGATTTTCAACGTGACTAAAAACCGAATAAAAATTATGAAGAACACTGGAATGGCCCGTATGGGGCTCGAACCCGCGACCTTGGCGTTATTAGCACCACGCTCTAACCAACTGAGCTAACCGGCCACAAGTTGTGTTAACGTTGCGTGAAAGCTCACTCTGCGGGGATTGTCTTTCCAACTCACACTGGATGACAGATTTACTGCATAAACATTGAACGCATCACATCGCTTAAACATTGTTCACTGTTCATCTACAACACTGCGCAGAGTGTAAATAGAACGTAACAGAACGTAACAGCTTAATCTAAAAACAATTCATGTTGAAAATTATTATCACACAACCGCTGAACAGCCCACTGTCCAGATATAAAATCAGCCACTACCCTTAGAATGAAGGGAACGCGAAATAACCAAAAATTGCTGAGACACGGGATTGAGCCATGAACCATCTGGATCTTCAGTCAAACACCTTCCCAACTGAACTATTTCGGTCTGACAGTGAACGAAGCAAAGTTTTCTCACACCTTTTTGAAAGAAAACCTGACCCCGGAAGGAATTGCCCCACCCACTCTGTCCTCGTTTCGGGGCAATGGGTCCTAAACACATCTCAGAGCTCAGGTTGTGTCAATGTAAAGTATAATGATACCGAAAATCTTAATGCTCATGTTCCGTTATCAGTGCCCACTATCCAGGCAATGGTCTTGTACACGTTGCTAAGTTCAAAATGTGTATTTTTTCGCACTGGCAATGAATTAACTGATATCTGTGCTGTGATCAACTAGGTTACTTAGGGTGATGTCGTGCAAGAACGTAATGGAAGCCTAATTATAACGGTGATTGTTCTCACACTGCAGTTAAATGTTGGCAAATTTACAGTGTCAATCAGCAATTCAATTCCACATGTTGATTTAATGTTCTGCTGAAGTGTTCATAAAGAAAGAAAGCTTGCACAACAGGCTCGATCTCACCGTCTTGAAGACACAGTGAAATATACTGGAGAGTTTATAACTGTTTGAGAACATAAAATTTCAGTAAAATATCCCGTTCTTTTCTCGACATTGATGGGCTGTGAAAGGGAGACCGGCCGAAGTCCCACATAGCCGCACTGACCCCGAGGCAAGGTGAAATTCTAACAGGTTCAGTCCATAGCAGTGCTATGCTGAAGAGAGATAAGTGTCGCGAATAAAGGAGAGACTTAACAATACTGATGTTGAATATCGGTTAGATCAATCACTCCATGAATTCACTGCTGGGAAATTCAGAGCTTGTAAATTGCCTGTGAACGCTATACATAGACACACAGTGAGCCAATGTGCAATATAGGAGGGGCCCAGGCCAAATGAATGCTCGGGATAAGTTATCAGTGGCCATGGCCCAGGCATTCACTGATTCCAGTCTTGCAGACGTTGCTAAGTTTAAAATGCTGAATAATTCCACACTGGCAATGCATTGACAGATGGTAAGCTAGAGTGATGTGCCGCAAAAATGTACACGGAAGGCTAAAGTTAGCCATGATTGGCAACATTTACGGTGTCAATCAGCACTAGTTGAGCGAGATCTCCTCATTTACTGCTGACTTTGAAACGGAAGGCACAGAAGTGTGTGCTGTATCACTACAACGAATGATGCGCTGCTGATGGTTGGGGCAGCAAGAGTGCAGGGAGCTGTGAATTTGTTCAGGAACAGCCTTGCAGGTCAAACGGCCGAAAATACAATGTTCCCTGACCGGGAATCGAACCTGGGCCGCAGCGGTTCAAGCGCCGAAACCTAAAAACTGAACCACCAGGGAAGCTGCTACACATTTGCTTGCCAACAAGCAGACCAACACAGTCTTTCCTGCTTGCTCCTTCCAAAGTCTCACCACTTTCGCGCCAGGTAAAACTGTTCGAAGCAAATGGCATTTTTTGTGGAGAACACCAAAGATATGTCCGCGCATCCGCAGCATCACGTGCGGGTAGGCTTCCACTGAAATCTATTTCATTCTGTCCTTTTCTCGGGATTATTCACTCTCGGTACCGGGTGAACATTTCATTTAGTGTTTTTGTCCTGAACTGCAGTCTTTTGCCCATCTCCAGGCGACAGAACCGTTCTGGCTGTCTGTTCCTACTTTTGAGCATTTACGGGAACAGGCCTCCGGTTCATCGTTTATCAGCAAACCAAGAAACAGAAATAAACAGAAAGATGTGCCTCTCCACCCCGTCGGCAAGTAGCAATGACTGTTATTCCAAATAATTCCCAACCCTTGGGATTCTGTGTGGATTTGTTTCATTATAAAGATTTGATTTTCAACCTGACTAAAAACCGAATAAAAATTATGAAAAACACTGGAATGGCCCGTATGGGGATAGAACTCGCGACCTTGGCGTTATTAGCACCACGCTCTAACCAACTAAGCTAACCGGCCACAAGTTGTGTCAACGTTGCGTGAAAGCTCACTCTGCGGGGATTGTGTTTCCAACTCACACTGGATGACAGATTTACTGCATAAACATTGAACACATCACATCGCTTAAACATTGTTCACTGTTCATCTACAACACTGCGCAGAGTGTAAATAGAACGTAACAGAACGTAATAGCTTAATCTAAAAACAATTCATGTTGAAAATTATTATCACGCAACCGCTGAACAGCCCACTGTCCCGATATAAAATCAGCCACTACCCTTAGAATGAAGGGAACGCGAAATTACCAAAAATTGATGAAACACGGGATTGAGCCATGAACCATCTGGATCTTCAGTCAAACGCCTTCCCAACTGAACTATTTCGGTCTGACAGTGAACGAAGCAAAGTTTTCTCACCCCTTTTTGAAAGAAAACCTGACCCCGGAAGGAATTGCCCCACCCACTCTGTCCTCGTTTCGGGGCAATGGGTCCCAAACACATCTCAGAGCTCAGGTTGTGTCAATGTAAAGTATAATGATACCGAAAATCTTAATGCTCATGTTCCGTTATCAGTGCCCACGATCCAGGCAATGGTCTTGTACACGTTGCTAAGTTCAAAATGTGTATTTTTTCGCACTGGCAATGAATTAACTGATATCTGTGCTGTGATCAACTAGGTTACTTAGGGTGATGTCGTGCAAGAACGTAATGGAAGCCTACTTATAACGGTGATTGTTCTCACACTGCAGTTAAATGTTGGCAAATTTACAGTGTCAATCAGCAATTCAATTCCACATGTTGATTTAATGTTCTGCTGAAGTGTTCATAAAGAAACAAAGCTTGCACAACAGGCTCGATCTCACCGTCTTGAAGACACAGTGAAATATACTGGAGAGTTTATAACTGTTTGAGAACATAAAATTTCAGTAAAATATCCCGTTCTTTTCTCGACAGTGATGGGCTGTGAAAGGGAGACCGGCCGAAGTCCCACATAGCCGCACTGACCCCGAGGCAAGGTGAAATTCTAACAGGTTCAGTCCATAGCAGTGCTATGCTGAAGAGAGATAAGTGTCGCGAATAAAGGAGAGACTTAACAATACTGATGTTGAATATCGGTTAGATCAATCACTCCATGAATTCACTGCTGGGAAATTCAGAGCTTGTAAATTGCCTGTGAACGCTATACATAGACACACAGTGAGCCAATGTGCAATATAGGAGGGGCCCAGGCCAAATGAATGCTCGGGATAAGTTATCAGTGGCCATGGCCCAGGCATTCACTGATTCCAGTCTTGCAGACGTTGCTAAGTTTAAAATGCTGAATATTTCCACACTGGCAATGCATGACAGATGGTAAGCTAGAGTGATGTGCCGCAAAAATGTACACGGAAGGCGAAAGTTAGCCATGATTGGCAACATTTACGGTGTCAATCAGCACTAGTTGAGCGAGATCTCCTCATTTACTGCTGACTTTGAAACGGAAGGCATAGAAGTGTGTGCTGTATCACTACAACGAATGATGCGCTGCTGATGGTTGGGGCAGCAAGAGTGCAGGGAGCTGTGAATTTGTTCAGGAACAGACTTGCAGGTCAAACGGCCGAAAATACAATGTTCCCTGACCGGGAATCGAATCCGGGCCGCAGCGGTGAAAGCGCCGAAACCTAAAAACTGAACCACCAGGGAAGCTGCTGCACATTTGCTTGCCAACAAGCTGACCAACACAGTCTTTCCTGCTTGCTCCTTCCAAAGTCTCACCACTTTCGCGCCAGGTAAAACTGTTCGTAGCAAATGGCATTTTTTGTGGAGAACACCAAAGATATGTCCGCGCATCCGCAGCATCACGTGCGGGTAGGCATCCACTGAAATCTATTTCATTCTGTCCTTTTCTCGGGATTTTTCACTCTCGGTGCCGGGTGAACATTTCATTTAGTGTTTTTGTCCTGAACTGCAGTCTTTTGCCCATCTCCAGGCGACAGAACCGTTCTGGCTGTCTGTTCCTACTTTTGAGCATTTACGGGAACAGGCCTCCGGTTCATCGTTTATCAGCAAACCAAGAAACAGAAATAAACAGAAAGATGTGCCTCTCCACCCCGTCGGCAAGTAGCAATGACTGTTATTCCAAATAATTCCCAACCCTTGGGATTCTGTGTGGATTTGTTTCATTATAAAGATTTGATTTTCAACGTGACTAAAAACCGAATAAAAATTATGAAAAACACTGGAATGGCCCGTATGGGGATAGAACCCGCGACCTTGGCGTTATTAGCACCACGCTCTAACCAACTGAGCTAACCGGCCACAAGTTGTGTTAACGTTGCGTGAAAGCTCACTCTGCGGGGATTGTGTTTTCAACTCACACTGGATGACAGATTTACTGCATAAACATTGAACGCATCACATCGCTTAAACATTGTTCACTGTTCATCTACAACACTGCGCAGAGTGTAAATAGAACGTAACAGAACGTAACAGCTTAATCTAAAAACAAATCATGTTGAAAATTATTATCACACAACCGCTGAACAGCCCACTGTCCCGATATAAAATCAGCCACTACCCTTAGAATGAAGGGAACGCGAAATAACCAAAAATTGCTGAGACACGGGATTGAGCCATGAACCATCTGGATCTTCAGTCAAACACCTTCCCAACTGAACTATTTCGGTCTGACAGTGAACGAAGCAAAGTTTTCTCACACCTTTTTGAAAGAAAACCTGACCCCGGAAGGAATTGCCCCACCCACTCTGTCCTCGTTTCGGGGCAATGGGTCCTAAACACATCTCAGAGCTCAGGTTGTGTCAATGTAAAGTATAATGATACCGAAAATCTTAATGCTCATGTTCCGTTATCAGTGCCCACTATCCAGGCAATGGTCTTGTACACGTTGCTAAGTTCAAAATGTGTATTTTTTCGCACTGGCAATGAATTAACTGATATCTGTGCTGTGATCAACTAGGTTACTTAGGGTGATGTCGTGCAAGAACGTAATGGAAGCCTAATTATAACGGTGATTGTTCTCACACTGCAGTTAAATGTTGGCAAATTTACAGTGTCAATCAGCAATTCAATTCCACATGTTGATTTAATGTTCTGCTGAAGTGTTCATAAAGAAAGAAAGCTTGCACAACAGGCTCGATCTCACCGTCTTGAAGACACAGTGAAATATACTGGAGAGTTTATAACTGTTTGAGAACATAAAATTTCAGTAAAATATCCCGTTCTTTTCTCGACATTGATGGGCTGTGAAAGGGAGACCGGCCGAAGTCCCACATAGCCGCACTGACCCCGAGGCAAGGTGAAATTCTAACAGGTTCAGTCCATAGCAGTGCTATGCTGAAGAGAGATAAGTGTCGCGAATAAAGGAGAGACTTAACAATACTGATGTTGAATATCGGTTAGATCAATCACTCCATGAATTCACTGCTGGGAAATTCAGAGCTTGTAAATTGCCTGTGAACGCTATACATAGACACACAGTGAGCCAATGTGCAATATAGGAGGGGCCCAGGCCAAATGAATGCTCGGGATAAGTTATCAGTGGCCATGGCCCAGGCATTCACTGATTCCAGTCTTGCAGACGTTGCTAAGTTTAAAATGCTGAATAATTCCACACTGGCAATGCATTGACAGATGGTAAGCTAGAGTGATGTGCCGCAAAAATGTACACGGAAGGCCAAAATTAGCCATGATTGGCAACATTTACGGTGTCAATCAGCACTAGTTGAGCGAGATCTCCTCATTTACTGCTGACTTTGAAACGGAAGGCACAGAAGTGTGTGCTGTATCACTACAACGAATGATGCGCTGCTGATGGTTGGGGCAGCAAGAGTGCAGGGAGCTGTGAATTTGTTCAGGAACAGCCTTGCAGGTCAAACGGCCGAAAATACAATGTTCCCTGACCGGGAATCGAACCCGGGCTGCAGCGGTTCAAGCGCCGAAACCTAAAAACTGAACCACCAGGGAAGCTGCTACACATTTGCTTGCCAACAAGCAGACCAACACAGTCTTTCCTGCTTGCTCCTTCCAAAGTCTCACCACTTTCGCGCCAGGTAAAACTGTTCGTAGCAAATGGCATTTTTTGTGGAGAACACCAAAGATATGTCCGCGCATCCGCAGCATCACGTGCGGGTAGGCATTCACTGAAATCTATTTCATTCTGTCCTTTTCTCGGGATTTTTCACTCTCGGTGCCGGGTGAACATTTCATTTAGTGCTTTTGTCCTGAACTGCAGTCTTTTGCCCATCTCCAGGCGACAGAACCGTTATGGCTGTCTGTTCCTACTTTTGAGCATTTACGGAAACAGGCCTCCGGTTCATCGTTTATCAGCAAACCAAGAAACAGAAATAAACAGAAAGATGTGCCTCTCCACCCCGTCGGCAAGTAGCAATGACTGTTATTCCAAATAATTCCCAACCCTTGGGATTCTGTGTTGATTTGTTTCATTATAAAGATTTGATTTTCAACGTGACTAAAAACCGAATAAAAATTATGAAAAACACTGGAATGGCCCGTATGGGGATCGAACCCGCGACCTTGGCATTATTAGCACCACGCTCTAACCAATGAGCTAACCGGCCACAAGTTGTGTTAACGTTGCGTGAAAGCCCACTCTGCGGGGATTGTCTTTCCAACTCACACTGGATGACAGATTTACTGCATAAACATTGAACGCATCACATCGCTTAAACATTGTTCACTGTTCATCTACAACACTGCGCAGAGTGTAAATAGAACGTAACAGAACGTAACAGCTTAATCTAAAAACAATTCATGTTGAAAATTATTATCACGCAACCGCTGAACAGCCCACTGTCCCGATATAAAATCAGCCACTACCCTTAGAATGAAGGGAACGCGAAATAACCAAAAATTGCTGAAACACGGGATTGAGCCATGAACCATCTGGATCTTCAGTCAAACACCTTCCCAACTGAACTATTTCGGTCTGACAGTGAACGAAGCAAAGTTTTCTCACACCTTTTTGAATGAAATCTGACCCCGGAAGGAATTGCCCCACCCACTCTGTCCTCGTTTCGGGGCAATGGGTCCCAAACACATCTCAGAGCTCAGGTTGTGTCAATGTAAAGTATAATGATACCGAAAATCTTAATGCTCATGTTCCGTTATCAGTGCCCACTATCCAGGCAATGGTCTTGTACACGTTGCTAAGTTCAAAATGTGTATTTTTTCGCACTGGCAATGAATTAACTGATATCTGTGCTGTGATCAACTAGGTTACTTAGGGTGATGTCGTGCAAGAACGTAATGGAAGCCTAATTATAACGGTGATTGTTCTCACACTGCAGTTAAATGTTGGCAAATTTACAGTGTCAATCAGCAATTCAATTCCACATGTTGATTCAATGTTCTGCTGAAGTGTTCATAAAGAAAGAAAGCTTGCACAACAGGCTCGATCTCACCGTCTTGAAGACACAGTGAAATATACTGGAGAGTTTATAACTGTTTGAGAACATAAAATTTCAGTAAAATATCCCGTTCTTTTCTCGACACTGATGGGCTGTGAAAGGGAGACCGGCCGAAGTCCCACATAGCCGCACTGACCCCGAGGCAAGGTGAAATTCTAACAGGTTCAGTCCATAGCAGTGCTATGCTGAAGAGAGATAAGTGTCGCGAATAAAGGAGAGACTTAACAATACTGATGTTGAATATCGGTTAGATCAATCACTCCATGAATTCACTGCTGGGAAATTCAGAGCTTGTAAATTGACTGTGAACGCTACACATAAACACACAGTGAGCCAATGTGCAATATAGGAGGGGCCAGGCCAAATGAATGCTCGGGATAAGTTATCAGTGGCCATGGCCCAGGCATTCACTGATTCCAGTCTTGCAGACGTTGCGAAGTTTAAAATCCTGAATATTTCCACACTGCCAATACATTGACAGATGGTAAACTAGAGCGATGTGCCGCAAAAATGTACACGGAAGGCGAAAGTTAGCCATGATTGGCAACATTTACGGTGTCAATCAGCACTAGTTGAGCGAGATCTCCTGATTTACTGCTGACTTTGAAACGGAAGGCACAGAAGTGTGTGCTGTATCACTACAACGAATGATGCGCTGCTGATGGTTGGGGCAGCAAGAGTGCAGGGAGCTGTGAATTTGTTCAGGAACAGCCTTGCAGGTCAAACGGCCGAAAATACAATGTTCCCTGACCGGGAATCGAACCTGGGCCGCAGCGGTTCAAGCGCCGAAACCTAAAAACTGAACCACCAGGGAAGCTGCTACACATTTGCTTGCCAACAAGCAGACCAATACAGTCTTTCCTGCTTGCTCCTTCCAAAGTCTCACCACTTTCGCGCCAGGTAAAACTGTTCGAAGCAAATGGCATTTTTTGTGGAGAACACCAAAGATATGTCCGCGCATCCGCAGCATCACGTGCGGGTAGGCATCCACTGAAATCTATTTCATTCTGTCCTTTTCTCGGGATTATTCACTCTCGGTACCGGGTGAACATTTCATTTAGTGTTTTTGTCCTGAACTGCAGTCTTTTGCCCATCTCCAGGCGACAGAACCGTTCTGGCTGTCTGTTCCTACTTTTGAGCATTTACGGGAACAGGCCTCCGGTTCATCGTTTATCAGCAAACCAAGAAACAGAAATAAACAGAAAGATGTGCCTCTCCACCCCGTCGGCAAGTAGCAATGACTGTTATTCCAAATAATTCCCAACCCTTGGGATTCTGTGTGGATTTGTTTCATTATAAAGATTTGATTTTCAACCTGACTAAAAACCGAATAAAAATTATGAAAAACACTGGAATGGCCCGTATGGGGATAGAACTCGCGACCTTGGCGTTATTAGCACCACGCTCTAACCAACTAAGCTAACCGGCCACAAGTTGTGTCAACGTTGCGTGAAAGCTCACTCTGCGGGGATTGTGTTTCCAACTCACACTGGATGACAGATTTACTGCATAAACATTGAACACATCACATCGCTTAAACATTGTTCACTGTTCATCTACAACACTGCGCAGAGTGTAAATAGAACGTAACAGAACGTAATAGCTTAATCTAAAAACAATTCATGTTGAAAATTATTATCACGCAACCGCTGAACAGCCCACTGTCCCGATATAAAATCAGCCACTACCCTTAGAATGAAGGGAACGCGAAATTACCAAAAATTGATGAAACACGGGATTGAGCCATGAACCATCTGGATCTTCAGTCAAACGCCTTCCCAACTGAACTATTTCGGTCTGACAGTGAACGAAGCAAAGTTTTCTCACCCCTTTTTGAAAGAAAACCTGACCCCGGAAGGAATTGCCCCACCCACTCTGTCCTCGTTTCGGGGCAATGGGTCCCAAACACATCTCAGAGCTCAGGTTGTGTCAATGTAAAGTATAATGATACCGAAAATCTTAATGCTCATGTTCCGTTATCAGTGCCCACGATCCAGGCAATGGTCTTGTACACGTTGCTAAGTTCAAAATGTGTATTTTTTCGCACTGGCAATGAATTAACTGATATCTGTGCTGTGATCAAGTAGGTTACTTAGGGTGATGTCGTGCAAGAACGTAATGGAAGCCTACTTATAACGGTGATTGTTCTCACACTGCAGTTAAATGTTGGCAAATTTACAGTGTCAATCAGCAATTCAATTCCACATGTTAATTTAATGTTCTGCTGAAGTGTTCATAAAGAAACAAAGCTTGCACAACAGGCTCGATCTCACCGTCTTGAAGACACAGTGAAATATACTGGAGAGTTTATAACTGTTTGAGAACATAAAATTTCAGTAAAATATCCCGTTCTTTTCTCGACAGTGATGGGCTGTGAAAGGGAGACCGGCCGAAGTCCCACATAGCCGCACTGACCCCGAGGCAAGGTGAAATTCTAACAGGTTCAGTCCATAGCAGTGCTATGCTGAAGAGAGATAAGTGTCGCGAATAAAGGAGAGACTTAACAATACTGATGTTGAATATCGGTTAGATCAATCACTCCATGAATTCACTGCTGGGAAATTCAGAGCTTGTAAATTGCCTGTGAACGCTATACATAGACACACAGTGAGCCAATGTGCAATATAGGAGGGGCCCAGGCCAAATGAATGCTCGGGATAAGTTATCAGTGGCCATGGCCCAGGCATTCACTGATTCCAGTCTTGCAGACGTTGCTAAGTTTAAAATGCTGAATATTTCCACACTGGCAATGCATGACAGATGGTAAGCTAGAGTGATGTGCCGCAAAAATGTACACGGAAGGCGAAAGTTAGCCATGATTGGCAACATTTACGGTGTCAATCAGCACTAGTTGAGCGAGATCTCCTCATTTACTGCTGACTTTGAAACGGAAGGCATAGAAGTGTGTGCTGTATCACTACAACGAATGATGCGCTGCTGATGGTTGGGGCAGCAATAGTGCAGGGAGCTGTGAATTTGTTCAGGAACAGCCTTGCAGGTCAAACGGCCGAAAATACAATGTTCCCTGACCGGGAATCGAATCCGGGCCGCAGCGGTGAAAGCGCCGAAACCTAAAAACTGAACCACCAGGGAAGCTGCTGCACATTTGCTTGCCAACAAGCTGACCAACACAGTCTTTCCTGCTTGCTCCTTCCAAAGTCTCACCACTTTCGCGCCAGGTAAAACTGTTCGTAGCAAATGGCATTTTTTGTGGAGAACACCAAAGATATGTCCGCGCATCCGCAGCATCACGTGCGGGTAGGCATCCACTGAAATCTATTTCATTCTGTCCTTTTCTCGGGATTTTTCACTCTCGGTGCCGGGTGAACATTTCATTTAGTGTTTTTGTCCTGAACTGCAGTCTTTTGCCCATCTCCAGGCGACAGAACCGTTCTGGCTGTCTGTTCCTACTTTTGAGCATTTACGGGAACAGGCCTCCGGTTCATCGTTTATCAGCAAACCAAGAAACAGAAATAAACAGAAAGATGTGCCTCTCCACCCCGTCGGCAAGTAGCAATGACTGTTATTCCAAATAATTCCCAACCCTTGGGATTCTGTGTGGATTTGTTTCATTATAAAGATTTGATTTTCAACGTGACTAAAAACCGAATAAAAATTATGAAAAACACTGGAATGGCCCGTATGGGGATAGAACCCGCGACCTTGGCGTTATTAGCACCACGCTCTAACCAACTGAGCTAACCGGCCACAAGTTGTGTTAACGTTGCGTGAAAGCTCACTCTGCGGGGATTGTGTTTTCAACTCACACTGGATGACAGATTTACTGCATAAACATTGAACGCATCACATCGCTTAAACATTGTTCACTGTTCATCTACAACACTGCGCAGAGTGTAAATAGAACGTAACAGAACGTAACAGCTTAATCTAAAAACAAATCATGTTGAAAATTATTATCACACAACCGCTGAACAGCCCACTGTCCCGATATAAAATCAGCCACTACCCTTAGAATGAAGGGAACGCGAAATAACCAAAAATTGCTGAGACACGGGATTGAGCCATGAACCATCTGGATCTTCAGTCAAACACCTTCCCAACTGAACTATTTCGGTCTGACAGTGAACGAAGCAAAGTTTTCTCACACCTTTTTGAAAGAAAACCTGACCCCGGAAGGAATTGCCCCACCCACTCTGTCCTCGTTTCGGGGCAATGGGTCCTAAACACATCTCAGAGCTCAGGTTGTGTCAATGTAAAGTATAATGATACCGAAAATCTTAATGCTCATGTTCCGTTATCAGTGCCCACTATCCAGGCAATGGTCTTGTACACGTTGCTAAGTTCAAAATGTGTATTTTTTCGCACTGGCAATGAATTAACTGATATCTGTGCTGTGATCAACTAGGTTACTTAGGGTGATGTCGTGCAAGAACGTAATGGAAGCCTAATTATAACGGTGATTGTTCTCACACTGCAGTTAAATGTTGGCAAATTTACAGTGTCAATCAGCAATTCAATTCCACATGTTGATTTAATGTTCTGCTGAAGTGTTCATAAAGAAAGAAAGCTTGCACAACAGGCTCGATCTCACCGTCTTGAAGACACAGTGAAATATACTGGAGAGTTTATAACTGTTTGAGAACATAAAATTTCAGTAAAATATCCCGTTCTTTTCTCGACATTGATGGGCTGTGAAAGGGAGACCGGCCGAAGTCCCACATAGCCGCACTGACCCCGAGGCAAGGTGAAATTCTAACAGGTTCAGTCCATAGCAGTGCTATGCTGAAGAGAGATAAGTGTCGCGAATAAAGGAGAGACTTAACAATACTGATGTTGAATATCGGTTAGATCAATCACTCCATGAATTCACTGCTGGGAAATTCAGAGCTTGTAAATTGCCTGTGAACGCTATACATAGACACACAGTGAGCCAATGTGCAATATAGGAGGGGCCCAGGCCAAATGAATGCTCGGGATAAGTTATCAGTGGCCATGGCCCAGGCATTCACTGATTCCAGTCTTGCAGACGTTGCTAAGTTTAAAATGCTGAATAATTCCACACTGGCAATGCATTGACAGATGGTAAGCTAGAGTGATGTGCCGCAAAAATGTACACGGAAGGCCAAAATTAGCCATGATTGGCAACATTTACGGTGTCAATCAGCACTAGTTGAGCGAGATCTCCTCATTTACTGCTGACTTTGAAACGGAAGGCACAGAAGTGTGTGCTGTATCACTACAACGAATGATGCGCTGCTGATGGTTGGGGCAGCAAGAGTGCAGGGAGCTGTGAATTTGTTCAGGAACAGCCTTGCAGGTCAAACGGCCGAAAATACAATGTTCCCTGACCGGGAATCGAACCCGGGCCGCAGCGGTTCAAGCGCCGAAACCTAAAAACTGAACCACCAGGGAAGCTGCTACACATTTGCTTGCCAACAAGCAGACCAACACAGTCTTTCCTGCTTGCTCCTTCCAAAGTCTCACCACTTTCGCGCCAGGTAAAACTGTTCGTAGCAAATGGCATTTTTTGTGGAGAACACCAAAGATATGTCCGCGCATCCGCAGCATCACGTGCGGGTAGGCATTCACTGAAATCTATTTCATTCTGTCCTTTTCTCGGGATTTTTCACTCTCGGTGCCGGGTGAACATTTCATTTAGTGCTTTTGTCCTGAACTGCAGTCTTTTGCCCATCTCCAGGCGACAGAACCGTTATGGCTGTCTGTTCCTACTTTTGAGCATTTACGGAAACAGGCCTCCGGTTCATCGTTTATCAGCAAACCAAGAAACAGAAATAAACAGAAAGATGTGCCTCTCCACCCCGTCGGCAAGTAGCAATGACTGTTATTCCAAATAATTCCCAACCCTTGGGATTCTGTGTTGATTTGTTTCATTATAAAGATTTGATTTTCAACGTGACTAAAAACCGAATAAAAATTATGAAAAACACTGGAATGGCCCGTATGGGGATCGAACCCGCGACCTTGGCATTATTAGCACCACGCTCTAACCAATGAGCTAACCGGCCACAAGTTGTGTTAACGTTGCGTGAAAGCTCACTCTGCGGGGATTGTCTTTCCAACTCACACTGGATGACAGATTTACTGCATAAACATTGAACGCATCACATCGCTTAAACATTGTTCACTGTTCATCTACAACACTGCGCAGAGTGTAAATAGAACGTAACAGAACGTAACAGCTTAATCTAAAAACAATTCATGTTGAAAATTATTATCACGCAACCGCTGAACAGCCCACTGTCCCGATATAAAATCAGCCACTACCCTTAGAATGAAGGGAACGCGAAATAACCAAAAATTGCTGAAACACGGGATTGAGCCATGAACCATCTGGATCTTCAGTCAAACACCTTCCCAACTGAACTATTTCGGTCTGACAGTGAACGAAGCAAAGTTTTCTCACACCTTTTTGAATGAAATCTGACCCCGGAAGGAATTGCCCCACCCACTCTGTCCTCGTTTCGGGGCAATGGGTCCCAAACACATCTCAGAGCTCAGGTTGTGTCAATGTAAAGTATAATGATACCGAAAATCTTAATGCTCATGTTCCGTTATCAGTGCCCACTATCCAGGCAATGGTCTTGTACACGTTGCTAAGTTCAAAATGTGTATTTTTTCGCACTGGCAATGAATTAACTGATATCTGTGCTGTGATCAACTAGGTTACTTAGGGTGATGTCGTGCAAGAACGTAATGGAAGCCTAATTATAACGGTGATTGTTCTCACACTGCAGTTAAATGTTGGCAAATTTACAGTGTCAATCAGCAATTCAATTCCACATGTTGATTCAATGTTCTGCTGAAGTGTTCATAAAGAAAGAAAGCTTGCACAGCAGGCTCGATCTCACCGTCTTGAAGACACAGTGAAATATACTGGAGAGTTTATAACTGTTTGAGAACATAAAATTTCAGTAAAATATCCCGTTCTTTTCTCGACACTGATGGGCTGTGAAAGGGAGACCGGCCGAAGTCCCACATAGCCGCACTGACCCCGAGGCAAGGTGAAATTCTAACAGGTTCAGTCCATAGCAGTGCTATGCTGAAGAGAGATAAGTGTCGCGAATAAAGGAGAGACTTAACAATACTGATGTTGAATATCGGTTAGATCAATCACTCCATGAATTCACTGCTGGGAAATTCAGAGCTTGTAAATTGACTGTGAACGCTACACATAAACACACAGTGAGCCAATGTGCAATATAGGAGGGGCCAGGCCAAATGAATGCTCGGGATAAGTTATCAGTGGCCATGGCCCAGGCATTCACTGATTCCAGTCTTGCAGACGTTGCGAAGTTTAAAATGCTGAATATTTCCACACTGCCAATACATTGACAGATGGTAAACTAGAGCGATGTGCCGCAAAAATGTACACGGAAGGCGAAAGTTAGCCATGATTGGCAACATTTACGGTGTCAATCAGCACTAGTTGAGCGAGATCTCCTCATTTACTGCTGACTTTGAAACGGAAGGCACAGAAGTGTGTGCTGTATCACTACAACGAATGATGAGCTGCTGATGGTTGGGGCAGCAAGAGTGCAGGGAGCTGTGAATTTGTTCAGGAACAGCCTTTCAGGTCAAACGGCCGAAAATACAATGTTCCCTGACCGGGAATCGAACCCGTGCCGCAGCGGTGAAAGCGCCGAAACCTAAAAACTGAACCACCAGGGAAGCTGCTACACATTTGCTTGCCAACAAGCAGACCAACACAGTCTTTCCTGCTTGCTCCTTCCAAAGTCTCACCAGTTTCGCGCCAGGTAAAACTGTTCGGAGCAAATGGCATTTTTTGTGGAGAACACCAAAGATATGTCCGCGCATCCGCACATCACGTGCGGGTAGCCATCCACTGAAATCTATTTCATTCTGTCCTTTTCTCGGGATTTTTCACTCTCGGTGCCGGGTGAACATTTCATTTAGTGTTTTTGTCCTGAACTGCAGTCTTTTGCCCATTTCCAGGCGACAGAACCGTTCTGGCTGTCTGTTCCTACTTTTGAGCATTTACGGGAACAGGCCTCCGGTTCATCGTTTATCACCAAACCAAGAAACAGAAATAAACAGAAAGATGTGCCTCTCCACCCCGTCGGCAAGTAGCAATGACTGTTATTCCAAATAATTCCCAACCCTTGGGATTCTGTGTGGATTTGTTTCATTATAAAGATTTGATTTTCAACGTGACTAAAAACCGAATAAAAATTATGAAGAACACTGGAATGGCCCGTATGGGGATCGAACCCGCGACCTTGGCGTTATTAGCACCACGCTCTAACCAACTGAGCTAACCGGCCACAAGTTGTGTTAACGTTGCGTGAAAGCTCACTCTGCGGGGATTGTGTTTCCAACTCACACTGGATGACAGATTTACTGCATAAACATTGAACGCATCACATCGCTTAAACATTGTTCACTGTTCATCTACAACACTGTGCAGAGTGTAAATAGAACGTAACAGAACGTAACAGCTTAATCTAAAAACAATTCATGTTGAAAATTATTATCACACAACCGCTGAACAGCCCACTGTCCCGATATAAAATCAGCCACTACCCTTAGAATGAAGGGAACGCGAAATAACCAAAAATTGCTGAGACACGGGATTGAGCCATGAACCATCTGGATCTTCAGTCAAACACCTTCCCAACTGAACTATTTCGGTCTGACAGTGAACGAAGCAAAGTTTTCTCACACCTTTTTGAAAGAAAACCTGACCCCGGAAGGAATTGCCCCACCCACTCTGTCCTCGTTTCGGGGCAATGGGTCCTAAACACATCTCAGAGCTCAGGTTGTGTCAATGTAAAGTATAATGATACCGAAAATCTTAATGCTCATGTTCCGTTATCAGTGCCCACTATCCAGGCAATGGTCTTGTACACGTTGCTAAGTTCAAAATGTGTATTTTTTCGCACTGGCAATGAATTAACTGATATCTGTGCTGTGATCAACTAGGTTACTTAGGGTGATGTCGTGCAAGAACGTAATGGAAGCCTAATTATAACGGTGATTGTTCTCACACTGCAGTTAAATGTTGGCAAATTTACAGTGTCAATCAGCAATTCAATTCCACATGTTGATTTAATGTTCTGCTGAAGTGTTCATAAAGAAAGAAAGCTTGCACAACAGGCTCGATCTCACCGTCTTGAAGACACAGTGAAATATACTGGAGAGTTTATAACTGTTTGAGAACATAAAATTTCAGTAAAATATCCCGTTCTTTTCTCGACATTGATGGGCTGTGAAAGGGAGACCGGCCGAAGTCCCACATAGCCGCACTGACCCCGAGGCAAGGTGAAATTCTAACAGGTTCAGTCCATAGCAGTGCTATGCTGAAGAGAGATAAGTGTCGCGAATAAAGGAGAGACTTAACAATACTGATGTTGAATATCGGTTAGATCAATCACTCCATGAATTCACTGCTGGGAAATTCAGAGCTTGTAAATTGCCTGTGAACGCTATACATAGACACACAGTGAGCCAATGTGCAATATAGGAGGGGCCCAGGCCAAATGAATGCTCGGGATAAGTTATCAGTGGCCATGGCCCAGGAATTCACTGAATCCAGTCTTACAGACGTTGCTAAGTTTAAAATGCTGAATATTTCCACACTGGCAATGCATTGACAGATGGTAAGCTAGAGTGATGTGCCGCAAAAATGTACACGGAAGGCTAAAGTTAGCCATGATTGGCAACATTTACGGTGTCAATCAGCTCTAGTTGAGCGAGATCTCCTCATTTACTGCTGACTTTGAAACGGAAGGCACAGAAGTGTGTGCTGTATCACTACGACGAATGATGAGCTGCTGATGGTTGGGGCAGCAAGAGTGCAGGGAGCTGTGAATTTGTTCAGGAACAGCCTTTCAGGTCAAACGGCGGAAAATACAATGTTCCCTGACCGGGAATCGAACCCGTGCCGCAGCGGTGAAAGCGCCGAAACCTAAAAACTGAACCACCAGGGAAGCTGCTACACATTTGCTTGCCAACAAGCAGACCAACACAGTCTTTCCTGCTTGCTCCTTCCAAAGTCTCACCACTTTCGCGCCAGGTAAAACTGTTCGTAGCAAATGGCATTTTTTGTGAAGAACACCAAAGATATGTCCGCGCATCTGCAGCATCACGTGCGGGTAGGCATCCACTGAAATCTATTTCATTCTGTCCTTTTCTCGGGATTTTTCACTCTCGGTGCCGGGTGAACATTTCATTTAGTGTTTTTGTCCTGAACTGCAGTCTTTTGCCCATCTCCAGGTGACAGAACCGTTCTGGCTGTCTGTTCCTACTTTTGAGCATTTACGGGAACAGGCCTCCGGTTCATCGTTTATCAGCAAACCAAGAAACAGAAATAAACAGAAAGATGTGCCTCTCCACCCCGTCGGCAAGTATCAATGACTGTTATTCCAAATAATTCCCAACCCTTGGGATTCTGTGTGGATTTGTTTCATTATAAAGATTTGATTTTCAACGTGACTAAAAACCGAATAAAAATTATGAAAAACACTGGAATGGCCCGTATGGGGATCGAACCCGCGACCTTGGCGTTATTAGCACCACGCTCTAACCAACTGAGCTAACCGGCCACAAGTTGTGTTAACGTTGCGTGAAAGCTCACTCTGCGGGGATTGTGTTTCCAACTCACACTGGATGACAGATTTACTGCATAAACATTGAACGCATCACATCGCTTAAACATTGTTCACTGTTCATCTACAAAACTGCGCAGAGTGTAAATAGAACGTAACAGAACGTAACAGCTTAATCTAAAAAAAATTCATGTTGAAAATTATTATCACGCAACCGCTGAACAGCCCACTGTCCCGATATAAAATCAGCCACTACCCTTAGAATGAAGGGAACGCGAAATAACCAAAAATTGCTGAAACACGGGATTGAGCCATGAACCATCTGGATCTTCAGTCAAACACCTTCCCAACTGAACTATTTCGGTCTGACAGTGAACGAAGCAAAGTTTTCTCACACCTTTTTGAAAGAAAATTTGACCCCGGAAGGAATTGCCCCACCCACTCTGTCCTCGTTTCGGGGCAATGGGTCCCAAACACATCTCAGAGCTCAGGTTGTGTCAATGTAAAGTATAATGATACCGAAAATCTTAATGCTCATGTTCCGTTATCAGTGCCCACTATCCAGGCAATGGTCTTGTACACGTTGCTAAGTTCAAAATGTGTATTTTTTCGCACTGGCAATGAATTAACTGATATCTGTGCTGTGATCAACTAGGTTACTTAGGGTGATGTCGTGCAAGAACGTAATGGAAGCCTAATTATAACGGTGATTGTTGTCACACTGCAGTTAAATGTTGGCAAATTTACAGTGTCAATCAGCAATTCAATTCCACATGTTGATTTAATGTTCTGCTGAAGTGTTCATAAAAAAAGAAAGCTTGCACAACAGGCTCGATCTCACCGTCTTGAAGACACAGTGAAATATACTGGAGAGTTTATAACTGTTTGAGAACATAAAATTTCAGTAAAATATCCCGTTCTTTTCTCGACACTGATGGGCTGTGAAAGGGAGACCGGCCGAAGTCCCACATAGCCGCACTGACTCCGAGGCAAGGTGAAATTCTAACAGGTTCAGTCCATAGCAGTGCTATGCTGAAGAGAGATAAGTGTCGCGAATAAAGGAGAGACTTAACAATACTGATGTTGAATATCGGTTAGATCAATCACTCCATGAATTCACTGCTGGGAAATTCAGAGCTTGTAAATTGCCTGTGAACGCTATACATAAACACACAGTGAGCCAATGTGCAATATAGGAGGGGCCCAGGCCAAATGAATGCTCGGGATAAGTTATCAGTGGCCATGGCCCAGGCATTCACTGATTCCAGTCTTGCAGACGTTGCTAAGTTTAAAATGCTGAATATTTCCACACTGCCAATGCATTGACAGATGGTAAGCTAGAGCGATGTGCCGCAAAAATGTACACGGAAGGCTAAAGTTAGCCATGATTGGCAATATTTACGGTGTCAATCAGCACTAGTTGAGCGAGATCTCCTCATTTGCTGCTGACTTTGAAACGGAAGGCACAGAAGTGTGTGCTGTATCACTACAACGAATGATGCGCTGCTGATGGTTGGGGCAGCAAGAGTGCAGGGAGCTGTGAATTTGTTCAGGAACAGCCTTGCAGGTCAAACGGCCGAAAATACAATGTTCCCTGACCGGGAATCGAACCCGGGCCGCAGCGGTGAAAGCGCCGAAACCTAAAAACTGAACCACCAGGGAAGCTGCTACACATTTGCTTGCCAACAAGCAGACCAACACAGTCTTTCCTGCTTGCTCCTTCCAAAGTCTCACCACTTTCGCGCCAGGTAAAACTGTTCGGAGCAAATGGCATTTTTTGTGGAGAACACCAAAGATATGTCCGCGCATCCGCAGCATCACGTGCGGGTAGGCATCCACTGAAATCTATTTCATTCTGCCCTTTTCTCGGGATTTTTCACTCTCGGTGCCGGGTGAACATTTCATTTAGTGTTTTTGTCCTGAACTGCAGTCTTTTGCCCATCTCCAGGCGACAGAACCGTTCTGGCTGTCTGTTCCTACTTTTGAGCATTTACGGGAACAGGCCTCCGGTTCATCGTTTATCAGCAAACCAAGAAACAGAAATAAACAGAAAGATGTGCCTCTCAACCCCGTCGGCAAGTAGCAATGACTTTTATTCCAAATAATTCCCAACCCTTGGGATTCTGTGTGGATTTGTTTCATTATAAAGATTTGATTTTCAACGTGACTAAAAACCGAATAAAAATTATGAAAAACACTGGAATGGCCCGTACGGGGATCGAACCCGCGACCTTGGCGTTATTAGCACCACGCTCTAACCAACTGAGCTAACCGGCCACAAGTTGTGTTAACGTTGCGTGAAAGCTCACTCTGCGGGGATTGTGTTTCCAACTCACACTGGATGACAGATTTACTGCATAAACATTGAACGCATCACATCGCTTAAACATTGTTCACTGTTCATCTACAACACTGCGCAGAGTGTAAATAGAACGTAACAGAACGTAACAGCTTAATCTAAAAAAAATTCATGTTGAAAATTATTATCACGCAACCGCTGAACAGCCCACTGCCCCGATATAAAATCAGCCACTACCCTTAGAATGAAGGGAACGCGAAATAACCAAAAATTGCTGAAACACGGGATTGAGCCATGAACAATCTGGATCTTCAGTCAAACTTTTCCCAACTGAACTATTTCGGTCTGACAGTGAACGAAGCAAAGTTTTCTCACACCTTTTTGAAAGAAAACCTGACCCCGGAAGGAATTGCCCCACCCACTCTGTCCTCGTTTCGGGGCAATGGGTCCCAAACACATCTCAGAGCTCAGGTTGTGTCAATGTAAAGTATAATGATACCGAAAATCTTAATGCTCATGTTCCGTTATCAGTGCCCACGATCCAGGCAATGGTCTTGTACACGTTGCTAAGTTCAAAATGTGTATTTTTTCGCACTGACAATGAATTAACTGATATCTGTGCTGTGATCAACTAGTTTACTTAGGGTGATGTCGTGCAAGAACGTAATGGAAGCCTAATTATAATGGTGATTGTTCTCACACTGCAGTTAAATGTTGGCAAATTTACAGTGTCAATCAGCAATTCAATTCCACATGTTGATTTAATGTTCTGCTGAAGTGTTCATAAAGAAACAAAGCTTGCACAACAGGCTCGATCTCACCGTCTTGAAGACACAGGGAAATATACTGGAGAGTTTATAACTGTTTGAGAACATAAAATGTCAGTAAAATATCCCGTTCTTTTCTCGACACTGATGGGCTCTGAAAGGGAGACCGGTCGAAGTCCCACATAGCCGCACTGACCCCGAGGCAAGGTGAAATTCTAACAGGTTCAGTCCATAGCAGTGCTATGCTGAAGAGAGATAAGTGTCGCGAATAAAGGAGAGACTTAACAATACTGATGTTGAATATCGGTTAGATCAATCACTCCATGAATTCACTGCTGGGAAATTCAGAGCTTGTAAATTGCCTGTGAACGCTAAACATAGACACACAGTGAGCCAATGTGCAATATAGGAGGGGCCCAGGCCAAATGAATGCTCGGGATAAGTTATCAGTGGCCATGGCCCAGGCATTCACTGATTCCAGTCTTGCAGACGTTGCTAAGTTTAAAATGCTGAATATTTCCACACTGGCAATGCATTGACAAATGGTAAGCTGGAGTGATGTGCCGCAAAAATGTACACGGAAGGCTAAAGTTAGCCATGATTGGCAACATTTACGGTGTCAATCAGCACTAGTTGAGCGAGATCTCCTCATTTGCTGCTGACTTTGAAACGGAAGGCACAGAAGTGTGTGCTGCATCACTACAACGAATGATGCGCTGCTGATGGTTGGGGCAGCAAGGGTGCAGGGAGCTGTGAATTTGTTCAGGAACAGCCTTGCAGGTCAAACGGCCGAAAATACAATGTTCCCTGACCGGGAATCGAACCCAGGCCGCAGCGGTGAAAGCGCCGAAACCTAACCACTAAACCACCAGGGAAGCTGCTACACATTTGCTTGCCAACAAGCAGACCAACACAGTCTTTCCTGCTTGCTCCTTCCAAAGTCTCACCACTTTCGCGCCAGGTAAAACTGTTCGGAGAAAATGGCATTTTTTGTGGAGAACACCAAAGATATGTCCGCGCATCCGCAGCATCACGTGCGGGTAGGCATCCACTGAAATCTATTTCATTCTGCCCTTTTCTCGGGATTTTTCACTCTCGGTGCCGGGTGAACATTTCATTTAGTGTTTTTGTCCTGAACTGCAGTCTTTTGCCCATCTCCAGGCGACAGAACCGTTCTGGCTGTCTGTTCCTACTTTTGAGCATTTACGGGAACAGGCCTCCGGTTCATCGTTTATCAGCAAACCAAGAAACAGAAATAAACAGAAAGATGTGCCTCTCAACCCCGTCGGCAAGTAGCAATGACTGTTATTCCAAATAATTCCCAACCCTTGGGATTCTGTGTGGATTTGTTTCATAATAAAGATTTGATTTTCAACGTGACTAAAAACCGAATAAAAATTATGAAAAACACTGGAATGGCCCGTACGGGGATCGAACCCGCGACCTTGGCGTTATTAGCACCACGCTCTAACCAACTGAGCTAACCGGCCACAAGTTGCGTTAACGTTGCGTGAAAGCTCACTCTGCGGGGATTGTGTTTCCAACTCACACTGGATGACAGATTTACTGCATAAACATTGAACGCATCACATCGCTTAAACATTGTTCACTGTTCATCTACAACACTGCGCAGAGTGTAAATAGAACGTAACAGAACGTAACAGCTTAATCTAAAAACAATTCATGTTGAAAATTATTATCACGCAACCGCTGAATAGCCCACTGTCCCGATATAAAATCAGCCACTACCCTTAGAATGAAGGGAACGCGAAATAACCAAAAATTGCTGAAACACGGGATTGAGCCATGAACAATCTGGATCTTCAGTCAAACTTTTCCCAACTGAACTATTTCGGTCTGACAGTGAACGAAGCAAAGTTTTCTCACACCTTTTTGAAAGAAAACCTGACCCCGGAAGGAATTGCCCCACCCACTCTGTCCTCGTTTCGGGGCAATGGGTCCCAAACACATCTCAGAGCTCAGGTTGTGTCAATGTAAAGTATAATGATACCGAAATTCTTAATGCTCATGTTCCGTTATCAGTGCCCACGATCCAGGCAATGGTCTTGTACACGTTGCTAAGTTCAAAATGTGTATTTTTTCGCACTGGCAATGAATTAACTGATATCTGTGCTGTGATCAACTAGGTTACTTCGGGTGATGTCGTGCAAGAACGTAATGGAAGCCTAATTATAACGGTGATTGTTCTCACACTGCAGTTAAATGTTGGCAAATTTACAGTGTCAATCAGCAATTCAATTCCACATGTTGATTTAATGTTCTGCTGAAGTGTTCATAAAGAAACAAAGCTTGCACAACAGGCTCGATCTCACCGTCTTGAAGACACAGTGAAATATACTGGATAGTTTATAACTGTTTGAGAACATAAAATGTCAGTAAAATATCCCGTTCTTTTCTCGACACTGATGGGCTGTGAAAGGGAGACCGGCCGAAGTCCCACATAGCCGCACTGACCCCGAGGCAAGGTGAAATTCTAACAGGTTCAGTCCATAGCAATGCTATGCTGAAGAGAGATAAGTGTCGCGAATAAAGGAGAGACTTAACAATACTGATGTTGAATATCGGTTAGATCAATCACTCCATGAATTCACTGCTGGGAAATTCAGAGCTTGTAAATTGCCTGTGAACGCTAAACATAGACACACAGTGAGCCAATGTGCAATATAGGAGGGGCCCAGGCCAAATGAATGCACGGGATAAGTTATCAGTGGCCATGGCCCAGGCATTCACTGATTCCAGTCTTGCAGACGTTGCTAAGTTTAAAATGCTGAATATTTCCACACTGGCAATGCATTGACAGATGGTAAGCTAGAGTGATGTGACGCAAAAATGTACACGGAAGGCTAAAGTTAACCATGATTGGCAACATTTACGGTGTCAATCAGCACTAGTTGAGCGAGATCTCCTCATTTGCTGCTGACTTTGAAACGGAAGGCACAGAAGTGTGTGCTGCATCACTACAACGAATGATGCGCTGCTGATGGTTGGGGCAGCAAGGGTGCAGGGAGCTGTGAATTTGTTCAGGAACAGCCTTGCATGTCAAACGGCCGAAAATACAATGTTCCCTGACCGGGAATCGAACCCAGGCCGCAGCGGTGAAAGCGCCGAAACCTAACCACTAAACCACCAGGGAAGCTGCTACACATTTGCTTGCCAACAAGCAGACCAACACAGTCTTTCCTGCTTGCTCCTTCCAAAGTCTCACCACTTTCGCGCCAGGTAAAACTGTTCGGAGCAAATGGCATTTTTTGTGGAGAACACCAAAGATATGTCCGCGCATCCGCAGCATCACGTGCGGGTTGGCATCCACTGAAATCTATTTCATTCTGCCCTTTTCTCGGGATTTTTCACACTCGGTGCCGGGTGAACATTTCATTTAGTGTTTTTGTCCTGAACTGCAGTCTTTTGCCCATCTCCAGGCGACAGAACCGTTCTGGCTGTCTGTTCCTACTTTTGAGCATTTACGGGAACAGGCCTCCGGTTGATCGTTTATCAGCAAACTAGGAAACAGAAATAAACAGAAAGATGTGCCTCTCAACCCAATCGGCAAGTAGCAATGACTGTTATTCCAAATAATTCCCAACCCTTGGGATTCTGTGTGGATTTGTTTCATTATAAAGATTTGATTTTCAACGTAACTAAAAACCGAATAAAAATTATGAAAAACACTGGAATAGCCCGTACGGGGATCGAACCCGCGACCTTGGCGTTATTAGCACCACGCTCTAACCAACTGAGCTAACCGGCCACAAGTTGCGTTAACGTTGCGTGAAAGCTCACTCTGCGGGGATTGTGTTTCCAACTCACACTGGATGACAGATTTACTGCATAAACATTGAACGCATCACATCGCTTAAACATTGTTCACTGTTCATCTACAACACTGCGCAGAGTGTAAATAGAACGTAACAGAACGTAACAGCTTAATCTAAAAACAATTCATGTTGAAAATTATTATCACGCAACCGCTGAACAGCCCACTGTCCCGATATAAAATCAGCCACTACCCTTAGAATGAAGGGAACGCGAAATAACCAAAAATTGCTGAAACACGGGATTGAGCCATGAACGATCTGGATCTTCAGTCAAACGCCTTCCCAACTGAACTATTTCGATCTGACAGTGAACGAAGCAAAGTTTTCTCACACCTTTTTGAAAGAAAACCTGACCCCGGAAGGAATTGCCCCACCCACTCTGTCCTCGTTTCGGGGCAATGGGTCCAAAACACATCTCAGAGCTCAGGTTGTGTCAATGTAAAGTATAATGATACCGAAAATCTTAATGCTCATATTCCGTTATCAGTGCCCACGATCCAGGCAATGGTCTTGTACACGTTGCTAAGTTCAAAATGTGTATTTTTTCGCACTGGCAATGAATTAACTGATATCTGTGCTGTGATCAACTAGGTTACTTAGGGTGATGTCGTGCAAGAACGTAATGGAAGCCTAATTATAATGGTGATTGTTCTCACACTGCAGTTAAATGTTGGCAAATTTACAGTGTCAATCAGCAATTCAATTCCACATGTTGATTTAATGTTCTGCTGACGTGTTCATAAAGAAACAAACCTTGCACAACAGGCTCGATCTCACCGTCTTGAAGACACAGGGAAATATACTGGAGAGTTTATAACTGTTTGAGAACATAAAATGTCAGTAAAATATCCCGTTCTTTTCTCGACACTGATGGGCTCTGAAAGGGAGACCGGTCGAAGTCCCACATAGCCGCACTGACCCCGAGGCAAGGTGAAATTCTAACAGGTTCAGTCCATAGCAGTGCTATGCTGAAGAGAGATAAGTGTCGCGAATAAAGGAGAGACTTAACAATACTGATGTTGAGTATCGGTTAGATCAATCACTCCATGAATTCACTGCTGGGAAATTCAGAGCTTGTAAATTGCCTGTGAACGCTAAACATAGACACACAGTGAGCCAATGTGCAATATAGGAGGGGCCCAGGCCAAATGAATGCTCGGGATAAGTTATCAGTGGCCATGGCCCAGGCATTCACTGATTCCAGTCTTGCAGACGTTGCTAAATTTAAAATGCTGAATATTTCCACACTGGCAATGCATTGACAGATGGTAAGCTAGAGTGATGTGCCGCAAAAATGTACACGGAAGGCTAAAGTTAGCCATGATTGGCAACATTTACGGTGTCAATCAGCACCAGTTGAGCGAGATCTCCTCATTTACTGCTGACTTTGAAAAGGAAGGCACAGAAGTGTGTGCTGTATCGTTGCAACGAATGATGCGCTGCTGATGGTAGGGGCAGCAAGAGTGCAGTGAGCTGTGAATTTGTTCAGGAACAGCCTTGCCGGTCAAACGGCCGAATATACAATGTTTCCTGACCGGAAATCGAACCCGGGCCGCAGCGGTGAAAGCGCCGAAACCTAACAACTAAACCACCAGGGAAGCTGCTACACATTTGCTTGCCAACAAGCAGACCAACACAGTCTTTCCTCTTTGCTCCTTCCAAAGTCTCACCACTTTCGCGCCAGGTAAAACTGTTCGTAGCAAATGGCATTTTTTTTGAGAACACCAAAGATATGTCCGCGCATCCGCAGCATCACGTGCGGGTAGGCATCCACTGAAATCTATTTCATTCTGTCCTTTTCTCGGGATTTTTTACTCTCGGTGCCAGGTGAACATTTCATTTAGTGTTTTTGTCCTGAACTGCAGTCTTTTGCACATCTCCAGGCGACAGAACCGTTCTGGCTGTCTGTTCCTACTTTTGAGCATTTACGGGAACAGGCCTCCGGTTCATCGTTTATCAGCAAACCAAGAAACAGAAATAAACAGAAAGATGTGCCTCTCAACCCCGTCGGCAAGTAGCAATGACTGTTATTCCAAATAATTCCCAACCCTTGGGATTCTGTGTGGATTTGTTTCATTATAAAGATTTGATTTTCAACGTGACTAAAAACCGAATAAAAATTATGAAAAACACTGGAATGGCCCGTACGGGGATCGAACCCGCGACCTTGGCATTATTAGCACCACGCTCTAACCAACTGAGATAACCGGCCACAAGTTGTGTTAACATTGCGTGAAAGCTCACTCTGCGGGGATTGTGTTTCCAACTCACACTGGATGACAGATTTACTGCATAAACATTGAACGCATCACATCGCTTAAACATTGTTCACTGTTCATCTACAACAGTGCGCAGAGTGTAAATAGAACGTAACAGAACGTAACAGCTTAATCTAAAAAAAATTCATGTTGAAAATTATTATCACGCAACCGCTGAACAGCCCACTGTCCCGATATAAAATCAGCCACTACCCTTAGAATGAAGGGAACGCGAAATAACCAAAAATTGCTGAAACACGGGATTGAGCCATGAACAATCTGGATCTTCAGTCAAACTTTTCCCAACTGAACTATTTCGGTCTGACAGTGAACGAAGCAAAGTTTTCTCACACCTTTTTGAAAGAAAACCTGACCCCGGAAGGAATTGCCCCACCCACTCTGTCCTCGTTTCGGGGCAATGGGTCCCAAACACATCTCAGAGCTCAGGTTGTGTCAATGTAAAGTATAATGATAACGAAAATCTTAATGCTCATGTTCCGTTATCAGTGCCCACGATCCAGGCAATGGTCTTGTACACGTTGCTAAGTTCAAAATGTGTATTTTTTCGCACTGGCAATGAATTAACTGATATCTGTGCTGTGATCAACTAGGTTACTTAGGGTGATGTCGTGCAAGAACGTAATGGAAGCCTAATTATAACGGTGATTGTTCTCACACTGCAGTTAAATGTTGGCAAATTTACAGTGTCAATCAGCAATTCAATTCCACATGTTGATTTAATGTTCTGCTGAAGTGTTCATAAAGAAACAAAGCTTGCACAACAGGCTCGATCTCACCGTCTTGAAGACACAGGGAAATATACTGGAGAGTTTATAACTGTTTGAGAACATAAAATGTCAGTAAAATATCCCGTTCTTTTCTCGACACTGATGGGCTCTGAATGGGAGACCGGTCGAAGTCCCACATAGCCGCACTGACCCCGAGGCAAGGTGAAATTCTAACAGGTTCAGTCCATAGCAGTGCTATGCTGAAGAGAGATAAGTGTCGCGAATAAAGGAGAGACTTAACAATACTGATGTTGAATATCGGTTAGATCAATCACTCCATGAATTCACTGCTGGGAAATTCAGAGCTTGAAAATTGCCTGTGAACGCTAAACATAGACACACAGTGAGCCAATGTGCAATATAGGAGGGGCCCAGGCCAAATGAATGCTCGGGAGAAGTTATCAGTGGCCATGGCCCAGGCATTCACTGATTCCAGTCTTGCAGACGTTGCTAAGTTTAAAATGCTGAATATTTCCACACTGGCAATGCATTGACAGATGGTAAGCTAGAGTGATGTGCCGCAAAAATGTACACGGAAGGCTAAAGTTAGCCATGATTGGCAACATTTACGGTGTCAATCAGCACTAGTTGAGCGAGATCTCCTCATTTACTGCTGACTTTGAAACGGAAGGCACAGAAGTGTGTTCTGTGTCGCTACAACGAATGATGCGCTGCTGATGGTTGGGGCAGCAAGAGTGCAGTGAGCTGTGAATTTGTTCAGGAACAGCCTTGCAGGTCAAACGGCCGAAAATACAATGTTCCCTGACCGTAAATCGAAACCGGGCCGCAGCGGTGAAAGCGCCGAAACCTAACCACTAAACCACCAGGCAAGATGCTACACATTTGCTTGCCAACAAGCAGACCAACACAGTCTTTCCTGCTTGCTCCTTCCTAAGTCTCACCACTTTCGCGCCAGGTAAAACTGTCCGTAGCAAATGGCATTTTTTTGGAGAACACCAAAGATATGTCCGCGCATCCGCAGCATCACGTGCGGGTAGGCATCCACTGAAATCTATTTCATTCTGTCCTTTTCTCGGGATTTTTCACTCTCGGTGCCGGGTGAACATTTCATTTAGTGTTTTTGTCCTGAACTGCAGTCTTTTGCACATCTCCAGGCGACAGAACCGTTCTGGCTGTCTGTTCCTACTTTTGAGCATTTACGGGAACAGGCCTCCGGTTCATCGTTTATCAGCAAACCAAGAAACAGAAATAAACAGAAAGATGTGCCTCTCAACCCCGTCGGCAAGTAGCAATGACTGTTATTCCAAATAATTCCCAACCCTTGGGATTCTGTGTGGATTTGTTTCATTATAAAGATTTGATTTTCAACGTGACTAAAAACCGAATAAAAATTATGAAAAACACTGGAATGGCCCGTACGGGGATCGAACCCGCGACCTTGGCGTTATTAGCACCACGCTCTAACCAACTGAGCTAACCCGCCACAAGTTGTGTTAACGTTGCGTGAAAGCTCACTCTGCGGGGATTGTGTTTCCAACTCACACTGGATGACAGATTTACTGCATAAACATTGAACGCATCACATCGCTTAAACATTGTTCACTGTTCATCTACAACACTGCGCAGAGTGTAAATAGAACGTAACAGAACGTAACAGCTTAATCTAAAAAAAATTCATGTTGAAAATTATTATCACGCAACCGCTGAACAGCCCACTGTCCCGATATAAAATCAGCCACTACCCTTAGAATGAAGGGAACGCGAAATAACCAAAAATTGCTGAAACACGGGATTGAGCCATGAACAATCTGGATCTTCAGTCAAACTTTTCCCAACTGAACTATTTCGGTCTGACAGTGAACGAAGCAAAGTTTTCTCACACCTTTTTGAAAGAAAAACTGACCCCGGAAGGAATTGCCCCACCCACTCTGTCCTCGTTTCGGGGCAATGGGTCCCAAACACATCTCAGAGCTCAGGTTGTGTCAATGTAAAGTATAATGATACCGAAAATCTTAATGCTCATGTTCCGTTATCAGTGCCCACGATCCAGGCAATGGTCTTGTACACGTTGCTAAGTTCAAAATGTGTATTTTTTCGCACTGGCAATGAATTAACTGATATCTGTGCTGTGATCAACTAGGTTACTTAGGGTGATGTCGTGCAAGAACGTAATGGAAGCCTAATTATAACGGTGATTGTTCTCACACTGCAGTTAAATGTTGGCAAATTTACAGTGTCAATCAGCAATTCAATTCCACATGTTGATTTAATGTTCTGCTGAAGTGTTCATAAAGAAACAAAGCTTGCACAACAGGCTCGATCTCACCGTCTTGAAGACACAGGGAAATATACTGGAGAGTTTATAACTGTTTGAGAACATAAAATGTCAGTAAAATATCCCGTTATTTTCTCGACACTGATGGGCTGTGAAAGGGAGACCGGTCGAAGTCCCACATAGCCGCACTGACCCCGAGGCAAGGTGAAATTCTAACAGGTTCAGTCCATAGCAGTGCTATGCTGAAGAGAGATAAGTGTCGCGAATAAAGGAGAGACTTAACAATACTGATGTTGAATATCGGTTAGATCAATCACTCCATGAATTCACTGCTGGGAAATTCAGAGCTTGTAAATTGCCTGTGAACGCAAAACATAGACACACAGTGAGCCAATGTGCAATATAGGAGGGGCCCAGGCCAAATGAATGCTCGGGATAAGTTATCAGTGGCCATGGCCCAGGCATTCACTGATTCCAGTCTTGCAGACGTTGCTAAGTTTAAAATGCTGAATATTTCCACACTGGCAATGCATTGACAGATGGTAAGCTAGAGTGATGTGCCGCAAAAATGTACACGGAAGGCTAAAGTTTGCCATGATTGGCAACATTTACGGTGTCAATCAGCACTAGTTGAGCGAGATCTCCTCATTTACTGCTGACTTTGAAACGGAAGGCACAGAAGTGTGTGCTGTATCGCTACAACGAATGATGCGCTGCTGATGTTAGGGGCAGCAAGAATGCAGTGAGCTGTGAATTTGTTCAGGAACAGCCTTGCAGGTCAAACGGCCGAATATACAATGTTCCCTGACCGGAAATCGAACCCGGGCCGCAGCGGTGAAATCGCCGAAACCGAACCACTAAACCACCAGGGAAGCTGCTACACATTTGCTTGCCAACAAGCAGACCAACACAGTCTTTCCTGTTTGCTCCTTCCAAAGTCTCACCACTTTCGCGCCAGGTAAAACTGTTCGTAGCAAATGGCATTTTTTTGGAGAACACCAAAGATATGTCCGCGCATCCGCAGCATCACGTGCGGGTAGGCATCCACTGAAATCTATTTCATTCTGTCCTTTTCTCGGGATTTTTCACTCTCGGTGCCGGGTGAACATTTCATTTAGTGTTTTTGTCCTGAACTGCAGTCTTTTGCACATCTCCAGGCGACAGAACCGTTCTGGCTGTCTGTTCCTACTTTTGAGCATTTACGGGAACAGGCCTCCGGTTCATCGTTTATCAGCAAACCAAGAAACAGAAATAAACAGAAAGATGTGCCTCTCAACCCCGTCGGCAAGTAGCAATGACTGTTATTCCAAATAATTCCCAACCCTTGGGATTCTGTGTGGATTTGTTTCATTATAAAGATTTGATTTTCAACGTGACTAAAAACCGAATAAAAATTATGAAAAACACTGGAATGGCCCGTACGGGGATCGAACCCGCGACCTTGGCGTTATTAGCACCACGCTCTAACCAACTGAGCTAACCGGCCACAAGTTGTGTTAACATTGCGTGAAAGCTCACTCTGCGGGGATTGTGTTTCCAACTCACACTGGATGACAGATTTACTGCATAAACATTGAACGCATCACATCGCTTAAACATTGTTCACTGTTCATCTACAACACTGCGCAGAGTGTAAATAGAACGTAACAGAACGTAACAGCTTAATCTAAAAAAAATTCATGTTGGAAATTATTATCACGCAACCGCTGAACAGCCCACTGTCCCGATATAAAATCAGCCACTACCCTTAGAATGAAGGGAACGCGAAATAACCAAAAATTGCTGAAACACGGGATTGAGCCATGAACAATCTGGATCTTCAGTCAAACTTTTCCCAACTGAACTATTTCGGTCTGACAGTGAACGAAGCAAAGTTTTCTCACACCTTTTTGAAAGAAAACCTGACCCCGGAAGGAATTGCCCCACCCACTCTGTCCTCGTTTCGGGGCAATGGGTCCCAAACACATCTCAGAGCTCAGGTTGTGTCAATGTAAAGTATAATGATAACGAAAATCTTATTGCTCATGTTCCGTTATCAGTGCCCACGATCCAGGCAATGGTCTTGTACACGTTGCTAAGTTCAAAATGTGTATTTTTTCGCACTGGCAATGAATTAACTGATATCTGTGCTGTGATCAACTAGGTTACTTAGGGTGATGTCGTGCAAGAACGTAATGGAAGCCTAATTATAACGGTGATTGTTCTCACACTGCAGTTAAATGTTGGCAAATTTACAGTGTCAATCAGCAATTCAATTCCACATGTTGATTTAATGTTCTGCTGAAGTGTTCATAAAGAAACAAAGCTTGCACAACAGGCTCGATCTCACCGTCTTGAAGACACAGGGAAATATACTGGAGAGTTTATAACTGTTTGAGAACATAAAATGTCAGTAAAATATCCCGTTCTTTTCTCGACACTGATGGGCTCTGAAAGGGAGACCGGTCGAAGTCCCACATAGCCGCACTGACCCCGAGGCAAGGTGAAATTCTAACAGGTTCAGTCCATAGCAGTGCTATGCTGAAGAGAGATAAGTGTCGCGAATAAAGGAGAGACTTAACAATACTGATGTTGAATATCGGTTAGATCAATCACTCCATGAATTCACTGCTGGGAAATTCAGAGCTTGTAAATTGCCTGTGAACGCTAAACATAGACACACAGTGAGCCAATGTGCAATATAGGAGGGGCCCAGGCCAAATGAATGCTCGGGAGAAGTTATCAGTGGCCATGGCCCAGGCATTCACTGATTCCACTCTTGCAGACGTTGCTAAGTTTAAAATGCTGAATATTTCCACACTGGCAATGCATTGACAGATGGTAAGCTAGAGTGATGTGCCGCAAAAATGTACACGGAAGGCTAAAGTTAGCCATGATTGGCAACATTTACGGTGTCAATCAGCACTAGTTGAGCGAGATCTCCTCATTTACTGCTGACTTTGAAACGGAAGGCACAGAAGTGTGTTCTGTGTCGCTACAACGAATGATGCGCTGCTGATGGTTGGGGCAGCAAGAGTGCAGTGAGCTGTGAATTTGTTCAGGAACAGCCTTGCAGGTCAAACGGCCGAAAATACAATGTTCCCTGACCGTAAATCGAAACCGGGCCGCAGCGGTGAAATCGCCGAAACCTAACCACTAAACCACCAGGGAAGCTGCTACATATTTGCTTGCCAACAAGCAGACCAACACAGTCTTTCCTGCTTGCTCCTTCCAAAGTCTCACCACTTTCGCGCCAGGTAAAACTGTTCGTAGCAAATGGCATTTTTTGTGAAGAACACCAAAGATATGTCCGCGCATCCGCAGCATCACGTGCGGGTAGGCATCCACTGAAATCTATTTCATTCTGTCCTTTTCTCGGGATTTTTCACTCTCGGTGCCGGGTGAACATTTCATTTAGTGTTTTTGTCCTGAACTGCAGTCTTTTGCACATCTCCAGGCGACAGAACCGTTCTGGCTGTCTGTTCCTACTTTTGAGCATTTACGGGAACAGGCCTCCGGTTCATCGTTTATCAGCAAACCAAGAAACAGAAATAAACAGAAAGATGTGCCTCTCCACCCCGTCGGCAAGTAGCAATGACTGTTATTCCAAATAATTCCCAACCCTTGGGATTCTGTGTGGATTTGTTTCATTGTAAAGATTTGATTTTCAACGTGACTAAAAACCGAATAAAAATTATGAAAAACACTGGAATGGCCCGCACGGGGATCGAACCCGCGACCTTGGCGTTATTAGCACCACGCTCTAACCAACTGAGCTAACCCGCCACAAGTTGTGTTAACGTTGCGTGAAAGCTCACTCTGCGGGGATTGTGTTTCCAACTCACACTGGATGACAGATTTACTGCATAAACATTGAACGCATCACATTGCTTAAACATTGTTCACTGTTCATCTACAACACTGCGCAGAGTGTAAATAGAACGTAACAGAACGTAACAGCTTAATCTAAAAAAAATTCATGTTGAAAATTATTATCACGCAACCGCTGATATAAAATCAGCCACTACCCTTAGAATGAAGGGAACGCGAAATAACCAAAAATTGCTGAAACACGGGATTGAGCCATGAACAATCTGGATCTTCAGTCAAACTTTTCCCAACTGAACTATTTCGGTCTGACAGTGAACGAAGCAAAGTTTTCTCACACCTTTTTGAAAGAAAAACTGACCCCGGAAGGAATTGCCCCACCCACTCTGTCCTCGTTTCGGGGCAATGGGTCCCAAACACATCTCAGAGCTCAGGTTGTGTCAATGTAAAGTATAATGATACCGAAAATCTTAATGCTCATGTTCCGTTATCAGTGCCCACGATCCAGGCAATGGTCTTGTACACGTTGCTAAGTTCAAAATGTGTATTTTTTCGCACTGGCAATGAATTAACTGATATCTGTGCTGTGATCAACTAGGTTACTTAGGGTGATGTCGTGCAAGAACGTAATGGAAGCCTAATTATAACGGTGATTGTTCTCACACTGCAGTTAAATGTTGGCAAATTTACAGTGTCAATCAGCAATTCAATTCCACATGTTGATTTAATGTTCTGCTGAAGTGTTCATAAAGAAACAAAGCTTGCACAACAGGCTCGATCTCACCGTCTTGAAGACACAGGGAAATATACTGGAGAGTTTATAACTGTTTGAGAACATAAAATGTCAGTAAAATATCCCGTTCTTTTCTCGACACTGATGGGCTGTGAAAGGGAGACCGGTCGAAGTCCCACATAGCCGCACTGACCCCGAGGCAAGGTGAAATTCTAACAGGTTCAGTCCATAGCAGTGCTATGCTGAAGAGAGATAAGTGTCGCGAATAAAGGAGAGACTTAACAATACTGATGTTGAATATCGGTTAGATCAATCACTCCATGAATTCACTGCTGGGAAATTCAGAGTTTGTAAATTGCCTGTGAACGCAAAACATAGACACACAGTGAGCCAATGTGCAATATAGGAGGGGCCCAGGCCAAATGAATGCTCGGGATAAGTTATCAGTGGCCATGGCCCAGGCATTCACTGATTCCAGTCTTGCAGACGTTGCTAAGTTTAAAATGCTGAATATTTCCACACTGGCAATGCATTGACAGATGGTAAGCTAGAGTGATGTGCCGCAAAAATGTACACGGAAGGCTAAAGTTTGCCATGATTGGCAACATTTACGGTGTCAATCAGCACTAGTTGAGCGAGATCTCCTCATTTACTGCTGACTTTGAAACGGAAGGCACAGAAGTGTGTGCTGTATCGCTACAACGAATGATGCGCTGCTGATGTTAGGGGCAGCAAGAATGCAGTGAGCTGTGAATTTGTTCAGGAACAGCCTTGCAGGTCAAACGGCCGAATATACAATGTTCCCTGACCGGAAATCGAACCCCGGGCCGCAGCGGTGAAATCGCCGAAACCGAACCACTAAACCACCAGGGAAGCTGCTACACATTTGCTTGCCAACAAGCAGACCAACACAGTCTTTCCTGTTTGCTCCTTCCAAAGTCTCACCACTTTCGCGCCAGGTAAAACTGTTCGTAGCAAATGGCATTTTTTTGGAGAACACCAAAGATTTGTCCGCGCATCCGCAGCATCACGTGCGGGTAGGCATCCACTGAAATCTATTTCATTCTGTCCTTTTCTCGGGATTTTTCACTCTCGGTGCCGGGTGAACATTTCATTTAGTGTTTTTGTCCTGAACTGCAGTCTTTTGCACATCTCCAGGCGACAGAACCGTTCTGGCTGTCTGTTCCTACTTTTGAGCATTTACGGGAACAGGCCTCCGGTTCATCGTTTATCAGCAAACCAAGAAACAGAAATAAACAGAAAGATGTGCCTCTCAACCCCGTCGGCAAGTAGCAATGACTGTTATTCCAAATAATTCCCAACCCTTGGGATTCTGTGTGGATTTGTTTCATTATAAAGATTTGATTTTCAACGTGACTAAAAACCGAATAAAAATTATGATAAACACTGGAATGGCCCGTACGGGGATCGAACCCGCGACCTTGGCGTTATTAGCACCACGCTCTAACCAACTGAGCTAACCGGCCACAAGTTGTGTTAACATTGCGTGAAAGCTCACTCTGCGGGGATTGTGTTTCCAACTCACACTGGATGACAGATTTACTGCATAAACATTGAACGCATCACATCGCTTAAACATTGTTCACTGTTCATCTACAACACTGCGCAGAGTGTAAATAGAACGTAACAGAACGTAACAGCTTAATCTAAAAAAAATTCATGTTGGAAATTATTATCACGCAACCGCTGAACAGCCCACTGTCCCGATATAAAATCAGCCACTACCCTTAGAATGAAGGGACGCGAAATAACCAAAAATTGCTGAAACACGGGATTGAGCCATGAACAATCTGGATCTTCAGTCAAACTTTTCCCAACTGAACTATTTCGGTCTGACAGTGAACGAAGCAAAGTTTTCTCACACCTTTTTGAAAGAAAACCTGACCCCGGAAGGAATTGCCCCACCCACTCTGTCCTCGTTTCGGGGCAATGGGTCCCAAACACATCTCAGAGCTCAGGTTGTGTCAATGTAAAGTATAATGATAACGAAAATCTTAATGCTCATGTTCCGTTATCAGTGCCCACGATCCAGGCAATGGTCTTGTACACGTTGCTAAGTTCAAAATGTGTATTTTTTCGCACTGGCAATGAATTAACTGATATCTGTGCTGTGATCAACTAGGTTACTTAGGGTGATGTCGTGCAAGAACGTAATGGAAGCCTAATTATAACGGTGATTGTTCTCACACTGCAGTTAAATGTTGGCAAATTTACAGTGTCAATCAGCAATTCAATTCCACATGTTGATTTAATGTTCTGCTGAAGTGTTCATAAAGAAACAAAGCTTGCACAACAGGCTCGATCTCACCGTCTTGAAGACACAGGGAAATATACTGGAGAGTTTATAACTGTTTGAGAACATAAAATGTCAGTAAAATATCCCGTTCTTTTCTCGACACTGATGGGCTCTGAAAGGGAGACCGGTCGAAGTCCCACATAGCCGCACTGACCCCGAGGCAAGGTGAAATTCTAACAGGTTCAGTCCATAGCAGTGCTATGCTGAAGAGAGATAAGTGTCGCGAATAAAGGAGAGACTTAACAATACTGATGTTGAATATCGGTTAGATCAATCACTCCATGAATTCACTGCTGGGAAATTCAGAGCTTGTAAATTGCCTGTGAACGCTAAACATAGACACACAGTGAGCCAATGTGCAATATAGGAGGGGCCCAGGCCAAATGAATGCTCGGGAGAAGTTATCAGTGGCCATGGCCCAGGCATTCACTGATTCCAGTCTTGCAGACGTTGCTAAGTTTAAAATGCTGAATATTTCCACACTGGCAATGCATTGACAGATGGTAAGCTAGAGTGATGTGCCGCAAAAATGTACACGGAAGGCTAAAGTTAGCCATGATTGGCAACATTTACGGTGTCAATCAGCACTAGTTGAGCGAGATCTCCTCATTTACTGCTGACTTTGAAACGGAAGGCACAGAAGTGTGTTCTGTGTCGCTACAACGAATGATGCGCTGCTGATGGTTGGGGCAGCAAGAGTGCAGTGAGCTGTGAATTTGTTCAGGAACAGCCTTGCAGGTCAAACGGCCGAATATACAATGTTCCCTGACCGTAAATCGAAACCGGGCCGCAGCGGTGAAAGCGCCGAAACCTAACCACTAAACCACCAGGGAAGCTGCTACACATTTGCTTGCCAACAAGCAGACCAACACAATCTTTCCTGCTTGCTCCTTCCAAAGTCTCACCACTTTCGCGCCAGGTAAAACTGTTCGTAGCAAATGGCATTTTTTTGGAGAACACCAAAGATATGTCCGCGCATCCGCAGCATCACGTGCGGGTAGGCATCCACTGAAATCTATTTCATTCTGTCCTTTTCTCGGGATTTTTCACTCTCGGTGCCGGGTGAACATTTCATTTAGTGTTTTTGTCCTGAACTGCAGTCTTTTGCACATCTCCAGGCGACAGAACCGTTCTGGCTGTCTGTTCCTACTTTTGAGCATTTCCGGGAACAGGCCTCCGGTTCATCGTTTATCAGCAAACCAAGAAACAGAAATAAACAGAAAGATGTGCCTCTCCACCCCGTCGGCAAGTAGCAATGACTGTTATTCCAAATAATTCCCAACCCTTGGGATTCTGTGTGGATTTGTTTCATTGTAAAGATTTGATTTTCAACGTGACTAAAAACCGAATAAAAATTATGAAAAACACTGGAATGGCCCGTACGGGGATCGAACCCGCGACCTTGGCGTTATTAGCACCACGCTCTAACCAACTGAGCTAACCCGCCACAAGTTGTGTTAACGTTGCGTGAAAGCTCACTCTGCGGGGATTGTGTTTCCAACTCACACTGGATGACAGATTTACTGCATAAACATTGAACGCATCACATCGCTTAAACATTATTCACTGTTCATCTACAACACTGCGCAGAGTGTAAATAGAACGTAACAGAACGTAACAGCTTAATCTAAAAAAAATTCATGTTGAAAATTATTATCACGCAACCGCTGAACAGCCCACTGTCCCGATATAAAATCAGCCACTACCCTTAGAATGAAGGGAACGCGAAATAACCAAAAATTGCTGAAACACGGGATTGAGCCATGAACAATCTGGATCTTCAGTCAAACTTTTCCCAACTGAACTATTTCGGTCTGACAGTGAACCAAGCAAAGTTTTCTCACACCTTTTTGAAAGAAAAACTGACCCCGGAAGGAATTGCCCCACCCACTCTGTCCTCGTTTCGGGGCAATGGGTCCCAAACACATCTCAGAGCTCAGGTTGTGTCAATGTAAAGTATAATGATACCGAAAATCTTAATGCTCATGTTCCGTTATCAGTGCCCACGATCCAGGCAATGGTCTTGTACACGTTGCTAAGTTCAAAATGTGTATTTTTTCGCACTGGCAATGAATTAACTGATATCTGTGCTGTGATCAACTAGGTTACTTAGGGTGATGTCGTGCAAGAACGTAATGGAAGCCTAATTATAACGGTGATTGTTCTCACACTGCAGTTAAATGTTGGCAAATTTACAGTGTCAATCAGCAATTCAATTCCACATGTTGATTTAATGTTCTGCTGAAGTGTTCATAAAGAAACAAAGCTTGCACAACAGGCTCGATCTCACCGTCTTGAAGACACAGGGAAATATACTGGAGAGTTTATAACTGTTTGAGAACATAAAATGTCAGTAAAATATCCCGTTCTTTTCTCGACACTGATGGGCTGTGAAAGGGAGACCGGTCGAAGTCCCACATAGCCGCACTGACCCCGAGGCAAGGTGAAATTCTAACAGGTTCAGTCCATAGCAGTGCTATGCTGAAGAGAGATAAGTGTCGCGAAAACAGGAGAGACTTAACAATACTGATGTTGAATATCGGTTAGATCAATCACTCCATGAATTCACTGCTGGGAAATTCAGAGCTTGTAAATTGCCTGTGAACGCAAAACATAGACACACAGTGAGCCAATGTGCAATATAGGAGGGGCCCAGGCCAAATGAATGCTCGGGATAAGTTATCAGTGGCCATGGCCCAGGCATTCACTGATTCCAGTCTTGCAGACGTTGCTAAGTTTAAAATGCTGAATATTTCCACACTGGCAATGCATTGACAGATGGTAAGCTAGAGTGATGTGCCGCAAAAATGTACACGGAAGGCTAAAGTTTGCCATGATTGGCAACATTTACGGTGTCAATCAGCACTAGTTGAGCGAGATCTCCTCATTTACTGCTGACTTTGAAACGGAAGGCACAGAAGTGTGTGCTGTATCGCTACAACGAATGATGCGCTGCTGATGTTAGGGGCAGCAAGAATGCAGTGAGCTGTGAATTTGTTCAGGAACAGCCTTGCAGGTCAAACGGCCGAATATACAATGTTCCCTGACCGGAAATCGAACCCGGGCCGCAGCGGTGAAATCGCCGAAACCGAACCACTAAACCACCAGGGAAGCTGCTACACATTTGCTTGCCAACAAGCAGACCAACACAGTCTTTCCTGTTTGCTCCTTCCAAAGTCTCACCACTTTCGCGCCAGGTAAAACTGTTCGTAGCAAATGGCATTTTTTTGGAGAACACCAAAGATATGTCCGCGCATCCGCAGCATCACGTGCGGGTAGGCATCCACTGAAATCTATTTCATTCTGTCCTTTTCTCGGGATTTTTCACTCTCGGTGCCGGGTGAACATTTCATTTAGTGTTTTTGTCCTGAACTGCAGTCTTTTGCACATCTCCAGGCGACAGAACCGTTCTGGCTGTCTGTTCCTACTTTTGAGCATTTACGGGAACAGGCCTCCGGTTCATCGTTTTATCAGCAAACCAAGAAACAGAAATAAACAGAAAGATGTGCCTCTCAACCCCGTCGGCAAGTAGCAATGACTGTTATTCCAAATAATTCCCAACCCTTGGGATTCTGTGTGGATTTGTTTCATTATAAAGATTTGATTTTCAACGTGACTAAAAACCGAATAAAAATTATGAAAAACACTGGAATGGCCCGTACGGGGATCGAACCCGCGACCTTGGCGTTATTAGCACCACGCTCTAACCAACTGAGCTAACCGGCCACAAGTTGTGTTAACATTGCGTGAAAGCTCACTCTGCGGGGATTGTGTTTCCAACTCACACTGGATGACAGATTTACTGCATAAACATTGAACGCATCACATCGCTTAAACATTGTTCACTGTTCATCTACAACACTGCGCAGAGTGTAAATAGAACGTAACAGAACGTAACAGCTTAATCTAAAAAAAATTCATGTTGGAATTTATTATCACGCAACCGCTGAACAGCCCACTGTCCCGATATAAAATCAGCCACTACCCTTAGAATGAAGGGAACGCGAAATAACCAAAAATTGCTGAAACACGGGATTGAGCCATGAACAATCTGGATCTTCAGTCAAACTTTTCCCAACTGAACTATTTCGGTCTGACAGTGAACGAAGCAAAGTTTTCTCACACCTTTTTGAAAGAAAACCTGACCCCGGAAGGAATTGCCCCACCCACTCTGTCCTCGTTTCGGGGCAATGGGTCCCAAACACATCTCAGAGCTCAGGTTGTGTCAATGTAAAGTATAATGATAACGAAAATCTTAATGCTCATGTTCCGTTATCAGTGCCCACGATCCAGGCAATGGTCTTGTACACGTTGCTAAGTTCAAAATGTGTATTTTTTCGCACTGGCAATGAATTAACTGATATCTGTGCTGTGATCAACTAGGTTACTTAGGGTGATGTCGTGCAAGAACGTAATGGAAGCCTAATTATAACGGTGATTGTTCTCACACTGCAGTTAAATGTTGGCAAATTTACAGTGTCAATCAGCAATTCAATTCCACATGTTGATTTAATGTTCTGCTGAAGTGTTCATAAAGAAACAAAGCTTGCACAACAGGCTCGATCTCACCGTCTTGAAGACACAGGGAAATATACTGGAGAGTTTATAACTGTTTGAGAACATAAAATGTCAGTAAAATATCCCGTTCTTTTCTCGACACTGATGGGCTCTGAAAGGGAGACCGGTCGAAGTCCCACATAGCCGCACTGACCCCGAGGCAAGGTGAAATTCTAACAGGTTCAGTCCATAGCAGTGCTATGCTGAAGAGAGATAAGTGTCGCGAATAAAGGAGAGACTTAACAATACTGATGTTGAATATCGGTTAGATCAATCACTCCATGAATTCACTGCTGGGAAATTCAGAGCTTGTAAATTGCCTGTGAACGCTAAACATAGACACACAGTGAGCCAATGTGCAATATAGGAGAGGCCCAGGCCAAATGAATGCTCGGGAGAAGTTATCAGTGGCCATGGCCCAGGCATTCACTGATTCCACTCTTGCAGACGTTGCTAAGTTTAAAATGCTGAATATTTCCACACTGGCAATGCATTGACAGATGGTAAGCTAGAGTGATGTGCCGCAAAAATGTACACGGAAGGCTAAAGTTAGCCATGATTGGCAACATTTACGGTGTCAATCAGCACTAGTTGAGCGAGATCTCCTCATTTACTGCTGACTTTGAAACGGAAGGCACAGAAGTGTGTTCTGTGTCGCTACAACGAATGATGCGCTGCTGATGGTTGGGGCAGCAAGAGTGCAGTGAGCTGTGAATTTGTTCAGGAACAGCCTTGCAGGTCAAACGGCCGAAAATACAATGTTCCCTGACCGTAAATCGAAACCGGGCCGCAGCGCTGAAAGCGCCGAAACCTAACCACTAAACCACCAGGGAAGCTGCTACATATTTGCTTGCCAACAAGCAGACCAACACAGTCTTTCCTGCTTGCTCCTTCCAAAGTCTCACCACTTTCGCGCCAGGTAAAACTGTTCGTAGCAAATGGCATTTTTTTGGAGAACACCAAAGATATGTCCGCGCATCCGCAGCATCACGTGCGGGTAGGCATCCACTGAAATCTATTTCATTCTGTCCTTTTCTCGGGATTTTTCACTCTCGGTGCCGGGTGAACATTTCATTTAGTGTTTTTGTCCTGAACTGCAGTCTTTTGCACATCTCCAGGCGACAGAACCGTTCTGGCTGTCTGTTCCTACTTTTGAGCATTTACGGGAACAGGCCTCCGGTTCATCGTTTATCAGCAAACCAAGAAACAGAAATAAACAGAAAGATGTGCCTCTCCACCCCGTCGGCAAGTAGCAATGACTGTTATTCCAAATAATTCCCAACCCTTGGGATTCTGTGTGGATTTGTTTCATTGTAAAGATTTGATTTTCAACGTGACTAAAAACCGAATAAAAATTATGAAAAACACTGGAATGGCCCGTACGGGGATCGAACCCGCGACCTTGGCGTTATTAGCACCACGCTCTAACCAACTGAGCTAACCCGCCACAAGTTGTGTTAACGTTGCGTGAAAGCTCACTCTGCGGGGATTGTGTTTCCAACTCACACTGGATGACAGATTTACTGCATAAACATTGAACGCATCACATCGCTTAAACATTGTTCACTGTTCATCTACAACACTGCGCAGAGTGTAAATAGAACGTAACAGAACGTAACAGCTTAATCTAAAAAAAATTCATGTTGAAAATTATTATCACGCAACCGCTGAACAGCCCACTGTCCCGATATAAAATCAGCCACTACCCTTAGAATGAAGGGAACGCGAAATAACCAAAAATTGCTGAAACACGGGATTGAGCCATGAACAATCTGGATCTTCAGTCAAACTTTTCCCAACTGAACTATTTCGGTCTGACAGTGAACGAAGCAAAGTTTTCTCACACCTTTTTGAAAGAAAAACTGACCCCGGAAGGAATTGCCCCACCCACTCTGTCCTCGTTTCGGGGCAATGGGTCCCAAACACATCTCAGAGCTCAGGTTGTGTCAATGTAAAGTATAATGATAACGAAAATCTTAATGCTCATGTTCCGTTATCAGTGCCCACGATCCAGGCAATGGTCTTGTACACGTTGCTAAGTTCAAAATGTGTATTTTTTCGCACTGGCAATGAATTAACTGATATCTGTGCTGTGATCAACTAGGTTACTTAGGGTGATGTCGTGCAAGAACGTAATGGAAGCCTAATTATAACGGTGATTGTTCTCACACTGCAGTTAAATGTTGGCAAATTTACAGTGTCAATCGGCAATTCAATTCCACATGTTGATTTAATGTTCTGCTGAAGTGTTCATAAAGAAACAAAGCTTCCACAACAGGCTCGATCTCACCGTCTTGAAGACACAGGGAAATATACTGGAGAGTTTATAACTGTTTGAGAACATAAAATGTCAGTAAAATATCCCGTTCTTTTCTCGACACTGATGGGCTCTGAAAGGGAGACCGGTCGAAGTCCCACATAGCCGCACTGACCCCGAGGCAAGGTGAAATTCTAACAGGTTCAGTCCATAGCAGTGCTATGCTGAAGAGAGATAAGTGTCGCGAATAAAGGAGAGACTTAACAATACTGATGTTGAATATCGGTTAGATCAATCACTCCATGAATTCACTGCTGGGAAATTCAGAGCTTGTAAATTGCCTGTGAACGCTAAACATAGACACACAGTGAGCCAATGTGCAATATAGGAGGGGCCCAGGCCAAATGAATGCTCGGGAGAAGTTATCAGTGGCCATGGCCCAGGCATTCACTGATTCCACTCTTGCAGACGTTGCTAAGTTTAAAATGCTGAATATTTCCACACTGGCAATGCATTGACAGATGGTAAGCTAGAGTGATGTGCCGCAAAAATGTACACGGAAGGCTAAAGTTAGCCATGATTGGCAACATTTACGGTGTCAATCAGCACTAGTTGAGCGAGATCTCCTCATTTACTGCTGACTTTGAAACGGAAGGCACAGAAGTGTGTTCTGTGTCGCTACAACGAATGATGCGCTGCTGATGGTTGGGGCAGCAAGAGTGCAGTGAGCTGTGAATTTGTTCAGGAACAGCCTTGCAGGTCAAACGGCCGAAAATACAATGTTCCCTGACCGTAAATCGAAACCGGGCCGCAGCGCTGAAAGCGCCGAAACCTAACCACTAAACCACCAGGGAAGCTGCTACATATTTGCTTGCCAACAAGCCGACCAACACAGTCTTTCCTGCTTGCTCCTTCCAAAGTCTCACCACTTTCGCGCCAGGTAAAACTGTTCGTAGCAAATGGCATTTTTTTGGAGAACACCAAAGATATGTCCGCGCATCCGCAGCATCACGTGCGGGTAGGCATCCACTGAAATCTATTTCATTCTGTCCTTTTCTCGGGATTTTTCACTCTCGGTGCCGGGTGAACATTTCATTTAGTGTTTTTGTCCTGAACTGCAGTCTTTTGCACATCTCCAGGCGACAGAACCGTTCTGGCTGTCTGTTCCTACTTTTGAGCATTTACGGGAACAGGCCTCCGGTTCATCGTTTATCAGCAAACCAAGAAACAGAAATAAACAGAAAGATGTGCCTCTCCACCCCGTCGGCAAGTAGCAATGACTGTTATTCCAAATAATTCCCAACCCTTGGGATTCTGTGTGGATTTGTTTCATTGTAAAGATTTGATTTTCAACGTGACTAAAAACCGAATAAAAATTATGAAAAACACTGGAATGGCCCGTACGGGGATCGAACCCGCGACCTTGGCGTTATTAGCACCACGCTCTAACCAACTGAGCTAACCCGCCACAAGTTGTGTTAACGTTGCGTGAAAGCTCACTCTGCGGGGATTGTGTTTCCAACTCACACTGGATGACAGATTTACTGCATAAACATTGAACGCATCACATCGCTTAAACATTGTTCACTGTTCATCTACAACACTGCGCAGAGTGTAAATAGAACGTAACAGAACGTAACAGCTTAATCTAAAAAAAATTCATGTTGAAAATTATTATCACGCAACCGCTGAACAGCCCACTGTCCCGATATAAAATCAGCCACTACCCTTAGAATGAAGGGAACGCGAAATAACCAAAAATTGCTGAAACACGGGATTGAGCCATGAACAATCTGGATCTTCAGTCAAACTTTTCCCAACTGAACTATTTCGGTCTGACAGTGAACGAAGCAAAGTTTTCTCACACCTTTTTGAAAGAAAAACTGACCCCGGAAGGAATTGCCCCACCCACTCTGTCCTCGTTTCGGGGCAATGGGTCCCAAACACATCTCAGAGCTCAGGTTGTGTCAATGTAAAGTATAATGATACCGAAAATCTTAATGCTCATGTTCCGTTATCAGTGCCCACGATCCAGGCAATGGTCTTGTACACGTTGCTAAGTTCAAAATGTGTATTTTTTCGCACTGGCAATGAATTAACTGATATCTGTGCTGTGATCAACTAGGTTACTTAGGGTGATGTCGTGCAAGAACGTAATGGAAGCCTAATTATAACGGTGATTGTTCTCACACTGCAGTTAAATGTTGGCAAATTTACAGTGTCAATCAACAATTCAATTCCACATGTTGATTTAATGTTCTGCTGAAGTGTTCATAAAGAAACAAAGCTTGCACAACAGGCTCGATCTCACCGTCTTGAAGACACAGGGAAATATACTGGAGAGTTTATAACTGTTTGAGAACATAAAATGTCAGTAAAATATCCCGTTCTTTTCTCGACACTGATGGGCTCTGAAAGGGAGACCGGTCGAAGTCCCACATAGCCGCACTGACCCCGAGGCAAGGTGAAATTCTAACAGGTTCAGTCCATAGCAGTGCTATGCTGAAGAGAGATAAGTGTCGCGAATAAAGGAGAGACTTAACAATACTGATGTTGAATATCGGTTAGATCAATCACTCCATGAATTCACTGCTGGGAAATTCAGAGCTTGTAAATTGCCTGTGAACGCTAAACATAGACACACAGTGAGCCAATGTGCAATATAGGAGGGGCCCAGGCCAAATGAATGCTCGGGAGAAGTTATCAGTGGCCATGGCCCAGGCATTCACTGATTCCACTCTTGCAGACGTTGCTAAGTTTAAAATGCTGAATATTTCCACACTGGCAATGCATTGACAGATGGTAAGCTAGAGTGATGTGCCGCAAAAATGTACACGGAAGGCTAAAGTTAGCCATGATTGGCAACATTTACGGTGTCAATCAGCACTAGTTGAGCGAGATCTCCTCATTTACTGCTGACTTTGAAACGGAAGGCACAGAAGTGTGTGCTGTATCGCTACAACGAATGATGCGCTGCTGATGTTAGGGGCAGCAAGAATGCAGTGAGCTGTGAATTTGTTCAGGAACAGCCTTGCAGGTCAAACGGCCGAATATACAATGTTCCCTGACCGGAAATCGAACCCGGGCCGCAGCGGTGAAATCGCCGAAACCGAACCACTAAATCACCAGGGAAGCTGCTACACATTTGCTTGCCAACAAGCAGACCAACACAGTCTTTCCTGTTTGCTCCTTCCAAAGTCTCACCACTTTCGCGCCAGGTAAAACTGTTCGTAGCAAATGGCATTTTTTTGGAGAACACCAAAGATATGTCCGCGCATCCGCAGCATCACGTGCGGGTAGGCATCCACTGAAATCTATTTCATTCTGTCCTTTTCTCGGGATTTTTCACTCTCGGTGCCGGGTGAACATTTCATTTAGTGTTTTTGTCCTGAACTGCAGTCTTTTGCACATCTCCAGGCGACAGAACCGTTCTGGCTGTCTGTTCCTACTTTTGAGCATTTACGGGAACAGGCCTCCGGTTCATCGTTTTTCAGCAAACCAAGAAACAGAAATAAACAGAAAGATGTGCCTCTCAACCCCGTCGGCAAGTAGCAATGACTGTTATTCCAAATAATTCCCAACCCTTGGGATTCTGTGTGGATTTGTTTCATTATAAAGATTTGATTTTCAACGTGACTAAAAACCGAATAAAAATTATGAAAAACACTGGAATGGCCCGTACGGGGATCGAACCCGCGACCTTGGCGTTATTAGCACCACGCTCTAACCAACTGAGCTAACCGGCCACAAGTTGTGTTAACATTGCGTGAAAGCTCACTCTGCGGGGATTGTGTTTCCAACTCACACTGGATGACAGATTTACTGCATAAACATTGAACGCATCACATCGCTTAAACATTGTTCACTGTTCATCTACAACACTGCGCAGAGTGTAAATAGAACGTAACAGAACGTAACAGCTTAATCTAAAAAAAATTCATGTTGGAAATTATTATCACGCAACCGCTGAACAGCCCACTGTCCCGATATAAAATCAGCCACTACCCTTAGAATGAAGGGAACGCGAAATAACCAAAAATTGCTGAAACACGGGATTGAGCCATGAACAATCTGGATCTTCAGTCAAACTTTTCCCAACTGAACTATTTCGGTCTGACAGTGAACGAAGCAAAGTTTTCTCACACCTTTTTGAAAGAAAACCTGACCCCGGAAGGAATTGCCCCACCCACTCTGTCCTCGTTTCGGGGCAATGGGTCCCAAACACATCTCAGAGCTCAGGTTGTGTCAATGTAAAGTATAATGATAACGAAAATCTTAATGCTCATGTTCCGTTATCAGTGCCCACGATCCAGGCAATGGTCTTGTACGCGTTGCTAAGTTCAAAATGTGTATTTTTTCGCACTGGCAATGAATTAACTGATATCTGTGCTGTGATCAACTAGGTTACTTAGGGTGATGTCGTGCAAGAACGTAATGGAAGCCTAATTATAACGGTGATTGTTCTCACACTGCAGTTAAATATTGGCAAATTTACAGTGTCAATCAGCAATTCAATTCCACATGTTGATTTAATGTTCTGCTGAAGTGTTCATAAAGAAACAAAGCTTGCACAACAGGCTCGATCTCACCGTCTTGAAGACACAGGGAAATATACTGGAGAGTTTATAACTGTTTGAGAACATAAAATGTCAGTAAAATATCCCGTTCTTTTCTCGACACTGATGGGCTCTGAAAGGGAGACCGGTCGAAGTCCCACATAGCCGCACTGACCCCGAGGCAAGGTGAAATTCTAACAGGTTCAGTCCATAGCAGTGCTATGCTGAAGAGAGATAAGTGTCGCGAATAAAGGAGAGACTTAACAATACTGATGTTGAATATCGGTTAGATCAATCACTCCATGAATTCACTGCTGGGAAATTCAGAGCTTGTAAATTGCCTGTGAACGCTAAACATAGACACACAGTGAGCCACTGTGCAATATAGGAGGGGCCCAGGCCAAATGAATGCTCGGGAGAAGTTATCAGTGGCCATGGCCCAGGCATTCACTGATTCTTGTCTTGCAGACGTTGCTAAGTTTAAAATGCTGAATATTTCCACACTGGCAATGCATTGACAGATGGTAAGCTAGAGTGATGTGCCGCAAAAATGTACACGGAAGGCTAAAGTTAGCCATGATTGGCAACATTTACGGTGTCAATCAGCACTCGTTGAGCGAGATCTCCTCATTTACTGCTGACTTTGAAACGGAAGGCACAGAAGCGTTTGCTGTGTCGCTGCAACGAATGATGCGCTGCTGATGGTTGGGGCAGCAAGAGTGCAGTGAGCTGTGAATTTGTTCAGGAACAGCCGTGAAGGTCAAACGGCCGAAAATACAATGTTCCCTGACCGTAAATCGAACCCGGGCCGCAGCGGTGAAAGCGCCGAAACCTAACCACTAAACCACCAGGGAAGCTGCTACACATTTGCTTGCCAACAAGCAGACCAACACAGTCTTTCCTGCTTGCTCCTTCCAAAGTCTCACCACTTTCGCGCCAGGTAAAACTGTTCGTAGCAAATGGCATTTTTTTGGAGAACACCAAAGATATGTCCGCGCATCCGCAGCATCACGTGCGGGTAGGCATCCACTGAAATCTATTTCATTCTGTCCTTTTCTCGGGATTTTTCACTCTCGGTGCCGGGTGAACATTTCATTTAGTGTTTTTGTCCTGAACTGCAGTCTTTTGCACATCTCCAGGCGACAGAACCGTTCTGGCTGTCTGTTCCTACTTTTGAGCATTTACGGGAACAGGCCTCCGGTTCATCGTTTATCAGCAAACCAAGAAACAGAAATAAACAGAAAGATGTGCCTCTCAACCCCGTCGGCAAGTAGCAATGACTGTTATTCCAAATAATTCCCAACCCTTGGGATTCTGTGTGGATTTGTTTCATTATAAAGATTTGATTTTCAACGTGACTAAAAACCGAATAAAAATTATGAAAAACACTGGAATGGCCCGTACGGGGATCGAACCAGCGACCTTGGCGTTATTAGCACCACGCTCTAACCAACTGAGCTAACCGGCCACAAGTTGTGTTAACGTTGCGTGAAAGCTCACTCTGCGGGGATTGTGTTTCCAACTCACACTGGATGACAGATTTACTGCATAAACATTGAACGTATCACATCGCTTAAACATTGTTCACTGTTCATCTACAACACTGCGCAGAGTGTAAATAGAACGTAACAGAACGTAACAGCTTAATCTAAAAACAATTCATGTTGAAAATTATTATCACGCAACCGCTGAACAGCCCACTGTCCCGATATAAAATCAGCCACTACCCTTAGAATGAAGGGAACGCGAAATAACCAAAAATTGCTGAAACACGGGATTGAGCCATGAACCATCTGGATCTTCAGTCAAACGCCTTCCCAACTGAACTATTTCGGTCTGACAGTGAACGAAGCAAAGTTTTCTCACAACTTTTTGAAAGAAAACCTGACCCCGGAAGGAATTGCCCCTCCCACTCTGTCCTCGTTTCGGGGCAATGGGTCCCAAACACATCTCAGAGCTCAGGTTGTGTCAATGTAAAGTATAATGATAACGAAAATCTAAATGCTCATGTTCCGTTATCAGTGCCCACGATCCAGGCAATGGTCTTGCACACGTTGCTAAGTTCAAAATGTGTATTTTTTCGCACTGGCAATGAATTAACTGATATCTGTGCTGTGATCAACTAGGTTACTTAGGGTGATGTCGTGCAAGAACGTAATGGAAGCCTAATTATAACGGTGATTGTTCTCACACTGCTGTTAAATGTTGGCAAATTTACAGTGTCAATCAGCAATTCAATTCCACATGTTGATTTAATGTTCTGCTGAAGTGTTCATAAAGAAACAAAGCTTGCACAACAGGCTCGATCTCACCGTCTTGAAGACACAGGGAAATATACTGGAGAGTTTATAACTGTTTGAGAACATAAAATGTCAGTAAAATATCCCGTTCTTTTCTCGACACTGATGGGCTCTGAAAGGGAGACCGGTCGAAGTCCCACATAGCCGCACTGACCCCGAGGCAAGGTGAAATTCTAACAGGTTCAGTCCATAGCAGTGCTATGCTGAAGAGAGATAAGTGTCGCGAATAAAGGAGAGACTTAACAATACTGATGTTGAATATCGGTTAGATCAATCACTCCATGAATTCACTGCTGGGAAATTCAGAGCTTGTAAATTGCCTGTGAACGCTAAACATAGACACACTGTGAGCCAATGTGCAATATAGGAGGGGCCCAGGCCAAATGAATGCTCGGGATAAGTTATCAGTGGCCATGGCCCAGGCATTCACTGATTCCAGTCTTGCAGACGTTGCTAAGTTTAAAATGCTGAATAATTCCACACTGGCAATGCATTGACAGATGGTAAGCTAGAGTGATGTGCCGCAAAAATGTACACGGAAGGCTAAAGTTAGCCATGATTGGCAACATTTACGGTGTCAATCAGCACAAGTTGAGCGAGATCTCCTCATTTACGGCTGACTTTGAAACGGAATGCACAGAAGTGTGTGCTGTATCACTGCAACGAATGATGCGCTGCTGATGGTTGGGGCAGCAAGAGTGCAGTGAGTTGTGAATTTGTTCAGGAACAGCCTTGCAGGTCAAACGGCCGAAAATACAATGTTCCCTGACCGGAAATCGAACCCGGACCGCAGCGGTGAAAGCGCCTAAACCTAACCACTAAACCACCAGGGAAGCTGCTACACATTTGCTTGCCAACAAGCAGACCAACACAGTCTTTCCTGCTTGCTCCTTCCAAAGTCTCACCACTTTCGCGCCAGGTAAAACTGTTCGTAGCAAATGGCATTTTTTGTGGAGAACACCAAAGATATGTCCGCGCATCCGCAGCATCACGTGCGGGTAGGCATCCACTGAAATCTATTTCATTCTGTCCTTTTATCGGGATTTTTCACTTTCGGTGCCGGGTGAACATTTCATTTCGTGTTTTTGTCCTGAACTGCAGTCTTTTGCCCATCTCCAGGCGAGAGAACCGTTTTGGCTGTCTGTTCCTACTTTTGAGCATTTGCGGGAACAGGCCTCCGGTTCATCGTTTATCAGCAAACCAAGAAACAGAAATAAACAGAAAGATGTGCCTCTCAACCCCGTCGGCAAGTAGCAATGACTGTTATTCCAAATAATTCCCAACCCTTGGGATTCTGTGTGGATTTGTTTCATTATAAAGATTTGATTTTCAACGTGACTAAAAACCGAATAAAAATTATGAAAAACACTGGAATGGCCCGTACGGGGATCGAACCCGCGACCTTGGCGTTATTAGCACCACGCTCTAACCAACTGAGCTAACTGCCCACAAGTTGTGTTAACGTTGCGTGAAACCTCACTCTGCGGGGATTGTGTTTCCAACTCACACTAGATGACAGATTTACTGCATAAACATTGAACGTATCACATCGCTTAAACATTGTTCACTGTTCATCCACAACACTGCGCAGAGTGTAAATAGAACGTAACAGAACGTAACAGCTTAATCTAAAAACAATTCATGTTGAAAATTATTATCACGCAACCGCTGAACAGCCCACTGTCCCGATATAAAATCAGCCACTATCCTTAGAATGAAGGGAACGCGAAATAACCAAAAATTGCTGAAACACGGGATTGAGCCATGAACCATCTGGATCTTCAGTCAAACGCCTTCCCAACTGAACTATTTCGGTCTGACAGTGAACGAAGCAAAGTTTTCTCACACCTTTTTGAAAGAAAACCTGACCCCGGAAGGAATTGCCCCACCCACTCTGTCCTCGTTTCGGGGCAATGGGTCCCAAACACATCTCAGAGCTCAGGTTGTGTCAATGTAAAGTATAATGATACCGAAAATCTTAATGCTCATGTTCCGTTATCAGTGCCCACGATCCAGGCAATGTTCTTGTACACGTTGCTAAGTTCAAAATGTGTATTTTTTCGCACTGGCAATGAATTAACTGATATCTGTGCTGTGATCAACTAGGTTACTTAGGGTGATGTCGTGCAAGAACGTAATGGAAGCCTAATTATAACGGTGATTGTTCTGACACTGCAGTTAAATGTTGGCAAATTTACAGTGTCAATCAGCAATTCAATTCCACATGTTGATTTAATGTTCTGCTGAAGTGTTCATAAAGAAACAAAGCTTGCACAACAGGCTCGATCTCACCGTCTTGAAGACACAGTGAAATATACTGGAGAGTTTATAACTGTTTGAGAACATAAAATGTCAGTAAAATATCCCGTTCTTTTCTCGACACTGATGGGCTGTGAAAGGGAGACCGGTCGAAGTCCCACAGAGCCGCACTGACCCCGAGGCAAGGTGAAATTCTAACAGGTTCGGTCCATAGCAGTGCTATGCTGAAGAGAGATAAGTGTCGCGAATAAAGGAGAGACTTAACAATACTGATGTTCAATATCGGTTAGATCAATCACTCCATGAATTCACTGCTGGGAAATTCAGAGCTTGTAAATTGCCTGTGAACGCTAAACATAGACACACAGTGAGCCAATGTGCAATATAGGAGGGGCCCAGGCCAAATGAATGCTCGGGATAAGTTATCAGTGGCAATGGCCCAGGCATTCACTGATTCCAGTCTTGCAGACGTTGCTAAGTTTAAAATGCTGAATATTTCCACACTGGCAATGCATTGACAGATGGTAAGCTAGAGTGATGTGCCGCAAAAATGTACACGGAAGGCTAAAGTTAGCCATGATTGGCAACATTTACGGTGTCAATCAGCACTCGTTGAGCGAGATCTCCTCATTTACTGCTGACTTTGAAACGGAATGCACAGAAGTGTGTGCTGTATCACTGCAACGAATGGTGCGCTGCTGATGGTTGGGGCAGCAAGAGTGCAGTGAGCTGTGAATTTGTTCAGGAACAGCCTTGCAGGTCAAACGGCCGAAAATACAATGTTCCCTGACCGGAAATCGAACCCGGACCGCAGCGGTGAAAGCGCCTAAACCTAACCACTAAACCACCAGGGAAGCTGCTACACATTTGCTTGCCAACAAGCAGACCAACACAGTCTTTCCTGCTTGCTCCTTCCAAAGTCTCACCACTTTCGCGCCAGGTAAAACTGTTCGTAGCAAATGGCATTTTTTGTGGAGAACACCAAAGATATGTCCGCGCATCCGCAGCATCACGTGCGGGTAGGCATCCACTGAAATCTATTTCATTCTGTCCTTTTATCGGGATTTTTCACTTTCGGTGCCGGGTGAACATTTCATTTCGTGTTTTTGTCCTGAACTGCAGTCTTTTGCCCATCTCCAGGCGAGAGAACCGTTTTGGCTGTCTGTTCCTACTTTTGAGCATTTGCGGGAACAGGCCTCCGGTTCATCGTTTATCAGCAAACCAAGAAACAGAAATAAACAGAAAGATGTGCCTCTCAACCCCGTCGGCAAGTAGCAATGACTGTTATTCCAAATAATTCCCAACCCTTGGGATTCTGTGTGGATTTGTTTCATTATAAAGATTTGATTTTCAACGTGACTAAAAACCGAATAAAAATTATGAAAAACAATGGAATGGCCCGTACGGGGATCGAACCCACGACCTTGGCGTTATTAGCACCACGCTCTAACCAACTGAGCTAACCGGCCACAAGTTGTGTTAACGTTGCGTGAAAGCTCACTCTGCGGGGATTGACTTTCCAACTCACACTGGATGACAGATTTACTGCATAAACATTGAACGCATCACATCGCTTAAACATTGTTCACTGTTCATCTACAACACTGCGCAGAGTGTAAATAGAACGTAACAGAATGTAACCGCTTAATCTAAAAACAATTCATGTTGAAAATTATTATCACGCAACCGCTGAACAGCCCACTGTCCCGATATAAAATCAGCCACTACCCTTAGAATGAAGGGAACGCGAGATAACCAAAAATTGCTGAAACACGGGATTGAGCCATGAACCATCAGGATCTTCAATCAAACGCCTTCCCAACTGAACTATTTCGGTCTGACAGTGAACGAAGCAAAGTTTTCTCACATCTTTTTGAAAGAAAACCTGACCCCGGAAGGAATTGCCCCACCCAATCTGTCCTCGCTTCGGGGCAATGGGTCCCAAACACATCTCAGAGCTCAGGTTGTGTCAATGTAAAGTATAATGATACCGAAAATCTTAATGCTCATGTTCCGTTATCAGTGCCCACGATCCAGGCAATGGTCTTGTACACGTTGCTAATTTCAAAATGTGTATTTTTTCGCACTGGCAATGAATTAACTGATATCTGTGCTGTGATCAACTAGGTTACTTAGGGTGATGTCGTGCAAGAACGTAATGGAAGCCTAATTATAACGGTGATTGTTGTCACACTGCAGTTAAATGTTGGCAAATTTACAGTGTCAATCAGCAATTCAATTCCACATGTTGATTTAATGTTCTGCTGAAGTGTTCATAAAGAAACAAAGCTTGCACAACAGGCTCGATCTCACCGTCTTGAAGACACAGTGAAATATACTGGAGAGTTTATAACTGTGAGAACATAAAATGTCAGCAAAATATCCCATTCTTTTCTCGACACTGATGGGCTGTGAAAGGGAGACCGGCCGAAGTCCCACATAGCCGCACTGACCCCGAGGCAAGGTGAAATTCTAACAGGTTCAGTCCATAGCAGTGCTATGCTGAAGAGAGATAAGTGTCGCGAATAAAGGAGAGACTTAACAATACTGATGTTGAATATCCGTTAGATCAATCACTCCATGAATTCACTGCTGGGAAATTCAGAGCTTGTAAATTGCCTGTGAACGCTAAACATAGACACACAGTGAGCCAATGTGCAATATAGGAGGGGCCCAGGCCAAATGAATGCTCGGGATAAGTTATCAGTGGCCATGGCCCAGGCATTCACTGATTCCAGTCTTGCAGACGTTGCTAAGTTTAAAATGCTGAATATTTCCACACTGGCAATGCATTGACAGATGGTAAGCTAGAGTGATGTGCCGCAAAAATGTACACGGAAGGCTAAAGTTAGCCATGATTGGCAACATTTACGGTGTCAATCAGCACTAGTTGAGCGAGATCTCCTCATTAACTGCTGACTTTGAAACGGAAGGCACAGAAGTGTGTGCTGTATCACTACAACGAATGATGCGCTGCTGATGGTTGGGGCAGCAAGAGTGCAGTGAGCTGTGAATTTGTTCAGGAACAGCCTTGCAGGTCAAACGGCCGAAAACACAATGTTCCCTGACCGGAAATCGAACCCAGGCCGCAGCGGTGAAAGCGCCGAAACCTAACCACTAAACCACCAGGGAAGCTGCTACACATTTGCTTGCCAACAAGCAGACCAACATAGTCTTTCCTGCTTGCTCCTTCCAAAGTCTCACCACTTTCGCGCCAGGTAAAACTGTTCGTAGCAAATGGCATTTTTTGTGGAGAACACCAAAGATATGTCCGCGCATCCGCAGCATCACGTGCGGGTAGGCATCCACTGAAATCTATTTCATTCTGTCCTTTTCTCGGGATTTTTCACTCTCGGTGCCGGGTGAACATTTCATTTAGTGTTTTTGTCCTGAACTGCAGTCTTTTGCCCATCTCCAGGCGACAGAACCGTTCTGGCTGTCTGTTCCTACTTTTGAGCATTTACGGGAACAGGCCTCCGGTTCATCGTTTATCAGCAAACCAAGAAACAGAAATAAACAGAAAGATGTGCCTCTCCACCCCGTCGGCAAGTAGCAATGACTGTTATTCCAAATAATTCCCAACCCTTGGGATTCTGTGTGGATTTGTTTCATTATAAAGATTTGATTTTCAACGTGACTAAAAACCGAATAAAAATTATGAAAAACACTGGAATGGCCCGTACGGGGATCGAACCCGCGACCTTGGCGTTATTAGCACCACGCTCTAACCAACTGAGCTAACCGGCCACAAGTTGTGTTAACGTTGCGTGAAAGCTCACTCTGCGGGGATTGTGTTTCCAACTCACACTGGATGACAGATTTACTGCATAAACATTGAACGCATCACATCGCTTAAACATTGTTCACTGTTCATCTACAACACTGCGCAGAGTGTAAATAGAACGTAACAGAACGTAACAGCTTAATCTAAAAACAATTCATGTTGAAAATTATTATCACGCAACCGCTGAACAGCCCACTGTCCCGATATAAAATCAGCCACTACCCTTAGAATGAAGGGAACGCGAAATAACCAAAAATTGCTGAAACACGGGATTGAGCCATGAACCATCTGTATCTTCAATCAAACGCCTTCCCAACTGAACTATTTCGGTCTGACAGTGAACGAAGCAAAGTTTTCTCACACCTTTTTGAAAGAAAACCTGACCCCGGAAGGAATTGCCCCACCCACTCTGTCCTCGTTTCGGGGCAATGGGTCCCAAACACATCTCAGAGCTTAGGTTGTGTCAATGTAAAGTATAATGATACCGAAAATCTTAATGCTCATGTTCCGTTATCAGTGCCCACGATCCAGGCAATGGTCTTGTACACGTTGCTAAGTTCAAAATGTGTATTTTTTCGCACTGGCAATGAATTAACTGATATCTGTGCTGTGATCAACTAGGTTACTTAGGGTGATGTCGTGCAAGAACGTAATGGAAGCCTAATTATAACGGTGATTGTTCTCACACTGCAGTTAAATGTTGGCAAATTTACAGTGTCAATCAGCAATTCAATTCCACATGTTGATTTAATGTTCTGCTGAAGTGTTCATAAAGAAACAAAGCTTGCACAACAGGCTCGATCTCACCGTCTTGAAGACACAGGGAAATATACTGGAGAGTTTATAACTGTTTGAGAACATAAAATGTCAGTAAAATATCCCGTTCTTTTCTCGACACTGATGGGCTGTGAAAGGGAGACCGGCCGAAGTCCCACATAGCCGCACTGACCCCGAGGCAAGGTGAAATTCTAACAGGTTCAGTCCATAGCAGTGCTATGCTGAAGAGAGATAAGTGTCGCGAATAAAGGAGAGACTTAACAATACTGATGTTGAATATCGGTTAGATCAATCACTCCATGAATTCACTGCTGGGAAATTCAGAGCTTGTAAATTGCCTGTGAACGCTAAACATAGACACACAGTGAGCCAATGTGCAATATAGGAGGGGCCCAGGCCAAATGAATGCTCGGGATAAGTTATCAGTGGCCATGGCCCAGGCATTCACTGATTCCAGTCTTGCAGACGTTGCTAAGTTTAAAATGCTGAATATTTCCATACTGGCAATGCATTGACAGATGGTAAGCTAGAGTGATTTGTCGCAAAAATGAACACGGAAGGCTAAAGTTAGACATGATTGGCAACATTTACGGTGTCAATCAGCACCAGTTGAGCGAGATCTCCTCATTTACTGCTCACTTTGAAACGGAAGGCACAGAAGTGTGTGCTGTATCACTACAACGAATGATGCGCTGCTGATGGTTGGGGCAGCAAGAGTGCAGTGAGCTGTGAATTTGTTCAGGAACAGCCTTGCAGGTCAAACGGCCGAAAATACAATGTTCCCTGAAATCGAACCCGGGCCGCAGCGGTGAAAGCGCCGAAACCTAACCATTAAACCACCAGGCAAGTTGCTACACATTTGCTTGCCAACAAGCAGACCAACATAGTCTTTCCTGCTTGCTCCTTCCAAAGTCTCACCACTTTCGCGCCAGGTAAAACTGTTCGTAGCAAATGGCATTTTTTGTGGAGAACACCAAAGATATGTCCGCGCATCCGCAGCATCACGTGCGGGTAGGCATCCACTGAAATCTATTTCATTCTGTCCTTTTCTCGGGATTTTTCACTCTCGGTGCCGGGTGAACATTTCATTTAGTGTTTTTGTCCTGAACTGCAGTCTTTTGCCCATCTCCAGGCGACAGAACCGTTCTGGCTGTCTGTTCCTACTTTTGAGCATTTACGGGAACAGGCCTCCGGTTCATCGTTTATCAGCAAACCAAGAAACAGAAATAAACAGAAAGATGTGCCTCTCCACCCCGTCGGCAAGTAGCAATGACTGTTATTCCAAATAATTCCCAACCCTTGGGATTCTGTGTGGATTTGTTTCATTATAAAGATTTGATTTTCAACGTGACTAAAAACCGAATAAAAATTATGAAAAACACTGGAATGGCCCGTACGGGGATCGAACCCGCGACCTTGGCGTTATTAGCACCACGCTCTAACCAACTGAGCTACCCGGCCACAAGTTGTGTTAACGTTGCGTGAAAGCTCACTCTGCGGGGATTGTGTTTCCAAATCACACTGGATGACAGATTTACTGCATAAACATTGAACGCATCACATCGCTTAAACATTGTTCACTGTTCATCTACAACACTGCGCAGAGTGTAACTAGAACGTAACAGAACGTAACAGCTTAATCTAAAAACAATTCATGTTGAAAATTATTATCACGCAACCGCTGAACAGCCCACTGTCCCGATATAAAATCAGCCACTACCCTTAGAATGAAGGGAACGCGAAATAACCAAAAATTGCTGAAACACGGGATTGAGCCATGAACCATCTGTATCTTCAATCAAACGCCTTCCCAACTGAACTATTTCGGTCTGACAGTGAACGAAGCAAAGTTTTCTCACACCTTTTTGAAAGAAAACCTGACCCCGGAAGGAATTGCCCCACCCACTCTGTCCTCGTTTCGGGGCAATGGGTCCCAAACACATCTCAGAGCTCAGGTTGTGTCAATGTAAAGTATAATGATACCGAAAATCTTAATGCTCATGTTCCGTTATCAGTGCCCACGATCCAGGCAATGGTCTTGTACACGTTGCTAAGTTCAAAATGTGTATTTTTTCGCACTGGCAATGAATTAACTGATATCTGTGCTGTGATCAACTAGGTTACTTAGGGTGATGTCGTGCAAGAACGTAATGGAAGCCTAATTTTAACGGTGATTGTTCTCACACTGCAGTTAAATGTTGGCAAATTTACAGTGTCAATCAGCAATTCAATTCCATATGTTGATTTAATGTTCTGCTGAAGTGTTCATAAAGAAACAAAGCTTGCACAACAGGCTCGATCTCACCGTCTTGAAGACACAGTGAAATATACTGGAGAGTTTATAACTGTTTGAGACTTAACAATACTGATGTTGAATATCGGTTAGATCAATCACTCCATGAATTCACTGCTGGGAAATTCAGAGCTTGTAAATTGCCTGTGAACGCTAAACATAGACACACAGTGAGCCAATGTGCAATACAGGAGGGGCCCAGGCCAAATGAATGCTCGGGATAAGTTATCAGTGGCCATGGCCCAGGCATTCACTGATTCCAGTCTTGCAGACGTTGCTAAGTTTAAAATGCTGAATATTTCCACACTGGCAATGCATTGACAGATGGTAAGCTAGAGTGATGTGCCGCAAAAATGTACACGGAAGGCTAAAGTTAGCCATGATTGGCAACATTTACGGTGTCAATCAGCACCAGTTGAGCGAGATCTCCTCATTTACTGCTCACTTTGAAACGGAAGGCACAGAAGCGTGTCCTGTATCACTACAACGAATGATGCGCTGCTGATGGTTGGGGCAGCAAGAGTGCAGTGAGCTGTGAATTTGTACAGGAACAGCCTTGCAGGTCAAACGGCCGAAAATACAATGTTCCCTGACCGGGAATCGAACCCGGGCCGCAGCGGTGAAAGCGCCGAAACCTAACCACTAAACCACCAGGGAAGCTGCTACACATTTGCTTGCCAACAAGCAGACCAACACAGTCTTTCCTGCTTGCTCCTTCCAAAGTCTCACCACTTTCGCGCCAGGTAAAACTGTTCGTAGCAAATGGCATTTTTTGTGGAGAACACCAAAGATATGTCCGCGCATCCGCAGCATCACGTGCGGGTAGGCATCCACTGAAATCTATTTCATTCTGTCCTTTTCTCGGGATTTTTCACTCTCGGTGCCGGGTGAACATTTCATTTAGTGTTTTTGTCCTGAACTGCAGTCTTTTGCCCATCTCCAGGCGACAGAACCGTTCTGGCTGTCTGTTCCTACTTTTGAGCATTTACGGGAACAGGCCTCCGGTTCATCGTTTATCAGCAAACCAAGAAACAGAAATAAACAGAAAGATGTGCCTCTCCACCCCGTCGGCAAGTAGCAATGACTGTTATTCCAAATAATTCCCAACCCTTGTGATTCTGTGTGGATTTGTTTCATTATAAAGATTTGATTTTCAACGTGACTAAAAACCGAATAAAAATTATGAAAAACACTGGAATGGCCCGTACGGGGATCGAACCCGCGACCTTGGCGTTATCAGCACCACGCTCTAACCAACTGAGCTAACCCGCCACAAGTTGTGTTAACGTTGCGTGAAAGCTCACTCTGCGGGGATTGTGTTTCCAACTCACACTGGATGACAGATTTACTGCATAAACATTGAACGCATCACATCGCTTAAACATTGTTCACTGTTCATCTACAACACTGCGCAGAGTGTAAATAGAACGTAACAGAACGTAACAGCTTAATCTAAAAACAATTCATGTTGAAAATTATTATCACGCAACCGCTGAACAGCCCACTGTCCCGATATAAAATCAGCCACTACCCTTAGAATGAAGGGAACGCGAAATAACCAAAAATTGCTAAAACACGGGATTGAGCCATGAACCATCTGGATCTTCAGTCAAACGCCTTCCCAACTGAACTATTTCGGTCTGACAGTGAACGAAGCAAAGTTTTCTCACACCTTTTTGAAAGAAAACCTGACCCCGGAAGGAATTGCCCCACCCACTCTGTCCTCGTTTCGGGGCAATGGGTCCAAAACACATCTCAGAGCTCAGGTTGTGTCAATGTAAAGTATAATGATACCGAAAATCTTAATGCTCATGTTCCGTTATCAGTGCCCACGATCCAGGCAATGGTCTTGTACACGTTGCTAAGTTCAAAATGTGTATTTTTTCGCACTGGAAATGAATTAACTGATATCTGTGCTGTGATCAACTAGGTTACTTAGGGTGATGTCGTGCAAGAACGTAATGGAAGCCTAATTATAACGGTGATTGTTGTCACACTGCAGTTAAATGTTGGCAAATTTACAGTGTCAATCAGCAATTCAATTCCACATGTTGATTTAATGTTCTGCTGAAGTGTTCATAAAGAAACAAAGCTTGCACAACAGGCTCGATCTCACCGTCTTGAAGACACAGTGAAATATACTGGAGAGTTTATAACTGTGTGAGACTTAACAATACTGATGTTGAATATCGGTTAGATCAATCACTCCATGAATTCACTGCTGGGAAATTCAGAGCTTGTAAATTGCCTGTGAACGCTAAACATAGACACACAGTGAGCCAATGTGCAATATAGGAGGGGCCCAGGCCAAATGAATGCTCGGGATAAGTTATCAGTGGCCATGGCCCAGGCATTCACTGATTCCAGTCTTGCAGACGTTGCTAAGTTTAAAATGCTGAATATTTCCACACTGGCAATGCATTGACAGATGGTAAGCTAGAGTGATGTGCCGCAAAAATGTACACGGAAGGCTAAAGTTAGCCATGATTGGCAACATTTACGGTGTCAATCAGCACCAGTTGAGCGAGAGCGAGATCTCCTCATTTACTGCTGACTTTGAAACGGAAGGCACAGAAGTGTGTGCTGTATCACTACAACGAATGATGCGCTGCTGATGGTTGGGGCAGCAAGAGTGCAGTGAGCTGTGAATTTGTTCAGGAACAGCCTTGCAGGTCAAACGGCCGAAAATACAATGTTCCCTGACCGGGAATCGAACCCAGGCCACAGCGGTGAAAGCGCCGAAACCTAACCACTAAACCACCAGGGAAGCTGCTACACATTTGCTTGCCAACAAGCAGACCAACACAGTCTTTCCTGCTTGCTCCTTCCAAAGTCTCACCACTTTCGCGCCAGGTAAAACTGTTCGGAGCAAATGGCATTTTTTGTGGAGAACACCAAATATATGTCCGCGCATCCGCAGCATCACGTGCGGGTAGGCATCCACTGAAATCTATTTCATTCTGTCCTTTTCTCGGGATTTTTCACTCTCGGTGCCGGGTGAACATTTCATTTAGTGTTTTTGTCCTGAACTGCAGTCTTTTGCCCATCTCCAGGCGAAAGAACCGTTCTGGCTGTCTGTTCCTACTTTTGAGCATTTACGGGAACAGGCCTCCGGTTCATCGTTTATCAGCAAACCAAGAAACAGAAATAAACAGAAAGATGTGCCTCTCAACCCCGTCGGCAAGTAGCAATGACTGTTATTCCAAATAATTCCCAACCCTTGTGATTCTGTGTGGATTTGTTTCATTATAAAGATTTGATTTTCAACGTGACTAAAAACCGAATAAAAATTATGAAAAACACTGGCATGGCCCGTACGGGGATCGAACCCGCGACCTTGGCGTTATTAGCACCACGCTCTAACCAACTGAGCTACCCGGCCACAAGTTGTGTTAACGTTGCGTGAAAGCTCACTCTGCGGGGATTGTGTTTCCAACTCACACTGGATGACAGATTTACTGCATAAACATTGAACGCATCACATCGCTTAAACATTGTTCACTGTTCATCTACAACACTGCGCAGAGTGTAAATAGAACGTAACAGAACGTAACAGCTTAATCTAAAAATAATTCATGTTGAAAATTATTATCACGCAACCGCTGAACAGCCCACTGTCCCGATATAAAATCAGCCACTACCCTTAGAATGAAGGGAACGCGAAATAACCAAAAATTGCTGAAACACGGGATTGAGCCATGAACCATCGGGATCTTCAATCAAACGCCTTCCCAACTGAACTATTTCGGTCTGACAGTGAACGAAGCAAAGTTTTCTCACACCTTTTTGAAAGAAAACCTGACCCCGGAAGGAATTGCCCCACCCACTCTGTCCTCGTTTCGGGGCAATGGGTCCCAAATACATCTCAGAGCTCAGGTTGTGTCAATGTAAAGTATAATGATACCGAAAATCTTAATGCTCATGTTCCGTTATCAGTGCCCACGATCCAGGCAATGGTCTTGTACACGTTGCTAAGTTCAAAATGTGTATTTTTTCGCACTGGCAATGAATTAACTGATATCTGTGCTGTGATCAACTAGGTTACTTAGGGTGATGTCGTGCAAGAACGTAATGGAAGCCTAATTTTAACGGTGATTGTTCTCACACTGCAGTTAAATGTTGGCAAATTTACAGTGTCAATCAGCAATTCAATTCCACATGTTGATTTAATGTTCTGCTGAAGTGTTCATAAAGAAACAAAGCTTGCACAACAGGCTCGAGCTCACCGTCTTGAAGACACAGTGAAATATACTGGAGAGTTTATAACTGTTTGAGACTTAACAATACTGATGTTGAATATCGGTTAGATCAATCACTCCATGAATTCACTGCTGGGAAATTCAGAACTTGTAAATTGCCTGTGAACGCTAAACATAGACACACAGTGAGCCAATGTGCAATATAGGAGGGGCCCAGGCCAAATGAATGCTCGGGATAAGTTATCAGTGGCCATGGCCCAGGCATTCACTGATTCCAGTCTTGCAGACGTTGCTAAGTTTAAAATGCTGAATATTTCCACACTGGCAATGCATTGACAGATGGTAAGCTAGAGTGATGTGCCGCAAAAATGTACACGGACCATGATTGGCAACATTTACGGTGTCAATCAGCACCAGTTGAGCGAGATCTCCTCATTTGCTGCTCACTTTGAAACGGAAGGCACAGAAGTGTGTGCTGTATCACTACAACGAATGATGCGCTGCTGATGGTTGGGGCAGCAAGAGTGCAGTGAGCTGTGAATTTGTTCAGGAACAGCCTTGCAGGTCAAACGGCCGAAAATACAATGTTCCCTGACCGGGAATCGAACCCGGGCCGCAGCGGTGAAAGCGCCGAAACCTAACCACTAAACCACCAGGGAAGCTGCTACACATTTGCTTGCCAACAAGCAGACCAACACAGTCTTTCCTGCTTGCTCCTTCCAAAGTCTCACCACTTTCGCGCCAGGTAAAACTGTTCGTAGCAAATGGCATTTTTTGTGGAGAACACCAAAGATATGTCCGCGCATCCGCAGCATCACGTGCGGGTAGGCATCCACTGAAATCTATTTCATTCTGTCCTTTTCTCGGGATTTTTCACTCTCGGTGCCGGGTGAACATTTCATTTAGTGTTTTTGTCCTGAACTGCAGTCTTTTGCCCATCTCCAGGCGACAGAACCGTTCTGGCTGTCTGTTCCTACTTTTGAGCATTTACGGGAACAGGCCTCCGGTTCATCGTTTATCAGCAAACCAAGAAACAGAAATAAACAGAAAGATGTGCCTCTCCACCCCGTCGGCAAGTAGCAATGACTGTTATTCCAAATAATTCCCAACCCTTGTGATTCTGTGTGGATTTGTTTCATTATAAAGATTTGATTTTCAACGTGACTAAAAACCGAATAAAAATTATGAAAAACACTGGAATGGCCCGTACGGGGATCGAACCCGCGACCTTGGCGTTATTAGCACCACGCTCTAACCAACTGAGCTAACCGGCCACAAGTTGTGTTAACGTTGCGTGAAAGCTCACTCTGCGGGGATTGTGTTTCCAACTCACACTGGATGACAGATTTACTGCATAAACATTGAACGCATCACATCGCTTAAACATTGTTCACTGTTCATCTACAACACTGCGCAGAGTCTAAATAGAACGTAACAGAACGTAACAGCTTAATCTAAAAACAATTCATGTTGAAAATTATTATCACGCAACCGCTGAACAGCCCACTGTCCCGATATAAAATCAGCCACTACCCTTAGAATGAAGGGAACGCGAAATAACCAAAAATTGCTGAAACACGGGATTGAGCCATGAACCATCTGGATCTTCAGTCAAACGCCTTCCCAACTGAACTATTTCGGTCTGACAGTGAACGAAGCAAAGTTTTCTCACACCTTTTGGAAAGAAAACCTGACCCCGGAAGGAATTGCCCCACCCACTCTGTCCTCGTTTCGGGGCAATGGGTCCAAAGCACATCTCAGAGCTCAGGTTGTGTCAATGTAAAGTATAATGATACCGAAAATCTTAATGCTCATGTTCCGTTATCAGTGCCCACGATCCAGGCAATGGTCTTGTACACGTTGCTAAGTTCAAAATGTGTATTTTTTCGCACTGGCAATGAATTAACTGATATCTGTGCTGTGATCAACTAGGTTACTTAGGGTGATGTCGTGCAAGAACGTAATGGAAGCCTAATTATAACGGTGATTGTTGTCACACTGCAGTTAAATGTTGGCAAATTTACAGTGTCAATCAGCAATTCAATTCCACATGTTGATTTAATGTTCTGCTGAAGTGTTCATAAAGAAACAAAGCTTGCACAACAGGCTCGATCTCACCGTCTTGAAGACACAGTGAAATATACTGGAGAGTTTATAACTGTTTGAGACTTAACAATACTGATGTTGAATATCGGTTAGATCAATCACTCCATGAATTCACTGCTGGGAAATTCAGAGCTTGTAAATTGCCTGTGAACGCTAAACATAGACACACAGTGAGCCAATGTGCAATATAGGAGGGGCCCAGGCCAAATGAATGCTCGGGATAAGTTATCAGTGGCCATGGCCCAGGCATTCACTGATTCCAGTCTTGCAGACGTTGCTAAGTTTAAAATGCTGAATATTTCCACACTGGCAATGCATTGACAGATGGTAAGCTAGAGTGATGTGCCGCAAAAATGTACACGGAAGGCTAAAGTTAGCCATGATTGGCAACATTTACGGTGTCAATCAGCACCAGTTGAGCGAGAGCGAGATCTCCTCATTTACTGCTGACTTTGAAACGGAAGGCACAGAAGTGTGTGCTGTATCACTACAACGAATGATGCGCTGCTGATGGTTGGGGCAGCAAGAGTGCAGTGAGCTGTGAATTTGTTCAGGAACTGCCTTGCAGGTCAAACGGCCGAAAATACAATGTTCCCTGACCGGGAATCGAACCCAGGCCGCAGCGGTGAAAGCGCCGAAACCTAACCACTAAACCACCAGGGAAGCTGCTACACATTTGCTTGCCAACAAGCAGACCAACACAGTCTTTCCTGCTTGCTCCTTCCAAAGTCTCACCACTTTCGCGCCAGGTAAAACTGTTCGTAGCAAATGGCATTTTTTGTGGAGAACACCAAAGATATGTCCGCGCATCCGCAGCATCACGTGCGGGTAGGCATCCACTGAAATCTATTTCATTCTGTCCTTTTCTCGGGATTTTTCACTCTCGGTGCCGGGTGAACATTTCATTTAGTGTTTTTGTCCTGAACTGCAGTCTTTTGCCCATCTCCAGGCGACAGAACCGTTCTGGCTGTCTGTTCCTACTTTTGAGCATTTACGGGAACAGGCCTCCGGTTCATCGTTTATCAGCAAACCAAGAAACAGAAATAAACAGAAAGATGTGCCTCTCCACCCCGTCGGCAAGTAGCAATGACTGTTATTCCAAATAATTCCCAACCCTTGTGATTCTGTGTGGATTTGTTTCATTATAAAGATTTGATTTTCAACGTGACTAAAAACCGAATAAAAATTATGAAAAACGCTGGAATGGCCCGTACGGGGATCGAACCCGCGACCTTGGCGTTATTAGCACCACGCTCTAACCAACTGAGCTAACCGGCCACAAGTTGTGTTAACGTTGCGTGAAAGCTCACTCTGCGGGGATTGTGTTTCCAACTCACACTGGATGACAGATTTACTGCATAAACATTGAACGCATCACATCGCTTAAACATTGTTCACTGTTCATCTACAACACTGCGCAGAGTCTAAATAGAACGTAACAGAACGTAACAGCTTAATCTAAAAACAATTCATGTTGAAAATTATTATCACGCAACCGCTGAACAGCCCACTGTCCCGATATAAAATCAGCCACTACCCTTAGAATGAAGGGAACGCGAAATAACCAAAAATTGCTGAAACACGGGATTGAGCCATGAACCATCTGGATCTTCAGTCAAACGCCTTCCCAACTGAACTACTTCGGTCTGACAGTGAACGAAGCAAAGTTTTCTCACACCTTTTTGAAAGAAAACCTGACCCCGGAAGGAATTGCCCCACCCACTCTGTCCTCGTTTCGGGGCAATGGGTCCAAAACACATCTCAGAGCTCAGGTTGTGTCAATGTAAAGTATAATGATACCGAAAATCTTAATGCTCATGTTCCGTTATCAGTGCCCACGATCCAGGCAACGGTCTTGTACACGTTGCTAAGTTCAAAATGTGTATTTTTTCGCACTGGCAATGAATTAACTGATATCTGTGCTGTGATCAACTAGGTTACTTAGGGTGATGTCGTGCAAGAACGTAATGGAAGCCTAATTATAACGGTGATTGTTGTCACACTGCAGTTAAATGTTGGCAAATTTACAGTGTCAATCAGCAATTCAATTCCACATGTTGATTTAATGTTCTGCTGAAGTGTTCATAAAGAAACAAAGCTTGCACAACAGGATCGATCTCACCGTCTTGAAGACACAGTGAAATATACTGGAGAGTTTATAACTGTTTGAGACTTAACAATACTGATGTTGAATATCGGTTAGATCAATCACTCCATGAATTCACTGCTGGGAAATTCAGAGCTTGTAAATTGCCTGTGAACGCTAAACATAGACACACAGTGAGCCAATGTGCAATATAGGAGGGGCCCAGGCCAAATGAATGCTCGGGATAAGTTATCAGTGGCCATGGCCCAGGCATTCACTGATTCCAGTCTTGCAGACGTTGCTAAGTTTAAAATGCTGAATATTTCCACACTGGCAATGCATTGACAGATGGTAAGCTAGAGTGATGTGCCGCAAAAATGTACACGGAAGGCTAAAGTTAGCCATGATTGGCAACATTTACGGTGTCAATCAGCACCAGTTGAGCGAGAGCGAGATCTCCTCATTTACTGCTGACTTTGAAACGGAAGGCACAGAAGTGTGTGCTGTATCACTACAACGAATGATGCGCTGCTGATGGTTGGGGCAGCAAGAGTGCAGTGAGCTGTGAATTTGTTCAGGAACAGCCTTGCAGGTCAAACGGCCGAAAATACAATGTTCCCTGACCGGGAATCGAACCCGGGCCGCAGCGGTGAAAGCGCCGAAACCTAACCACTAAACCACCAGGGAAGCTGCTACACATTTGCTTGCCAACAAGCAGACCAACACAGTCTTTCCTGCTTGCTCCTTCCAAAGTCTCACCACTTTCGCGCCAGGTAAAACTGTTCGTAGCAAATGGCATTTTTTGTGGAGAACACCAAAGATATGTCCGCGCATCCGCGAGCGTCACGTGCGGGTAGGCATCCACTGAAATCTATTTCATTCTGTCCTTTTCTCGGGATTTTTCACTCTCGGTGCCGGGTGAACATTTCATTTAGTGTTTTTGTCCTGAACTGCAGTCTTTTGCCCATCTCCAGGCGACAGAACCGTTCTGGCTGTCTGTTCCTACTTTTGAGCATTTACGGGAACAGGCCTCCGGTTCATCGTTTATCAGCAAACCAAGAAACAGAAATAAACAGAAAGATGTGCCTCTCCACCCCGTCGGCAAGTAGCAATGACTGTTATTCCAAATAATTCCCAACCCTTGTGATTCTGTGTGGATTTGTTTCATTATAAAGATTTGATTTTCAACGTGACTAAAAACCGAATAAAAATTATGAAAAACGCTGGAATGGCCCGTACGGGGATCGAACCCGCGACCTTGGCGTTATTAGCACCACGCTCTAACCAACTGAGCTAACCGGCCACAAGTTGTGTTAACGTTGCGTGAAAGCTCACTCTGCGGGGATTGTGTTTCCAACTCACACTGGATGACAGATTTACTGCATAAACATTGAACGCATCACATCGCTTAAACATTGTTCACTGTTCATCTACAACACTGCGCAGAGTCTAAATAGAACGTAACAGAACGTAACAGCTTAATCTAAAAACAATTCATGTTGAAAATTATTATCACGCAACCGCTGAACAGCCCACTGTCCCGATATAAAATCAGCCACTACCCTTAGAATGAAGGGAACGCGAAATAACCAAAAATTGCTGAAACACGGGATTGAGCCATGAACCATCTGGATCTTCAGTCAAACGCCTTCCCAACTGAACTACTTCGGTCTGACAGTGAACGAAGCAAAGTTTTCTCACACCTTTTTGAAAGAAAACCTGACCCCGGAAGGAATTGCCCCACCCACTCTGTCCTCGTTTCTGGGCAATGGGTCCAAAACACATCTCAGAGCTCAGGTTGTGTCAATGTAAAGTATAATGATACCGAAAATCTTAATGCTCATGTTCCGTTATCAGTGCCCACGATCCAGGCAACGGTCTTGTACACGTTGCTAAGTTCAAAATGTGTATTTTTTCGCACTGGCAATGAATTAACTGATATCTGTGCTGTGATCAACTAGGTTACTTAGGGTGATGTCGTGCAAGAACGTAATGGAAGCCTAATTATAACGGTGATTGTTGTCACACTGCAGTTAAATGTTGGCAAATTTACAGTGTCAATCAGCAATTCAATTCCACATGTTGATTTAATGTTCTGCTGAAGTGTTCATAAAGAAACAAAGCTTGCACAACAGGATCGATCTCACCGTCTTGAAGACACAGTGAAATATACTGGAGAGTTTATAACTGTTTGAGACTTAACAATACTGATGTTGAATATCGGTTAGATCAATCACTCCATGAATTCACTGCTGGGAAATTCAGAGCTTGTAAATTGCCTGTGAACGCTAAACATAGACACACAGTGAGCCAATGTGCAATATAGGAGGGGCCCAGGCCAAATGAATGCTCGGGATAAGTTATCAGTGGCCATGGCCCAGGCATTCACTGATTCCAGTCTTGCAGACGTTGCTAAGTTTAAAATGCTGAATATTTCCACACTGGCAATGCATTGACAGATGGTAAGCTAGAGTGATGTGCCGCAAAAATGTACACGGAAGGCTAAAGTTATCCATGATTGGCAACATTTACGGTGTCAATCAGCACCAGTTGAGCGAGAGCGAGATCTCCTCATTTACTGCTGACTTTGAAACGGAAGGCACAGAAGTGTGTGCTGTATCACTACAACGAATGATGCGCTGCTGATGGTTGGGGCAGCAAGAGTGCAGTGAGCTGTGAATTTGTTCAGGAACAGCCTTGCAGGTCAAACGGCCGAAAATACAATGTTCCCTGACCGGGAATCGAACCCGGGCCGCAGCGGTGAAAGCGCCGAAACCTAACCACTAAACCACCAGGGAAGCTGCTACACATTTGCTTGCCAACAAGCAGACCAACACAGTCTTTCCTGCTTGCTCCTTCCAAAGTCTCACCACTTTCGCGCCAGGTAAAACTGTTCGTAGCAAATGGCATTTTTTGTGGAGAACACCAAAGATATGTCCGCGCATCCGCGAGCGTCACGTGCGGGTAGGCATCCACTGAAATCTATTTCATTCTGTCCTTTTCTCGGGATTTTTCACTCTCGGTGCCGGGTGAACATTTCATTTAGTGTTTTTGTCCTGAACTGCAGTCTTTTGCCCATCTCCAGGCGACAGAACCGTTCTGGCTGTCTGTTCCTACTTTTGAGCATTTACGGGAACAGGCCTCCGGTTCATCGTTTATCAGCAAACCAAGAAACAGAAATAAACAGAAAGATGTGCCTCTCCACCCCGTCGGCAAGTAGCAATGACTGTTATTCCAAATAATTCCCAACCCTTGTGATTCTGTGTGGATTTGTTTCATTATAAAGATTTGATTTTCAACGTGACTAAAAACCGAATAAAAATTATGAAAAACACTGGAATAGCCCGTACGGGGATCGAACCCGCGACCTTGGCGTTATTAGCACCACGCTCTAACCAACTGAGCTAACCGGCCACAAGTTGTGTTAACGTTGCGTGAAAGCTCACTCTGCGGGGATTGTGTTTCCAACTCACACTGGATGACAGATTTACTGCATAAACATTGAACGCCTCACATCGCTTAAACATTGTTCACTGTTCATCTACAACACTGCGCAGAGTCTAAATAGAACGTAACAGAACGTAACAGCTTAATCTAAAAACAATTCATGTTGAAAATTATTATCACGCAACCGCTGAACAGCCCACTGTCCCGATATAAAATCAGCCACTACCCTTAGAATGAAGGGAACGCGAAATAACCAAAAATTGCTGAAACACGGGATTGAGCCATGAACCATCTGGATCTTCAGTCAAACGCCTTCCCAACTGAACTATTTCGGTCTGACAGTGAACGAAGCAAAGTTTTCTCACACCTTTTGGAAAGAAAACCTGACCCCGGAAGGAATTGCCCCACCCACTCTGTCCTCGTTTCGGGGCAATGGGTCCAAAGCACATCTCAGAGCTCAGGTTGTGTCAATGTAAAGTATAATGATACCGAAAATCTTAATGCTCATGTTCCGTTATCAGTGCCCACGATCCAGGCAATGGTCTTGTACACGTTGCTAAGTTCAAAATGTGTATTTTTTCGCACTGGCAATGAATTAACTGATATCTGTGCTGTGATCAACTAGGTTACTTAGGGTGATGTCGTGCAAGAACGTAATGGAAGCCTAATTATAACAGTGATTGTTGTCACACTGCAGTTAAATGTTGGCAAATTTACAGTGTCAATCAGCAATTCAATTCCACATGTTGATTTAATGTTCTGCTGAAGTGTTCATAAAGAAACAAAGCTTGCACAACAGGCTCGATCTCACCGTCTTGAAGACACAGTGAAATATACTGGAGAGTTTATAACTGTTTGAGACTTAACAATACTGATGTTGAATATCGGTTAGATCAATCACTCCATGAATTCACTGCTGGGAAATTCAGAGCTTGTAAATTGCCTGTGAACGCTAAACATAGACACACAGTGAGCCAATGTGCAATATAGCAGGGGCCCAGGCCAAATGAATGCTCGGGATAAATTATCAGTGGCCATGGCCCAGGCATTCACTGATTCCAGTCTTGCAGACGTTGCTAAGTTTAAAATGCTGAATATTTCCACACTGGCAATGCATTGACAGATGGTAAGCTAGAGTGATGTGCCGCAAAAATGTACACGGAAGGCTAAAGTTAGCCATGATTGGCAACATTTACGGTGTCAATCAGCACCAGTTGAGCGAGAGCGAGATCTCCTCATTTACTGCTGACTTTGAAACGGAAGGCACAGAAGTGTGTGCTGTATCACTACAACGAATGATGCGCTGCTGATGGTTGGGGCAGCAAGAGTGCAGTGAGCTGTGAATTTGTTCAGGAACAGCCTTGCAGGTCAAACGGCCGAAAATACAATGTTCCCTGACCGGGAATCGAACCCGGGCCGCAGCGGTGAAAGCGCCGAAACCTAACCACTAAACCACCAGGGAAGCTGCTACACCTTTGCTTGCCAACAAGCAGACCAACACAGTCTTTCCTGCTTGCTCCTTCCAAAGTCTCACCACTTTCGCGCCAGGTAAAACTGTTCGTAGCAAATGGCATTTTTTGTGGAGAACACCAAAGATATGTCCGCGCATCCGCAGCATCACGTGCGGGTAGGCATCCACTGAAATCTATTTCATTCTGTCCTTTTCTCGGGATTTTTCACTCTCGATGCCGGGTGAACATTTCATTTAGTGTTTTTGTCCTGAACTGCAGTCTTTTGCCCATCTCCAGGCGACAGAACCGTTCTGGCTGTCTGTTCCTACTTTTGAGCATTTACGGGAACAGGCCTCCGGTTCATCGTTTATCAGCAAACCAAGAAACAGAAATAAACAGAAAGATGTGCCTCTCCACCCCGTCGGCAAGTAGCAATGAGTGTTATTCCAAATAATTCCCAACCCTTGTGATTCTGTGTGGATTTGTTTCATTATAAATATTTGATTTTCAACGTGACTAAAAACCGAGTAAAAATTATGAAAAACGCTGGAATGGCCCGTACGGGGATCGAACCCGCGACCTTGGCGTTATTAGCACCACGCTCTAACCACCTGAGCTAACCGGCCACAAGTTGTGTTAACGTTGCGTGAAAGCTCACTCTGCTGGGATTGTGTTTCCAACTCACACTGGATGACAGATTTACTGCATAAACATTGAACGCATCACATCGCTTAAACATTGTTCACTGTTCATCTACAACACTGCGCAGAGTCTAAATAGAACGTAACAGAACGTAACAGCTTAATCTAAAAACAATTCATGTTGGAAATTATTATCACGCAACCGCTGAACAGCCCACTGTCCCGATATAAAATCAGCCACTACCCTTAGAATGAAGGGAACGCGAAATAACCAAAAATTGCTGAAACACGGGATTGAGCCATGAACCATCTGGATCTTCAGTCAAACGCCTTCCCAACTGAACTATTTCGGTCTGACAGTGAACGAAGCAAAGTTTTCTCACACCTTTTTGAAAGAAAACCTGACCCCGGAAGGAATTGCCCCACCCACTCTGTCCTCGTTTCGGGTCAATGGGTCCAAAACACATCTCAGAGCTCAGGTTGTGTCAATGTAAAGTATAATGATACCGAAAATCTTAATGCTCATGTTCCGTTATCAGTGCCCACGATCCAGGCAACGGTCTTGTACACGTTGCTAAGTTCAAAATGTGTATTTTTTCGCACTGGCAATGAATTAACTGATATCTGTGCTGTGATCAACTAGGTTACTTAGGGTGATGTCGTGCAAGAACGTAATGGAAGCCTAATTATTACGGTGATTGTTGTCACACTGCAGTTAAATGTTGGCAAATTTACAGTGTCAATCAGCAATTCAATTCCACATGTTGATTTAATGTTCTGCTGAAGTGTTCATAAAGAAACAAAGCTTGCACAACAGGCTCGATCTCACCGTCTTGAAGACACAGTGAAATATACTGGAGAGTTTATAACTGTTTGAGACTTAACAATACTGATGTTGAATATCGGTTAGATCAATCACTCCATGAATTCACTGCTGGGAAATTCAGAGCTTGTAAATTGCCTGTGAACGCTAAACATAGACACACAGTGAGCCAATGTGCAATATAGGAGGGGCCCAGGCCAAATGAATGCTCGGGATAAGTTATCAGTGGCCATGGCCCAGGCATTCACTGATTCCAGTCTTGCAGACGTTGCTAAGTTTAAAATGCTGAATATTTCCACACTGGCAATGCATTGACAGATGGTAAGCTAGAGTGATGTGCCGCAAAAATGTACACGGAAGGCTAAAGTTAGCCATGATTGGCAACATTTACGGTGTCAATCAGCACCAGTTGAGCGAGAGCGAGATCTCCTCATTTACTGCTGACTTTGAAACGGAAGGCACAGAAGTGTGTGCTGTATCACTACAACGAATGATGCGCTGCTGATGGTTGGGGCAGCAAGAGTGCAGTGAGCTGTGAATTTGTTCAGGAACAGCCTTGCAGGTCAAACGGCCGAAAATACAATGTTCCCTGACCGGAAATCGAACCCGGACCGCAGCGGTGAAAGCGCCTAAACCTAACCACTAAACCACCAGGGAAGCTGCTACACATTTGCTTGCCAACAAGCAGACCAACACAGTCTTTCCTGCTTGCTCCTTCCAAAGTCTCACCACTTTCGCGCCAGGTAAAACTGTTCGTAGCAAATGGCATTTTTTGTGGAGAACACCAAAGATATGTCCGCGCATCCGCAGCATCACGTGCGGGTAGGCATCCACTGAAATCTATTTCATTCTGTCCTTTTCTCGGGATTTTTCACTCTCGGTGCCGAGTGAACATTTCATTTAGTGTTTTTGTCCTGAACTGCAGTCTTTTGCCCATCTCCAGGCGACAGAACCGTTCTGGCTGTCTGTTCCTACTTTTGAGCATTTACGGGAACAGGCCTCCGGTTCATCGTTTATCAGCAAACCAAGAAACAGAAATAAACAGAAAGATGTGCCTCTCCACCCCGTCGGCAAGTAGCAATGACTGTTATTCCAAATAATTCCCAACCCTTGTGATTCTGTGTGGATTTGTTTCATTATAAAGATTTGATTTTCAACGTGACTAAAAACCGAATAAAAATTATGAAAAACACTGGAATGGCCCGTACGGGGATCGAACCCGCGACCTTGGCGTTATTAGCACCACGCTCTAACCAACTGAGCTAACCGGCCACAAGTTGTGTTAACGTTGCGTGAAAGCTCACTCTGCGGGGATTGTGTTTCCAACTCACACTGGATGACAGATTTACTGCATAAACATTGAACGCATCACATCGCTTAAACATTGTTCACTGTTCATCTACAACACTGCGCAGAGTGTAAATAGAACGTAACAGAACGTAACAGCTTAATCTAAAAACAATTCATGTTGAAAATTATTATCACGCAACCGCTGAACAGCCCACTGTCCCGATATAAAATCAGCCACTACCCTTAGAATGAAGGGAACGCGAAATAACCAAAAATTGCTGAAACACGGGATTGAGCCATGAACCATCTGGATCTTCAGTCAAACGCCTTCCCAACTGAACTATTTCGGTCTGACAGTGAACGAAGCAAAGTTTTCTCACACCTTTTTGAAAGAAAACCTGAACCCGGAAGGAATTGCCCCACCCACTCTGTCCTCGTTTCGGGGCAATGGGTCCAAAACACATCTCAGAGCTCAGGTTGTGTCAATGTAAAGTATAATGATACCGAAAATCTTAATGCTCATGTTCCGTTATCAGTGCCCACGATCCAGGCAATGGTCTTGTACACGTTGCTAAGTTCAAAATGTGTATTTTTTCGCACTGGCAATGAATTAACTGATATCTGTGCTGTGATCAACTAGGTTACTTAGGGTGATGTCGTGCAAGAACGTAATGGAAGCCTAATTATAACGGTGATTGTTGTCACACTGCAGTTAAATGTTGGCAAATTTACAGTGTCAATCAGCAATTCAATTCCACATGTTGATTTAATGTTCTGCTGAAGTGTTCATAAAGAAACAAAGCTTGCACAACAGGCTCGATCTCACCGTCTTGAAGACACAGTGAAATATACTGGAGAGTTTATAACTGTTTGAGACTTAACAATACTGATGTTGAATATCGGTTAGATCAATCACTCCATGAATTCACTGCTGGGAAATTCAGAGCTTGTAAATTGCCTGTGAACGCTAAACATAGACACACAGTGAGCCAATGTGCAATATAGGAGGGGCCCAGGCCAAATGAATGCTCGGGATAAGTTATCAGTGGCCATGGCCCAGGCATTCACTGATTCCAGTCTTGCAGACGTTGCTAAGTTTAAAATGCTGAATATTTCCACACTGGCAATGCATTGACAGATGGTAAGCTAGAGTGATGTGCCGCAAAAATGTACACGGAAGGCTAAAGTTAGCCATGATTGGCAACATTTACGGTGTCAATCAGCACCAGTTGAGCGAGAGCGAGATCTCCTCATTTACTGCTGACTTTGAAACGGAAGGCACAGAAGTGTGTGCTGTATCACTACAACGAATGATGCGCTGCTGATGGTTGGGGCAGCAAGAGTGCAGTGAGCTGTGAATTTGTTCAGGAACAGCCTTGCAGGTCAAACGGCGGAAAATACAATGATCCCTGACCGGGAATCGAACCCGGGCCGCAGCGGTGAAAGCGCCAAAACCTAACCACTAAACCACCAGGGAAGCTGCTACACATTTGCTTGCCAACAAGCAGACCAACACAGTCTTTCCTGCTTGCTCCTTCCAAAGTCTCACCACTTTCGCGCCAGGTAAAACTGTTCGGAGCAAATGGCATTTTTTGTGGAGAACACCAAAGATATGTCCGCGCATCCGCAGCATCACGTGCGGGTAGGCATCCACTGAAATCTATTTCATTCTGTCCTTTTCTCGGGATTTTTCACTCTCGGTGCCGGGTGAACATTTCATTTAGTGTTTTTGTCCTGAACTGCAGTCTTTTGCCCATCTCCAGGCGACAGAACCGTTCTGGCTGTCTGTTCCTACTTTTGAGCATTTACGGGAACAGGCCTCCGGTTCATCGTTTATCAGCAAACCAAGAAACAGAAATAAACAGAAAGATGTGCCTCTCCACCCCGTCGGCAAGTAGCAATGAGTGCTATTCCAAATAATTCCCAACCCTTGTGATTCTGTGTGGATTTGTTTCATTATAAAGATTTGATTTTCAACGTGACTAAAAACCGAATAAAAATTATGAAAAACACTGGAATGGCCCGTACGGGGATCGAACCCGCGACCTTGGCGTTATTAGCACCACGCTCTAACCAACTGAGCTAACCGGCCACAAGTTGTGTTAACGTTGCGTGAAAGCTCACTCTGCGGGGATTGTGTTTCCAACTCACACTGGATGACAGATTTACTGCATAAACATTGAACGCATCACATCGCTTAAACATTGTTCACTGTTCATCTACAACACTGCGCAGAGTCTAAATAGAACGTAACAGAACGTAACAGCTTAATCTAAAAACAATTCATGTTGGAAATTATTATCACGCAACCGCTGAACAGCCCACTGTCCCGATATAAAATCAGCCACTACCCTTAGAATGAAGGGAACGCGAAATAACCAAAAATTGCTGAAACACGGGATTGAGCCATGAACCATCTGGATCTTCAGTCAAACGCCTTCCCAACTGAACTATTTCGGTCTGACAGTGAACGAAGCAAAGTTTTCTCACACCTTTTTGAAAGAAAACCTGACCCCGGAAGGAATTGCCCCACCCACTCTGTCCTCGTTTCGGGGCAATGGGTCCAAAACACATCTCAGAGCTCAGGTTGTGTCAATGTAAAGTATAATGATACCGAAAATCTTAATGCTCATGTTCCGTTATCAGTGCCCACGATCCAGGCAACGGTCTTGTACACGTTGCTAAGTTCAAAATGTGTATTCTTTCGCACTGGCAATGAATTAACTGATATCTGTGCTGTGATCAACTAGGTTACTTAGGGTGATGTCGTGCAAGAACGTAATGGAAGCCTAATTATAACGGTGATTGTTGTCACACTGCAGTTAAATGTTGGCAAATTTACAGTGTCAATCAGCAATTCAATTCCACATGTTGATTTAATGTTCTGCTGAAGTGTTCATAAAGAAACAAAGCTTGCACAACAGGCTCGATCTCACCGTCTTGAAGACACAGTGAAATATACTGGAGAGTTTATAACTGTTTGAGACTTAACAATACTGATGTTGAATATCGGTTAGATCAATCACTCCATGAATTCACTGCTGGGAAATTCAGAGCTTGTAAATTGCCTGTGAACGCTAAACATAGACACACAGTGAGCCAATGTGCAATATAGGAGGGGCCCAGGCCAAATGAATGCTCGGGATAAGTTATCAGTGGCCATGGCCCAGGCATTCACTGATTCCAGTCTTGCAGACGTTGCTAAGTTTAAAATGCTGAATATTTCCACACTGGCAATGCATTGACAGATGGTAAGCTAGAGTGATGTGCCGCAAAAATGTACACGGAAGGCTAAAGTTAGCCATGATTGGCAACATTTACGGTGTCAATCAGCACCAGTTGAGCGAGAGCGAGATCTCCTCATTTACTGCTGACTTTGAAACGGAAGGCACAGAAGTGTGTGCTGTATCACTACAACGAATGATGCGCTGCTGATGGTTGGGGCAGCAAGAGTGCAGTGAGCTGTGAATTTGTTCAGGAACAGCCTTGCAGGTCAAACGGCCGAAAATACAATGTTCCCTGACCGGGAATCGAACCCGGGCCGCAGCGGTGAAAGCGCCGAAACCTAACCACTAAACCACCAGGGAAGCTGCTACACATTTGCTTGCCAACAAGCAGACCAACACAGTCTTTCCTGCTTGCTCCTTCCAAAGTCTCACCACTTTCGCGCCAGGTAAAACTGTTCGGAGCAAATGGCATTTTTTGTGGAGAACACCAAAGATATGTCCGCGCATCCGCAGCATCACGTGCGGGTAGGCATCCACTGAAATCTATTTCATTCTGTCCTTTTCTCGGGATTTTTCACTCTCGGTGCCGGGTGAACATTTCATTTAGTGTTTTTGTCCTGAACTGCAGTCTTTTGCCCATCTCCAGGCGACAGAACCGTTCTGGCTGTCTGTTCCTACTTTTGAGCATTTACGGGAACAGGCCTCCGGTTCATCGTTTATCAGCAAACCAAGAAACAGAAATAAACAGAAAGATGTGCCTCTCCACCCCGTCGGCAAGTAGCAATGAGTGCTATTCCAAATAATTCCCAACCCTTGTGATTCTGTGTGGATTTGTTTCATTATAAAGATTTGATTTTCAACGTGACTAAAAACCGAATAAAAATTATGAAAAACATTGGAATGGCCCGTACGGGGATCGAACCCGCGACCTTGGCGTTATTAGCACCACGCTCTAACCAACTGAGCTAACCGGCCACAAGTTGTGTTAACGTTGCGTGAAAGCTCACTCTGCGGGGATTGTGTTTCCAACTCACACTGGATGACAGATTTACTGCATAAACATTGAACGCATCACATCGCTTAAACATTGTTCACTGTTCATCTACAACACTGCGCAGAGTCTAAATAGAACGTAACAGAACGTAACAGCTTAATCTAAAAACAATTCATGTTGGAAATTATTATCACGCAACCGCTGAACAGCCCACTGTCCCGATATAAAATCAGCCACTACCCTTAGAATGAAGGGAACGCGAAATAACCAAAAATTGCTGAAACACGGGATTGAGCCATGAACCATCTGGATCTTCAGTCAAACGCCTTCCCAACTGAACTATTTCGGTCTGACAGTGAACGAAGCAAAGTTTTCTCACAACTTTTTGAAAGAAAACCTGACCCCGGAAGGAATTGCCCCACCCACTCTGTCCTCGTTTCGGGGCAATGGGTCCAAAACACATCTCAGAGCTCAGGTTGTGTCAATGTAAAGTATAATGATACCGAAAATCTTAATGCTCATGTTCCGTTATCAGTGCCCACGATCCAGGCAACGGTCTTGTACACGTTGCTAAGTTCAAAATGTGTATTCTTTCGCACTGGCAATGAATTAACTGATATCTGTGCTGTGATCAACTAGGTTACTTAGGGTGATGTCGTGCAAGAACGTAATGGAAGCCTAATTATAACGGTGATTGTTGTCACACTGCAGTTAAATGTTGGCAAATTTACAGTGTCAATCAGCAATTCAATTCCACATGTTGATTTAATGTTCTGCTGAGGTGTTCATAAAGAAACAAAGCTTGCACAACAGGCTCGATCTCACCGTCTTGAAGACACAGTGAAATATACTGGAGAGTTTATAACTGTTTGAGACTTAACAATACTGATGTTGAATATCGGTTAGATCAATCACTCCATGAATTCACTGCTGGGAAATTCAGAGCTTGTAAATTGCCTGTGAACGCTAAACATAGACACACAGTGAGCCAATGTGCAATATAGGAGGGGCCCAGGCCAAATGAATGCTCGGGATAAGTTATCAGTGGCCATGGCCCAGGCATTCACTGATTCCAGTCTTGCAGACGTTGCTAAGTTTAAAATGCTGAATATTTCCACACTGGCAATGCATTGACAGATGGTAAGCTAGAGTGATGTGCCGCAAAAATGTACACGGAAGGCTAAAGTTAGCCATGATTGGCAACATTTACGGTGTCAATCAGCACCAGTTGAGCGAGAGCGAGATCTCCTCATTTACTGCTGACTTTGAAACGGAAGGCACAGAAGTGTGTGCTGTATCACTACAACGAATGATGCGCTGCTGATGGTTGGGGCAGCAAGAGTGCAGTGAGCTGTGAATTTGTTCAGGAACAGCCTTGCAGGTCAAACGGCCGAAAATACAATGTTCCCTGACCGGGAATCGAACCCGGGCCACAGCGGTGAAAGCGCCGAAACCTAACCACTAAACCACTAGGGAAGCTGCTACACATTTGCTTGCCAACAAGCAGACCAACACAGTCTTTCCTGCTTGCTCCTTCCAAAGTCTCACCACTTTCGCGCCAGGTAAAACTGTTCGGAGCAAATGGCATTTTTTGTGGAGAACACCAAAGATATGTCCGCGCATCCGCAGCATCACGTGCGGGTAGGCATCCACTGAAATCTATTTCATTCTGTCCTTTTCTCGGGATTTTTCACTCTCGGTGCCGGGTGAACATTTCATTTAGTGTTTTTGTCCTGAACTGCAGTCTTTTGCCCATCTCCAGGCGACAGAACCGTTCTGGCTGTCTGTTCCTACTTTTGAGCATTTACGGGAACAGGCCTCCGGTTCATCGTTTATCAGCAAACCAAGAAACAGAAATAAACAGAAAGATGTGCCTCTCCACCCCGTCGGCAAGTAGCAATGACTGTTATTCCAAATAATTCCCAACCCTTGTGATTCTGTGTGGATTTATTTCATTATAAAGATTTGATTTTCAACGTGACTAAAAACCGAATAAAAATTATGAAAAACACTGGAATGGCCCGTACGGGGATCGAACCCGCGACCTTGGCGTTATTAGCACCACGCTCTAACCAACTGAGCTAACCGGCCACAAGTTGTGTTAACGTTGCGTGAAAGCTCACTCTGCGGGGATTGTGTTTCCAACTCACACTGGATGACAGATTTACTGCATAAACATTGAACGCATCACATCGCTTAAACATTGTTCACTGTTCATCTACAACACTGCGCAGAGTGTAAATAGAACGTAACAGAACGTAACAGCTTAATCTAAAAACAATTCATGTAGAAAATTATTATCACGACACCGCTGAACAGCCCACTGTCCCGATATAAAATCAGCCACTACCCTTAGAATGAAGGGAACGCGAAATAACCAAAAATTGCTGAAACACGGGATTGAGCCATGAACCATCTGGATCTTCAGTCAAACGCCTTCCCAACTGAACTATTTCGGTCTGACAGTGAACGAAGCAAAGTTTTCTCACACCTTTTTGAAAGAAAACCTGAACCCGGAAGGAATTGCCCCACCCACTCTGTCCTCGTTTCGGGGCAATGGGTCCAAAACACATCTCAGAGCTCAGGTTGTGTCAATGTAAAGTATAATGATACCGAAAATCTTAATGCTCATGTTCCGTTATCAGTGCCCACGATCCAGGCAATGGTCTTGTACACGTTGCTAAGTTTAAAATGTGTATTTTTTCGCACTGGCAATGAATTAACTGATATCTGTGCTGTGATCAACTAGGTTACTTAGGGTGATGTCGTGCAAGAACGTAATGGAAGCCTAATTATAACGGTGATTGTTGTCACACTGCAGTTAAATGTTGGCAAATTTACAGTGTCAATCAGCAATTCAATTCCACATGTTGATTTAATGTTCTGCTGAAGTGTTCATAAAGAAACAAAGCTTGCACAACAGGCTCGATCTCACCGTCTTGAAGACACAGTGAAATATACTGGAGAGTTTATAACTGTTTGAGACTTAACAATACTGATGTTGAATATCGGTTAGATCAATCACTCCATGAATTCACTGCTGGGAAATTCAGAGCTTGTAAATTGCCTGTGAACGCTAAACATAGACACACAGTGAGCCAATGTGCAATATAGCAGGGGCCCAGGCCAAATGAATGCTCGGGATAAATTATCAGTGGCCATGGCCCAGGCATTCACTGATTCCAGTCTTGCAGACGTTGCTAAGTTTAAAATGCTGAATATTTCCACACTGGCAATGCATTGACAGATGGTAAGCTAGAGTGATGTGCCGCAAAAATGTACACGGAAGGCTAAAGTTAGCCATGATTGGCAACATTTACGGTGTCAATCAGCACCAGTTGAGCGAGAGCGAGATCTCCTCATTTACTGCTGACTTTGAAACGGAAGGCACAGAAGTGTGTGCTGTATCACTACAACGAATGATGCGCTGCTGATGGTTGGGGCAGCAAGAGTGCAGTGAGCTGTGAATTTGTTCAGGAACAGCCTTGCAGGTCAAACGGCCGAAAATACAATGTTCCCTGACCGGGAATCGAACCCGGGCCGCAGCGGTGAAAGCGCCGAAACCTAACCACTAAACCACCAGGGAAGCTGCTACACTTTTGCTTGCCAACAAGCAGACCAACACAGTCTTTCCTGCTTGCTCCTTCCAAAGTCTCACCACTTTCGCGCCAGGTAAAACTGTTCGTAGCAAATGGCATTTTTTGTGGAGAACACCAAAGATATGTCCGCGCATCCGCAGCATCACGTGCGGGTAGGCATCCACTGAAATCTATTTCATTCTGTCCTTTTCTCGGGATTTTTCACTCTCGATGCCGGGTGAACATTTCATTTAGTGTTTTTGTCCTGAACTGCAGTCTTTTGCCCATCTCCAGGCGACAGAACCGTTCTGGCTGTCTGTTCCTACTTTTGAGCATTTACGGGAACAGGCCTCCGGTTCATCGTTTATCAGCAAACCAAGAAACAGAAATAAACAGAAAGATGTGCCTCTCCACCCCGTCGGCAAGTAGCAATGAGTGTTATTCCAAATAATTCCCAACCCTTGTGATTCTGTGTGGATTTGTTTCATTATAAAGATTTGATTTTCAACGTGACTAAAAACCGAATAAAAATTATGAAAAACGCTGGAATGGCCCGTACGGGGATCGAACCCGCGACCTTGGCGTTATTAGCACCACGCTCTAACCACCTGAGCTAACCGGCCACAAGTTGTGTTAACGTTGCGTGAAAGCTCACTCTGCTGGGATTGTGTTTCCAACTCACACTGGATGACAGATTTACTGCATAAACATTGAACGCATCACATCGCTTAAACATTGTTCACTGTTCATCTACAACACTGCGCAGAGTCTAAATAGAACGTAACAGAACGTAACAGCTTAATCTAAAAACAATTCATGTTGGAAATTATTATCACGCAACCGCTGAACAGCCCACTGTCCCGATATAAAATCAGCCACTACCCTTAGAATGAAGGGAACGCGAAATAACCAAAAATTGCTGAAACACGGGATTGAGCCATGAACCATCTGGATCTTCAGTCAAACGCCTTCCCAACTGAACTATTTCGGTCTGACAGTGAACGAAGCAAAGTTTTCTCACACCTTTTTGAAAGAAAACCTGACCCCGGAAGGAATTGCCCCACCCACTCTGTCCTCGTTTCGGGTCAATGGGTCCAAAACACATCTCAGAGCTCAGGTTGTGTCAATGTAAAGTATAATGATACCGAAAATCTTAATGCTCATGTTCCGTTATCAGTGCCCACGATCCAGGCAACGGTCTTGTACACGTTGCTAAGTTCAAAATGTGTATTTTTTCGCACTGGCAATGAATTAACTGATATCTGTGCTGTGATCAACTAGGTTACTTAGGGTGATGTCGTGCAAGAACGTAATGGAAGCCTAATTATTACGGTGATTGTTGTCACACTGCAGTTAAATGTTGGCAAATTTACAGTGTCAATCAGCAATTCAATTCCACATGTTGATTTAATGTTCTGCTGAAGTGTTCATAAAGAAACAAAGCTTGCACAACAGGCTCGATCTCACCGTCTTGAAGACACAGTGAAATATACTGGAGAGTTTATAACTGTTTGAGACTTAACAATACTGATGTTGAATATCGGTTAGATCAATCACTCCATGAATTCACTGCTGGGAAATTCAGAGCTTGTAAATTGCCTGTGAACGCTAAACATAGACACACAGTGAGCCAATGTGCAATATAGGAGGGGCCCAGGCCAAATGAATGCTCGGGATAAGTTATCAGTGGCCATGGCCCAGGCATTCACTGATTCCAGTCTTGCAGACGTTGCTAAGTTTAAAATGCTGAATATTTCCACACTGGCAATGCATTGACAGATGGTAAGCTAGAGTGATGTGCCGCAAAAATGTACACGGAAGGCTAAAGTTAGCCATGATTGGCAACATTTACGGTGTCAATCAGCACCAGTTGAGCGAGAGCGAGATCTCCTCATTTACTGCTGACTTTGAAACGGAAGGCACAGAAGTGTGTGCTGTATCACTACAACGAATGATGCGCTGCTGATGGTTGGGGCAGCAAGAGTGCAGTGAGCTGTGAATTTGTTCAGGAACAGCCTTGCAGGTCAAACGGCCGAAAATACAATGTTCCCTGACCGGGAATCGAACCCGGGCCGCAGCGGTGAAAGCGCCGAAACCTAACCACTAAACCACCAGGGAAGCTGCTACACATTTGCTTGCCAACAAGCAGACCAACACAGTCTTTCCTGCTTGCTCCTTCCAAAGTCTCACCACTTTCGCGCCAGGTAAAACTGTTCGTAGCAAATGGCATTTTTTGTGGAGAACACCAAAGATATGTCCGCGCATCCGCAGCATCACGTGCGGGTAGGCATCCACTGAAATCTATTTCATTCTGTCCTTTTCTCGGGATTTTTCACTCTCGGTGCCGAGTGAACATTTAATTTAGTGTTTTTGTCCTGAACTGCAGTCTTTTGCCCATCTCCAGGCGACAGAACCGTTCTGGCTGTCTGTTCCTACTTTTGAGCATTTACGGGAACAGGCCTCCGGTTCATCGTTTATCAGCAAACCAAGAAACAGAAATAAACAGAAAGATGTGCCTCTCCACCCCGTCGGCAAGTAGCAATGACTGTTATTCCAAATAATTCCCAACCCTTGTGATTCTGTGTGGATTTGTTTCATTATAAAGATTTGATTTTCAACGTGACTAAAAACCGAATAAAAATTATGAAAAACACTGGAATGGCCCGTACGGGGATCGAACCCGCGACCTTGGCGTTATTAGCACCACGCTCTAACCAACTGAGCTAACCGGCCACAAGTTGTGTTAACGTTGCGTGAAAGCTCACTCTGCGGGGATTGTGTTTCCAACTCACACTGGATGACAGATTTACTGCATAAACATTGAACGCATCACATCGCTTAAACATTGTTCACTGTTCATCTACAACACTGCGCAGAGTGTAAATAGAACGTAACAGAACGTAACAGCTTAATCTAAAAACAATTCATGTTGAAAATTATTATCACGCAACCGCTGAACAGCCCACTGTCCCGATATAAAATCAGCCACTACCCTTAGAATGAAGGGAACGCGAAATAACCAAAAATTGCTGAAACACGGGATTGAGCCATGAACCATCTGGATCTTCAGTCAAACGCCTTCCCAACTGAACTATTTCGGTCTGACAGTGAACGAAGCAAAGTTTTCTCACACCTTTTTGAAAGAAAACCTGAACCCGGAAGGAATTGCCCCACCCACTCTGTCCTCGTTTCGGGGCAATGGGTCCAAAACACATCTCAGAGCTCAGGTTGTGTCAATGTAAAGTATAATGATACCGAAAATCTTAATGCTCATGTTCCGTTATCAGTGCCCACGATCCAGGCAATGGTCTTGTACACGTTGCTAAGTTCAAAATGTGTATTTTTTCGCACTGGCAATGAATTAACTGATATCTGTGCTGTGATCAACTAGGTTACTTAGGGTGATGTCGTGCAAGAACGTAATGGAAGCCTAATTATAACGGTGATTGTTGTCACACTGCAGTTAAATGTTGGCAAATTTACAGTGTCAATCAGCAATTCAATTCCACATGTTGATTTAATGTTCTGCTGAAGTGTTCATAAAGAAACAAAGCTTGCACAACAGGCTCGATCTCACCGTCTTGAAGACACAGTGAAATATACTGGAGAGTTTATAACTGTTTGAGACTTAACAATACTGATGTTGAATATCGGTTAGATCAATCACTCCATGAATTCACTGCTGGGAAATTCAGAGCTTGTAAATTGCCTGTGAACGCTAAACATAGACACACAGTGAGCCAATGTGCAATATAGGAGGGGCCCAGGCCAAATGAATGCTCGGGATAAGTTATCAGTGGCCATGGCCCAGGCATTCACTGATTCCAGTCTTGCAGACGTTGCTAAGTTTAAAATGCTGAATATTTCCACACTGGCAATGCATTGACAGATGGTAAGCTAGAGTGATGTGCCGCAAAAATGTACACGGAAGGCTAAAGTTAGCCATGATTGGCAACATTTACGGTGTCAATCAGCACCAGTTGAGCGAGAGCGAGATCTCCTCATTTACTGCTGACTTTGAAACGGAAGGCACAGAAGTGTGTGCTGTATCACTACAACGAATGATGCGCTGCTGATGGTTGGGGCAGCAAGAGTGCAGTGAGCTGTGAATTTGTTCAGGAACAGCCTTGCAGGTCAAACGGCCGAAAATACAATGTTCCCTGACCGGGAATCGAACCCGGGCCGCAGCGGTGAAAGCGCCGAAACCTAACCACTAAACCACCAGGGAAGCTGCTACACATTTGCTTGCCAACAAGCAGACCAACACAGTCTTTCCTGCTTGCTCCTTCCAAAGTCTCACCACTTTCGCGCCAGGTAAAACTGTTCGTAGCAAATGGCATTTTTTGTGGAGAACACCAAAGATATGTCCGCGCATCCGCAGCATCACGTGCGGGTAGGCATCCACTGAAATCTATTTCATTCTGTCCTTTTCTCGGGATTTTTCACTCTCGGTGCCGAGTGAACATTTCATTTAGTGTTTTTGTCCTGAACTGCAGTCTTTTGCCCATCTCCAGGCGACAGAACCGTTCTGGCTGTCTGTTCCTACTTTTGAGCATTTACGGGAACAGGCCTCCGGTTCATCGTTTATCAGCAAACCAAGAAACAGAAATAAACAGAAAGATGTGCCTCTCCACCCCGTCGGCAAGTAGCAATGACTGTTATTCCAAATAATTCCCAACCCTTGTGATTCTGTGTGGATTTGTTTCATTATAAAGATTTGATTTTCAACGTGACTAAAAACCGAATAAAAATTATGAAAAACACTGGAATGGCCCGTACGGGGATCGAACCCGCGACCTTGGCGTTATTAGCACCACGCTCTAACCAACTGAGCTAACCGGCCACAAGTTGTGTTAACGTTGCGTGAAAGCTCACTCTGCGGGGATTGTGTTTCCAACTCACACTGGATGACAGATTTACTGCATAAACATTGAACGCATCACATCGCTTAAACATTGTTCACTGTTCATCTACAACACTGCGCAGAGTGTAAATAGAACGTAACAGAACGTAACAGCTTAATCTAAAAACAATTCATGTTGAAAATTATTATCACGCAACCGCTGAACAGCCCACTGTCCCGATATAAAATCAGCCACTACCCTTAGAATGAAGGGAACGCGAAATAACCAAAAATTGCTGAAACACGGGATTGAGCCATGAACCATCTGGATCTTCAGTCAAACGCCTTCCCAACTGAACTATTTCGGTCTGACAGTGAACGAAGCAAAGTTTTCTCACACCTTTTTGAAAGAAAACCTGAACCCGGAAGGAATTGCCCCACCCACTCTGTCCTCGTTTCGGGGCAATGGGTCCAAAACACATCTCAGAGCTCAGGTTGTGTCAATGTAAAGTATAATGATACCGAAAATCTTAATGCTCATGTTCCGTTATCAGTGCCCACGATCCAGGCAATGGTCTTGTACACGTTGCTAAGTTCAAAATGTGTATTTTTTCGCACTGGCAATGAATTAACTGATATCTGTGCTGTGATCAACTAGGTTACTTAGGGTGATGTCGTGCAAGAACGTAATGGAAGCCTAATTATAACGGTGATTGTTGTCACACTGCAGTTAAATGTTGGCAAATTTACAGTGTCAATCAGCAATTCAATTCCACATGTTGATTTAATGTTCTGCTGAAGTGTTCATAAAGAAACAAAGCTTGCACAACAGGCTCGATCTCACCGTCTTGAAGACACAGTGAAATATACTGGAGAGTTTATAACTGTTTGAGACTTAACAATACTGATGTTGAATATCGGTTAGATCAATCACTCCATGAATTCACTGCTGGGAAATTCAGAGCTTGTAAATTGCCTGTGAACGCTAAACATAGACACACAGTGAGCCAATGTGCAATATAGGAGGGGCCCAGGCCAAATGAATGCTCGGGATAAGTTATCAGTGGCCATGGCCCAGGCATTCACTGATTCCAGTCTTGCAGACGTTGCTAAGTTTAAAATGCTGAATATTTCCACACTGGCAATGCATTGACAGATGGTAAGCTAGAGTGATGTGCCGCAAAAATGTACACGGAAGGCTAAAGTTAGCCATGATTGGCAACATTTACGGTGTCAATCAGCACCAGTTGAGCGAGAGCGAGATCTCCTCATTTACTGCTGACTTTGAAACGGAAGGCACAGAAGTGTGTGCTGTATCACTACAACGAATGATGCGCTGCTGATGGTTGGGGCAGCAAGAGTGCAGTGAGCTGTGAATTTGTTCAGGAACAGCCTTGCAGGTCAAACGGCCGAAAATACAATGTTCCCTGACCGGGAATCGAACCCGGGCCGCAGCGGTGAAAGCGCCGAAACCTAACCACTAAACCACCAGGGAAGCTGCTACACATTTGCTTGCCAACAAGCAGACCAACACAGTCTTTCCTGCTTGCTCCTTCCAAAGTCTCACCACTTTCGCGCCAGGTAAAACTGTTCGTAGCAAATGGCATTTTTTGTGGAGAACACCAAAGATATGTCCGCGCATCCGCAGCATCACGTGCGGGTAGGCATCCACTGAAATCTATTTCATTCTGTCCTTTTCTCGGGATTTTTCACTCTCGGTGCCGAGTGAACATTTCATTTAGTGTTTTTGTCCTGAACTGCAGTCTTTTGCCCATCTCCAGGCGACAGAACCGTTCTGGCTGTCTGTTCCTACTTTTGAGCATTTACGGGAACAGGCCTCCGGTTCATCGTTTATCAGCAAACCAAGAAACAGAAATAAACAGAAAGATGTGCCTCTCCACCCCGTCGGCAAGTAGCAATGACTGTTATTCCAAATAATTCCCAACCCTTGTGATTCTGTGTGGATTTGTTTCATTATAAAGATTTGATTTTCAACGTGACTAAAAACCGAATAAAAATTATGAAAAACACTGGAATGGCCCGTACGGGGATCGAACCCGCGACCTTGGCGTTATTAGCACCACGCTCTAACCAACTGAGCTAACCGGCCACAAGTTGTGTTAACGTTGCGTGAAAGCTCACTCTGCGGGGATTGTGTTTCCAACTCACACTGGATGACAGATTTACTGCATAAACATTGAACGCATCACATCGCTTAAACATTGTTCACTGTTCATCTACAACACTGCGCAGAGTCTAAATAGAACGTAACAGAACGTAACAGCTTAATCTAAAAACAATTCATGTTGGAAATTATTATCACGCAACCGCTGAACAGCCCACTGTCCCGATATAAAATCAGCCACTACCCTTAGAATGAAGGGAACGCGAAATAACCAAAAATTGCTGAAACACGGGATTGAGCCATGAACCATCTGGATCTTCAGTCAAACGCCTTCCCAACTGAACTATTTCGGTCTGACAGTGAACGAAGCAAAGTTTTCTCACACCTTTTTGAAAGAAAACCTGAACCCGGAAGGAATTGCCCCACCCACTCTGTCCTCGTTTCGGGGCAATGGGTCCAAAACACATCTCAGAGCTCAGGTTGTGTCAATGTAAAGTATAATGATACCGAAAATCTTAATGCTCATGTTCCGTTATCAGTGCCCACGATCCAGGCAATGGTCTTGTACACGTTGCTAAGTTCAAAATGTGTATTTTTTCGCACTGGCAATGAATTAACTGATATCTGTGCTGTGATCAACTAGGTTACTTAGGGTGATGTCGTGCAAGAACGTAATGGAAGCCTAATTATAACGGTGATTGTTGTCACACTGCAGTTAAATGTTGGCAAATTTACAGTGTCAATCAGCAATTCAATTCCACATGTTGATTTAATGTTCTGCTGAAGTGTTCATAAAGAAACAAAGCTTGCACAACAGGCTCGATCTCACCGTCTTGAAGACACAGTGAAATATACTGGAGAGTTTATAACTGTTTGAGACTTAACAATACTGATGTTGAATATCGGTTAGATCAATCACTCCATGAATTCACTGCTGGGAAATTCAGAGCTTGTAAATTGCCTGTGAACGCTAAACATAGACACACAGTGAGCCAATGTGCAATATAGGAGGGGCCCAGGCCAAATGAATGCTCGGGATAAGTTATCAGTGGCCATGGCCCAGGCATTCACTGATTCCAGTCTTGCAGACGTTGCTAAGTTTAAAATGCTGAATATTTCCACACTGGCAATGCATTGACAGATGGTAAGCTAGAGTGATGTGCCGCAAAAATGTACACGGAAGGCTAAAGTTAGCCATGATTGGCAACATTTACGGTGTCAATCAGCACCAGTTGAGCGAGAGCGAGATCTCCTCATTTACTGCTGACTTTGAAACGGAAGGCACAGAAGTGTGTGCTGTATCACTACAACGAATGATGCGCTGCTGATGGTTGGGGCAGCAAGAGTGCAGTGAGCTGTGAATTTGTTCAGGAACAGCCTTGCAGGTCAAACGGCCGAAAATACAATGTTCCCTGACCGGGAATCGAACCCGGGCCGCAGCGGTGAAAGCGCCGAAACCTAACCACTAAACCACCAGGGAAGCTGCTACACATTTGCTTGCCAACAAGCAGACCAACACAGTCTTTCCTGCTTGCTCCTTCCAAAGTCTCACCACTTTCGCGCCAGGTAAAACTGTTCGGAGCAAATGGCATTTTTTGTGGAGAACACCAAAGATATGTCCGCGCATCCGCAGCATCACGTGCGGGTAGGCATCCACTGAAATCTATTTCATTCTGTCCTTTTCTCGGGATTTTTCACTCTCGGTGCCGGGTGAACATTTCATTTAGTGTTTTTGTCCTGAACTGCAGTCTTTTGCCCATCTCCAGGCGACAGAACCGTTCTGGCTGTCTGTTCCTACTTTTGAGCATTTACGGGAACAGGCCTCCGGTTCATCGTTTATCAGCAAACCAAGAAACAGAAATAAACAGAAAGATGTGCCTCTCCACCCCGTCGGCAAGTAGCAATGAGTGCTATTCCAAATAATTCCCAACCCTTGTGATTCTGTGTGGATTTGTTTCATTATAAAGATTTGATTTTCAACGTGACTAAAAACCGAATAAAAATTATGAAAAACACTGGAATGGCCCGTACGGGGATCGAACCCGCGACCTTGGCGTTATTAGCACCACGCTCTAACCAACTGAGCTAACCGGCCACAAGTTGTGTTAACGTTGCGTGAAAGCTCACTCTGCGGGGATTGTGTTTCCAACTCACACTGGATGACAGATTTACTGCATAAACATTGAACGCATCACATCGCTTAAACATTGTTCACTGTTCATCTACAACACTGCGCAGAGTCTAAATAGAACGTAACAGAACGTAACAGCTTAATCTAAAAACAATTCATGTTGGAAATTATTATCACGCAACCGCTGAACAGCCCACTGTCCCGATATAAAATCAGCCACTACCCTTAGAATGAAGGGAACGCGAAATAACCAAAAATTGCTGAAACACGGGATTGAGCCATGAACCATCTGGATCTTCAGTCAAACGCCTTCCCAACTGAACTATTTCGGTCTGACAGTGAACGAAGCAAAGTTTTCTCACAACTTTTTGAAAGAAAACCTGACCCCGGAAGGAATTGCCCCACCCACTCTGTCCTCGTTTCGGGGCAATGGGTCCAAAACACATCTCAGAGCTCAGGTTGTGTCAATGTAAAGTATAATGATACCGAAAATCTTAATGCTCATGTTCCGTTATCAGTGCCCACGATCCAGGCAACGGTCTTGTACACGTTGCTAAGTTCAAAATGTGTATTCTTTCGCACTGGCAATGAATTAACTGATATCTGTGCTGTGATCAACTAGGTTACTTAGGGTGATGTCGTGCAAGAACGTAATGGAAGCCTAATTATAACGGTGATTGTTGTCACACTGCAGTTAAATGTTGGCAAATTTACAGTGTCAATCAGCAATTCAATTCCACATGTTGATTTAATGTTCTGCTGAAGTGTTCATAAAGAAACAAAGCTTGCACAACAGGCTCGATCTCACCGTCTTGAAGACACAGTGAAATATACTGGAGAGTTTATAACTGTTTGAGACTTAACAATACTGATGTTGAATATCGGTTAGATCAATCACTCCATGAATTCACTGCTGGGAAATTCAGAGCTTGTAAATTGCCTGTGAACGCTAAACATAGACACACAGTGAGCCAATGTGCAATATAGGAGGGGCCCAGGCCAAATGAATGCTCGGGATAAGTTATCAGTGGCCATGGCCCAGGCATTCACTGATTCCAGTCTTGCAGACGTTGCTAAGTTTAAAATGCTGAATATTTCCACACTGGCAATGCATTGACAGATGGTAAGCTAGAGTGATGTGCCGCAAAAATGTACACGGAAGGCTAAAGTTAGCCATGATTGGCAACATTTACGGTGTCAATCAGCACCAGTTGAGCGAGAGCGAGATCTCCTCATTTACTGCTGACTTTGAAACGGAAGGCACAGAAGTGTGTGCTGTATCACTACAACGAATGATGCGCTGCTGATGGTTGGGGCAGCAAGAGTGCAGTGAGCTGTGAATTTGTTCAGGAACAGCCTTGCAGGTCAAACGGCCGAAAATACAATGTTCCCTGACCGGGAATCGAACCCGGGCCGCAGCGGTGAAAGCGCCGAAACCTAACCACTAAACCACCAGGGAAGCTGCTACACATTTGCTTGCCAACAAGCAGACCAACACAGTCTTTCCTGCTTGCTCCTTCCAAAGTCTCACCACTTTCGCGCCAGGTAAAACTGTTCGGAGCAAATGGCATTTTTTGTGGAGAACACCAAAGATATGTCCGCGCATCCGCAGCATCACGTGCGGGTAGGCATCCACTGAAATCTATTTCATTCTGTCCTTTTCTCGGGATTTTTCACTCTCGGTGCCGGGTGAACATTTCATTTAGTGTTTTTGTCCTGAACTGCAGTCTTTTGCCCATCTCCAGGCGACAGAACCGTTCTGGCTGTCTGTTCCTACTTTTGAGCATTTACGGGAACAGGCCTCCGGTTCATCGTTTATCAGCAAACCAAGAAACAGAAATAAACAGAAAGATGTGCCTCTCCACCCCGTCGGCAAGTAGCAATGAGTGCTATTCCAAATAATTCCCAACCCTTGTGATTCTGTGTGGATTTGTTTCATTATAAAGATTTGATTTTCAACGTGACTAAAAACCGAATAAAAATTATGAAAAACACTGGAATGGCCCGTACGGGGATCGAACCCGCGACCTTGGCGTTATTAGCACCACGCTCTAACCAACTGAGCTAACCGGCCACAAGTTGTGTTAACGTTGCGTGAAAGCTCACTCTGCGGGGATTGTGTTTCCAACTCACACTGGATGACAGATTTACTGCATAAACATTGAACGCATCACATCGCTTAAACATTGTTCACTGTTCATCTACAACACTGCGCAGAGTCTAAATAGAACGTAACAGAACGTAACAGCTTAATCTAAAAACAATTCATGTTGGAAATTATTATCACGCAACCGCTGAACAGCCCACTGTCCCGATATAAAATCAGCCACTACCCTTAGAATGAAGGGAACGCGAAATAACCAAAAATTGCTGAAACACGGGATTGAGCCATGAACCATCTGGATCTTCAGTCAAACGCCTTCCCAACTGAACTATTTCGGTCTGACAGTGAACGAAGCAAAGTTTTCTCACAACTTTTTGAAAGAAAACCTGACCCCGGAAGGAATTGCCCCACCCACTCTGTCCTCGTTTCGGGGCAATGGGTCCAAAACACATCTCAGAGCTCAGGTTGTGTCAATGTAAAGTATAATGATACCGAAAATCTTAATGCTCATGTTCCGTTATCAGTGCCCACGATCCAGGCAACGGTCTTGTACACGTTGCTAAGTTCAAAATGTGTATTCTTTCGCACTGGCAATGAATTAACTGATATCTGTGCTGTGATCAACTAGGTTACTTAGGGTGATGTCGTGCAAGAACGTAATGGAAGCCTAATTATAACGGTGATTGTTGTCACACTGCAGTTAAATGTTGGCAAATTTACAGTGTCAATCAGCAATTCAATTCCACATGTTGATTTAATGTTCTGCTGAGGTGTTCATAAAGAAACAAAGCTTGCACAACAGGCTCGATCTCACCGTCTTGAAGACACAGTGAAATATACTGGAGAGTTTATAACTGTTTGAGACTTAACAATACTGATGTTGAATATCGGTTAGATCAATCACTCCATGAATTCACTGCTGGGAAATTCAGAGCTTGTAAATTGCCTGTGAACGCTAAACATAGACACACAGTGAGCCAATGTGCAATATAGGAGGGGCCCAGGCCAAATGAATGCTCGGGATAAGTTATCAGTGGCCATGGCCCAGGCATTCACTGATTCCAGTCTTGCAGACGTTGCTAAGTTTAAAATGCTGAATATTTCCACACTGGCAATGCATTGACAGATGGTAAGCTAGAGTGATGTGCCGCAAAAATGTACACGGAAGGCTAAAGTTAGCCATGATTGGCAACATTTACGGTGTCAATCAGCACCAGTTGAGCGAGAGCGAGATCTCCTCATTTACTGCTGACTTTGAAACGGAAGGCACAGAAGTGTGTGCTGTATCACTACAACGAATGATGCGCTGCTGATGGTTGGGGCAGCAAGAGTGCAGTGAGCTGTGAATTTGTTCAGGAACAGCCTTGCAGGTCAAACGGCCGAAAATACAATGTTCCCTGACCGGGAATCGAACCCGGGCCGCAGCGGTGAAAGCGCCGAAACCTAACCACTAAACCACCAGGGAAGCTGCTACACATTTGCTTGCCAACAAGCAGACCAACACAGTCTTTCCTGCTTGCTCCTTCCAAAGTCTCACCACTTTCGCGCCAGGTAAAACTGTTCGGAGCAAATGGCATTTTTTGTGGAGAACACCAAAGATATGTCCGCGCATCCGCAGCATCACGTGCGGGTAGGCATCCACTGAAATCTATTTCATTCTGTCCTTTTCTCGGGATTTTTCACTCTCGGTGCCGGGTGAACATTTCATTTAGTGTTTTTGTCCTGAACTGCAGTCTTTTGCCCATCTCCAGGCGACAGAACCGTTCTGGCTGTCTGTTCCTACTTTTGAGCATTTACGGGAACAGGCCTCCGGTTCATCGTTTATCAGCAAACCAAGAAACAGAAATAAACAGAAAGATGTGCCTCTCCACCCCGTCGGCAAGTAGCAATGACTGTTATTCCAAATAATTCCCAACCCTTGTGATTCTGTGTGGATTTATTTCATTATAAAGATTTGATTTTCAACGTGACTAAAAACCGAATAAAAATTATGAAAAACACTGGAATGGCCCGTACGGGGATCGAACCCGCGACCTTGGCGTTATTAGCACCACGCTCTAACCAACTGAGCTAACCGGCCACAAGTTGTGTTAACGTTGCGTGAAAGCTCACTCTGCGGGGATTGTGTTTCCAACTCACACTGGATGACAGATTTACTGCATAAACATTGAACGCATCACATCGCTTAAACATTGTTCACTGTTCATCTACAACACTGCGCAGAGTGTAAATAGAACGTAACAGAACGTAACAGCTTAATCTAAAAACAATTCATGTAGAAAATTATTATCACGACACCGCTGAACAGCCCACTGTCCCGATATAAAATCAGCCACTACCCTTAGAATGAAGGGAACGCGAAATAACCAAAAATTGCTGAAACACGGGATTGAGCCATGAACCATCTGGATCTTCAGTCAAACGCCTTCCCAACTGAACTATTTCGGTCTGACAGTGAACGAAGCAAAGTTTTCTCACACCTTTTTGAAAGAAAACCTGAACCCGGAAGGAATTGCCCCACCCACTCTGTCCTCGTTTCGGGGCAATGGGTCCAAAACACATCTCAGAGCTCAGGTTGTGTCAATGTAAAGTATAATGATACCGAAAATCTTAATGCTCATGTTCCGTTATCAGTGCCCACGATCCAGGCAATGGTCTTGTACACGTTGCTAAGTTTAAAATGTGTATTTTTTCGCACTGGCAATGAATTAACTGATATCTGTGCTGTGATCAACTAGGTTACTTAGGGTGATGTCGTGCAAGAACGTAATGGAAGCCTAATTATAACGGTGATTGTTGTCACACTGCAGTTAAATGTTGGCAAATTTACAGTGTCAATCAGCAATTCAATTCCACATGTTGATTTAATGTTCTGCTGAAGTGTTCATAAAGAAACAAAGCTTGCACAACAGGCTCGATCTCACCGTCTTGAAGACACAGTGAAATATACTGGAGAGTTTATAACTGTTTGAGACTTAACAATACTGATGTTGAATATCGGTTAGATCAATCACTCCATGAATTCACTGCTGGGAAATTCAGAGCTTGTAAATTGCCTGTGAACGCTAAACATAGACACACAGTGAGCCAATGTGCAATATAGGAGGGGCCCAGGCCAAATGAATGCTCGGGATAAGTTATCAGTGGCCATGGCCCAGGCATTCACTGATTCCAGTCTTGCAGACGTTGCTAAGTTTAAAATGCTGAATATTTCCACACTGGCAATGCATTGACAGATGGTAAGCTAGAGTGATGTGCCGCAAAAATGTACACGGAAGGCTAAAGTTAGCCATGATTGGCAACATTTACGGTGTCAATCAGCACCAGTTGAGCGAGAGCGAGATCTCCTCATTTACTGCTGACTTTGAAACGGAAGGCACAGAAGTGTGTGCTGTATCACTACAACGAATGATGCGCTGCTGATGGTTGGGGCAGCAAGAGTGCAGTGAGCTGTGAATTTGTTCAGGAACAGCCTTGCAGGTCAAACGGCCGAAAATACAATGTTCCCTGACCGGGAATCGAACCCGGGCCGCAGCGGTGAAAGCGCCGAAACCTAACCACTAAACCACCAGGGAAGCTGCTACACATTTGCTTGCCAACAAGCAGACCAACACAGTCTTTCCTGCTTGCTCCTTCCAAAGTCTCACCACTTTCGCGCCAGGTAAAACTGTTCGTAGCAAATGGCATTTTTTGTGGAGAACACCAAAGATATGTCCGCGCATCCGCAGCATCACGTGCGGGTAGGCATCCACTGAAATCTATTTCATTCTGTCCTTTTCTCGGGATTTTTCACTCTCGGTGCCGGGTGAACATTTCATTTAGTGTTTTTGTCCTGAACTGCAGTCTTTTGCCCATCTCCAGGCGACAGAACCGTTCTGGCTGTCTGTTCCTACTTTTGAGCATTTACGGGAACAGGCCTCCGGTTCATCGTTTATCAGCAAACCAAGAAACAGAAATAAACAGAAAGATGTGCCTCTCCACCCCGTCGGCAAGTAGCAATGACTGTTATTCCAAATAATTCCCAACCCTTGTGATTCTGTGTGGATTTATTTCATTATAAAGATTTGATTTTCAACGTGACTAAAAACCGAATAAAAATTATGAAAAACACTGGAATGGCCCGTACGGGGATCGAACCCGCGACCTTGGCGTTATTAGCACCACGCTCTAACCAACTGAGCTAACCGGCCACAAGTTGTGTTAACGTTGCGTGAAAGCTCACTCTGCGGGGATTGTGTTTCCAACTCACACTGGATGACAGATTTACTGCATAAACATTGAACGCATCACATCGCTTAAACATTGTTCACTGTTCATCTACAACACTGCGCAGAGTGTAAATAGAACGTAACAGAACGTAACAGCTTAATCTAAAAACAATTCATGTAGAAAATTATTATCACGACACCGCTGAACAGCCCACTGTCCCGATATAAAATCAGCCACTACCCTTAGAATGAAGGGAACGCGAAATAACCAAAAATTGCTGAAACACGGGATTGAGCCATGAACCATCTGGATCTTCAGTCAAACGCCTTCCCAACTGAACTATTTCGGTCTGACAGTGAACGAAGCAAAGTTTTCTCACACCTTTTTGAAAGAAAACCTGAACCCGGAAGGAATTGCCCCACCCACTCTGTCCTCGTTTCGGGGCAATGGGTCCAAAACACATCTCAGAGCTCAGGTTGTGTCAATGTAAAGTATAATGATACCGAAAATCTTAATGCTCATGTTCCGTTATCAGTGCCCACGATCCAGGCAATGGTCTTGTACACGTTGCTAAGTTTAAAATGTGTATTTTTTCGCACTGGCAATGAATTAACTGATATCTGTGCTGTGATCAACTAGGTTACTTAGGGTGATGTCGTGCAAGAACGTAATGGAAGCCTAATTATAACGGTGATTGTTGTCACACTGCAGTTAAATGTTGGCAAATTTACAGTGTCAATCAGCAATTCAATTCCACATGTTGATTTAATGTTCTGCTGAAGTGTTCATAAAGAAACAAAGCTTGCACAACAGGCTCGATCTCACCGTCTTGAAGACACAGTGAAATATACTGGAGAGTTTATAACTGTTTGAGACTTAACAATACTGATGTTGAATATCGGTTAGATCAATCACTCCATGAATTCACTGCTGGGAAATTCAGAGCTTGTAAATTGCCTGTGAACGCTAAACATAGACACACAGTGAGCCAATGTGCAATATAGGAGGGGCCCAGGCCAAATGAATGCTCGGGATAAGTTATCAGTGGCCATGGCCCAGGCATTCACTGATTCCAGTCTTGCAGACGTTGCTAAGTTTAAAATGCTGAATATTTCCACACTGGCAATGCATTGACAGATGGTAAGCTAGAGTGATGTGCCGCAAAAATGTACACGGAAGGCTAAAGTTAGCCATGATTGGCAACATTTACGGTGTCAATCAGCACCAGTTGAGCGAGAGCGAGATCTCCTCATTTACTGCTGACTTTGAAACGGAAGGCACAGAAGTGTGTGCTGTATCACTACAACGAATGATGCGCTGCTGATGGTTGGGGCAGCAAGAGTGCAGTGAGCTGTGAATTTGTTCAGGAACAGCCTTGCAGGTCAAACGGCCGAAAATACAATGTTCCCTGACCGGGAATCGAACCCGGGCCGCAGCGGTGAAAGCGCCGAAACCTAACCACTAAACCACCAGGGAAGCTGCTACACATTTGCTTGCCAACAAGCAGACCAACACAGTCTTTCCTGCTTGCTCCTTCCAAAGTCTCACCACTTTCGCGCCAGGTAAAACTGTTCGTAGCAAATGGCATTTTTTGTGGAGAACACCAAAGATATGTCCGCGCATCCGCAGCATCACGTGCGGGTAGGCATCCACTGAAATCTATTTCATTCTGTCCTTTTCTCGGGATTTTTCACTCTCGGTGCCGGGTGAACATTTCATTTAGTGTTTTTGTCCTGAACTGCAGTCTTTTGCCCATCTCCAGGCGACAGAACCGTTCTGGCTGTCTGTTCCTACTTTTGAGCATTTACGGGAACAGGCCTCCGGTTCATCGTTTATCAGCAAACCAAGAAACAGAAATAAACAGAAAGATGTGCCTCTCCACCCCGTCGGCAAGTAGCAATGACTGTTATTCCAAATAATTCCCAACCCTTGTGATTCTGTGTGGATTTATTTCATTATAAAGATTTGATTTTCAACGTGACTAAAAACCGAATAAAAATTATGAAAAACACTGGAATGGCCCGTACGGGGATCGAACCCGCGACCTTGGCGTTATTAGCACCACGCTCTAACCAACTGAGCTAACCGGCCACAAGTTGTGTTAACGTTGCGTGAAAGCTCACTCTGCGGGGATTGTGTTTCCAACTCACACTGGATGACAGATTTACTGCATAAACATTGAACGCATCACATCGCTTAAACATTGTTCACTGTTCATCTACAACACTGCGCAGAGTCTAAATAGAACGTAACAGAACGTAACAGCTTAATCTAAAAACAATTCATGTTGAAAATTATTATCACGCAACCGCTGAACAGCCCACTGTCCCGCTATAAAATCAGCCACTACCCTTAGAATGAAGGGAACGCGAAATAACCAAAAATTGCTGAAACACGGGATTGAGCCATGAACCTTCTGGATCTTCAGTCAAACGCCTTCCCAACTGAACTATTTCGGTCTGACAGTGAACGAAGCAAAGTTTTCTCACACCTTTTGGAAAGAAAACCTGACCCCGGAAGGAATTGCCCCACCCACTCTGTCCTCGTTTCGGGGCAATGGGTCCAAAGCACATCTCAGAGCTCAGGTTGTGTCAATGTAAAGTATAATGATACCGAAAATCTTAATGCTCATGTTCCGTTATCAGTGCCCACGATCCAGGCAATGGTCTTGTACACGTTGCTAAGTTCAAAATGTGTATTTTTTCGCACTGGCAATGAATTAACTGATATCTGTGCTGTGATCAACTAGGTTACTTAGGGTGATGTCGTGCAAGAACGTAATGGAAGCCTAATTATAACGGTGATTGTTGTCACACTGCAGTTAAATGTTGGCAAATTTACAGTGTCAATCAGCAATTCAATTCCACATGTTGATTTAATGTTCTGCTGAAGTGTTCATAAAGAAACAAAGCTTGCACAACAGGCTCGATCTCACCGTCTTGAAGACACAGTGAAATATACTGGAGAGTTTATAACTGTTTGAGACTTAACAATACTGATGTTGAATATCGGTTAGATCAATCACTCCATGAATTCACTGCTGGGAAATTCAGAGCTTGTAAATTGCCTGTGAACGCTAAACATAGACACACAGTGAGCCAATGTGCAATATAGGAGGGGCCCAGGCCAAATGAATGCTCGGGATAAATTATCAGTGGCCATGGCCCAGGCATTCACTGATTCCAGTCTTGCAGACGTTGCTAAGTTTAAAATGCTGAATATTTCCACACTGGCAATGCATTGACAGATGGTAAGCTAGAGTGATGTGCCGCAAAAATGTACACGGAAGGCTAAAGTTAGCCATGATTGGCAACATTTACGGTGTCAATCAGCACCAGTTGAGCGAGAGCGAGATCTCCTCATTTACTGCTGACTTTGAAACGGAAGGCACAGAAGTGTGTGCTGTATCACTACAACGAATGATGCGCTGCTGATGGTTGGGGCAGCAAGAGTGCAGTGAGCTGTGAATTTGTTCAGGAACAGCCTTGCAGGTCAAACTGCCGAAAATACAATGTTCCCTGACCGGGAATCGAACCCGGGCCACAGCGGTGAAAGCGCCTAAACCTAACCACTAAACCACCAGGGAAGCTGCTACACATTTGCTTGCCAACAAGCAGACCAACACAGTCTTTCCTGCTTGCTCCTTCCAAAGTCTCACCACTTTCGCGCCAGGTAAAACTGTTCGGAGCAAATGGCATTTTTTGTGGAGAACACCAAAGATATGTCCGCGCATCCGCAGCATCACGTGCGGGTAGGCATCCACTGAAATCTATTTCATTCTGTCCTTTTCTCGGGATTTTTCACTCTCGGTGCCGGGTGAACATTTCATTTAGTGTTTTTGTCCTGAACTGCAGTCTTTTGCCCATCTCCAGGCGACAGAACCGTTCTGGCTGTCTGTTCCTACTTTTGAGCATTTACGGGAACAGGCCTCCGGTTCATCGTTTATCAGCAAACCAAGAAACAGAAATAAACAGAAAGATGTGCCTCTCCACCCCGTCGGCAAGTAGCAATGACTGTTATTCCAAATAATTCCCAACCCTTGTGATTCTGTGTGGATTTGTTTCATTATAAAGATTTGATTTTCAACGTGACTAAAAACCGAATAAAAATTATGAAAAACACTGGAATGGCCCGTACGGGGATCGAACCCGCGACCTTGGCGTTATTAGCACCACGCTCTAACCAACTGAGCTAACCCGCCACAAGTTGTGTTAACGTTGCGTGAAAGCTCACTCTGCGGGGATTGTGTTTCCAACTCACACTGGATGACAGATTTCTGCATAAACATTGAACGCATCACATCGCTTAAACATTGTTCACTGTTCATCTACAACACTGCGCAGAGTGTAAATAGAACGTAACAGAACGTAACAGCTTAATCTAAAAACAATTCATGTTGAAAATTATTATCACGCAACCGCTGAACAGCCCACTGTCCCGATATAAAATCAGCCACTACCCTTAGAATGAAGGGAACGCGAAATAACCAAAAATTGCTGAAACACGGGATTGAGCCATGAACCATCTGGATCTTCAGTCAAACGCCTTCCCAACTGAACTATTTCGGTCTGACAGTGAACGAAGCAAAGTTTTCTCACACCTTTTTGAAAGAAAACCTGACCCCGGAAGGAATTGCCCCACTCACTCTGTCCTCGTTTTGGGGCAATGGGTCCAAAACACATCTCAGAGCTCAGGTTGTGTCAATGTAAAGTATAATGATACCGAAAATCTTAATGCTCATGTTCCGTTATCAGTGCCCACGATCCAGGCAATGGTCTTGTACACGTTGCTAAGTTCAAAATGTGTATTTTTTCGCACTGGCAATGAATTAACTGATATCTGTGCTGTGATCAACTAGGTTACTTCGGGTGATGTCGTGCAAGAACGTAATGGAAGCCTAATTATAACGGTGATTGTTGTCACACTGCAGTTAAATGTTGGCAAATTTACAGTGTCAATCAGCAATTCAATTCCACATGTTGATTTAATGTTCTGCTGAAGTGTTCATAAAGACACAAAGCTTGCACAACAGGCTCGATCTCACCGTCTTGAAGACACAGTGAAATATACTGGAGAGTTTATAACTGTTTGAGACTTAACAATACTGATGTTGAATATCGGTTAGATCAATCACTCCATGAATTCACTGCTGGGAAATTCAGAGCTTGTAAATTGCCTGTGAACGCTAAACATAGACACACAGTGAGCCAATGTGCAATATAGGAGGGGCCCAGGCCAAATGAATGCTCGGGATAAGTTATCAGTGGCCATGGCCCAGGCATTCACTGATTCCAGTCTTGCAGACGTTGCTAAGTTTAAAATGCTGAATATTTCCACACTGGCAATGCATTGACAGATGGTAAGCTAGAGTGATGTGCCGCAAAAATGTACACGGAAGGCTAAAGTTAGCCATGATTGGCAACATTTACGGTGTCAATCAGCACCAGTTGAGCGAGAGCGAGATCTCCTCATTTACTGCTGACTTTGAAACGGAAGGCACAGAAGTGTGTGCTGTATCACTACAACGAATGATGCGCTGCTGATGGTTGGGGCAGCAAGAGTGCAGTGAGCTGTGAATTTGTTCAGGAACAGCCTTGCAGGTCAAACGGCCGAAAATACAATGTTCCCTGACCGGGAATCGAACCCGGGCCGCAGCGGTGAAAGCGCCGAAACCTAACCACTAAACCACCAGGGAAGCTGCTACACATTTGCTTGCCAACAAGCAGACCAACACAGTCTTTCCTGCTTGCTCCTTCCAAAGTCTCACCACTTTCGCGCCAGGTAAAACTGTTCGTAGCAAATGGCATTTTTTGTGGAGAACACCAAAGATATGTCCGCGCATCCGCAGCATCACGTGCGGGTAGGCATCCACTGAAATCTATTTCATTCTGTCCTTTTCTCGGGATTTTTCACTCTCGGTGCCGGGTGAACATTTCATTTAGTGTTTTTGTCCTGAACTGCAGTCTTTTGCCCATCTCCAGGCGACAGAACCGTTCTGGCTGTCTGTTCCTACATTTGAGCATTTACGGGAACAGGCCTCCGGTTCATCGTTTATCAGCAAACCAAGAAACAGAAATAAACAGAAAGATGTGCCTCTCCACCCCGTCGGCAAGTAGCAATGACTGTTATTCCAAATAATTCCCAACCCTTGTGATTCTGTGTGGATTTATTTCATTATAAAGATTTGATTTTCAACGTGACTAAAAACCGAATAAAAATTATGAAAAACACTGGAATGGCCCGTACGGGGATCGAACCCGCGACCTTGGCGTTATTAGCACCACGCTCTAACCAACTGAGCTAACCGGCCACAAGTTGTGTTAACGTTGCGTGAAAGCTCACTCTGCGGGGATTGTGTTTCCAACTCACACTGGATGACAGATTTACTGCATAAACATTGAACGCATCACATCGCTTAAACATTGTTCACTGTTCATCTACAACACTGCGCAGAGTGTAAATAGAACGTAACAGAACGTAACAGCTTAATCTAAAAACAATTCATGTAGAAAATTATTATCACGACACCGCTGAACAGCCCACTGTCCCGATATAAAATCAGCCACTACCCTTAGAATGAAGGGAACGCGAAATAACCAAAAATTGCTGAAACACGGGATTGAGCCATGAACCATCTGGATCTTCAGTCAAACGCCTTCCCAACTGAACTATTTCGGTCTGACAGTGAACGAAGCAAAGTTTTCTCACACCTTTTTGAAAGAAAACCTGAACCCGGAAGGAATTGCCCCACCCACTCTGTCCTCGTTTCGGGGCAATGGGTCCAAAACACATCTCAGAGCTCAGGTTGTGTCAATGTAAAGTATAATGATACCGAAAATCTTAATGCTCATGTTCCGTTATCAGTGCCCACGATCCAGGCAATGGTCTTGTACACGTTGCTAAGTTTAAAATGTGTATTTTTTCGCACTGGCAATGAATTAACTGATATCTGTGCTGTGATCAACTAGGTTACTTAGGGTGATGTCGTGCAAGAACGTAATGGAAGCCTAATTATAACGGTGATTGTTGTCACACTGCAGTTAAATGTTGGCAAATTTACAGTGTCAATCAGCAATTCAATTCCACATGTTGATTTAATGTTCTGCTGAAGTGTTCATAAAGAAACAAAGCTTGCACAACAGGCTCGATCTCACCGTCTTGAAGACACAGTGAAATATACTGGAGAGTTTATAACTGTTTGAGACTTAACAATACTGATGTTGAATATCGGTTAGATCAATCACTCCATGAATTCACTGCTGGGAAATTCAGAGCTTGTAAATTGCCTGTGAACGCTAAACATAGACACACAGTGAGCCAATGTGCAATATAGGAGGGGCCCAGGCCAAATGAATGCTCGGGATAAGTTATCAGTGGCCATGGCCCAGGCATTCACTGATTCCAGTCTTGCAGACGTTGCTAAGTTTAAAATGCTGAATATTTCCACACTGGCAATGCATTGACAGATGGTAAGCTAGAGTGATGTGCCGCAAAAATGTACACGGAAGGCTAAAGTTAGCCATGATTGGCAACATTTACGGTGTCAATCAGCACCAGTTGAGCGAGAGCGAGATCTCCTCATTTACTGCTGACTTTGAAACGGAAGGCACAGAAGTGTGTGCTGTATCACTACAACGAATGATGCGCTGCTGATGGTTGGGGCAGCAAGAGTGCAGTGAGCTGTGAATTTGTTCAGGAACAGCCTTGCAGGTCAAACGGCCGAAAATACAATGTTCCCTGACCGGGAATCGAACCCGGGCCGCAGCGGTGAAAGCGCCGAAACCTAACCACTAAACCACCAGGGAAGCTGCTACACATTTGCTTGCCAACAAGCAGACCAACACAGTCTTTCCTGCTTGCTCCTTCCAAAGTCTCACCACTTTCGCGCCAGGTAAAACTGTTCGTAGCAAATGGCATTTTTTGTGGAGAACACCAAAGATATGTCCGCGCATCCGCAGCATCACGTGCGGGTAGGCATCCACTGAAATCTATTTCATTCTGTCCTTTTCTCGGGATTTTTCACTCTCGGTGCCGGGTGAACATTTCATTTAGTGTTTTTGTCCTGAACTGCAGTCTTTTGCCCATCTCCAGGCGACAGAACCGTTCTGGCTGTCTGTTCCTACATTTGAGCATTTACGGGAACAGGCCTCCGGTTCATCGTTTATCAGCAAACCAAGAAACAGAAATAAACAGAAAGATGTGCCTCTCCACCCCGTCGGCAAGTAGCAATGACTGTTATTCCAAATAATTCCCAACCCTTGTGATTCTGTGTGGATTTGTTTCATTATAAAGATTTGATTTTCAACGTGACTAAAAACCGAATAAAAATTATGAAAAACACTGGAATGGCCCGTACGGGGATCGAACCCGCGACCTTGGCGTTATTAGCACCACGCTCTAACCAACTGAGCTAACCGGCCACAAGTTGTGTTAACGTTGCGTGAAAGCTCACTCTGCGGGGATTGTGTTTCCAACTCACACTGGATGACAGATTTACTGCATAAACATTGAACGCATCACATCGCTTAAACATTGTTCACTGTTCATCTACAACACTGCGCAGAGTCTAAATAGAACGTAACAGAACGTAACAGCTTAATCTAAAAACAATTCATGTTGAAAATTATTATCACGCAACCGCTGAACAGCCCACTGTCCCGCTATAAAATCAGCCACTACCCTTAGAATGAAGGGAACGCGAAATAACCAAAAATTGCTGAAACACGGGATTGAGCCATGAACCTTCTGGATCTTCAGTCAAACGCCTTCCCAACTGAACTATTTCGGTCTGACAGTGAACGAAGCAAAGTTTTCTCACACCTTTTGGAAAGAAAACCTGACCCCGGAAGGAATTGCCCCACCCACTCTGTCCTCGTTTCGGGGCAATGGGTCCAAAGCACATCTCAGAGCTCAGGTTGTGTCAATGTAAAGTATAATGATACCGAAAATCTTAATGCTCATGTTCCGTTATCAGTGCCCACGATCCAGGCAATGGTCTTGTACACGTTGCTAAGTTCAAAATGTGTATTTTTTCGCACTGGCAATGAATTAACTGATATCTGTGCTGTGATCAACTAGGTTACTTAGGGTGATGTCGTGCAAGAACGTAATGGAAGCCTAATTATAACGGTGATTGTTGTCACACTGCAGTTAAATGTTGGCAAATTTACAGTGTCAATCAGCAATTCAATTCCACATGTTGATTTAATGTTCTGCTGAAGTGTTCATAAAGAAACAAAGCTTGCACAACAGGCTCGATCTCACCGTCTTGAAGACACAGTGAAATATACTGGAGAGTTTATAACTGTTTGAGACTTAACAATACTGATGTTGAATATCGGTTAGATCAATCACTCCATGAATTCACTGCTGGGAAATTCAGAGCTTGTAAATTGCCTGTGAACGCTAAACATAGACACACAGTGAGCCAATGTGCAATATAGGAGGGGCCCAGGCCAAATGAATGCTCGGGATAAATTATCAGTGGCCATGGCCCAGGCATTCACTGATTCCAGTCTTGCAGACGTTGCTAAGTTTAAAATGCTGAATATTTCCACACTGGCAATGCATTGACAGATGGTAAGCTAGAGTGATGTGCCGCAAAAATGTACACGGAAGGCTAAAGTTAGCCATGATTGGCAACATTTACGGTGTCAATCAGCACCAGTTGAGCGAGAGCGAGATCTCCTCATTTACTGCTGACTTTGAAACGGAAGGCACAGAAGTGTGTGCTGTATCACTACAACGAATGATGCGCTGCTGATGGTTGGGGCAGCAAGAGTGCAGTGAGCTGTGAATTTGTTCAGGAACAGCCTTGCAGGTCAAACGGCCGAAAATACAATGTTCCCTGACCGGGAATCGAACCCGGGCCGCAGCGGTGAAAGCGCCGAAACCTAACCACTAAACCACCAGGGAAGCTGCTACACATTTGCTTGCCAACAAGCAGACCAACACAGTCTTTCCTGCTTGCTCCTTCCAAAGTCTCACCACTTTCGCGCCAGGTAAAACTGTTCGTAGCAAATGGCATTTTTTGTGGAGAACACCAAAGATATGTCCGCGCATCCGCAGCATCACGTGCGGGTAGGCATCCACTGAAATCTATTTCATTCTGTCCTTTTCTCGGGATTTTTCACTCTCGGTGCCGGGTGAACATTTCATTTAGTGTTTTTGTCCTGAACTGCAGTCTTTTGCCCATCTCCAGGCGACAGAACCGTTCTGGCTGTCTGTTCCTACATTTGAGCATTTACGGGAACAGGCCTCCGGTTCATCGTTTATCAGCAAACCAAGAAACAGAAATAAACAGAAAGATGTGCCTCTCCACCCCGTCGGCAAGTAGCAATGACTGTTATTCCAAATAATTCCCAACCCTTGTGATTCTGTGTGGATTTGTTTCATTATAAAGATTTGATTTTCAACGTGACTAAAAACCGAATAAAAATTATGAAAAACACTGGAATGGCCCGTACGGGGATCGAACCCGCGACCTTGGCGTTATTAGCACCACGCTCTAACCAACTGAGCTAACCGGCCACAAGTTGTGTTAACGTTGCGTGAAAGCTCACTCTGCGGGGATTGTGTTTCCAACTCACACTGGATGACAGATTTACTGCATAAACATTGAACGCATCACATCGCTTAAACATTGTTCACTGTTCATCTACAACACTGCGCAGAGTCTAAATAGAACGTAACAGAACGTAACAGCTTAATCTAAAAACAATTCATGTTGAAAATTATTATCACGCAACCGCTGAACAGCCCACTGTCCCGCTATAAAATCAGCCACTACCCTTAGAATGAAGGGAACGCGAAATAACCAAAAATTGCTGAAACACGGGATTGAGCCATGAACCTTCTGGATCTTCAGTCAAACGCCTTCCCAACTGAACTATTTCGGTCTGACAGTGAACGAAGCAAAGTTTTCTCACACCTTTTGGAAAGAAAACCTGACCCCGGAAGGAATTGCCCCACCCACTCTGTCCTCGTTTCGGGGCAATGGGTCCAAAGCACATCTCAGAGCTCAGGTTGTGTCAATGTAAAGTATAATGATACCGAAAATCTTAATGCTCATGTTCCGTTATCAGTGCCCACGATCCAGGCAATGGTCTTGTACACGTTGCTAAGTTCAAAATGTGTATTTTTTCGCACTGGCAATGAATTAACTGATATCTGTGCTGTGATCAACTAGGTTACTTAGGGTGATGTCGTGCAAGAACGTAATGGAAGCCTAATTATAACGGTGATTGTTGTCACACTGCAGTTAAATGTTGGCAAATTTACAGTGTCAATCAGCAATTCAATTCCACATGTTGATTTAATGTTCTGCTGAAGTGTTCATAAAGAAACAAAGCTTGCACAACAGGCTCGATCTCACCGTCTTGAAGACACAGTGAAATATACTGGAGAGTTTATAACTGTTTGAGACTTAACAATACTGATGTTGAATATCGGTTAGATCAATCACTCCATGAATTCACTGCTGGGAAATTCAGAGCTTGTAAATTGCCTGTGAACGCTAAACATAGACACACAGTGAGCCAATGTGCAATATAGGAGGGGCCCAGGCCAAATGAATGCTCGGGATAAATTATCAGTGGCCATGGCCCAGGCATTCACTGATTCCAGTCTTGCAGACGTTGCTAAGTTTAAAATGCTGAATATTTCCACACTGGCAATGCATTGACAGATGGTAAGCTAGAGTGATGTGCCGCAAAAATGTACACGGAAGGCTAAAGTTAGCCATGATTGGCAACATTTACGGTGTCAATCAGCACCAGTTGAGCGAGAGCGAGATCTCCTCATTTACTGCTGACTTTGAAACGGAAGGCACAGAAGTGTGTGCTGTATCACTACAACGAATGATGCGCTGCTGATGGTTGGGGCAGCAAGAGTGCAGTGAGCTGTGAATTTGTTCAGGAACAGCCTTGCAGGTCAAACGGCCGAAAATACAATGTTCCCTGACCGGGAATCGAACCCGGGCCGCAGCGGTGAAAGCGCCGAAACCTAACCACTAAACCACCAGGGAAGCTGCTACACATTTGCTTGCCAACAAGCAGACCAACACAGTCTTTCCTGCTTGCTCCTTCCAAAGTCTCACCACTTTCGCGCCAGGTAAAACTGTTCGTAGCAAATGGCATTTTTTGTGGAGAACACCAAAGATATGTCCGCGCATCCGCAGCATCACGTGCGGGTAGGCATCCACTGAAATCTATTTCATTCTGTCCTTTTCTCGGGATTTTTCACTCTCGGTGCCGGGTGAACATTTCATTTAGTGTTTTTGTCCTGAACTGCAGTCTTTTGCCCATCTCCAGGCGACAGAACCGTTCTGGCTGTCTGTTCCTACATTTGAGCATTTACGGGAACAGGCCTCCGGTTCATCGTTTATCAGCAAACCAAGAAACAGAAATAAACAGAAAGATGTGCCTCTCCACCCCGTCGGCAAGTAGCAATGACTGTTATTCCAAATAATTCCCAACCCTTGTGATTCTGTGTGGATTTGTTTCATTATAAAGATTTGATTTTCAACGTGACTAAAAACCGAATAAAAATTATGAAAAACACTGGAATGGCCCGTACGGGGATCGAACCCGCGACCTTGGCGTTATTAGCACCACGCTCTAACCAACTGAGCTAACCGGCCACAAGTTGTGTTAACGTTGCGTGAAAGCTCACTCTGCGGGGATTGTGTTTCCAACTCACACTGGATGACAGATTTACTGCATAAACATTGAACGCATCACATCGCTTAAACATTGTTCACTGTTCATCTACAACACTGCGCAGAGTCTAAATAGAACGTAACAGAACGTAACAGCTTAATCTAAAAACAATTCATGTTGAAAATTATTATCACGCAACCGCTGAACAGCCCACTGTCCCGCTATAAAATCAGCCACTACCCTTAGAATGAAGGGAACGCGAAATAACCAAAAATTGCTGAAACACGGGATTGAGCCATGAACCTTCTGGATCTTCAGTCAAACGCCTTCCCAACTGAACTATTTCGGTCTGACAGTGAACGAAGCAAAGTTTTCTCACACCTTTTGGAAAGAAAACCTGACCCCGGAAGGAATTGCCCCACCCACTCTGTCCTCGTTTCGGGGCAATGGGTCCAAAGCACATCTCAGAGCTCAGGTTGTGTCAATGTAAAGTATAATGATACCGAAAATCTTAATGCTCATGTTCCGTTATCAGTGCCCACGATCCAGGCAATGGTCTTGTACACGTTGCTAAGTTCAAAATGTGTATTTTTTCGCACTGGCAATGAATTAACTGATATCTGTGCTGTGATCAACTAGGTTACTTAGGGTGATGTCGTGCAAGAACGTAATGGAAGCCTAATTATAACGGTGATTGTTGTCACACTGCAGTTAAATGTTGGCAAATTTACAGTGTCAATCAGCAATTCAATTCCACATGTTGATTTAATGTTCTGCTGAAGTGTTCATAAAGAAACAAAGCTTGCACAACAGGCTCGATCTCACCGTCTTGAAGACACAGTGAAATATACTGGAGAGTTTATAACTGTTTGAGACTTAACAATACTGATGTTGAATATCGGTTAGATCAATCACTCCATGAATTCACTGCTGGGAAATTCAGAGCTTGTAAATTGCCTGTGAACGCTAAACATAGACACACAGTGAGCCAATGTGCAATATAGGAGGGGCCCAGGCCAAATGAATGCTCGGGATAAATTATCAGTGGCCATGGCCCAGGCATTCACTGATTCCAGTCTTGCAGACGTTGCTAAGTTTAAAATGATGAATATTTCCACACTGGCAATGCATTGACAGATGGTAAGCTAGAGTGATGTGCCGCAAAAATGTACACGGAAGGCTAAAGTTAGCCATGATTGGCAACATTTACGGTGTCAATCAGCACCAGTTGAGCGAGAGCGAGATCTCCTCATTTACTGCTGACTTTGAAACGGAAGGCACAGAAGTGTGTGCTGTATCACTACAACGAATGATGCGCTGCTGATGGTTGGGGCAGCAAGAGTGCAGTGAGCTGTGAATTTGTTCAGGAACAGCCTTGCAGGTCAAACGGCCGAAAATACAATGTTCCCTGACCGGGAATCGAACCCGGGCCGCAGCGGTGAAAGCGCCGAAACCTAACCACTAAACCACCAGGGAAGCTGCTACACATTTGCTTGCCAACAAGCAGACCAACACAGTCTTTCCTGCTTGCTCCTTCCAAAGTCTCACCACTTTCGCGCCAGGTAAAACTGTTCGTAGCAAATGGCATTTTTTGTGGAGAACACCAAAGATATGTCCGCGCATCCGCAGCATCACGTGCGGGTAGGCATCCACTGAAATCTATTTCATTCTGTCCTTTTCTCGGGATTTTTCACTCTCGGTGCCGGGTGAACATTTCATTTAGTGTTTTTGTCCTGAACTGCAGTCTTTTGCCCATCTCCAGGCGACAGAACCGTTCTGGCTGTCTGTTCCTACATTTGAGCATTTACGGGAACAGGCCTCCGGTTCATCGTTTATCAGCAAACCAAGAAACAGAAATAAACAGAAAGATGTGCCTCTCCACCCCGTCGGCAAGTAGCAATGACTGTTATTCCAAATAATTCCCAACCCTTGTGATTCTGTGTGGATTTGTTTCATTATAAAGATTTGATTTTCAACGTGACTAAAAACCGAATAAAAATTATGAAAAACACTGGAATGGCCCGTACGGGGATCGAACCCGCGACCTTGGCGTTATTAGCACCACGCTCTAACCAACTGAGCTAACCGGCCACAAGTTGTGTTAACGTTGCGTGAAAGCTCACTCTGCGGGGATTGTGTTTCCAACTCACACTGGATGACAGATTTACTGCATAAACATTGAACGCATCACATCGCTTAAACATTGTTCACTGTTCATCTACAACACTGCGCAGAGTCTAAATAGAACGTAACAGAACGTAACAGCTTAATCTAAAAACAATTCATGTTGAAAATTATTATCACGCAACCGCTGAACAGCCCACTGTCCCGCTATAAAATCAGCCACTACCCTTAGAATGAAGGGAACGCGAAATAACCAAAAATTGCTGAAACACGGGATTGAGCCATGAACCTTCTGGATCTTCAGTCAAACGCCTTCCCAACTGAACTATTTCGGTCTGACAGTGAACGAAGCAAAGTTTTCTCACACCTTTTGGAAAGAAAACCTGACCCCGGAAGGAATTGCCCCACCCACTCTGTCCTCGTTTCGGGGCAATGGGTCCAAAGCACATCTCAGAGCTCAGGTTGTGTCAATGTAAAGTATAATGATACCGAAAATCTTAATGCTCATGTTCCGTTATCAGTGCCCACGATCCAGGCAATGGTCTTGTACACGTTGCTAAGTTCAAAATGTGTATTTTTTCGCACTGGCAATGAATTAACTGATATCTGTGCTGTGATCAACTAGGTTACTTAGGGTGATGTCGTGCAAGAACGTAATGGAAGCCTAATTATAACGGTGATTGTTGTCACACTGCAGTTAAATGTTGGCAAATTTACAGTGTCAATCAGCAATTCAATTCCACATGTTGATTTAATGTTCTGCTGAAGTGTTCATAAAGAAACAAAGCTTGCACAACAGGCTCGATCTCACCGTCTTGAAGACACAGTGAAATATACTGGAGAGTTTATAACTGTTTGAGACTTAACAATACTGATGTTGAATATCGGTTAGATCAATCACTCCATGAATTCACTGCTGGGAAATTCAGAGCTTGTAAATTGCCTGTGAACGCTAAACATAGACACACAGTGAGCCAATGTGCAATATAGGAGGGGCCCAGGCCAAATGAATGCTCGGGATAAATTATCAGTGGCCATGGCCCAGGCATTCACTGATTCCAGTCTTGCAGACGTTGCTAAGTTTAAAATGCTGAATATTTCCACACTGGCAATGCATTGACAGATGGTAAGCTAGAGTGATGTGCCGCAAAAATGTACACGGAAGGCTAAAGTTAGCCATGATTGGCAACATTTACGGTGTCAATCAGCACCAGTTGAGCGAGAGCGAGATCTCCTCATTTACTGCTGACTTTGAAACGGAAGGCACAGAAGTGTGTGCTGTATCACTACAACGAATGATGCGCTGCTGATGGTTGGGGCAGCAAGAGTGCAGTGAGCTGTGAATTTGTTCAGGAACAGCCTTGCAGGTCAAACTGCCGAAAATACAATGTTCCCTGACCGGGAATCGAACCCGGGCCACAGCGGTGAAAGCGCCTAAACCTAACCACTAAACCACCAGGGAAGCTGCTACACATTTGCTTGCCAACAAGCAGACCAACACAGTCTTTCCTGCTTGCTCCTTCCAAAGTCTCACCACTTTCGCGCCAGGTAAAACTGTTCGGAGCAAATGGCATTTTTTGTGGAGAACACCAAAGATATGTCCGCGCATCCGCAGCATCACGTGCGGGTAGGCATCCACTGAAATCTATTTCATTCTGTCCTTTTCTCGGGATTTTTCACTCTCGGTGCCGGGTGAACATTTCATTTAGTGTTTTTGTCCTGAACTGCAGTCTTTTGCCCATCTCCAGGCGACAGAACCGTTCTGGCTGTCTGTTCCTACTTTTGAGCATTTACGGGAACAGGCCTCCGGTTCATCGTTTATCAGCAAACCAAGAAACAGAAATAAACAGAAAGATGTGCCTCTCCACCCCGTCGGCAAGTAGCAATGACTGTTATTCCAAATAATTCCCAACCCTTGTGATTCTGTGTGGATTTGTTTCATTATAAAGATTTGATTTTCAACGTGACTAAAAACCGAATAAAAATTATGAAAAACACTGGAATGGCCCGTACGGGGATCGAACCCGCGACCTTGGCGTTATTAGCACCACGCTCTAACCAACTGAGCTAACCCGCCACAAGTTGTGTTAACGTTGCGTGAAAGCTCACTCTGCGGGGATTGTGTTTCCAACTCACACTGGATGACAGATTTCTGCATAAACATTGAACGCATCACATCGCTTAAACATTGTTCACTGTTCATCTACAACACTGCGCAGAGTGTAAATAGAACGTAACAGAACGTAACAGCTTAATCTAAAAACAATTCATGTTGAAAATTATTATCACGCAACCGCTGAACAGCCCACTGTCCCGATATAAAATCAGCCACTACCCTTAGAATGAAGGGAACGCGAAATAACCAAAAATTGCTGAAACACGGGATTGAGCCATGAACCATCTGGATCTTCAGTCAAACGCCTTCCCAACTGAACTATTTCGGTCTGACAGTGAACGAAGCAAAGTTTTCTCACACCTTTTTGAAAGAAAACCTGACCCCGGAAGGAATTGCCCCACTCACTCTGTCCTCGTTTTGGGGCAATGGGTCCAAAACACATCTCAGAGCTCAGGTTGTGTCAATGTAAAGTATAATGATACCGAAAATCTTAATGCTCATGTTCCGTTATCAGTGCCCACGATCCAGGCAATGGTCTTGTACACGTTGCTAAGTTCAAAATGTGTATTTTTTCGCACTGGCAATGAATTAACTGATATCTGTGCTGTGATCAACTAGGTTACTTCGGGTGATGTCGTGCAAGAACGTAATGGAAGCCTAATTATAACGGTGATTGTTGTCACACTGCAGTTAAATGTTGGCAAATTTACAGTGTCAATCAGCAATTCAATTCCACATGTTGATTTAATGTTCTGCTGAAGTGTTCATAAAGACACAAAGCTTGCACAACAGGCTCGATCTCACCGTCTTGAAGACACAGTGAAATATACTGGAGAGTTTATAACTGTTTGAGACTTAACAATACTGATGTTGAATATCGGTTAGATCAATCACTCCATGAATTCACTGCTGGGAAATTCAGAGCTTGTAAATTGCCTGTGAACGCTAAACATAGACACACAGTGAGCCAATGTGCAATATAGGAGGGGCCCAGGCCAAATGAATGCTCGGGATAAGTTATCAGTGGCCATGGCCCAGGCATTCACTGATTCCAGTCTTGCAGACGTTGCTAAGTTTAAAATGCTGAATATTTCCACACTGGCAATGCATTGACAGATGGTAAGCTAGAGTGATGTGCCGCAAAAATGTACACGGAAGGCTAAAGTTAGCCATGATTGGCAACATTTACGGTGTCAATCAGCACCAGTTGAGCGAGAGCGAGATCTCCTCATTTACTGCTGACTTTGAAACGGAAGGCACAGAAGTGTGTGCTGTATCACTACAACGAATGATGCGCTGCTGATGGTTGGGGCAGCAAGAGTGCAGTGAGCTGTGAATTTGTTCAGGAACAGCCTTGCAGGTCAAACGGCCGAAAATACAATGTTCCCTGACCGGGAATCGAACCCGGGCCGCAGCGGTGAAAGCGCCGAAACCTAACCACTAAACCACCAGGGAAGCTGCTACACATTTGCTTGACAACAAGCAGACCAACACAGTCTTTCCTGCTTGCTCCTTCCAAAGTCTCACCACTTTCGCGCCAGGTGAAACTGTTCGTAGCAAATGGCATTTTTTGTGGAGAACACCAAAGCTATGTCCGCGCATCCGCAGCATCACGTGCGGGTAGGCATCCACTGAAATCTATTTCATTCTGTCCTTTTCTCGGGATTTTTCACTCTCGGTGCCGGGTGAACATTTCATTTAGTGTTTTTGTCCTGAACTGCTGTCTTTTGCCCATCTCCAGGCGACAGAACCGTTCTGGCTGTCTGTTCCTACTTTTGAGCATTTACGGGAACAGGCCTCCGGTTCATCGTTTATCAGCAAACCAAGAAACAGAAATAAACAGAAAGATGTGCCTCTCCACCCCGTCGGCAAGTAGCAATGACTGTTATTCCAAATAATTCCCAACCCTTGGGATTCTGTGTGGATTTGTTTCATTGTAAAGATTTGATTTTCAACGTGACTAAAAACCGAATAAAAATTATGAAAAACACTGGAATGGCCCGTACGGGGATCGAACCCGCGACCTTGGCGTTATTAGCACCACGCTCTAACCAACTGAGCTAACCCGCCACAAGTTGTGTTAACGTTGCGTGAAAGCTCACTCTGCGGGGATTGTGTTTCCAACTCACACTGGATGACAGATTTACTGCATAAACATTGAACGCATCACATCGCTTAAACATTGTTCACTGTTCATCTACAACACTGCGCAGAGTGTAAATAGAACGTAACAGAACGTAACAGCTTAATCTAAAAAAAATTCATGTTGAAAATTATTATCACGCAACCGCTGAACAGCCCACTGTCCCGATATAAAATCAGCCACTACCCTTAGAATGAAGGGAACGCGAAATAACCAAAAATTGCTGAAACACGGGATTGAGCCATGAACAATCTGGATCTTCAGTCAAACTTTTCCCAACTGAACTATTTCGGTCTGACAGTGAACGAAGCAAAGTTTTCTCACACCTTTTTGAAAGAAAAACTGACCCCGGAAGGAATTGCCCCACCCACTCTGTCCTCGTTTCGGGGCAATGGGTCCCAAACACATCTCAGAGCTCAGGTTGTGTCAATGTAAAGTATAATGATAACGAAAATCTTAATGCTCATGTTCCGTTATCAGTGCCCACGATCCAGGCAATGGTCTTGTACACGTTGCTAAGTTCAAAATGTGTATTTTTTCGCACTGGCAATGAATTAACTGATATCTGTGCTGTGATCAACTAGGTTACTTAGGGTGATGTCGTGCAAGAACGTAATGGAAGCCTAATTATAACGGTGATTGTTCTCACACTGCAGTTAAATGTTGGCAAATTTACAGTGTCAATCGGCAATTCAATTCCACATGTTGATTTAATGTTCTGCTGAAGTGTTCATAAAGAAACAAAGCTTGCACAACAGGCTCGATCTCACCGTCTTGAAGACACAGGGAAATATACTGGAGAGTTTATAACTGTTTGAGAACATAAAATGTCAGTAAAATATCCCGTTCTTTTCTCGACACTGATGGGCTCTGAAAGGGAGACCGGTCGAAGTCCCACATAGCCGCACTGACCCCGAGGCAAGGTGAAATTCTAACAGGTTCAGTCCATAGCAGTGCTATGCTGAAGAGAGATAAGTGTCGCGAATAAAGGAGAGACTTAACAATACTGATGTTGAATATCGGTTAGATCAATCACTCCATGAATTCACTGCTGGGAAATTCAGAGCTTGTAAATTGCCTGTGAACGCTAAACATAGACACACAGTGAGCCAATGTGCAATATAGGAGGGGCCCAGGCCAAATGAATGCTCGGGAGAAGTTATCAGTGGCCATGGCCCAGGCATTCACTGATTCCACTCTTGCAGACGTTGCTAAGTTTAAAATGCTGAATATTTCCACACTGGCAATGCATTGACAGATGGTAAGCTAGAGTGATGTGCCGCAAAAATGTACACGGAAGGCTAAAGTTAGCCATGATTGGCAACATTTACGGTGTCAATCAGCACTAGTTGAGCGAGATCTCCTCATTTACTGCTGACTTTGAAACGGAAGGCACAGAAGTGTGTTCTGTGTCGCTACAACGAATGATGCGCTGCTGATGGTTGGGGCAGCAAGAGTGCAGTGAGCTGTGAATTTGTTCAGGAACAGCCTTGCAGGTCAAACGGCCGAAAATACAATGTTCCCTGACCGTAAATCGAAACCGGGCCGCAGCGCTGAAAGCGCCGAAACCTAACCACTAAACCACCAGGGAAGCTGCTACATATTTGCTTGCCAACAAGCAGACCAACACAGTCTTTCCTGCTTGCTCCTTCCAAAGTCTCACCACTTTCGCGCCAGGTAAAACTGTTCGTAGCAAATGGCATTTTTTTGGAGAACACCAAAGATATGTCCGCGCATCCGCAGCATCACGTGCGGGTAGGCATCCACTGAAATCTATTTCATTCTGTCCTTTTCTCGGGATTTTTCACTCTCGGTGCCGGGTGAACATTTCATTTAGTGTTTTTGTCCTGAACTGCAGTCTTTTGCACATCTCCAGGCGACAGAACCGTTCTGGCTGTCTGTTCCTACTTTTGAGCATTTACGGGAACAGGCCTCCGGTTCATCGTTTATCAGCAAACCAAGAAACAGAAATAAACAGAAAGATGTGCCTCTCCACCCCGTCGGCAAGTAGCAATGACTGTTATTCCAAATAATTCCCAACCCTTGGGATTCTGTGTGGATTTGTTTCATTGTAAAGATTTGATTTTCAACGTGACTAAAAACCGAATAAAAATTATGAAAAACACTGGAATGGCCCGTACGGGGATCGAACCCGCGACCTTGGCGTTATTAGCACCACGCTCTAACCAACTGAGCTAACCCGCCACAAGTTGTGTTAACGTTGCGTGAAAGCTCACTCTGCGGGGATTGTGTTTCCAACTCACACTGGATGACAGATTTACTGCATAAACATTGAACGCATCACATCGCTTAAACATTGTTCACTGTTCATCTACAACACTGCGCAGAGTGTAAATAGAACGTAACAGAACGTAACAGCTTAATCTAAAAAAAATTCATGTTGAAAATTATTATCACGCAACCGCTGAACAGCCCACTGTCCCGATATAAAATCAGCCACTACCCTTAGAATGAAGGGACGCGAAATAACCAAAAATTGCTGAAACACGGGATTGAGCCATGAACAATCTGGATCTTCAGTCAAACTTTTCCCAACTGAACTATTTCGGTCTGACAGTGAACGAAGCAAAGTTTTCTCACACCTTTTTGAAAGAAAAACTGACCCCGGAAGGAATTGCCCCACCCACTCTGTCCTCGTTTCGGGGCAATGGGTCCCAAACACATCTCAGAGCTCAGGTTGTGTCAATGTAAAGTATAATGATAACGAAAATCTTAATGCTCATGTTCCGTTATCAGTGCCCACGATCCAGGCAATGGTCTTGTACACGTTGCTAAGTTCAAAATGTGTATTTTTTCGCACTGGCAATGAATTAACTGATATCTGTGCTGTGATCAACTAGGTTACTTAGGGTGATGTCGTGCAAGAACGTAATGGAAGCCTAATTATAACGGTGATTGTTCTCACACTGCAGTTAAATGTTGGCAAATTTACAGTGTCAATCAGCAATTCAATTCCACATGTTGATTTAATGTTCTGCTGAAGTGTTCATAAAGAAACAAAGCTTGCACAACAGGCTCGATCTCACCGTCTTGAAGACACAGGGAAATATACTGGAGAGTTTATAACTGTTTGAGAACATAAAATGTCAGTAAAATATCCCGTTCTTTTCTCGACACTGATGGGCTCTGAAAGGGAGACCGGTCGAAGTCCCACATAGCCGCACTGACCCCGAGGCAAGGTGAAATTCTAACAGGTTCAGTCCATAGCAGTGCTATGCTGAAGAGAGATAAGTGTCGCGAATAAAGGAGAGACTTAACAATACTGATGTTGAATATCGGTTAGATCAATCACTCCATGAATTCACTGCTGGGAAATTCAGAGCTTGTAAATTGCCTGTGAACGCTAAACATAGACACACAGTGAGCCAATGTGCAATATAGGAGGGGCCCAGGCCAAATGAATGCTCGGGAGAAGTTATCAGTGGCCATGGCCCAGGCATTCACTGATTCCACTCTTGCAGACGTTGCTAAGTTTAAAATGCTGAATATTTCCACACTGGCAATGCATTGACAGATGGTAAGCTAGAGTGATGTGCCGCAAAAATGTACACGGAAGGCTAAAGTTAGCCATGATTGGCAACATTTACGGTGTCAATCAGCACTAGTTGAGCGAGATCTCCTCATTTACTGCTGACTTTGAAACGGAAGGCACAGAAGTGTGTGCTGTATCGCTACAACGAATGATGCGCTGCTGATGTTAGGGGCAGCAAGAATGCAGTGAGCTGTGAATTTGTTCAGGAACAGCCTTGCAGGTCAAACGGCCGAATATACAATGTTCCCTGACCGGAAATCGAACCCGGGCCGCAGCGGTGAAATCGCCGAAACCGAACCACTAAATCACCAGGGAAGCTGCTACACATTTGCTTGCCAACAAGCAGACCAACACAGTCTTTCCTGTTTGCTCCTTCCAAAGTCTCACCACTTTCGCGCCAGGTAAAACTGTTCGTAGCAAATGGCATTTTTTTGGAGAACACCAAAGATATGTCCGCGCATCCGCAGCATCACGTGCGGGTAGGCATCCACTGAAATCTATTTCATTCTGTCCTTTTCTCGGGATTTTTCACTCTCGGTGCCGGGTGAACATTTCATTTAGTGTTTTTGTCCTGAACTGCAGTCTTTTGCACATCTCCAGGCGACAGAACCGTTCTGGCTGTCTGTTCCTACTTTTGAGCATTTACGGGAACAGGCCTCCGGTTCATCGTTTTTCAGCAAACCAAGAAACAGAAATAAACAGAAAGATGTGCCTCTCAACCCCGTCGGCAAGTAGCAATGACTGTTATTCCAAATAATTCCCAACCCTTGGGATTCTGTGTGGATTTGTTTCATTATAAAGATTTGATTTTCAACGTGACTAAAAACCGAATAAAAATTATGAAAAACACTGGAATGGCCCGTACGGGGATCGAACCCGCGACCTTGGCGTTATTAGCACCACGCTCTAACCAACTGAGCTAACCGGCCACAAGTTGTGTTAACATTGCGTGAAAGCTCACTCTGCGGGGATTGTGTTTCCAACTCACACTGGATGACAGATTTACTGCATAAACATTGAACGCATCACATCGCTTAAACATTGTTCACTGTTCATCTACAACACTGCGCAGAGTGTAAATAGAACGTAACAGAACGTAACAGCTTAATCTAAAAAAAATTCATGTTGGAAATTATTATCACGCAACCGCTGAACAGCCCACTGTCCCGATATAAAATCAGCCACTACCCTTAGAATGAAGGGAACGCGAAATAACCAAAAATTGCTGAAACACGGGATTGAGCCATGAACAATCTGGATCTTCAGTCAAACTTTTCCCAACTGAACTATTTCGGTCTGACAGTGAACGAAGCAAAGTTTTCTCACACCTTTTTGAAAGAAAACCTGACCCCGGAAGGAATTGCCCCACCCACTCTGTCCTCGTTTCGGGGCAATGGGTCCCAAACACATCTCAGAGCTCAGGTTGTGTCAATGTAAAGTATAATGATAACGAAAATCTTAATGCTCATGTTCCGTTATCAGTGCCCACGATCCAGGCAATGGTCTTGTACGCGTTGCTAAGTTCAAAATGTGTATTTTTTCGCACTGGCAATGAATTAACTGATATCTGTGCTGTGATCAACTAGGTTACTTAGGGTGATGTCGTGCAAGAACGTAATGGAAGCCTAATTATAACGGTGATTGTTCTCACACTGCAGTTAAATATTGGCAAATTTACAGTGTCAATCAGCAATTCAATTCCACATGTTGATTTAATGTTCTGCTGAAGTGTTCATAAAGAAACAAAGCTTGCACAACAGGCTCGATCTCACCGTCTTGAAGACACAGGGAAATATACTGGAGAGTTTATAACTGTTTGAGAACATAAAATGTCAGTAAAATATCCCGTTCTTTTCTCGACACTGATGGGCTCTGAAAGGGAGACCGGTCGAAGTCCCACATAGCCGCACTGACCCCGAGGCAAGGTGAAATTCTAACAGGTTCAGTCCATAGCAGTGCTATGCTGAAGAGAGATAAGTGTCGCGAATAAAGGAGAGACTTAACAATACTGATGTTGAATATCGGTTAGATCAATCACTCCATGAATTCACTGCTGGGAAATTCAGAGCTTGTAAATTGCCTGTGAACGCTAAACATAGACACACAGTGAGCCACTGTGCAATATAGGAGGGGCCCAGGCCAAATGAATGCTCGGGAGAAGTTATCAGTGGCCATGGCCCAGGCATTCACTGATTCTTGTCTTGCAGACGTTGCTAAGTTTAAAATGCTGAATATTTCCACACTGGCAATGCATTGACAGATGGTAAGCTAGAGTGATGTGCCGCAAAAATGTACACGGAAGGCTAAAGTTAGCCATGATTGGCAACATTTACGGTGTCAATCAGCACTCGTTGAGCGAGATCTCCTCATTTACTGCTGACTTTGAAACGGAAGGCACAGAAGCGTTTGCTGTGTCGCTGCAACGAATGATGCGCTGCTGATGGTTGGGGCAGCAAGAGTGCAGTGAGCTGTGAATTTGTTCAGGAACAGCCTTGAAGGTCAAACGGCCGAAAATACAATGTTCCCTGACCGTAAATCGAACCCGGGCCGCAGCGGTGAAAGCGCCGAAACCTAACCACTAAACCACCAGGGAAGCTGCTACACATTTGCTTGCCAACAAGCAGACCAACACAGTCTTTCCTGCTTGCTCCTTCCAAAGTCTCACCACTTTCGCGCCAGGTAAAACTGTTCGTAGCAAATGGCATTTTTTTGGAGAACACCAAAGATATGTCCGCGCATCCGCAGCATCACGTGCGGGTAGGCATCCACTGAAATCTATTTCATTCTGTCCTTTTCTCGGGATTTTTCACTCTCGGTGCCGGGTGAACATTTCATTTAGTGTTTTTGTCCTGAACTGCAGTCTTTTGCACATCTCCAGGCGACAGAACCGTTCTGGCTGTCTGTTCCTACTTTTGAGCATTTACGGGAACAGGCCTCCGGTTCATCGTTTATCAGCAAACCAAGAAACAGAAATAAACAGAAAGATGTGCCTCTCAACCCCGTCGGCAAGTAGCAATGACTGTTATTCCAAATAATTCCCAACCCTTGGGATTCTGTGTGGATTTGTTTCATTATAAAGATTTGATTTTCAACGTGACTAAAAACCGAATAAAAATTATGAAAAACACTGGAATGGCCCGTACGGGGATCGAACCAGCGACCTTGGCGTTATTAGCACCACGCTCTAACCAACTGAGCTAACCGGCCACAAGTTGTGTTAACGTTGCGTGAAAGCTCACTCTGCGGGGATTGTGTTTCCAACTCACACTGGATGACAGATTTACTGCATAAACATTGAACGTATCACATCGCTTAAACATTGTTCACTGTTCATCTACAACACTGCGCAGAGTGTAAATAGAACGTAACAGAACGTAACAGCTTAATCTAAAAACAATTCATGTTGAAAATTATTATCACGCAACCGCTGAACAGCCCACTGTCCCGATATAAAATCAGCCACTACCCTTAGAATGAAGGGAACGCGAAATAACCAAAAATTGCTGAAACACGGGATTGAGCCATGAACCATCTGGATCTTCAGTCAAACGCCTTCCCAACTGAACTATTTCGGTCTGACAGTGAACGAAGCAAAGTTTTCTCACAACTTTTTGAAAGAAAACCTGACCCCGGAAGGAATTGCCCCTCCCACTCTGTCCTCGTTTCGGGGCAATGGGTCCCAAACACATCTCAGAGCTCAGGTTGTGTCAATGTAAAGTATAATGATAACGAAAATCTAAATGCTCATGTTCCGTTATCAGTGCCCACGATCCAGGCAATGGTCTTGCACACGTTGCTAAGTTCAAAATGTGTATTTTTTCGCACTGGCAATGAATTAACTGATATCTGTGCTGTGATCAACTAGGTTACTTAGGGTGATGTCGTGCAAGAACGTAATGGAAGCCTAATTATAACGGTGATTGTTCTCACACTGCAGTTAAATGTTGGCAAATTTACAGTGTCAATCAGCAATTCAATTCCACATGTTGATTTAATGTTCTGCTGAAGTGTTCATAAAGAAACAAAGCTTGCACAACAGGCTCGATCTCACCGTCTTGAAGACACAGGGAAATATACTGGAGAGTTTATAACTGTTTGAGAACATAAAATGTCAGTAAAATATCCCGTTCTTTTCTCGACACTGATGGGCTCTGAAAGGGAGACCGGTCGAAGTCCCACATAGCCGCACTGACCCCGAGGCAAGGTGAAATTCTAACAGGTTCAGTCCATAGCAGTGCTATGCTGAAGAGAGATAAGTGTCGCGAATAAAGGAGAGACTTAACAATACTGATGTTGAATATCGGTTAGATCAATCACTCCATGAATTCACTGCTGGGAAATTCAGAGCTTGTAAATTGCCTGTGAACGCTAAACATAGACACACTGTGAGCCAATGTGCAATATAGGAGGGGCCCAGGCCAAATGAATGCTCGGGATAAGTTATCAGTGGCCATGGCCCAGGCATTCACTGATTCCAGTCTTGCAGACGTTGCTAAGTTTAAAATGCTGAATAATTCCACACTGGCAATGCATTGACAGATGGTAAGCTAGAGTGATGTGCCGCAAAAATGTACACGGAAGGCTAAAGTTAGCCATGATTGGCAACATTTACGGTGTCAATCAGCACAAGTTGAGCGAGATCTCCTCATTTACGGCTGACTTTGAAACGGAATGCACAGAAGTGTGTGCTGTATCACTGCAACGAATGATGCGCTGCTGATGGTTGGGGCAGCAAGAGTGCAGTGAGCTGTGAATTTGTTCAGGAACAGCCTTGCAGGTCAAACGGCCGAAAATACAATGTTCCCTGACCGGAAATCGAACCCGGACCGCAGCGGTGAAAGCGCCTAAACCTAACCACTAAACCACCAGGGAAGCTGCTACACATTTGCTTGCCAACAAGCAGACCAACACAGTCTTTCCTGCTTGCTCCTTCCAAAGTCTCACCACTTTCGCGCCAGGTAAAACTGTTCGTAGCAAATGGCATTTTTTGTGGAGAACACCAAAGATATGTCCGCGCATCCGCAGCATCACGTGCGGGTAGGCATCCACTGAAATCTATTTCATTCTGTCCTTTTATCGGGATTTTTCACTTTCGGTGCCGGGTGAACATTTCATTTCGTGTTTTTGTCCTGAACTGCAGTCTTTTGCCCATCTCCAGGCGAGAGAACCGTTTTGGCTGTCTGTTCCTACTTTTGAGCATTTGCGGGAACAGGCCTCCGGTTCATCGTTTATCAGCAAACCAAGAAACAGAAATAAACAGAAAGATGTGCCTCTCAACCCCGTCGGCAAGTAGCAATGACTGTTATTCCAAATAATTCCCAACCCTTGGGATTCTGTGTGGATTTGTTTCATTATAAAGATTTGATTTTCAACGTGACTAAAAACCGAATAAAAATTATGAAAAACACTGGAATGGCCCGTACGGGGATCGAACCCGCGACCTTGGCGTTATTAGCACCACGCTCTAACCAACTGAGCTAACTGCCCACAAGTTGTGTTAACGTTGCGTGAAACCTCACTCTGCGGGGATTGTGTTTCCAACTCACACTAGATGACAGATTTACTGCATAAACATTGAACGTATCACATCGCTTAAACATTGTTCACTGTTCATCCACAACACTGCGCAGAGTGTAAATAGAACGTAACAGAACGTAACAGCTTAATCTAAAAACAATTCATGTTGAAAATTATTATCACGCAACCGCTGAACAGCTCACTGTCCCGATATAAAATCAGCCACTATCCTTAGAATGAAGGGAACGCGAAATAACCAAAAATTGCTGAAACACGGGATTGAGCCATGAACCATCTGGATCTTCAGTCAAACGCCTTCCCAACTGAACTATTTCGGTCTGACAGTGAACGAAGCAAAGTTTTCTCACACCTTTTTGAAAGAAAACCTGACCCCGGAAGGAATTGCCCCACCCACTCTGTCCTCGTTTCGGGGCAATGGGTCCCAAACACATCTCAGAGCTCAGGTTGTGTCAATGTAAAGTATAATGATACCGAAAATCTTAATGCTCATGTTCCGTTATCAGTGCCCACGATCCAGGCAATGTTCTTGTACACGTTGCTAAGTTCAAAATGTGTATTTTTTCGCACTGGCAATGAATTAACTGATATCTGTGCTGTGATCAACTAGGTTACTTAGGGTGATGTCGTGCAAGAACGTAATGGAAGCCTAATTATAACGGTGATTGTTCTGACACTGCAGTTAAATGTTGGCAAATTTACAGTGTCAATCAGCAATTCAATTCCACATGTTGATTTAATGTTCTGCTGAAGTGTTCATAAAGAAACAAAGCTTGCACAACAGGCTCGATCTCACCGTCTTGAAGACACAGTGAAATATACTGGAGAGTTTATAACTGTTTGAGAACATAAAATGTCAGTAAAATATCCCGTTCTTTTCTCGACACTGATGGGCTGTGAAAGGGAGACCGGTCGAAGTCCCACAGAGCCGCACTGACCCCGAGGCAAGGTGAAATTCTAACAGGTTCGGTCCATAGCAGTGCTATGCTGAAGAGAGATAAGTGTCGCGAATAAAGGAGAGACTTAACAATACTGATGTTCAATATCGGTTAGATCAATCACTCCATGAATTCACTGCTGGGAAATTCAGAGCTTGTAAATTGCCTGTGAACGCTAAACATAGACACACAGTGAGCCAATGTGCAATATAGGAGGGGCCCAGGCCAAATGAATGCTCGGGATAAGTTATCAGTGGCAATGGCCCAGGCATTCACTGATTCCAGTCTTGCAGACGTTGCTAAGTTTAAAATGCTGAATATTTCCACACTGGCAATGCATTGACAGATGGTAAGCTAGAGTGATGTGCCGCAAAAATGTACACGGAAGGCTAAAGTTAGCCATGATTGGCAACATTTACGGTGTCAATCAGCACTCGTTGAGCGAGATCTCCTCATTTACTGCTGACTTTGAAACGGAATGCACAGAAGTGTGTGCTGTATCACTGCAACGAATGATGCGCTGCTGATGGTTGGGGCAGCAAGAGTGCAGTGAGCTGTGAATTTGTTCAGGAACAGCCTTGCAGGTCAAACGGCCGAAAATACAATGTTCCCTGACCGGAAATCGAACCCGGACCGCAGCGGTGAAAGCGCCTAAACCTAACCACTAAACCACCAGGGAAGCTGCTACACATTTGCTTGCCAACAAGCAGACCAACACAGTCTTTCCTGCTTGCTCCTTCCAAAGTCTCACCACTTTCGCGCCAGGTAAAACTGTTCGTAGCAAATGGCATTTTTTGTGGAGAACACCAAAGATATGTCCGCGCATCCGCAGCATCACGTGCGGGTAGGCATCCACTGAAATCTATTTCATTCTGTCCTTTTATCGGGATTTTTCACTTTCGGTGCCGGGTGAACATTTCATTTCGTGTTTTTGTCCTGAACTGCAGTCTTTTGCCCATCTCCAGGCGAGAGAACCGTTTTGGCTGTCTGTTCCTACTTTTGAGCATTTGCGGGAACAGGCCTCCGGTTCATCGTTTATCAGCAAACCAAGAAACAGAAATAAACAGAAAGATGTGCCTCTCAACCCCGTCGGCAAGTAGCAATGACTGTTATTCCAAATAATTCCCAACCCTTGGGATTCTGTGTGGATTTGTTTCATTATAAAGATTTGATTTTCAACGTGACTAAAAACCGAATAAAAATTATGAAAAACAATGGAATGGCCCGTACGGGGATCGAACCCACGACCTTGGCGTTATTAGCACCACGCTCTAACCAACTGAGCTAACCGGCCACAAGTTGTGTTAACGTTGCGTGAAAGCTCACTCTGCGGGGATTGACTTTCCAACTCACACTGGATGACAGATTTACTGCATAAACATTGAACGCATCACATCGCTTAAACATTGTTCACTGTTCATCTACAACACTGCGCAGAGTGTAAATAGAACGTAACAGAACGTAACCGCTTAATCTAAAAACAATTCATGTTGAAAATTATTATCACGCAACCGCTGAACAGCCCACTGTCCCGATATAAAATCAGCCACTACCCTTAGAATGAAGGGAACGCGAGATAACCAAAAATTGCTGAAACACGGGATTGAGCCATGAACCATCAGGATCTTCAATCAAACGCCTTCCCAACTGAACTATTTCGGTCTGACAGTGAACGAAGCAAAGTTTTCTCACATCTTTTTGAAAGAAAACCTGACCCCGGAAGGAATTGCCCCACCCAATCTGTCCTCGCTTCGGGGCAATGGGTCCCAAACACATCTCAGAGCTCAGGTTGTGTCAATGTAAAGTATAATGATACCGAAAATCTTAATGCTCATGTTCCGTTATCAGTGCCCACGATCCAGGCAATGGTCTTGTACACGTTGCTAATTTCAAAATGTGTATTTTTTCGCACTGGCAATGAATTAACTGATATCTGTGCTGTGATCAACTAGGTTACTTAGGGTGATGTCGTGCAAGAACGTAATGGAAGCCTAATTATAACGGTGATTGTTCTCACACTGCAGTTAAATGTTGGCAAATTTACAGTGTCAATCAGCAATTCAATTCCACATGTTGATTTAATGTTCTGCTGAAGTGTTCATAAAGAAACAAAGCTTGCACAACAGGCTCGATCTCACCGTCTTGAAGACACAGTGAAATATACTGGAGAGTTTATAACTGTGAGAACATAAAATGTCAGCAAAATATCCCATTCTTTTCTCGACACTGATGGGCTGTGAAAGGGAGACCGGCCGAAGTCCCACATAGCCGCACTGACCCCGAGGCAAGGTGAAATTCTAACAGGTTCAGTCCATAGCAGTGCTATGCTGAAGAGAGATAAGTGTCGCGAATAAAGGAGAGACTTAACAATACTGATGTTGAATATCCGTTAGATCAATCACTCCATGAATTCACTGCTGGGAAATTCAGAGCTTGTAAATTGCCTGTGAACGCTAAACATAGACACACAGTGAGCCAATGTGCAATATAGGAGGGGCCCAGGCCAAATGAATGCTCGGGATAAGTTATCAGTGGCCATGGCCCAGGCATTCACTGATTCCAGTCTTGCAGACGTTGCTAAGTTTAAAATGCTGAATATTTCCACACTGGCAATGCATTGACAGATGGTAAGCTAGAGTGATGTGCCGCAAAAATGTACACGGAAGGCTAAAGTTAGCCATGATTGGCAACATTTACGGTGTCAATCAGCACTAGTTGAGCGAGATCTCCTCATTAACTGCTGACTTTGAAACGGAAGGCACAGAAGTGTGTGCTGTATCACTACAACGAATGATGCGCTGCTGATGGTTGGGGCAGCAAGAGTGCAGTGAGCTGTGAATTTGTTCAGGAACAGCCTTGCAGGTCAAACGGCCGAAAATACAATGTTCCCTGACCGGAAATCGAACCCAGGCCGCAGCGGTGAAAGCGCCGAAACCTAACCACTAAACCACCAGGGAAGCTGCTACACATTTGCTTGCCAACAAGCAGACCAACATAGTCTTTCCTGCTTGCTCCTTCCAAAGTCTCACCACTTTCGCGCCAGGTAAAACTGTTCGTAGCAAATGGCATTTTTTGTGGAGAACACCAAAGATATGTCCGCGCATCCGCAGCATCACGTGCGGGTAGGCATCCACTGAAATCTATTTCATTCTGTCCTTTTCTCGGGATTTTTCACTCTCGGTGCCGGGTGAACATTTCATTTAGTGTTTTTGTCCTGAACTGCAGTCTTTTGCCCATCTCCAGGCGACAGAACCGTTCTGGCTGTCTGTTCCTACTTTTGAGCATTTACGGGAACAGGCCTCCGGTTCATCGTTTATCAGCAAACCAAGAAACAGAAATAAACAGAAAGATGTGCCTCTCCACCCCGTCGGCAAGTAGCAATGACTGTTATTCCAAATAATTCCCAACCCTTGGGATTCTGTGTGGATTTGTTTCATTATAAAGATTTGATTTTCAACGTGACTAAAAACCGAATAAAAATTATGAAAAACACTGGAATGGCCCGTACGGGGATCGAACCCGCGACCTTGGCGTTATTAGCACCACGCTCTAACCAACTGAGCTAACCGGCCACAAGTTGTGTTAACGTTGCGTGAAAGCTCACTCTGCGGGGATTGTGTTTCCAACTCACACTGGATGACAGATTTACTGCATAAACATTGAACGCATCACATCGCTTAAACATTGTTCACTGTTCATCTACAACACTGCGCAGAGTGTAAATAGAACGTAACAGAACGTAACAGCTTAATCTAAAAACAATTCATGTTGAAAATTATTATCACGCAACCGCTGAACAGCCCACTGTCCCGATATAAAATCAGCCACTACCCTTAGAATGAAGGGAACGCGAAATAACCAAAAATTGCTGAAACACGGGATTGAGCCATGAACCATCTGTATCTTCAATCAAACGCCTTCCCAACTGAACTATTTCGGTCTGACAGTGAACGAAGCAAAGTTTTCTCACACCTTTTTGAAAGAAAACCTGACCCCGGAAGGAATTGCCCCACCCACTCTGTCCTCGTTTCGGGGCAATGGGTCCCAAACACATCTCAGAGCTTAGGTTGTGTCAATGTAAAGTATAATGATACCGAAAATCTTAATGCTCATGTTCCGTTATCAGTGCCCACGATCCAGGCAATGGTCTTGTACACGTTGCTAAGTTCAAAATGTGTATTTTTTCGCACTGGCAATGAATTAACTGATATCTGTGCTGTGATCAACTAGGTTACTTAGGGTGATGTCGTGCAAGAACGTAATGGAAGCCTAATTATAACGGTGATTGTTCTCACACTGCAGTTAAATGTTGGCAAATTTACAGTGTCAATCAGCAATTCAATTCCACATGTTGATTTAATGTTCTGCTGAAGTGTTCATAAAGAAACAAAGCTTGCACAACAGGCTCGATCTCACCGTCTTGAAGACACAGGGAAATATACTGGAGAGTTTATAACTGTTTGAGAACATAAAATGTCAGTAAAATATCCCGTTCTTTTCTCGACACTGATGGGCTGTGAAAGGGAGACCGGCCGAAGTCCCACATAGCCGCACTGACCCCGAGGCAAGGTGAAATTCTAACAGGTTCAGTCCATAGCAGTGCTATGCTGAAGAGAGATAAGTGTCGCGAATAAAGGAGAGACTTAACAATACTGATGTTGAATATCGGTTAGATCAATCACTCCATGAATTCACTGCTGGGAAATTCAGAGCTTGTAAATTGCCTGTGAACGCTAAACATAGACACACAGTGAGCCAATGTGCAATATAGGAGGGGCCCAGGCCAAATGAATGCTCGGGATAAGTTATCAGTGGCCATGGCCCAGGCATTCACTGATTCCAGTCTTGCAGACGTTGCTAAGTTTAAAATGCTGAATATTTCCATACTGGCAATGCATTGACAGATGGTAAGCTAGAGTGATTTGTCGCAAAAATGAACACGGAAGGCTAAAGTTAGACATGATTGGCAACATTTACGGTGTCAATCAGCACCAGTTGAGCGAGATCTCCTCATTTACTGCTCACTTTGAAACGGAAGGCACAGAAGTGTGTGCTGTATCACTACAACGAATGATGCGCTGCTGATGGTTGGGGCAGCAAGAGTGCAGTGAGCTGTGAATTTGTTCAGGAACAGCCTTGCAGGTCAAACGGCCGAAAATACAATGTTCCCTGAAATCGAACCCGGGCCGCAGCGGTGAAAGCGCCGAAACCTAACCATTAAACCACCAGGCAAGCTGCTACACATTTGCTTGCCAACAAGCAGACCAACATAGTCTTTCCTGCTTGCTCCTTCCAAAGTCTCACCACTTTCGCGCCAGGTAAAACTGTTCGTAGCAAATGGCATTTTTTGTGGAGAACACCAAAGATATGTCCGCGCATCCGCAGCATCACGTGCGGGTAGGCATCCACTGAAATCTATTTCATTCTGTCCTTTTCTCGGGATTTTTCACTCTCGGTGCCGGGTGAACATTTCATTTAGTGTTTTTGTCCTGAACTGCAGTCTTTTGCCCATCTCCAGGCGACAGAACCGTTCTGGCTGTCTGTTCCTACTTTTGAGCATTTACGGGAACAGGCCTCCGGTTCATCGTTTATCAGCAAACCAAGAAACAGAAATAAACAGAAAGATGTGCCTCTCCACCCCGTCGGCAAGTAGCAATGACTGTTATTCCAAATAATTCCCAACCCTTGGGATTCTGTGTGGATTTGTTTCATTATAAAGATTTGATTTTCAACGTGACTAAAAACCGAATAAAAATTATGAAAAACACTGGAATGGCCCGTACGGGGATCGAACCCGCGACCTTGGCGTTATTAGCACCACGCTCTAACCAACTGAGCTACCCGGCCACAAGTTGTGTTAACGTTGCGTGAAAGCTCACTCTGCGGGGATTGTGTTTCCAAATCACACTGGATGACAGATTTACTGCATAAACATTGAACGCATCACATCGCTTAAACATTGTTCACTGTTCATCTACAACACTGCGCAGAGTGTAACTAGAACGTAACAGAACGTAACAGCTTAATCTAAAAACAATTCATGTTGAAAATTATTATCACGCAACCGCTGAACAGCCCACTGTCCCGATATAAAATCAGCCACTACCCTTAGAATGAAGGGAACGCGAAATAACCAAAAATTGCTGAAACACGGGATTGAGCCATGAACCATCTGTATCTTCAATCAAACGCCTTCCCAACTGAACTATTTCGGTCTGACAGTGAACGAAGCAAAGTTTTCTCACACCTTTTTGAAAGAAAACCTGACCCCGGAAGGAATTGCCCCACCCACTCTGTCCTCGTTTCGGGGCAATGGGTCCCAAACACATCTCAGAGCTCAGGTTGTGTCAATGTAAAGTATAATGATACCGAAAATCTTAATGCTCATGTTCCGTTATCAGTGCCCACGATCCAGGCAATGGTCTTGTACACGTTGCTAAGTTCAAAATGTGTATTTTTTCGCACTGGCAATGAATTAACTGATATCTGTGCTGTGATCAACTAGGTTACTTAGGGTGATGTCGTGCAAGAACGTAATGGAAGCCTAATTTTAACGGTGATTGTTCTCACACTGCAGTTAAATGTTGGCAAATTTACAGTGTCAATCAGCAATTCAATTCCACATGTTGATTTAATGTTCTGCTGAAGTGTTCATAAAGAAACAAAGCTTGCACAACAGGCTCGATCTCACCGTCTTGAAGACACAGTGAAATATACTGGAGAGTTTATAACTGTTTGAGACTTAACAATACTGATGTTGAATATCGGTTAGATCAATCACTCCATGAATTCACTGCTGGGAAATTCAGAGCTTGTAAATTGCCTGTGAACGCTAAACATAGACACACAGTGAGCCAATGTGCAATACAGGAGGGGCCCAGGCCAAATGAATGCTCGGGATAAGTTATCAGTGGCCATGGCCCAGGCATTCACTGATTCCAGTCTTGCAGACGTTGCTAAGTTTAAAATGCTGAATATTTCCACACTGGCAATGCATTGACAGATGGTAAGCTAGAGTGATGTGCCGCAAAAATGTACACGGAAGGCTAAAGTTAGCCATGATTGGCAACATTTACGGTGTCAATCAGCACCAGTTGAGCGAGATCTCCTCATTTACTGCTCACTTTGAAACGGAAGGCACAGAAGCGTGTCCTGTATCACTACAACGAATGATGCGCTGCTGATGGTTGGGGCAGCAAGAGTGCAGTGAGCTGTGAATTTGTACAGGAACAGCCTTGCAGGTCAAACGGCCGAAAATACAATGTTCCCTGACCGGGAATCGAACCCGGGCCGCAGCGGTGAAAGCGCCGAAACCTAACCACTAAACCACCAGGGAAGCTGCTACACATTTGCTTGCCAACAAGCAGACCAACACAGTCTTTCCTGCTTGCTCCTTCCAAAGTCTCACCACTTTCGCGCCAGGTAAAACTGTTCGTAGCAAATGGCATTTTTTGTGGAGAACACCAAAGATATGTCCGCGCATCCGCAGCATCACGTGCGGGTAGGCATCCACTGAAATCTATTTCATTCTGTCCTTTTCTCGGGATTTTTCACTCTCGGTGCCGGGTGAACATTTCATTTAGTGTTTTTGTCCTGAACTGCAGTCTTTTGCCCATCTCCAGGCGACAGAACCGTTCTGGCTGTCTGTTCCTACTTTTGAGCATTTACGGGAACAGGCCTCCGGTTCATCGTTTATCAGCAAACCAAGAAACAGAAATAAACAGAAAGATGTGCCTCTCCACCCCGTCGGCAAGTAGCAATGACTGTTATTCCAAATAATTCCCAACCCTTGTGATTCTGTGTGGATTTGTTTCATTATAAAGATTTGATTTTCAACGTGACTAAAAACCGAATAAAAATTATGAAAAACACTGGAATGGCCCGTACGGGGATCGAACCCGCGACCTTGGCGTTATCAGCACCACGCTCTAACCAACTGAGCTAACCCGCCACAAGTTGTGTTAACGTTGCGTGAAAGCTCACTCTGCGGGGATTGTGTTTCCAACTCACACTGGATGACAGATTTACTGCATAAACATTGAACGCATCACATCGCTTAAACATTGTTCACTGTTCATCTACAACACTGCGCAGAGTGTAAATAGAACGTAACAGAACGTAACAGCTTAATCTAAAAACAATTCATGTTGAAAATTATTATCACGCAACCGCTGAACAGCCCACTGTCCCGATATAAAATCAGCCACTACCCTTAGAATGAAGGGAACGCGAAATAACCAAAAATTGCTAAAACACGGGATTGAGCCATGAACCATCTGGATCTTCAGTCAAACGCCTTCCCAACTGAACTATTTCGGTCTGACAGTGAACGAAGCAAAGTTTTCTCACACCTTTTTGAAAGAAAACCTGACCCCGGAAGGAATTGCCCCACCCACTCTGTCCTCGTTTCGGGGCAATGGGTCCAAAACACATCTCAGAGCTCAGGTTGTGTCAATGTAAAGTATAATGATACCGAAAATCTTAATGCTCATGTTCCGTTATCAGTGCCCACGATCCAGGCAATGGTCTTGTACACGTTGCTAAGTTCAAAATGTGTATTTTTTCGCACTGGAAATGAATTAACTGATATCTGTGCTGTGATCAACTAGGTTACTTAGGGTGATGTCGTGCAAGAACGTAATGGAAGCCTAATTATAACGGTGATTGTTGTCACACTGCAGTTAAATGTTGGCAAATTTACAGTGTCAATCAGCAATTCAATTCCACATGTTGATTTAATGTTCTGCTGAAGTGTTCATAAAGAAACAAAGCTTGCACAACAGGCTCGATCTCACCGTCTTGAAGACACAGTGAAATATACTGGAGAGTTTATAACTGTGTGAGACTTAACAATACTGATGTTGAATATCGGTTAGATCAATCACTCCATGAATTCACTGCTGGGAAATTCAGAGCTTGTAAATTGCCTGTGAACGCTAAACATAGACACACAGTGAGCCAATGTGCAATATAGGAGGGGCCCAGGCCAAATGAATGCTCGGGATAAGTTATCAGTGGCCATGGCCCAGGCATTCACTGATTCCAGTCTTGCAGACGTTGCTAAGTTTAAAATGCTGAATATTTCCACACTGGCAATGCATTGACAGATGGTAAGCTAGAGTGATGTGCCGCAAAAATGTACACGGAAGGCTAAAGTTAGCCATGATTGGCAACATTTACGGTGTCAATCAGCACCAGTTGAGCGAGAGCGAGATCTCCTCATTTACTGCTGACTTTGAAACGGAAGGCACAGAAGTGTGTGCTGTATCACTACAACGAATGATGCGCTGCTGATGGTTGGGGCAGCAAGAGTGCAGTGAGCTGTGAATTTGTTCAGGAACAGCCTTGCAGGTCAAACGGCCGAAAATACAATGTTCCCTGACCGGGAATCGAACCCAGGCCACAGCGGTGAAAGCGCCGAAACCTAACCACTAAACCACCAGGGAAGCTGCTACACATTTGCTTGCCAACAAGCAGACCAACACAGTCTTTCCTGCTTGCTCCTTCCAAAGTCTCACCACTTTCGCGCCAGGTAAAACTGTTCGGAGCAAATGGCATTTTTTGTGGAGAACACCAAATATATGTCCGCGCATCCGCAGCATCACGTGCGGGTAGGCATCCACTGAAATCTATTTCATTCTGTCCTTTTCTCGGGATTTTTCACTCTCGGTGCCGGGTGAACATTTCATTTAGTGTTTTTGTCCTGAACTGCAGTCTTTTGCCCATCTCCAGGCGAAAGAACCGTTCTGGCTGTCTGTTCCTACTTTTGAGCATTTACGGGAACAGGCCTCCGGTTCATCGTTTATCAGCAAACCAAGAAACAGAAATAAACAGAAAGATGTGCCTCTCAACCCCGTCGGCAAGTAGCAATGACTGTTATTCCAAATAATTCCCAACCCTTGTGATTCTGTGTGGATTTGTTTCATTATAAAGATTTGATTTTCAACGTGACTAAAAACCGAATAAAAATTATGAAAAACACTGGCATGGCCCGTACGGGGATCGAACCCGCGACCTTGGCGTTATTAGCACCACGCTCTAACCAACTGAGCTACCCGGCCACAAGTTGTGTTAACGTTGCGTGAAAGCTCACTCTGCGGGGATTGTGTTTCCAACTCACACTGGATGACAGATTTACTGCATAAACATTGAACGCATCACATCGCTTAAACATTGTTCACTGTTCATCTACAACACTGCGCAGAGTGTAAATAGAACGTAACAGAACGTAACAGCTTAATCTAAAAATAATTCATGTTGAAAATTATTATCACGCAACCGCTGAACAGCCCACTGTCCCGATATAAAATCAGCCACTACCCTTAGAATGAAGGGAACGCGAAATAACCAAAAATTGCTGAAACACGGGATTGAGCCATGAACCATCGGGATCTTCAATCAAACGCCTTCCCAACTGAACTATTTCGGTCTGACAGTGAACGAAGCAAAGTTTTCTCACACCTTTTTGAAAGAAAACCTGACCCCGGAAGGAATTGCCCCACCCACTCTGTCCTCGTTTCGGGGCAATGGGTCCCAAATACATCTCAGAGCTCAGGTTGTGTCAATGTAAAGTATAATGATACCGAAAATCTTAATGCTCATGTTCCGTTATCAGTGCCCACGATCCAGGCAATGGTCTTGTACACGTTGCTAAGTTCAAAATGTGTATTTTTTCGCACTGGCAATGAATTAACTGATATCTGTGCTGTGATCAACTAGGTTACTTAGGGTGATGTCGTGCAAGAACGTAATGGAAGCCTAATTTTAACGGTGATTGTTCTCACACTGCAGTTAAATGTTGGCAAATTTACAGTGTCAATCAGCAATTCAATTCCACATGTTGATTTAATGTTCTGCTGAAGTGTTCATAAAGAAACAAAGCTTGCACAACAGGCTCGAGCTCACCGTCTTGAAGACACAGTGAAATATACTGGAGAGTTTATAACTGTTTGAGACTTAACAATACTGATGTTGAATATCGGTTAGATCAATCACTCCATGAATTCACTGCTGGGAAATTCAGAACTTGTAAATTGCCTGTGAACGCTAAACATAGACACACAGTGAGCCAATGTGCAATATAGGAGGGGCCCAGGCCAAATGAATGCTCGGGATAAGTTATCAGTGGCCATGGCCCAGGCATTCACTGATTCCAGTCTTGCAGACGTTGCTAAGTTTAAAATGCTGAATATTTCCACACTGGCAATGCATTGACAGATGGTAAGCTAGAGTGATGTGCCGCAAAAATGTACACGGACCATGATTGGCAACATTTACGGTGTCAATCAGCACCAGTTGAGCGAGATCTCCTCATTTGCTGCTCACTTTGAAACGGAAGGCACAGAAGCGTGTCCTGTATCACTACAACGACTGATGCGCTGCTGATGGTTGGGGCAGCAAGAGTGCAGTGAGCTGTGAATTTGTACAGGAACAGCCTTGCAGGTCAAACGGCCGAAAATACAATGTTCCCTGACCGGGAATCGAACCCGGGCCGCAGCGGTGAAAGCGCCGAAACCTAACCACTAAACCACCAGGGAAGCTGCTACACCTTTGCTTGCCAACAAGCAGACCAACACAGTCTTTCCTGCTTGCTCCTTCCAAAGTCTCACCACTTTCGCGCCAGGTAAAACTGTTCGTAGCAAATGGCATTTTTTGTGGAGAACACCAAAGATATGTCCGCGCATCCGCAGCATCACGTGCGGGTAGGCATCCACTGAAATCTATTTCATTCTGTCCTTTTCTCGGGATTTTTCACTCTCGGTGCCGGGTGAACATTTCATTTAGTGTTTTTGTCCTGAACTGCAGTCTTTTGCCCATCTCCAGGCGACAGAACCGTTCTGGCTGTCTGTTCCTACTTTTGAGCATTTACGGGAACAGGCCTCCGGTTCATCGTTTATCAGCAAACCAAGAAACAGAAATAAACAGAAAGATGTGCCTCTCCACCCCGTCGGCAAGTAGCAATGACTGTTATTCCAAATAATTCCCAACCCTTGTGATTCTGTGTGGATTTGTTTCATTATAAAGATTTGATTTTCAACGTGACTAAAAACCGAATAAAAATTATGAAAAACACTGGAATGGCCCGTACGGGGATCGAACCCGCGACCTTGGCGTTATTAGCACCACGCTCTAACCAACTGAGCTAACCGGCCACAAGTTGTGTTAACGTTGCGTGAAAGCTCACTCTGCGGGGATTGTGTTTCCAACTCACACTGGATGACAGATTTACTGCATAAACATTGAACGCATCACATCGCTTAAACATTGTTCACTGTTCATCTACAACACTGCGCAGAGTCTAAATAGAACGTAACAGAACGTAACAGCTTAATCTAAAAACAATTCATGTTGAAAATTATTATCACGCAACCGCTGAACAGCCCACTGTCCCGATATAAAATCAGCCACTACCCTTAGAATGAAGGGAACGCGAAATAACCAAAAATTGCTGAAACACGGGATTGAGCCATGAACCATCTGGATCTTCAGTCAAACGCCTTCCCAACTGAACTATTTCGGTCTGACAGTGAACGAAGCAAAGTTTTCTCACACCTTTTGGAAAGAAAACCTGACCCCGGAAGGAATTGCCCCACCCACTCTGTCCTCGTTTCGGGGCAATGGGTCCAAAGCACATCTCAGAGCTCAGGTTGTGTCAATGTAAAGTATAATGATACCGAAAATCTTAATGCTCATGTTCCGTTATCAGTGCCCACGATCCAGGCAATGGTCTTGTACACGTTGCTAAGTTCAAAATGTGTATTTTTTCGCACTGGCAATGAATTAACTGATATCTGTGCTGTGATCAACTAGGTTACTTAGGGTGATGTCGTGCAAGAACGTAATGGAAGCCTAATTATAACGGTGATTGTTGTCACACTGCAGTTAAATGTTGGCAAATTTACAGTGTCAATCAGCAATTCAATTCCACATGTTGATTTAATGTTCTGCTGAAGTGTTCATAAAGAAACAAAGCTTGCACAACAGGCTCGATCTCACCGTCTTGAAGACACAGTGAAATATACTGGAGAGTTTATAACTGTTTGAGACTTAACAATACTGATGTTGAATATCGGTTAGATCAATCACTCCATGAATTCACTGCTGGGAAATTCAGAGCTTGTAAATTGCCTGTGAACGCTAAACATAGACACACAGTGAGCCAATGTGCAATATAGGAGGGGCCCAGGCCAAATGAATGCTCGGGATAAGTTATCAGTGGCCATGGCCCAGGCATTCACTGATTCCAGTCTTGCAGACGTTGCTAAGTTTAAAATGCTGAATATTTCCACACTGGCAATGCATTGACAGATGGTAAGCTAGAGTGATGTGCCGCAAAAATGTACACGGAAGGCTAAAGTTAGCCATGATTGGCAACATTTACGGTGTCAATCAGCACCAGTTGAGCGAGAGCGAGATCTCCTCATTTACTGCTGACTTTGAAACGGAAGGCACAGAAGTGTGTGCTGTATCACTACAACGAATGATGCGCTGCTGATGGTTGGGGCAGCAAGAGTGCAGTGAGCTGTGAATTTGTTCAGGAACAGCCTTGCAGGTCAAACGGCCGAAAATACAATGTTCCCTGACCGGGAATCGAACCCAGGCCGCAGCGGTGAAAGCGCCGAAACCTAACCACTAAACCACCAGGGAAGCTGCTACACATTTGCTTGCCAACAAGCAGACCAACACAGTCTTTCCTGCTTGCTCCTTCCAAAGTCTCACCACTTTCGCGCCAGGTAAAACTGTTCGTAGCAAATGGCATTTTTTGTGGAGAACACCAAAGATATGTCCGCGCATCCGCAGCATCACGTGCGGGTAGGCATCCACTGAAATCTATTTCATTCTGTCCTTTTCTCGGGATTTTTCACTCTCGGTGCCGGGTGAACATTTCATTTAGTGTTTTTGTCCTGAACTGCAGTCTTTTGCCCATCTCCAGGCGACAGAACCGTTCTGGCTGTCTGTTCCTACTTTTGAGCATTTACGGGAACAGGCCTCCGGTTCATCGTTTATCAGCAAACCAAGAAACAGAAATAAACAGAAAGATGTGCCTCTCCACCCCGTCGGCAAGTAGCAATGACTGTTATTCCAAATAATTCCCAACCCTTGTGATTCTGTGTGGATTTGTTTCATTATAAAGATTTGATTTTCAACGTGACTAAAAACCGAATAAAAATTATGAAAAACACTGGAATGGCCCGTACGGGGATCGAACCCGCGACCTTGGCGTTATTAGCACCACGCTCTAACCAACTGAGCTAACCGGCCACAAGTTGTGTTAACGTTGCGTGAAAGCTCACTCTGCGGGGATTGTGTTTCCAACTCACACTGGATGACAGATTTACTGCATAAACATTGAACGCATCACATCGCTTAAACATTGTTCACTGTTCATCTACAACACTGCGCAGAGTCTAAATAGAACGTAACAGAACGTAACAGCTTAATCTAAAAACAATTCATGTTGAAAATTATTATCACGCAACCGCTGAACAGCCCACTGTCCCGATATAAAATCAGCCACTACCCTTAGAATGAAGGGAACGCGAAATAACCAAAAATTGCTGAAACACGGGATTGAGCCATGAACCATCTGGATCTTCAGTCAAACGCCTTCCCAACTGAACTATTTCGGTCTGACAGTGAACGAAGCAAAGTTTTCTCACACCTTTTGGAAAGAAAACCTGACCCCGGAAGGAATTGCCCCACCCACTCTGTCCTCGTTTCGGGGCAATGGGTCCAAAGCACATCTCAGAGCTCAGGTTGTGTCAATGTAAAGTATAATGATACCGAAAATCTTAATGCTCATGTTCCGTTATCAGTGCCCACGATCCAGGCAATGGTCTTGTACACGTTGCTAAGTTCAAAATGTGTATTTTTTCGCACTGGCAATGAATTAACTGATATCTGTGCTGTGATCAACTAGGTTACTTAGGGTGATGTCGTGCAAGAACGTAATGGAAGCCTAATTATAACGGTGATTGTTGTCACACTGCAGTTAAATGTTGGCAAATTTACAGTGTCAATCAGCAATTCAATTCCACATGTTGATTTAATGTTCTGCTGAAGTGTTCATAAAGAAACAAAGCTTGCACAACAGGCTCGATCTCACCGTCTTGAAGACACAGTGAAATATACTGGAGAGTTTATAACTGTTTGAGACTTAACAATACTGATGTTGAATATCGGTTAGATCAATCACTCCATGAATTCACTGCTGGGAAATTCAGAGCTTGTAAATTGCCTGTGAACGCTAAACATAGACACACAGTGAGCCAATGTGCAATATAGGAGGGGCCCAGGCCAAATGAATGCTCGGGATAAGTTATCAGTGGCCATGGCCCAGGCATTCACTGATTCCAGTCTTGCAGACGTTGCTAAGTTTAAAATGCTGAATATTTCCACACTGGCAATGCATTGACAGATGGTAAGCTAGAGTGATGTGCCGCAAAAATGTACACGGAAGGCTAAAGTTAGCCATGATTGGCAACATTTACGGTGTCAATCAGCACCAGTTGAGCGAGAGCGAGATCTCCTCATTTACTGCTGACTTTGAAACGGAAGGCACAGAAGTGTGTGCTGTATCACTACAACGAATGATGCGCTGCTGATGGTTGGGGCAGCAAGAGTGCAGTGAGCTGTGAATTTGTTCAGGAACAGCCTTGCAGGTCAAACGGCCGAAAATACAATGTTCCCTGACCGGGAATCGAACCCAGGCCACAGCGGTGAAAGCGCCAAAACCTAACCACTAAACCACCAGGGAAGCTGCTACACATTTGCTTGCCAACAAGCAGACCAACACAGTCTTTCCTGCTTGCTCCTTCCAAAGTCTCACCACTTTCGCGCCAGGTAAAACTGTTCGGAGCAAATGGCATTTTTTGTGGAGAACACCAAAGATATGTCCGCGCATCCGCAGCATCACGTGCGGGTAGGCATCCACTGAAATCTATTTCATTCTGTCCTTTTCTCGGGATTTTTCACTCTCGGTGCCGGGTGAACATTTCATTTAGTGTTTTTGTCCTGAACTGCAGTCTTTTGCCCATCTCCAGGCGACAGAACCGTTCTGGCTGTCTGATCCTACTTTTGAGCATTTACGGGAACAGGCCTCCGGTTCATCGTTTATCAGCAAACCAAGAAACAGAAATAAACAGAAAGATGTGCTTCTCCACCCCGTCGGCAAGTAGCAATGACTGTTATTCCAAATAATTCCCAACCCTTGTGATTCTGTGTGGATTTATTTCATTATAAAGATTTGATTTTCAACGTGACTAAAAACCGAATAAAAATTATGAAAAACACTGGAATGGCCCGTACGGGGATCGAACCCGCGACCTTGGCGTTATTAGCACCACGCTCTAACCAACTGAGCTAACCGGCCACAAGTTGTGTTAACGTTGCGTGAAAGCTCACTCTGCGGGGATTGTGTTTCCAACTCACACTGGATGACAGATTTACTGCATAAACATTGAACGCATCACATCGCTTAAACATTGTTCACTGTTCATCTACAACACTGCGCAGAGTGTAAATAGAACGTAACAGAACGTAACAGCTTAATCTAAAAACAATTCATGTTGAAAATTATTATCACGCAACCGCTGAACAGCCCACTGTCCCGATATAAAATCAGCCACTACCCTTAGAATGAAGGGAACGCGAAATAACCAAAAATTGCTGAAACACGGGATTGAGCCATGAACCATCTGGATCTTCAGTCAAACGCCTTCCCAACTGAACTATTTCGGTCTGACAGTGAACGAAGCAAAGTTTTCTCACACCTTTTTGAAAGAAAACCTGACCCCGGAAGGAATTGCCCCACCCACTCTGTCCTCGTTTCGGGGCAATGGGTCCAAAACACATCTCAGAGCTCAGGTTGTGTCAATGTAAAGTATAATGATACCGAAAATCTTAATGCTCATGTTCCGTTATCAGTGCCCACGATCCAGGCAATGGTCTTGTACACGTTGCTAAGTTCAAAATGTGTATTTTTTCGCACTGGCAATGAATTAACTGATATCTGTGCTGTGATCAACTAGGTTACTTAGGGTGATGTCGTGCAAGAACGTAATGGAAGCCTAATTATAACGGTGATTGTTGTCACACTGCAGTTAAATGTTGGCAAATTTACAGTGTCAATCAGCAATTCAATTCCACATGTTGATTTAATGTTCTGCTGAAGTGTTCATAAAGAAACAAAGCTTGCACAACAGGCTCGATCTCACCGTCTTGAAGACACAGTGAAATATACTGGAGAGTTTATAACTGTTTGAGACTTAACAATACTGATGTTGAATATCGGTTAGATCAATCACTCCATGAATTCACTGCTGGGAAATTCAGAGCTTGTAAATTGCCTGTGAACGCTAAACATAGACACACAGTGAGCCAATGTGCAATATAGGAGGGGCCCAGGCCAAATGAATGCTCGGGATAAGTTATCAGTGGCCATGGCCCAGGCATTCACTGATTCCAGTCTTGCAGACGTTGCTAAGTTTAAAATGCTGAATATTTCCACACTGGCAATGCATTGACAGATGGTAAGCTAGAGTGATGTGCCGCAAAAATGTACACGGAAGGCTAAAGTTAGCCATGATTGGCAACATTTACGGTGTCAATCAGCACCAGTTGAGCGAGAGCGAGATCTCCTCATTTACTGCTGACTTTGAAACGGAAGGCACAGAAGTGTGTGCTGTATCACTACAACGAATGATGCGCTGCTGATGGTTGGGGCAACAAGAGTGCAGTGAGCTGTGAATTTGTTCAGGAACAGCCTTGCAGGTCAAACGGCCGAAAATACAATGTTCCCTGACCGGGAATCGAACCCGGGCCGCAGCGGTGAAAGCGCCGAAACCTAACCACTAAACCACCAGGGAAGCTGCTACACATTTGCTTGCCAACAAGCACACCAACACAGTCTTTCCTGCTTGCTCCTTCCAAAGTCTCACCACTTTCGCGCCAGGTAAAACTGTTCGTAGCAAATGGCATTTTTTGTGGAGAACACCAAAGATATGTCCGCGCATCCGCAGCATCACGTGCGGGTAGGCATCCACTGAAATCTATTTCATTCTGTCCTTTTCTCGGGATTTTTCACTCTCGGTGCCGGGTGAACATTTCATTTAGTGTTTTTGTCCTGAACTGCAGTCTTTTGCCCATCTCCAGGCGACAGAACCGTTCTGGCTGTCTGTTCCTACTTTTGAGCATTTACGGGAACAGGCCTCCGGTTCATCGTTTATCAGCAAACCAAGAAACAGAAATAAACAGAAAGATGTGCCTCTCCACCCCGTCGGCAAGTAGCAATGACTGTTATTCCAAATAATTCCCAACCCTTGTGATTCTGTGTGGATTTGTTTCATTATAAAGATTTGATTTTCAACGTGACTAAAAACCGAATAAAAATTATGAAAAACGCTGGAATGGCCCGTACGGGGATCGAACCCGCGACCTTGGCGTTATTAGCACCACGCTCTAACCAACTGAGCTAACCGGCCACAAGTTGTGTTAACGTTGCGTGAAAGCTCACTCTGCGGGGATTGTGTTTCCAACTCACACTGGATGACAGATTTACTGCATAAACATTGAACGCATCACATCGCTTAAACATTGTTCACTGTTCATCTACAACACTGCGCAGAGTCTAAATAGAACGTAACAGAACGTAACAGCTTAATCTAAAAACAATTCATGTTGAAAATTATTATCACGCAACCGCTGAACAGCCCACTGTCCCGATATAAAATCAGCCACTACCCTTAGAATGAAGGGAACGCGAAATAACCAAAAATTGCTGAAACACGGGATTGAGCCATGAACCATCTGGATCTTCAGTCAAACGCCTTCCCAACTGAACTACTTCGGTCTGACAGTGAACGAAGCAAAGTTTTCTCACACCTTTTTGAAAGAAAACCTGACCCCGGAAGGAATTGCCCCACCCACTCTGTCCTCGTTTCGGGGCAATGGGTCCAAAACACATCTCAGAGCTCAGGTTGTGTCAATGTAAAGTATAATGATACCGAAAATCTTAATGCTCATGTTCCGTTATCAGTGCCCACGATCCAGGCAACGGTCTTGTACACGTTGCTAAGTTCAAAATGTGTATTTTTTCGCACTGGCAATGAATTAACTGATATCTGTGCTGTGATCAACTAGGTTACTTAGGGTGATGTCGTGCAAGAACGTAATGGAAGCCTAATTATAACGGTGATTGTTGTCACACTGCAGTTAAATGTTGGCAAATTTACAGTGTCAATCAGCAATTCAATTCCACATGTTGATTTAATGTTCTGCTGAAGTGTTCATAAAGAAACAAAGCTTGCACAACAGGATCGATCTCACCGTCTTGAAGACACAGTGAAATATACTGGAGAGTTTATAACTGTTTGAGACTTAACAATACTGATGTTGAATATCGGTTAGATCAATCACTCCATGAATTCACTGCTGGGAAATTCAGAGCTTGTAAATTGCCTGTGAACGCTAAACATAGACACACAGTGAGCCAATGTGCAATATAGGAGGGGCCCAGGCCAAATGAATGCTCGGGATAAGTTATCAGTGGCCATGGCCCAGGCATTCACTGATTCCAGTCTTGCAGACGTTGCTAAGTTTAAAATGCTGAATATTTCCACACTGGCAATGCATTGACAGATGGTAAGCTAGAGTGATGTGCCGCAAAAATGTACACGGAAGGCTAAAGTTAGCCATGATTGGCAACATTTACGGTGTCAATCAGCACCAGTTGAGCGAGAGCGAGATCTCCTCATTTACTGCTGACTTTGAAACGGAAGGCACAGAAGTGTGTGCTGTATCACTACAACGAATGATGCGCTGCTGATGGTTGGGGCAGCAAGAGTGCAGTGAGCTGTGAATTTGTTCAGGAACAGCCTTGCAGGTCAAACGGCCGAAAATACAATGTTCCCTGACCGGGAATCGAACCCGGGCCGCAGCGGTGAAAGCGCCGAAACCTAACCACTAAACCACCAGGGAAGCTGCTACACATTTGCTTGCCAACAAGCAGACCAACACAGTCTTTCCTGCTTGCTCCTTCCAAAGTCTCACCACTTTCGCGCCAGGTAAAACTGTTCGTAGCAAATGGCATTTTTTGTGGAGAACACCAAAGATATGTCCGCGCATCCGCGAGCGTCACGTGCGGGTAGGCATCCACTGAAATCTATTTCATTCTGTCCTTTTCTCGGGATTTTTCACTCTCGGTGCCGGGTGAACATTTCATTTAGTGTTTTTGTCCTGAACTGCAGTCTTTTGCCCATCTCCAGGCGACAGAACCGTTCTGGCTGTCTGTTCCTACTTTTGAGCATTTACGGGAACAGGCCTCCGGTTCATCGTTTATCAGCAAACCAAGAAACAGAAATAAACAGAAAGATGTGCCTCTCCACCCCGTCGGCAAGTAGCAATGACTGTTATTCCAAATAATTCCCAACCCTTGTGATTCTGTGTGGATTTGTTTCATTATAAAGATTTGATTTTCAACGTGACTAAAAACCGAATAAAAATTATGAAAAACGCTGGAATGGCCCGTACGGGGATCGAACCCGCGACCTTGGCGTTATTAGCACCACGCTCTAACCAACTGAGCTAACCGGCCACAAGTTGTGTTAACGTTGCGTGAAAGCTCACTCTGCGGGGATTGTGTTTCCAACTCACACTGGATGACAGATTTACTGCATAAACATTGAACGCATCACATCGCTTAAACATTGTTCACTGTTCATCTACAACACTGCGCAGAGTCTAAATAGAACGTAACAGAACGTAACAGCTTAATCTAAAAACAATTCATGTTGAAAATTATTATCACGCAACCGCTGAACAGCCCACTGTCCCGATATAAAATCAGCCACTACCCTTAGAATGAAGGGAACGCGAAATAACCAAAAATTGCTGAAACACGGGATTGAGCCATGAACCATCTGGATCTTCAGTCAAACGCCTTCCCACCTGAACTACTTCGGTCTGACAGTGAACGAAGCAAAGTTTTCTCACACCTTTTTGAAAGAAAACCTGACCCCGGAAGGAATTGCCCCACCCACTCTGTCCTCGTTTCGGGGCAATGGGTCCAAAACACATCTCAGAGCTCAGGTTGTGTCAATGTAAAGTATAATGATACCGAAAATCTTAATGCTCATGTTCCGTTATCAGTGCCCACGATCCAGGCAACGGTCTTGTACACGTTGCTAAGTTCAAAATGTGTATTTTTTCGCACTGGCAATGAATTAACTGATATCTGTGCTGTGATCAACTAGGTTACTTAGGGTGATGTCGTGCAAGAACGTAATGGAAGCCTAATTATAACGGTGATTGTTGTCACACTGCAGTTAAATGTTGGCAAATTTACAGTGTCAATCAGCAATTCAATTCCACATGTTGATTTAATGTTCTGCTGAAGTGTTCATAAAGAAACAAAGCTTGCACAACAGGATCGATCTCACCGTCTTGAAGACACAGTGAAATATACTGGAGAGTTTATAACTGTTTGAGACTTAACAATACTGATGTTGAATATCGGTTAGATCAATCACTCCATGAATTCACTGCTGGGAAATTCAGAGCTTGTAAATTGCCTGTGAACGCTAAACATAGACACACAGTGAGCCAATGTGCAATATAGGAGGGGCCCAGGCCAAATGAATGCTCGGGATAAGTTATCAGTGGCCATGGCCCAGGCATTCACTGATTCCAGTCTTGCAGACGTTGCTAAGTTTAAAATGCTGAATATTTCCACACTGGCAATGCATTGACAGATGGTAAGCTAGAGTGATGTGCCGCAAAAATGTACACGGAAGGCTAAAGTTAGCCATGATTGGCAACATTTACGGTGTCAATCAGCACCAGTTGAGCGAGAGCGAGATCTCCTCATTTACTGCTGACTTTGAAACGGAAGGCACAGAAGTGTGTGCTGTATCACTACAACGAATGATGCGCTGCTGATGGTTGGGGCAGCAAGAGTGCAGTGAGCTGTGAATTTGTTCAGGAACAGCCTTGCAGGTCAAACGGCCGAAAATACAATGTTCCCTGACCGGGAATCGAACCCGGGCCGCAGCGGTGAAAGCGCCGAAACCTAACCACTAAACCACCAGGGAAGCTGCTACACATTTGCTTGCCAACAAGCAGACCAACACAGTCTTTCCTGCTTGCTCCTTCCAAAGTCTCACCACTTTCGCGCCAGGTAAAACTGTTCGTAGCAAATGGCATTTTTTGTGGAGAACACCAAAGATATGTCCGCGCATCCGCGAGCGTCACGTGCGGGTAGGCATCCACTGAAATCTATTTCATTCTGTCCTTTTCTCGGGATTTTTCACTCTCGGTGCCGGGTGAACATTTCATTTAGTGTTTTTGTCCTGAACTGCAGTCTTTTGCCCATCTCCAGGCGACAGAACCGTTCTGGCTGTCTGTTCCTACTTTTGAGCATTTACGGGAACAGGCCTCCGGTTCATCGTTTATCAGCAAACCAAGAAACAGAAATAAACAGAAAGATGTGCCTCTCCACCCCGTCGGCAAGTAGCAATGACTGTTATTCCAAATAATTCCCAACCCTTGTGATTCTGTGTGGATTTGTTTCATTATAAAGATTTGATTTTCAACGTGACTAAAAACCGAATAAAAATTATGAAAAACACTGGAATAGCCCGTACGGGGATCGAACCCGCGACCTTGGCGTTATTAGCACCACGCTCTAACCAACTGAGCTAACCGGCCACAAGTTGTGTTAACGTTGCGTGAAAGCTCACTCTGCGGGGATTGTGTTTCCAACTCACACTGGATGACAGATTTACTGCATAAACATTGAACGCCTCACATCGCTTAAACATTGTTCACTGTTCATCTACAACACTGCGCAGAGTCTAAATAGAACGTAACAGAACGTAACAGCTTAATCTAAAAACAATTCATGTTGAAAATTATTATCACGCAACCGCTGAACAGCCCACTGTCCCGATATAAAATCAGCCACTACCCTTAGAATGAAGGGAACGCGAAATAACCAAAAATTGCTGAAACACGGGATTGAGCCATGAACCATCTGGATCTTCAGTCAAACGCCTTCCCAACTGAACTATTTCGGTCTGACAGTGAACGAAGCAAAGTTTTCTCACACCTTTTGGAAAGAAAACCTGACCCCGGAAGGAATTGCCCCACCCACTCTGTCCTCGTTTCGGGGCAATGGGTCCAAAGCACATCTCAGAGCTCAGGTTGTGTCAATGTAAAGTATAATGATACCGAAAATCTTAATGCTCATGTTCCGTTATCAGTGCCCACGATCCAGGCAATGGTCTTGTACACGTTGCTAAGTTCAAAATGTGTATTTTTTCGCACTGGCAATGAATTAACTGATATCTGTGCTGTGATCAACTAGGTTACTTAGGGTGATGTCGTGCAAGAACGTAATGGAAGCCTAATTATAACAGTGATTGTTGTCACACTGCAGTTAAATGTTGGCAAATTTACAGTGTCAATCAGCAATTCAATTCCACATGTTGATTTAATGTTCTGCTGAAGTGTTCATAAAGAAACAAAGCTTGCACAACAGGCTCGATCTCACCGTCTTGAAGACACAGTGAAATATACTGGAGAGTTTATAACTGTTTGAGACTTAACAATACTGATGTTGAATATCGGTTAGATCAATCACTCCATGAATTCACTGCTGGGAAATTCAGAGCTTGTAAATTGCCTGTGAACGCTAAACATAGACACACAGTGAGCCAATGTGCAATATAGCAGGGGCCCAGGCCAAATGAATGCTCGGGATAAATTATCAGTGGCCATGGCCCAGGCATTCACTGATTCCAGTCTTGCAGACGTTGCTAAGTTTAAAATGCTGAATATTTCCACACTGGCAATGCATTGACAGATGGTAAGCTAGAGTGATGTGCCGCAAAAATGTACACGGAAGGCTAAAGTTAGCCATGATTGGCAACATTTACGGTGTCAATCAGCACCAGTTGAGCGAGAGCGAGATCTCCTCATTTACTGCTGACTTTGAAACGGAAGGCACAGAAGTGTGTGCTGTATCACTACAACGAATGATGCGCTGCTGATGGTTGGGGCAGCAAGAGTGCAGTGAGCTGTGAATTTGTTCAGGAACAGCCTTGCAGGTCAAACGGCCGAAAATACAATGTTCCCTGACCGGGAATCGAACCCGGGCCGCAGCGGTGAAAGCGCCGAAACCTAACCACTAAACCACCAGGGAAGCTGCTACACCTTTGCTTGCCAACAAGCAGACCAACACAGTCTTTCCTGCTTGCTCCTTCCAAAGTCTCACCACTTTCGCGCCAGGTAAAACTGTTCGTAGCAAATGGCATTTTTTGTGGAGAACACCAAAGATATGTCCGCGCATCCGCAGCATCACGTGCGGGTAGGCATCCACTGAAATCTATTTCATTCTGTCCTTTTCTCGGGATTTTTCACTCTCGATGCCGGGTGAACATTTCATTTAGTGTTTTTGTCCTGAACTGCAGTCTTTTGCCCATCTCCAGGCGACAGAACCGTTCTGGCTGTCTGTTCCTACTTTTGAGCATTTACGGGAACAGGCCTCCGGTTCATCGTTTATCAGCAAACCAAGAAACAGAAATAAACAGAAAGATGTGCCTCTCCACCCCGTCGGCAAGTAGCAATGAGTGTTATTCCAAATAATTCCCAACCCTTGTGATTCTGTGTGGATTTGTTTCATTATAAAGATTTGATTTTCAACGTGACTAAAAACCGAATAAAAATTATGAAAAACGCTGGAATGGCCCGTACGGGGATCGAACCCGCGACCTTGGCGTTATTAGCACCACGCTCTAACCACCTGAGCTAACCGGCCACAAGTTGTGTTAACGTTGCGTGAAAGCTCACTCTGCTGGGATTGTGTTTCCAACTCACACTGGATGACAGATTTACTGCATAAACATTGAACGCATCACATCGCTTAAACATTGTTCACTGTTCATCTACAACACTGCGCAGAGTGTAAATAGAACGTAACAGAACGTAACAGCTTAATCTAAAAACAATTCATGTTGGAAATTATTATCACGCAACCGCTGAACAGCCCACTGTCCCGATATAAAATCAGCCACTACCCTTAGAATGAAGGGAACGCGAAATAACCAAAAATTGCTGAAACACGGGATTGAGCCATGAACCATCTGGATCTTCAGTCAAACGCCTTCCCAACTGAACTATTTCGGTCTGACAGTGAACGAAGCAAAGTTTTCTCACACCTTTTTGAAAGAAAACCTGACCCCGGAAGGAATTGCCCCACCCACTCTGTCCTCGTTTCGGGTCAATGGGTCCAAAACACATCTCAGAGCTCAGGTTGTGTCAATGTAAAGTATAATGATACCGAAAATCTTAATGCTCATGTTCCGTTATCAGTGCCCACGATCCAGGCAACGGTCTTGTACACGTTGCTAAGTTCAAAATGTGTATTTTTTCGCACTGGCAATGAATTAACTGATATCTGTGCTGTGATCAACTAGGTTACTTAGGGTGATGTCGTGCAAGAACGTAATGGAAGCCTAATTATTACGGTGATTGTTGTCACACTGCAGTTAAATGTTGGCAAATTTACAGTGTCAATCAGCAATTCAATTCCACATGTTGATTTAATGTTCTGCTGAAGTGTTCATAAAGAAACAAAGCTTGCACAACAGGCTCGATCTCACCGTCTTGAAGACACAGTGAAATATACTGGAGAGTTTATAACTGTTTGAGACTTAACAATACTGATGTTGAATATCGGTTAGATCAATCACTCCATGAATTCACTGCTGGGAAATTCAGAGCTTGTAAATTGCCTGTGAACGCTAAACATAGACACACAGTGAGCCAATGTGCAATATAGGAGGGGCCCAGGCCAAATGAATGCTCGGGATAAGTTATCAGTGGCCATGGCCCAGGCATTCACTGATTCCAGTCTTGCAGACGTTGCTAAGTTTAAAATGCTGAATATTTCCACACTGGCAATGCATTGACAGATGGTAAGCTAGAGTGATGTGCCGCAAAAATGTACACGGAAGGCTAAAGTTAGCCATGATTGGCAACATTTACGGTGTCAATCAGCACCAGTTGAGCGAGAGCGAGATCTCCTCATTTACTGCTGACTTTGAAACGGAAGGCACAGAAGTGTGTGCTGTATCACTACAACGAATGATGCGCTGCTGATGGTTGGGGCAGCAAGAGTGCAGTGAGCTGTGAATTTGTTCAGGAACAGCCTTGCAGGTCAAACGGCCGAAAATACAATGTTCCCTGACCGGGAATCGAACCCGGGCCGCAGCGGTGAAAGCGCCGAAACCTAACCACTAAACCACCAGGGAAGCTGCTACACATTTGCTTGCCAACAAGCAGACCAACACAGTCTTTCCTGCTTGCTCCTTCCAAAGTCTCACCACTTTCGCGCCAGGTAAAACTGTTCGTAGCAAATGGCATTTTTTGTGGAGAACACCAAAGATATGTCCGCGCATCCGCAGCATCACGTGCGGGTAGGCATCCACTGAAATCTATTTCATTCTGTCCTTTTCTCGGGATTTTTCACTCTCGGTGCCGAGTGAACATTTCATTTAGTGTTTTTGTCCTGAACTGCAGTCTTTTGCCCATCTCCAGGCGACAGAACCGTTCTGGCTGTCTGTTCCTACTTTTGAGCATTTACGGGAACAGGCCTCCGGTTCATCGTTTATCAGCAAACCAAGAAACAGAAATAAACAGAAAGATGTGCCTCTCCACCCCGTCGGCAAGTAGCAATGACTGTTATTCCAAATAATTCCCAACCCTTGTGATTCTGTGTGGATTTGTTTCATTATAAAGATTTGATTTTCAACGTGACTAAAAACCGAATAAAAATTATGAAAAACACTGGAATGGCCCGTACGGGGATCGAACCCGCGACCTTGGCGTTATTAGCACCACGCTCTAACCAACTGAGCTAACCGGCCACAAGTTGTGTTAACGTTGCGTGAAAGCTCACTCTGCGGGGATTGTGTTTCCAACTCACACTGGATGACAGATTTACTGCATAAACATTGAACGCATCACATCGCTTAAACATTGTTCACTGTTCATCTACAACACTGCGCAGAGTGTAAATAGAACGTAACAGAACGTAACAGCTTAATCTAAAAACAATTCATGTTGAAAATTATTATCACGCAACCGCTGAACAGCCCACTGTCCCGATATAAAATCAGCCACTACCCTTAGAATGAAGGGAACGCGAAATAACCAAAAATTGCTGAAACACGGGATTGAGCCATGAACCATCTGGATCTTCAGTCAAACGCCTTCCCAACTGAACTATTTCGGTCTGACAGTGAACGAAGCAAAGTTTTCTCACACCTTTTTGAAAGAAAACCTGAACCCGGAAGGAATTGCCCCACCCACTCTGTCCTCGTTTCGGGGCAATGGGTCCAAAACACATCTCAGAGCTCAGGTTGTGTCAATGTAAAGTATAATGATACCGAAAATCTTAATGCTCATGTTCCGTTATCAGTGCCCACGATCCAGGCAATGGTCTTGTACACGTTGCTAAGTTCAAAATGTGTATTTTTTCGCACTGGCAATGAATTAACTGATATCTGTGCTGTGATCAACTAGGTTACTTAGGGTGATGTCGTGCAAGAACGTAATGGAAGCCTAATTATAACGGTGATTGTTGTCACACTGCAGTTAAATGTTGGCAAATTTACAGTGTCAATCAGCAATTCAATTCCACATGTTGATTTAATGTTCTGCTGAAGTGTTCATAAAGAAACAAAGCTTGCACAACAGGCTCGATCTCACCGTCTTGAAGACACAGTGAAATATACTGGAGAGTTTATAACTGTTTGAGACTTAACAATACTGATGTTGAATATCGGTTAGATCAATCACTCCATGAATTCACTGCTGGGAAATTCAGAGCTTGTAAATTGCCTGTGAACGCTAAACATAGACACACAGTGAGCCAATGTGCAATATAGGAGGGGCCCAGGCCAAATGAATGCTCGGGATAAGTTATCAGTGGCCATGGCCCAGGCATTCACTGATTCCAGTCTTGCAGACGTTGCTAAGTTTAAAATGCTGAATATTTCCACACTGGCAATGCATTGACAGATGGTAAGCTAGAGTGATGTGCCGCAAAAATGTACACGGAAGGCTAAAGTTAGCCATGATTGGCAACATTTACGGTGTCAATCAGCACCAGTTGAGCGAGAGCGAGATCTCCTCATTTACTGCTGACTTTGAAACGGAAGGCACAGAAGTGTGTGCTGTATCACTACAACGAATGATGCGCTGCTGATGGTTGGGGCAGCAAGAGTGCAGTGAGCTGTGAATTTGTTCAGGAACAGCCTTGCAGGTCAAACGGCCGAAAATACAATGTTCCCTGACCGGGAATCGAACCCGGGCCGCAGCGGTGAAAGCGCCGAAACCTAACCACTAAACCACCAGGGAAGCTGCTACACATTTGCTTGCCAACAAGCAGACCAACACAGTCTTTCCTGCTTGCTCCTTCCAAAGTCTCACCACTTTCGCGCCAGGTAAAACTGTTCGTAGCAAATGGCATTTTTTGTGGAGAACACCAAAGATATGTCCGCGCATCCGCAGCATCACGTGCGGGTAGGCATCCACTGAAATCTATTTCATTCTGTCCTTTTCTCGGGATTTTTCACTCTCGGTGCCGAGTGAACATTTCATTTAGTGTTTTTGTCCTGAACTGCAGTCTTTTGCCCATCTCCAGGCGACAGAACCGTTCTGGCTGTCTGTTCCTACTTTTGAGCATTTACGGGAACAGGCCTCCGGTTCATCGTTTATCAGCAAACCAAGAAACAGAAATAAACAGAAAGATGTGCCTCTCCACCCCGTCGGCAAGTAGCAATGACTGTTATTCCAAATAATTCCCAACCCTTGTGATTCTGTGTGGATTTGTTTCATTATAAAGATTTGATTTTCAACGTGACTAAAAACCGAATAAAAATTATGAAAAACACTGGAATGGCCCGTACGGGGATCGAACCCGCGACCTTGGCGTTATTAGCACCACGCTCTAACCAACTGAGCTAACCGGCCACAAGTTGTGTTAACGTTGCGTGAAAGCTCACTCTGCGGGGATTGTGTTTCCAACTCACACTGGATGACAGATTTACTGCATAAACATTGAACGCATCACATCGCTTAAACATTGTTCACTGTTCATCTACAACACTGCGCAGAGTGTAAATAGAACGTAAAAGAACGTAACAGCTTAATCTAAAAACAATTCATGTTGAAAATTATTATCACGCAACCGCTGAACAGCCCACTGTCCCGATATAAAATCAGCCACTACCCTTAGAATGAAGGGAACGCGAAATAACCAAAAATTGCTGAAACACGGGATTGAGCCATGAACCATCTGGATCTTCAGTCAAACGCCTTCCCAACTGAACTATTTCGGTCTGACAGTGAACGAAGCAAAGTTTTCTCACACCTTTTTGAAAGAAAACCTGAACCCGGAAGGAATTGCCCCACCCACTCTGTCCTCGTTTCGGGGCAATGGGTCCAAAACACATCTCAGAGCTCAGGTTGTGTCAATGTAAAGTATAATGATACCGAAAATCTTAATGCTCATGTTCCGTTATCAGTGCCCACGATCCAGGCAATGGTCTTGTACACGTTGCTAAGTTCAAAATGTGTATTTTTTCGCACTGGCAATGAATTAACTGATATCTGTGCTGTGATCAACTAGGTTACTTAGGGTGATGTCGTGCAAGAACGTAATGGAAGCCTAATTATAACGGTGATTGTTGTCACACTGCAGTTAAATGTTGGCAAATTTACAGTGTCAATCAGCAATTCAATTCCACATGTTGATTTAATGTTCTGCTGAAGTGTTCATAAAGAAACAAAGCTTGCACAACAGGCTCGATCTCACCGTCTTGAAGACACAGTGAAATATACTGGAGAGTTTATAACTGTTTGAGACTTAACAATACTGATGTTGAATATCGGTTAGATCAATCACTCCATGAATTCACTGCTGGGAAATTCAGAGCTTGTAAATTGCCTGTGAACGCTAAACATAGACACACAGTGAGCCAATGTGCAATATAGGAGGGGCCCAGGCCAAATGAATGCTCGGGATAAGTTATCAGTGGCCATGGCCCAGGCATTCACTGATTCCAGTCTTGCAGACGTTGCTAAGTTTAAAATGCTGAATATTTCCACACTGGCAATGCATTGACAGATGGTAAGCTAGAGTGATGTGCCGCAAAAATGTACACGGAAGGCTAAAGTTAGCCATGATTGGCAACATTTACGGTGTCAATCAGCACCAGTTGAGCGAGAGCGAGATCTCCTCATTTACTGCTGACTTTGAAACGGAAGGCACAGAAGTGTGTGCTGTATCACTACAACGAATGATGCGCTGCTGATGGTTGGGGCAGCAAGAGTGCAGTGAGCTGTGAATTTGTTCAGGAACAGCCTTGCAGGTCAAACGGCCGAAAATACAATGTTCCCTGACCGGGAATCGAACCCGGGCCGCAGCGGTGAAAGCGCCAAAACCTAACCACTAAACCACCAGGGAAGCTGCTACACATTTGCTTGCCAACAAGCAGACCAACACAGTCTTTCCTGCTTGCTCCTTCCAAAGTCTCACCACTTTCGCGCCAGGTAAAACTGTTCGGAGCAAATGGCATTTTTTGTGGAGAACACCAAAGATATGTCCGCGCATCCGCAGCATCACGTGCGGGTAGGCATCCACTGAAATCTATTTCATTCTGTCCTTTTCTCGGGATTTTTCACTCTCGGTGCCGGGTGAACATTTCATTTAGTGTTTTTGTCCTGAACTGCAGTCTTTTGCCCATCTCCAGGCGACAGAACCGTTCTGGCTGTCTGTTCCTACTTTTGAGCATTTACGGGAACAGGCCTCCGGTTCATCGTTTATCAGCAAACCAAGAAACAGAAATAAACAGAAAGATGTGCCTCTCCACCCCGTCGGCAAGTAGCAATGAGTGCTATTCCAAATAATTCCCAACCCTTGTGATTCTGTGTGGATTTGTTTCATTATAAAGATTTGATTTTCAACGTGACTAAAAACCGAATAAAAATTATGAAAAACACTGGAATGGCCCGTACGGGGATCGAACCCGCGACCTTGGCGTTATTAGCACCACGCTCTAACCAACTGAGCTAACCGGCCACAAGTTGTGTTAACGTTGCGTGAAAGCTCACTCTGCGGGGATTGTGTTTCCAACTCACACTGGATGACAGATTTACTGCATAAACATTGAACGCATCACATCGCTTAAACATTGTTCACTGTTCATCTACAACACTGCGCAGAGTCTAAATAGAACGTAACAGAACGTAACAGCTTAATCTAAAAACAATTCATGTTGGAAATTATTATCACGCAACCGCTGAACAGCCCACTGTCCCGATATAAAATCAGCCACTACCCTTAGAATGAAGGGAACGCGAAATAACCAAAAATTGCTGAAACACGGGATTGAGCCATGAACCATCTGGATCTTCAGTCAAACGCCTTCCCAACTGAACTATTTCGGTCTGACAGTGAACGAAGCAAAGTTTTCTCACACCTTTTTGAAAGAAAACCTGACCCCGGAAGGAATTGCCCCACCCACTCTGTCCTCGTTTCGGGGCAATGGGTCCAAAACACATCTCAGAGCTCAGGTTGTGTCAATGTAAAGTATAATGATACCGAAAATCTTAATGCTCATGTTCCGTTATCAGTGCCCACGATCCAGGCAACGGTCTTGTACACGTTGCTAAGTTCAAAATGTGTATTCTTTCGCACTGGCAATGAATTAACTGATATCTGTGCTGTGATCAACTAGGTTACTTAGGGTGATGTCGTGCAAGAACGTAATGGAAGCCTAATTATAACGGTGATTGTTGTCACACTGCAGTTAAATGTTGGCAAATTTACAGTGTCAATCAGCAATTCAATTCCACATGTTGATTTAATGTTCTGCTGAAGTGTTCATAAAGAAACAAAGCTTGCACAACAGGCTCGATCTCACCGTCTTGAAGACACAGTGAAATATACTGGAGAGTTTATAACTGTTTGAGACTTAACAATACTGATGTTGAATATCGGTTAGATCAATCACTCCATGAATTCACTGCTGGGAAATTCAGAGCTTGTAAATTGCCTGTGAACGCTAAACATAGACACACAGTGAGCCAATGTGCAATATAGGAGGGGCCCAGGCCAAATGAATGCTCGGGATAAGTTATCAGTGGCCATGGCCCAGGCATTCACTGATTCCAGTCTTGCAGACGTTGCTAAGTTTAAAATGCTGAATATTTCCACACTGGCAATGCATTGACAGATGGTAAGCTAGAGTGATGTGCCGCAAAAATGTACACGGAAGGCTAAAGTTAGCCATGATTGGCAACATTTACGGTGTCAATCAGCACCAGTTGAGCGAGAGCGAGATCTCCTCATTTACTGCTGACTTTGAAACGGAAGGCACAGAAGTGTGTGCTGTATCACTACAACGAATGATGCGCTGCTGATGGTTGGGGCAGCAAGAGTGCAGTGAGCTGTGAATTTGTTCAGGAACAGCCTTGCAGGTCAAACGGCCGAAAATACAATGTTCCCTGACCGGGAATCGAACCCGGGCCGCAGCGGTGAAAGCGCCGAAACCTAACCACTAAACCACCAGGGAAGCTGCTACACATTTGCTTGCCAACAAGCAGACCAACACAGTCTTTCCTGCTTGCTCCTTCCAAAGTCTCACCACTTTCGCGCCAGGTAAAACTGTTCGGAGCAAATGGCATTTTTTGTGGAGAACACCAAAGATATGTCCGCGCATCCGCAGCATCACGTGCGGGTAGGCATCCACTGAAATCTATTTCATTCTGTCCTTTTCTCGGGATTTTTCACTCTCGGTGCCGGGTGAACATTTCATTTAGTGTTTTTGTCCTGAACTGCAGTCTTTTGCCCATCTCCAGGCGACAGAACCGTTCTGGCTGTCTGTTCCTACTTTTGAGCATTTACGGGAACAGGCCTCCGGTTCATCGTTTATCAGCAAACCAAGAAACAGAAATAAACAGAAAGATGTGCCTCTCCACCCCGTCGGCAAGTAGCAATGAGTGCTATTCCAAATAATTCCCAACCCTTGTGATTCTGTGTGGATTTGTTTCATTATAAAGATTTGATTTTCAACGTGACTAAAAACCGAATAAAAATTATGAAAAACACTGGAATGGCCCGTACGGGGATCGAACCCGCGACCTTGGCGTTATTAGCACCACGCTCTAACCAACTGAGCTAACCGGCCACAAGTTGTGTTAACGTTGCGTGAAAGCTCACTCTGCGGGGATTGTGTTTCCAACTCACACTGGATGACAGATTTACTGCATAAACATTGAACGCATCACATCGCTTAAACATTGTTCACTGTTCATCTACAACACTGCGCAGAGTCTAAATAGAACGTAACAGAACGTAACAGCTTAATCTAAAAACAATTCATGTTGGAAATTATTATCACGCAACCGCTGAACAGCCCACTGTCCCGATATAAAATCAGCCACTACCCTTAGAATGAAGGGAACGCGAAATAACCAAAAATTGCTGAAACACGGGATTGAGCCATGAACCATCTGGATCTTCAGTCAAACGCCTTCCCAACTGAACTATTTCGGTCTGACAGTGAACGAAGCAAAGTTTTCTCACAACTTTTTGAAAGAAAACCTGACCCCGGAAGGAATTGCCCCACCCACTCTGTCCTCGTTTCGGGGCAATGGGTCCAAAACACATCTCAGAGCTCAGGTTGTGTCAATGTAAAGTATAATGATACCGAAAATCTTAATGCTCATGTTCCGTTATCAGTGCCCACGATCCAGGCAACGGTCTTGTACACGTTGCTAAGTTCAAAATGTGTATTCTTTCGCACTGGCAATGAATTAACTGATATCTGTGCTGTGATCAACTAGGTTACTTAGGGTGATGTCGTGCAAGAACGTAATGGAAGCCTAATTATAACGGTGATTGTTGTCACACTGCAGTTAAATGTTGGCAAATTTACAGTGTCAATCAGCAATTCAATTCCACATGTTGATTTAATGTTCTGCTGAGGTGTTCATAAAGAAACAAAGCTTGCACAACAGGCTCGATCTCACCGTCTTGAAGACACAGTGAAATATACTGGAGAGTTTATAACTGTTTGAGACTTAACAATACTGATGTTGAATATCGGTTAGATCAATCACTCCATGAATTCACTGCTGGGAAATTCAGAGCTTGTAAATTGCCTGTGAACGCTAAACATAGACACACAGTGAGCCAATGTGCAATATAGGAGGGGCCCAGGCCAAATGAATGCTCGGGATAAGTTATCAGTGGCCATGGCCCAGGCATTCACTGATTCCAGTCTTGCAGACGTTGCTAAGTTTAAAATGCTGAATATTTCCACACTGGCAATGCATTGACAGATGGTAAGCTAGAGTGATGTGCCGCAAAAATGTACACGGAAGGCTAAAGTTAGCCATGATTGGCAACATTTACGGTGTCAATCAGCACCAGTTGAGCGAGAGCGAGATCTCCTCATTTACTGCTGACTTTGAAACGGAAGGCACAGAAGTGTGTGCTGTATCACTACAACGAATGATGCGCTGCTGATGGTTGGGGCAGCAAGAGTGCAGTGAGCTGTGAATTTGTTCAGGAACAGCCTTGCAGGTCAAACGGCCGAAAATACAATGTTCCCTGACCGGGAATCGAACCCGGGCCACAGCGGTGAAAGCGCCGAAACCTAACCACTAAACCACCAGGGAAGCTGCTACACATTTGCTTGCCAACAAGCAGACCAACACAGTCTTTCCTGCTTGCTCCTTCCAAAGTCTCACCACTTTCGCGCCAGGTAAAACTGTTCGGAGCAAATGGCATTTTTTGTGGAGAACACCAAAGATATGTCCGCGCATCCGCAGCATCACGTGCGGGTAGGCATCCACTGAAATCTATTTCATTCTGTCCTTTTCTCGGGATTTTTCACTCTCGGTGCCGGGTGAACATTTCATTTAGTGTTTTTGTCCTGAACTGCAGTCTTTTGCCCATCTCCAGGCGACAGAACCGTTCTGGCTGTCTGTTCCTACTTTTGAGCATTTACGGGAACAGGCCTCCGGTTCATCGTTTATCAGCAAACCAAGAAACAGAAATAAACAGAAAGATGTGCCTCTCCACCCCGTCGGCAAGTAGCAATGACTGTTATTCCAAATAATTCCCAACCCTTGTGATTCTGTGTGGATTTATTTCATTATAAAGATTTGATTTTCAACGTGACTAAAAACCGAATAAAAATTATGAAAAACACTGGAATGGCCCGTACGGGGATCGAACCCGCGACCTTGGCGTTATTAGCACCACGCTCTAACCAACTGAGCTAACCGGCCACAAGTTGTGTTAACGTTGCGTGAAAGCTCACTCTGCGGGGATTGTGTTTCCAACTCACACTGGATGACAGATTTACTGCATAAACATTGAACGCATCACATCGCTTAAACATTGTTCACTGTTCATCTACAACACTGCGCAGAGTGTAAATAGAACGTAACAGAACGTAACAGCTTAATCTAAAAACAATTCATGTAGAAAATTATTATCACGACACCGCTGAACAGCCCACTGTCCCGATATAAAATCAGCCACTACCCTTAGAATGAAGGGAACGCGAAATAACCAAAAATTGCTGAAACACGGGATTGAGCCATGAACCATCTGGATCTTCAGTCAAACGCCTTCCCAACTGAACTATTTCGGTCTGACAGTGAACGAAGCAAAGTTTTCTCACACCTTTTTGAAAGAAAACCTGAACCCGGAAGGAATTGCCCCACCCACTCTGTCCTCGTTTCGGGGCAATGGGTCCAAAACACATCTCAGAGCTCAGGTTGTGTCAATGTAAAGTATAATGATACCGAAAATCTTAATGCTCATGTTCCGTTATCAGTGCCCACGATCCAGGCAATGGTCTTGTACACGTTGCTAAGTTTAAAATGTGTATTTTTTCGCACTGGCAATGAATTAACTGATATCTGTGCTGTGATCAACTAGGTTACTTAGGGTGATGTCGTGCAAGAACGTAATGGAAGCCTAATTATAACGGTGATTGTTGTCACACTGCAGTTAAATGTTGGCAAATTTACAGTGTCAATCAGCAATTCAATTCCACATGTTGATTTAATGTTCTGCTGAAGTGTTCATAAAGAAACAAAGCTTGCACAACAGGCTCGATCTCACCGTCTTGAAGACACAGTGAAATATACTGGAGAGTTTATAACTGTTTGAGACTTAACAATACTGATGTTGAATATCGGTTAGATCAATCACTCCATGAATTCACTGCTGGGAAATTCAGAGCTTGTAAATTGCCTGTGAACGCTAAACATAGACACACAGTGAGCCAATGTGCAATATAGCAGGGGCCCAGGCCAAATGAATGCTCGGGATAAATTATCAGTGGCCATGGCCCAGGCATTCACTGATTCCAGTCTTGCAGACGTTGCTAAGTTTAAAATGCTGAATATTTCCACACTGGCAATGCATTGACAGATGGTAAGCTAGAGTGATGTGCCGCAAAAATGTACACGGAAGGCTAAAGTTAGCCATGATTGGCAACATTTACGGTGTCAATCAGCACCAGTTGAGCGAGAGCGAGATCTCCTCATTTACTGCTGACTTTGAAACGGAAGGCACAGAAGTGTGTGCTGTATCACTACAACGAATGATGCGCTGCTGATGGTTGGGGCAGCAAGAGTGCAGTGAGCTGTGAATTTGTTCAGGAACAGCCTTGCAGGTCAAACGGCCGAAAATACAATGTTCCCTGACCGGGAATCGAACCCGGGCCGCAGCGGTGAAAGCGCCGAAACCTAACCACTAAACCACCAGGGAAGCTGCTACACCTTTGCTTGCCAACAAGCAGACCAACACAGTCTTTCCTGCTTGCTCCTTCCAAAGTCTCACCACTTTCGCGCCAGGTAAAACTGTTCGTAGCAAATGGCATTTTTTGTGGAGAACACCAAAGATATGTCCGCGCATCCGCAGCATCACGTGCGGGTAGGCATCCACTGAAATCTATTTCATTCTGTCCTTTTCTCGGGATTTTTCACTCTCGATGCCGGGTGAACATTTCATTTAGTGTTTTTGTCCTGAACTGCAGTCTTTTGCCCATCTCCAGGCGACAGAACCGTTCTGGCTGTCTGTTCCTACTTTTGAGCATTTACGGGAACAGGCCTCCGGTTCATCGTTTATCAGCAAACCAAGAAACAGAAATAAACAGAAAGATGTGCCTCTCCACCCCGTCGGCAAGTAGCAATGAGTGTTATTCCAAATAATTCCCAACCCTTGTGATTCTGTGTGGATTTGTTTCATTATAAAGATTTGATTTTCAACGTGACTAAAAACCGAATAAAAATTATGAAAAACGCTGGAATGGCCCGTACGGGGATCGAACCCGCGACCTTGGCGTTATTAGCACCACGCTCTAACCACCTGAGCTAACCGGCCACAAGTTGTGTTAACGTTGCGTGAAAGCTCACTCTGCTGGGATTGTGTTTCCAACTCACACTGGATGACAGATTTACTGCATAAACATTGAACGCATCACATCGCTTAAACATTGTTCACTGTTCATCTACAACACTGCGCAGAGTCTAAATAGAACGTAACAGAACGTAACAGCTTAATCTAAAAACAATTCATGTTGGAAATTATTATCACGCAACCGCTGAACAGCCCACTGTCCCGATATAAAATCAGCCACTACCCTTAGAATGAAGGGAACGCGAAATAACCAAAAATTGCTGAAACACGGGATTGAGCCATGAACCATCTGGATCTTCAGTCAAACGCCTTCCCAACTGAACTATTTCGGTCTGACAGTGAACGAAGCAAAGTTTTCTCACACCTTTTTGAAAGAAAACCTGACCCCGGAAGGAATTGCCCCACCCACTCTGTCCTCGTTTCGGGTCAATGGGTCCAAAACACATCTCAGAGCTCAGGTTGTGTCAATGTAAAGTATAATGATACCGAAAATCTTAATGCTCATGTTCCGTTATCAGTGCCCACGATCCAGGCAACGGTCTTGTACACGTTGCTAAGTTCAAAATGTGTATTTTTTCGCACTGGCAATGAATTAACTGATATCTGTGCTGTGATCAACTAGGTTACTTAGGGTGATGTCGTGCAAGAACGTAATGGAAGCCTAATTATTACGGTGATTGTTGTCACACTGCAGTTAAATGTTGGCAAATTTACAGTGTCAATCAGCAATTCAATTCCACATGTTGATTTAATGTTCTGCTGAAGTGTTCATAAAGAAACAAAGCTTGCACAACAGGCTCGATCTCACCGTCTTGAAGACACAGTGAAATATACTGGAGAGTTTATAACTGTTTGAGACTTAACAATACTGATGTTGAATATCGGTTAGATCAATCACTCCATGAATTCACTGCTGGGAAATTCAGAGCTTGTAAATTGCCTGTGAACGCTAAACATAGACACACAGTGAGCCAATGTGCAATATAGGAGGGGCCCAGGCCAAATGAATGCTCGGGATAAGTTATCAGTGGCCATGGCCCAGGCATTCACTGATTCCAGTCTTGCAGACGTTGCTAAGTTTAAAATGCTGAATATTTCCACACTGGCAATGCATTGACAGATGGTAAGCTAGAGTGATGTGCCGCAAAAATGTACACGGAAGGCTAAAGTTAGCCATGATTGGCAACATTTACGGTGTCAATCAGCACCAGTTGAGCGAGAGCGAGATCTCCTCATTTACTGCTGACTTTGAAACGGAAGGCACAGAAGTGTGTGCTGTATCACTACAACGAATGATGCGCTGCTGATGGTTGGGGCAGCAAGAGTGCAGTGAGCTGTGAATTTGTTCAGGAACAGCCTTGCAGGTCAAACGGCCGAAAATACAATGTTCCCTGACCGGGAATCGAACCCGGGCCGCAGCGGTGAAAGCGCCGAAACCTAACCACTAAACCACCAGGGAAGCTGCTACACATTTGCTTGCCAACAAGCAGACCAACACAGTCTTTCCTGCTTGCTCCTTCCAAAGTCTCACCACTTTCGCGCCAGGTAAAACTGTTCGTAGCAAATGGCATTTTTTGTGGAGAACACCAAAGATATGTCCGCGCATCCGCAGCATCACGTGCGGGTAGGCATCCACTGAAATCTATTTCATTCTGTCCTTTTCTCGGGATTTTTCACTCTCGGTGCCGAGTGAACATTTCATTTAGTGTTTTTGTCCTGAACTGCAGTCTTTTGCCCATCTCCAGGCGACAGAACCGTTCTGGCTGTCTGTTCCTACTTTTGAGCATTTACGGGAACAGGCCTCCGGTTCATCGTTTATCAGCAAACCAAGAAACAGAAATAAACAGAAAGATGTGCCTCTCCACCCCGTCGGCAAGTAGCAATGACTGTTATTCCAAATAATTCCCAACCCTTGTGATTCTGTGTGGATTTGTTTCATTATAAAGATTTGATTTTCAACGTGACTAAAAACCGAATAAAAATTATGAAAAACACTGGAATGGCCCGTACGGGGATCGAACCCGCGACCTTGGCGTTATTAGCACCACGCTCTAACCAACTGAGCTAACCGGCCACAAGTTGTGTTAACGTTGCGTGAAAGCTCACTCTGCGGGGATTGTGTTTCCAACTCACACTGGATGACAGATTTACTGCATAAACATTGAACGCATCACATCGCTTAAACATTGTTCACTGTTCATCTACAACACTGCGCAGAGTGTAAATAGAACGTAACAGAACGTAACAGCTTAATCTAAAAACAATTCATGTTGAAAATTATTATCACGCAACCGCTGAACAGCCCACTGTCCCGATATAAAATCAGCCACTACCCTTAGAATGAAGGGAACGCGAAATAACCAAAAATTGCTGAAACACGGGATTGAGCCATGAACCATCTGGATCTTCAGTCAAACGCCTTCCCAACTGAACTATTTCGGTCTGACAGTGAACGAAGCAAAGTTTTCTCACACCTTTTTGAAAGAAAACCTGAACCCGGAAGGAATTGCCCCACCCACTCTGTCCTCGTTTCGGGGCAATGGGTCCAAAACACATCTCAGAGCTCAGGTTGTGTCAATGTAAAGTATAATGATACCGAAAATCTTAATGCTCATGTTCCGTTATCAGTGCCCACGATCCAGGCAATGGTCTTGTACACGTTGCTAAGTTCAAAATGTGTATTTTTTCGCACTGGCAATGAATTAACTGATATCTGTGCTGTGATCAACTAGGTTACTTAGGGTGATGTCGTGCAAGAACGTAATGGAAGCCTAATTATAACGGTGATTGTTGTCACACTGCAGTTAAATGTTGGCAAATTTACAGTGTCAATCAGCAATTCAATTCCACATGTTGATTTAATGTTCTGCTGAAGTGTTCATAAAGAAACAAAGCTTGCACAACAGGCTCGATCTCACCGTCTTGAAGACACAGTGAAATATACTGGAGAGTTTATAACTGTTTGAGACTTAACAATACTGATGTTGAATATCGGTTAGATCAATCACTCCATGAATTCACTGCTGGGAAATTCAGAGCTTGTAAATTGCCTGTGAACGCTAAACATAGACACACAGTGAGCCAATGTGCAATATAGGAGGGGCCCAGGCCAAATGAATGCTCGGGATAAGTTATCAGTGGCCATGGCCCAGGCATTCACTGATTCCAGTCTTGCAGACGTTGCTAAGTTTAAAATGCTGAATATTTCCACACTGGCAATGCATTGACAGATGGTAAGCTAGAGTGATGTGCCGCAAAAATGTACACGGAAGGCTAAAGTTAGCCATGATTGGCAACATTTACGGTGTCAATCAGCACCAGTTGAGCGAGAGCGAGATCTCCTCATTTACTGCTGACTTTGAAACGGAAGGCACAGAAGTGTGTGCTGTATCACTACAACGAATGATGCGCTGCTGATGGTTGGGGCAGCAAGAGTGCAGTGAGCTGTGAATTTGTTCAGGAACAGCCTTGCAGGTCAAACGGCCGAAAATACAATGTTCCCTGACCGGGAATCGAACCCGGGCCGCAGCGGTGAAAGCGCCGAAACCTAACCACTAAACCACCAGGGAAGCTGCTACACATTTGCTTGCCAACAAGCAGACCAACACAGTCTTTCCTGCTTGCTCCTTCCAAAGTCTCACCACTTTCGCGCCAGGTAAAACTGTTCGTAGCAAATGGCATTTTTTGTGGAGAACACCAAAGATATGTCCGCGCATCCGCAGCATCACGTGCGGGTAGGCATCCACTGAAATCTATTTCATTCTGTCCTTTTCTCGGGATTTTTCACTCTCGGTGCCGAGTGAACATTTCATTTAGTGTTTTTGTCCTGAACTGCAGTCTTTTGCCCATCTCCAGGCGACAGAACCGTTCTGGCTGTCTGTTCCTACTTTTGAGCATTTACGGGAACAGGCCTCCGGTTCATCGTTTATCAGCAAACCAAGAAACAGAAATAAACAGAAAGATGTGCCTCTCCACCCCGTCGGCAAGTAGCAATGACTGTTATTCCAAATAATTCCCAACCCTTGTGATTCTGTGTGGATTTGTTTCATTATAAAGATTTGATTTTCAACGTGACTAAAAACCGAATAAAAATTATGAAAAACACTGGAATGGCCCGTACGGGGATCGAACCCGCGACCTTGGCGTTATTAGCACCACGCTCTAACCAACTGAGCTAACCGGCCACAAGTTGTGTTAACGTTGCGTGAAAGCTCACTCTGCGGGGATTGTGTTTCCAACTCACACTGGATGACAGATTTACTGCATAAACATTGAACGCATCACATCGCTTAAACATTGTTCACTGTTCATCTACAACACTGCGCAGAGTGTAAATAGAACGTAACAGAACGTAACAGCTTAATCTAAAAACAATTCATGTTGAAAATTATTATCACGCAACCGCTGAACAGCCCACTGTCCCGATATAAAATCAGCCACTACCCTTAGAATGAAGGGAACGCGAAATAACCAAAAATTGCTGAAACACGGGATTGAGCCATGAACCATCTGGATCTTCAGTCAAACGCCTTCCCAACTGAACTATTTCGGTCTGACAGTGAACGAAGCAAAGTTTTCTCACACCTTTTTGAAAGAAAACCTGAACCCGGAAGGAATTGCCCCACCCACTCTGTCCTCGTTTCGGGGCAATGGGTCCAAAACACATCTCAGAGCTCAGGTTGTGTCAATGTAAAGTATAATGATACCGAAAATCTTAATGCTCATGTTCCGTTATCAGTGCCCACGATCCAGGCAATGGTCTTGTACACGTTGCTAAGTTCAAAATGTGTATTTTTTCGCACTGGCAATGAATTAACTGATATCTGTGCTGTGATCAACTAGGTTACTTAGGGTGATGTCGTGCAAGAACGTAATGGAAGCCTAATTATAACGGTGATTGTTGTCACACTGCAGTTAAATGTTGGCAAATTTACAGTGTCAATCAGCAATTCAATTCCACATGTTGATTTAATGTTCTGCTGAAGTGTTCATAAAGAAACAAAGCTTGCACAACAGGCTCGATCTCACCGTCTTGAAGACACAGTGAAATATACTGGAGAGTTTATAACTGTTTGAGACTTAACAATACTGATGTTGAATATCGGTTAGATCAATCACTCCATGAATTCACTGCTGGGAAATTCAGAGCTTGTAAATTGCCTGTGAACGCTAAACATAGACACACAGTGAGCCAATGTGCAATATAGGAGGGGCCCAGGCCAAATGAATGCTCGGGATAAGTTATCAGTGGCCATGGCCCAGGCATTCACTGATTCCAGTCTTGCAGACGTTGCTAAGTTTAAAATGCTGAATATTTCCACACTGGCAATGCATTGACAGATGGTAAGCTAGAGTGATGTGCCGCAAAAATGTACACGGAAGGCTAAAGTTAGCCATGATTGGCAACATTTACGGTGTCAATCAGCACCAGTTGAGCGAGAGCGAGATCTCCTCATTTACTGCTGACTTTGAAACGGAAGGCACAGAAGTGTGTGCTGTATCACTACAACGAATGATGCGCTGCTGATGGTTGGGGCAGCAAGAGTGCAGTGAGCTGTGAATTTGTTCAGGAACAGCCTTGCAGGTCAAACGGCCGAAAATACAATGTTCCCTGACCGGGAATCGAACCCGGGCCGCAGCGGTGAAAGCGCCAAAACCTAACCACTAAACCACCAGGGAAGCTGCTACACATTTGCTTGCCAACAAGCAGACCAACACAGTCTTTCCTGCTTGCTCCTTCCAAAGTCTCACCACTTTCGCGCCAGGTAAAACTGTTCGGAGCAAATGGCATTTTTTGTGGAGAACACCAAAGATATGTCCGCGCATCCGCAGCATCACGTGCGGGTAGGCATCCACTGAAATCTATTTCATTCTGTCCTTTTCTCGGGATTTTTCACTCTCGGTGCCGGGTGAACATTTCATTTAGTGTTTTTGTCCTGAACTGCAGTCTTTTGCCCATCTCCAGGCGACAGAACCGTTCTGGCTGTCTGTTCCTACTTTTGAGCATTTACGGGAACAGGCCTCCGGTTCATCGTTTATCAGCAAACCAAGAAACAGAAATAAACAGAAAGATGTGCCTCTCCACCCCGTCGGCAAGTAGCAATGAGTGCTATTCCAAATAATTCCCAACCCTTGTGATTCTGTGTGGATTTGTTTCATTATAAAGATTTGATTTTCAACGTGACTAAAAACCGAATAAAAATTATGAAAAACACTGGAATGGCCCGTACGGGGATCGAACCCGCGACCTTGGCGTTATTAGCACCACGCTCTAACCAACTGAGCTAACCGGCCACAAGTTGTGTTAACGTTGCGTGAAAGCTCACTCTGCGGGGATTGTGTTTCCAACTCACACTGGATGACAGATTTACTGCATAAACATTGAACGCATCACATCGCTTAAACATTGTTCACTGTTCATCTACAACACTGCGCAGAGTCTAAATAGAACGTAACAGAACGTAACAGCTTAATCTAAAAACAATTCATGTTGGAAATTATTATCACGCAACCGCTGAACAGCCCACTGTCCCGATATAAAATCAGCCACTACCCTTAGAATGAAGGGAACGCGAAATAACCAAAAATTGCTGAAACACGGGATTGAGCCATGAACCATCTGGATCTTCAGTCAAACGCCTTCCCAACTGAACTATTTCGGTCTGACAGTGAACGAAGCAAAGTTTTCTCACACCTTTTTGAAAGAAAACCTGACCCCGGAAGGAATTGCCCCACCCACTCTGTCCTCGTTTCGGGGCAATGGGTCCAAAACACATCTCAGAGCTCAGGTTGTGTCAATGTAAAGTATAATGATACCGAAAATCTTAATGCTCATGTTCCGTTATCAGTGCCCACGATCCAGGCAACGGTCTTGTACACGTTGCTAAGTTCAAAATGTGTATTCTTTCGCACTGGCAATGAATTAACTGATATCTGTGCTGTGATCAACTAGGTTACTTAGGGTGATGTCGTGCAAGAACGTAATGGAAGCCTAATTATAACGGTGATTGTTGTCACACTGCAGTTAAATGTTGGCAAATTTACAGTGTCAATCAGCAATTCAATTCCACATGTTGATTTAATGTTCTGCTGAAGTGTTCATAAAGAAACAAAGCTTGCACAACAGGCTCGATCTCACCGTCTTGAAGACACAGTGAAATATACTGGAGAGTTTATAACTGTTTGAGACTTAACAATACTGATGTTGAATATCGGTTAGATCAATCACTCCATGAATTCACTGCTGGGAAATTCAGAGCTTGTAAATTGCCTGTGAACGCTAAACATAGACACACAGTGAGCCAATGTGCAATATAGGAGGGGCCCAGGCCAAATGAATGCTCGGGATAAGTTATCAGTGGCCATGGCCCAGGCATTCACTGATTCCAGTCTTGCAGACGTTGCTAAGTTTAAAATGCTGAATATTTCCACACTGGCAATGCATTGACAGATGGTAAGCTAGAGTGATGTGCCGCAAAAATGTACACGGAAGGCTAAAGTTAGCCATGATTGGCAACATTTACGGTGTCAATCAGCACCAGTTGAGCGAGAGCGAGATCTCCTCATTTACTGCTGACTTTGAAACGGAAGGCACAGAAGTGTGTGCTGTATCACTACAACGAATGATGCGCTGCTGATGGTTGGGGCAGCAAGAGTGCAGTGAGCTGTGAATTTGTTCAGGAACAGCCTTGCAGGTCAAACGGCCGAAAATACAATGTTCCCTGACCGGGAATCGAACCCGGGCCGCAGCGGTGAAAGCGCCGAAACCTAACCACTAAACCACCAGGGAAGCTGCTACACATTTGCTTGCCAACAAGCAGACCAACACAGTCTTTCCTGCTTGCTCCTTCCAAAGTCTCACCACTTTCGCGCCAGGTAAAACTGTTCGGAGCAAATGGCATTTTTTGTGGAGAACACCAAAGATATGTCCGCGCATCCGCAGCATCACGTGCGGGTAGGCATCCACTGAAATCTATTTCATTCTGTCCTTTTCTCGGGATTTTTCACTCTCGGTGCCGGGTGAACATTTCATTTAGTGTTTTTGTCCTGAACTGCAGTCTTTTGCCCATCTCCAGGCGACAGAACCGTTCTGGCTGTCTGTTCCTACTTTTGAGCATTTACGGGAACAGGCCTCCGGTTCATCGTTTATCAGCAAACCAAGAAACAGAAATAAACAGAAAGATGTGCCTCTCCACCCCGTCGGCAAGTAGCAATGAGTGCTATTCCAAATAATTCCCAACCCTTGTGATTCTGTGTGGATTTGTTTCATTATAAAGATTTGATTTTCAACGTGACTAAAAACCGAATAAAAATTATGAAAAACACTGGAATGGCCCGTACGGGGATCGAACCCGCGACCTTGGCGTTATTAGCACCACGCTCTAACCAACTGAGCTAACCGGCCACAAGTTGTGTTAACGTTGCGTGAAAGCTCACTCTGCGGGGATTGTGTTTCCAACTCACACTGGATGACAGATTTACTGCATAAACATTGAACGCATCACATCGCTTAAACATTGTTCACTGTTCATCTACAACACTGCGCAGAGTCTAAATAGAACGTAACAGAACGTAACAGCTTAATCTAAAAACAATTCATGTTGGAAATTATTATCACGCAACCGCTGAACAGCCCACTGTCCCGATATAAAATCAGCCACTACCCTTAGAATGAAGGGAACGCGAAATAACCAAAAATTGCTGAAACACGGGATTGAGCCATGAACCATCTGGATCTTCAGTCAAACGCCTTCCCAACTGAACTATTTCGGTCTGACAGTGAACGAAGCAAAGTTTTCTCACAACTTTTTGAAAGAAAACCTGACCCCGGAAGGAATTGCCCCACCCACTCTGTCCTCGTTTCGGGGCAATGGGTCCAAAACACATCTCAGAGCTCAGGTTGTGTCAATGTAAAGTATAATGATACCGAAAATCTTAATGCTCATGTTCCGTTATCAGTGCCCACGATCCAGGCAACGGTCTTGTACACGTTGCTAAGTTCAAAATGTGTATTCTTTCGCACTGGCAATGAATTAACTGATATCTGTGCTGTGATCAACTAGGTTACTTAGGGTGATGTCGTGCAAGAACGTAATGGAAGCCTAATTATAACGGTGATTGTTGTCACACTGCAGTTAAATGTTGGCAAATTTACAGTGTCAATCAGCAATTCAATTCCACATGTTGATTTAATGTTCTGCTGAGGTGTTCATAAAGAAACAAAGCTTGCACAACAGGCTCGATCTCACCGTCTTGAAGACACAGTGAAATATACTGGAGAGTTTATAACTGTTTGAGACTTAACAATACTGATGTTGAATATCGGTTAGATCAATCACTCCATGAATTCACTGCTGGGAAATTCAGAGCTTGTAAATTGCCTGTGAACGCTAAACATAGACACACAGTGAGCCAATGTGCAATATAGGAGGGGCCCAGGCCAAATGAATGCTCGGGATAAGTTATCAGTGGCCATGGCCCAGGCATTCACTGATTCCAGTCTTGCAGACGTTGCTAAGTTTAAAATGCTGAATATTTCCACACTGGCAATGCATTGACAGATGGTAAGCTAGAGTGATGTGCCGCAAAAATGTACACGGAAGGCTAAAGTTAGCCATGATTGGCAACATTTACGGTGTCAATCAGCACCAGTTGAGCGAGAGCGAGATCTCCTCATTTACTGCTGACTTTGAAACGGAAGGCACAGAAGTGTGTGCTGTATCACTACAACGAATGATGCGCTGCTGATGGTTGGGGCAGCAAGAGTGCAGTGAGCTGTGAATTTGTTCAGGAACAGCCTTGCAGGTCAAACGGCCGAAAATACAATGTTCCCTGACCGGGAATCGAACCCGGGCCACAGCGGTGAAAGCGCCGAAACCTAACCACTAAACCACCAGGGAAGCTGCTACACATTTGCTTGCCAACAAGCAGACCAACACAGTCTTTCCTGCTTGCTCCTTCCAAAGTCTCACCACTTTCGCGCCAGGTAAAACTGTTCGGAGCAAATGGCATTTTTTGTGGAGAACACCAAAGATATGTCCGCGCATCCGCAGCATCACGTGCGGGTAGGCATCCACTGAAATCTATTTCATTCTGTCCTTTTCTCGGGATTTTTCACTCTCGGTGCCGGGTGAACATTTCATTTAGTGTTTTTGTCCTGAACTGCAGTCTTTTGCCCATCTCCAGGCGACAGAACCGTTCTGGCTGTCTGTTCCTACTTTTGAGCATTTACGGGAACAGGCCTCCGGTTCATCGTTTATCAGCAAACCAAGAAACAGAAATAAACAGAAAGATGTGCCTCTCCACCCCGTCGGCAAGTAGCAATGACTGTTATTCCAAATAATTCCCAACCCTTGTGATTCTGTGTGGATTTATTTCATTATAAAGATTTGATTTTCAACGTGACTAAAAACCGAATAAAAATTATGAAAAACACTGGAATGGCCCGTACGGGGATCGAACCCGCGACCTTGGCGTTATTAGCACCACGCTCTAACCAACTGAGCTAACCGGCCACAAGTTGTGTTAACGTTGCGTGAAAGCTCACTCTGCGGGGATTGTGTTTCCAACTCACACTGGATGACAGATTTACTGCATAAACATTGAACGCATCACATCGCTTAAACATTGTTCACTGTTCATCTACAACACTGCGCAGAGTGTAAATAGAACGTAACAGAACGTAACAGCTTAATCTAAAAACAATTCATGTAGAAAATTATTATCACGACACCGCTGAACAGCCCACTGTCCCGATATAAAATCAGCCACTACCCTTAGAATGAAGGGAACGCGAAATAACCAAAAATTGCTGAAACACGGGATTGAGCCATGAACCATCTGGATCTTCAGTCAAACGCCTTCCCAACTGAACTATTTCGGTCTGACAGTGAACGAAGCAAAGTTTTCTCACACCTTTTTGAAAGAAAACCTGAACCCGGAAGGAATTGCCCCACCCACTCTGTCCTCGTTTCGGGGCAATGGGTCCAAAACACATCTCAGAGCTCAGGTTGTGTCAATGTAAAGTATAATGATACCGAAAATCTTAATGCTCATTTTCCGTTATCAGTGCCCACGATCCAGGCAATGGTCTTGTACACGTTGCTAAGTTTAAAATGTGTATTTTTTCGCACTGGCAATGAATTAACTGATATCTGTGCTGTGATCAACTAGGTTACTTAGGGTGATGTCGTGCAAGAACGTAATGGAAGCCTAATTATAACGGTGATTGTTGTCACACTGCAGTTAAATGTTGGCAAATTTACAGTGTCAATCAGCAATTCAATTCCACATGTTGATTTAATGTTCTGCTGAAGTGTTCATAAAGAAACAAAGCTTGCACAACAGGCTCGATCTCACCGTCTTGAAGACACAGTGAAATATACTGGAGAGTTTATAACTGTTTGAGACTTAACAATACTGATGTTGAATATCGGTTAGATCAATCACTCCATGAATTCACTGCTGGGAAATTCAGAGCTTGTAAATTGCCTGTGAACGCTAAACATAGACACACAGTGAGCCAATGTGCAATATAGGAGGGGCCCAGGCCAAATGAATGCTCGGGATAAGTTATCAGTGGCCATGGCCCAGGCATTCACTGATTCCAGTCTTGCAGACGTTGCTAAGTTTAAAATGCTGAATATTTCCACACTGGCAATGCATTGACAGATGGTAAGCTAGAGTGATGTGCCGCAAAAATGTATACGGAAGGCTAAAGTTAGCCATGATTGGCAACATTTACGGTGTCAATCAGCACCAGTTGAGCGAGAGCGAGATCTCCTCATTTACTGCTGACTTTGAAACGGAAGGCACAGAAGTGTGTGCTGTATCACTACAACGAATGATGCGCTGCTGATGGTTGGGGCAGCAAGAGTGCAGTGAGCTGTGAATTTGTTCAGGAACAGCCTTGCAGGTCAAACGGCCGAAAATACAATGTTCCCTGACCGGGAATCGAACCCGGGCCGCAGCGGTGAAAGCGCCGAAACCTAACCACTAAACCACCAGGGAAGCTGCTACACATTTGCTTGCCAACAAGCAGACCAACACAGTCTTTCCTGCTTGCTCCTTCCAAAGTCTCACCACTTTCGCGCCAGGTAAAACTGTTCGTAGCAAATGGCATTTTTTGTGGAGAACACCAAAGATATGTCCGCGCATCCGCAGCATCACGTGCGGGTAGGCATCCACTGAAATCTATTTCATTCTGTCCTTTTCTCGGGATTTTTCACTCTCGGTGCCGGGTGAACATTTCATTTAGTGTTTTTGTCCTGAACTGCAGTCTTTTGCCCATCTCCAGGCGACAGAACCGTTCTGGCTGTCTGTTCCTACTTTTGAGCATTTACGGGAACAGGCCTCCGGTTCATCGTTTATCAGCAAACCAAGAAACAGAAATAAACAGAAAGATGTGCCTCTCCACCCCGTCGGCAAGTAGCAATGACTGTTATTCCAAATAATTCCCAACCCTTGTGATTCTGTGTGGATTTATTTCATTATAAAGATTTGATTTTCAACGTGACTAAAAACCGAATAAAAATTATGAAAAACACTGGAATGGCCCGTACGGGGATCGAACCCGCGACCTTGGCGTTATTAGCACCACGCTCTAACCAACTGAGCTAACCGGCCACAAGTTGTGTTAACGTTGCGTGAAAGCTCACTCTGCGGGGATTGTGTTTCCAACTCACACTGGATGACAGATTTACTGCATAAACATTGAACGCATCACATCGCTTAAACATTGTTCACTGTTCATCTACAACACTGCGCAGAGTCTAAATAGAACGTAACAGAACGTAACAGCTTAATCTAAAAACAATTCATGTTGGAAATTATTATCACGCAACCGCTGAACAGCCCACTGTCCCGATATAAAATCAGCCACTACCCTTAGAATGAAGGGAACGCGAAATAACCAAAAATTGCTGAAACACGGGATTGAGCCATGAACCATCTGGATCTTCAGTCAAACGCCTTCCCAACTGAACTATTTCGGTCTGACAGTGAACGAAGCAAAGTTTTCTCACACCTTTTTGAAAGAAAACCTGACCCCGGAAGGAATTGCCCCACCCACTCTGTCCTCGTTTCGGGGCAATGGGTCCAAAACACATCTCAGAGCTCAGGTTGTGTCAATGTAAAGTATAATGATACCGAAAATCTTAATGCTCATGTTCCGTTATCAGTGCCCACGATCCAGGCAACGGTCTTGTACACGTTGCTAAGTTCAAAATGTGTATTCTTTCGCACTGGCAATGAATTAACTGATATCTGTGCTGTGATCAACTAGGTTACTTAGGGTGATGTCGTGCAAGAACGTAATGGAAGCCTAATTATAACGGTGATTGTTGTCACACTGCAGTTAAATGTTGGCAAATTTACAGTGTCAATCAGCAATTCAATTCCACATGTTGATTTAATGTTCTGCTGAAGTGTTCATAAAGAAACAAAGCTTGCACAACAGGCTCGATCTCACCGTCTTGAAGACACAGTGAAATATACTGGAGAGTTTATAACTGTTTGAGACTTAACAATACTGATGTTGAATATCGGTTAGATCAATCACTCCATGAATTCACTGCTGGGAAATTCAGAGCTTGTAAATTGCCTGTGAACGCTAAACATAGACACACAGTGAGCCAATGTGCAATATAGGAGGGGCCCAGGCCAAATGAATGCTCGGGATAAGTTATCAGTGGCCATGGCCCAGGCATTCACTGATTCCAGTCTTGCAGACGTTGCTAAGTTTAAAATGCTGAATATTTCCACACTGGCAATGCATTGACAGATGGTAAGCTAGAGTGATGTGCCGCAAAAATGTACACGGAAGGCTAAAGTTAGCCATGATTGGCAACATTTACGGTGTCAATCAGCACCAGTTGAGCGAGAGCGAGATCTCCTCATTTACTGCTGACTTTGAAACGGAAGGCACAGAAGTGTGTGCTGTATCACTACAACGAATGATGCGCTGCTGATGGTTGGGGCAGCAAGAGTGCAGTGAGCTGTGAATTTGTTCAGGAACAGCCTTGCAGGTCAAACGGCCGAAAATACAATGTTCCCTGACCGGGAATCGAACCCGGGCCGCAGCGGTGAAAGCGCCGAAACCTAACCACTAAACCACCAGGGAAGCTGCTACACATTTGCTTGCCAACAAGCAGACCAACACAGTCTTTCCTGCTTGCTCCTTCCAAAGTCTCACCACTTTCGCGCCAGGTAAAACTGTTCGGAGCAAATGGCATTTTTTGTGGAGAACACCAAAGATATGTCCGCGCATCCGCAGCATCACGTGCGGGTAGGCATCCACTGAAATCTATTTCATTCTGTCCTTTTCTCGGGATTTTTCACTCTCGGTGCCGGGTGAACATTTCATTTAGTGTTTTTGTCCTGAACTGCAGTCTTTTGCCCATCTCCAGGCGACAGAACCGTTCTGGCTGTCTGTTCCTACTTTTGAGCATTTACGGGAACAGGCCTCCGGTTCATCGTTTATCAGCAAACCAAGAAACAGAAATAAACAGAAAGATGTGCCTCTCCACCCCGTCGGCAAGTAGCAATGAGTGCTATTCCAAATAATTCCCAACCCTTGTGATTCTGTGTGGATTTGTTTCATTATAAAGATTTGATTTTCAACGTGACTAAAAACCGAATAAAAATTATGAAAAACACTGGAATGGCCCGTACGGGGATCGAACCCGCGACCTTGGCGTTATTAGCACCACGCTCTAACCAACTGAGCTAACCGGCCACAAGTTGTGTTAACGTTGCGTGAAAGCTCACTCTGCGGGGATTGTGTTTCCAACTCACACTGGATGACAGATTTACTGCATAAACATTGAACGCATCACATCGCTTAAACATTGTTCACTGTTCATCTACAACACTGCGCAGAGTCTAAATAGAACGTAACAGAACGTAACAGCTTAATCTAAAAACAATTCATGTTGGAAATTATTATCACGCAACCGCTGAACAGCCCACTGTCCCGATATAAAATCAGCCACTACCCTTAGAATGAAGGGAACGCGAAATAACCAAAAATTGCTGAAACACGGGATTGAGCCATGAACCATCTGGATCTTCAGTCAAACGCCTTCCCAACTGAACTATTTCGGTCTGACAGTGAACGAAGCAAAGTTTTCTCACAACTTTTTGAAAGAAAACCTGACCCCGGAAGGAATTGCCCCACCCACTCTGTCCTCGTTTCGGGGCAATGGGTCCAAAACACATCTCAGAGCTCAGGTTGTGTCAATGTAAAGTATAATGATACCGAAAATCTTAATGCTCATGTTCCGTTATCAGTGCCCACGATCCAGGCAACGGTCTTGTACACGTTGCTAAGTTCAAAATGTGTATTCTTTCGCACTGGCAATGAATTAACTGATATCTGTGCTGTGATCAACTAGGTTACTTAGGGTGATGTCGTGCAAGAACGTAATGGAAGCCTAATTATAACGGTGATTGTTGTCACACTGCAGTTAAATGTTGGCAAATTTACAGTGTCAATCAGCAATTCAATTCCACATGTTGATTTAATGTTCTGCTGAGGTGTTCATAAAGAAACAAAGCTTGCACAACAGGCTCGATCTCACCGTCTTGAAGACACAGTGAAATATACTGGAGAGTTTATAACTGTTTGAGACTTAACAATACTGATGTTGAATATCGGTTAGATCAATCACTCCATGAATTCACTGCTGGGAAATTCAGAGCTTGTAAATTGCCTGTGAACGCTAAACATAGACACACAGTGAGCCAATGTGCAATATAGGAGGGGCCCAGGCCAAATGAATGCTCGGGATAAGTTATCAGTGGCCATGGCCCAGGCATTCACTGATTCCAGTCTTGCAGACGTTGCTAAGTTTAAAATGCTGAATATTTCCACACTGGCAATGCATTGACAGATGGTAAGCTAGAGTGATGTGCCGCAAAAATGTACACGGAAGGCTAAAGTTAGCCATGATTGGCAACATTTACGGTGTCAATCAGCACCAGTTGAGCGAGAGCGAGATCTCCTCATTTACTGCTGACTTTGAAACGGAAGGCACAGAAGTGTGTGCTGTATCACTACAACGAATGATGCGCTGCTGATGGTTGGGGCAGCAAGAGTGCAGTGAGCTGTGAATTTGTTCAGGAACAGCCTTGCAGGTCAAACGGCCGAAAATACAATGTTCCCTGACCGGGAATCGAACCCGGGCCACAGCGGTGAAAGCGCCGAAACCTAACCACTAAACCACCAGGGAAGCTGCTACACATTTGCTTGCCAACAAGCAGACCAACACAGTCTTTCCTGCTTGCTCCTTCCAAAGTCTCACCACTTTCGCGCCAGGTAAAACTGTTCGGAGCAAATGGCATTTTTTGTGGAGAACACCAAAGATATGTCCGCGCATCCGCAGCATCACGTGCGGGTAGGCATCCACTGAAATCTATTTCATTCTGTCCTTTTCTCGGGATTTTTCACTCTCGGTGCCGGGTGAACATTTCATTTAGTGTTTTTGTCCTGAACTGCAGTCTTTTGCCCATCTCCAGGCGACAGAACCGTTCTGGCTGTCTGTTCCTACTTTTGAGCATTTACGGGAACAGGCCTCCGGTTCATCGTTTATCAGCAAACCAAGAAACAGAAATAAACAGAAAGATGTGCCTCTCCACCCCGTCGGCAAGTAGCAATGACTGTTATTCCAAATAATTCCCAACCCTTGTGATTCTGTGTGGATTTATTTCATTATAAAGATTTGATTTTCAACGTGACTAAAAACCGAATAAAAATTATGAAAAACACTGGAATGGCCCGTACGGGGATCGAACCCGCGACCTTGGCGTTATTAGCACCACGCTCTAACCAACTGAGCTAACCGGCCACAAGTTGTGTTAACGTTGCGTGAAAGCTCACTCTGCGGGGATTGTGTTTCCAACTCACACTGGATGACAGATTTACTGCATAAACATTGAACGCATCACATCGCTTAAACATTGTTCACTGTTCATCTACAACACTGCGCAGAGTGTAAATAGAACGTAACAGAACGTAACAGCTTAATCTAAAAACAATTCATGTAGAAAATTATTATCACGACACCGCTGAACAGCCCACTGTCCCGATATAAAATCAGCCACTACCCTTAGAATGAAGGGAACGCGAAATAACCAAAAATTGCTGAAACACGGGATTGAGCCATGAACCATCTGGATCTTCAGTCAAACGCCTTCCCAACTGAACTATTTCGGTCTGACAGTGAACGAAGCAAAGTTTTCTCACACCTTTTTGAAAGAAAACCTGAACCCGGAAGGAATTGCCCCACCCACTCTGTCCTCGTTTCGGGGCAATGGGTCCAAAACACATCTCAGAGCTCAGGTTGTGTCAATGTAAAGTATAATGATACCGAAAATCTTAATGCTCATGTTCCGTTATCAGTGCCCACGATCCAGGCAATGGTCTTGTACACGTTGCTAAGTTTAAAATGTGTATTTTTTCGCACTGGCAATGAATTAACTGATATCTGTGCTGTGATCAACTAGGTTACTTAGGGTGATGTCGTGCAAGAACGTAATGGAAGCCTAATTATAACGGTGATTGTTGTCACACTGCAGTTAAATGTTGGCAAATTTACAGTGTCAATCAGCAATTCAATTCCACATGTTGATTTAATGTTCTGCTGAAGTGTTCATAAAGAAACAAAGCTTGCACAACAGGCTCGATCTCACCGTCTTGAAGACACAGTGAAATATACTGGAGAGTTTATAACTGTTTGAGACTTAACAATACTGATGTTGAATATCGGTTAGATCAATCACTCCATGAATTCACTGCTGGGAAATTCAGAGCTTGTAAATTGCCTGTGAACGCTAAACATAGACACACAGTGAGCCAATGTGCAATATAGGAGGGGCCCAGGCCAAATGAATGCTCGGGATAAGTTATCAGTGGCCATGGCCCAGGCATTCACTGATTCCAGTCTTGCAGACGTTGCTAAGTTTAAAATGCTGAATATTTCCACACTGGCAATGCATTGACAGATGGTAAGCTAGAGTGATGTGCCGCAAAAATGTATACGGAAGGCTAAAGTTAGCCATGATTGGCAACATTTACGGTGTCAATCAGCACCAGTTGAGCGAGAGCGAGATCTCCTCATTTACTGCTGACTTTGAAACGGAAGGCACAGAAGTGTGTGCTGTATCACTACAACGAATGATGCGCTGCTGATGGTTGGGGCAGCAAGAGTGCAGTGAGCTGTGAATTTGTTCAGGAACAGCCTTGCAGGTCAAACGGCCGAAAATACAATGTTCCCTGACCGGGAATCGAACCCGGGCCGCAGCGGTGAAAGCGCCGAAACCTAACCACTAAACCACCAGGGAAGCTGCTACACATTTGCTTGCCAACAAGCAGACCAACACAGTCTTTCCTGCTTGCTCCTTCCAAAGTCTCACCACTTTCGCGCCAGGTAAAACTGTTCGTAGCAAATGGCATTTTTTGTGGAGAACACCAAAGATATGTCCGCGCATCCGCAGCATCACGTGCGGGTAGGCATCCACTGAAATCTATTTCATTCTGTCCTTTTCTCGGGATTTTTCACTCTCGGTGCCGGGTGAACATTTCATTTAGTGTTTTTGTCCTGAACTGCAGTCTTTTGCCCATCTCCAGGCGACAGAACCGTTCTGGCTGTCTGTTCCTACTTTTGAGCATTTACGGGAACAGGCCTCCGGTTCATCGTTTATCAGCAAACCAAGAAACAGAAATAAACAGAAAGATGTGCCTCTCCACCCCGTCGGCAAGTAGCAATGACTGTTATTCCAAATAATTCCCAACCCTTGTGATTCTGTGTGGATTTATTTCATTATAAAGATTTGATTTTCAACGTGACTAAAAACCGAATAAAAATTATGAAAAACACTGGAATGGCCCGTACGGGGATCGAACCCGCGACCTTGGCGTTATTAGCACCACGCTCTAACCAACTGAGCTAACCGGCCACAAGTTGTGTTAACGTTGCGTGAAAGCTCACTCTGCGGGGATTGTGTTTCCAACTCACACTGGATGACAGATTTACTGCATAAACATTGAACGCATCACATCGCTTAAACATTGTTCACTGTTCATCTACAACACTGCGCAGAGTGTAAATAGAACGTAACAGAACGTAACAGCTTAATCTAAAAACAATTCATGTAGAAAATTATTATCACGACACCGCTGAACAGCCCACTGTCCCGATATAAAATCAGCCACTACCCTTAGAATGAAGGGAACGCGAAATAACCAAAAATTGCTGAAACACGGGATTGAGCCATGAACCATCTGGATCTTCAGTCAAACGCCTTCCCAACTGAACTATTTCGGTCTGACAGTGAACGAAGCAAAGTTTTCTCACACCTTTTTGAAAGAAAACCTGAACCCGGAAGGAATTGCCCCACCCACTCTGTCCTCGTTTCGGGGCAATGGGTCCAAAACACATCTCAGAGCTCAGGTTGTGTCAATGTAAAGTATAATGATACCGAAAATCTTAATGCTCATGTTCCGTTATCAGTGCCCACGATCCAGGCAATGGTCTTGTACACGTTGCTAAGTTTAAAATGTGTATTTTTTCGCACTGGCAATGAATTAACTGATATCTGTGCTGTGATCAACTAGGTTACTTAGGGTGATGTCGTGCAAGAACGTAATGGAAGCCTAATTATAACGGTGATTGTTGTCACACTGCAGTTAAATGTTGGCAAATTTACAGTGTCAATCAGCAATTCAATTCCACATGTTGATTTAATGTTCTGCTGAAGTGTTCATAAAGAAACAAAGCTTGCACAACAGGCTCGATCTCACCGTCTTGAAGACACAGTGAAATATACTGGAGAGTTTATAACTGTTTGAGACTTAACAATACTGATGTTGAATATCGGTTAGATCAATCACTCCATGAATTCACTGCTGGGAAATTCAGAGCTTGTAAATTGCCTGTGAACGCTAAACATAGACACACAGTGAGCCAATGTGCAATATAGGAGGGGCCCAGGCCAAATGAATGCTCGGGATAAGTTATCAGTGGCCATGGCCCAGGCATTCACTGATTCCAGTCTTGCAGACGTTGCTAAGTTTAAAATGCTGAATATTTCCACACTGGCAATGCATTGACAGATGGTAAGCTAGAGTGATGTGCCGCAAAAATGTACACGGAAGGCTAAAGTTAGCCATGATTGGCAACATTTACGGTGTCAATCAGCACCAGTTGAGCGAGAGCGAGATCTCCTCATTTACTGCTGACTTTGAAACGGAAGGCACAGAAGTGTGTGCTGTATCACTACAACGAATGATGCGCTGCTGATGGTTGGGGCAGCAAGAGTGCAGTGAGCTGTGAATTTGTTCAGGAACAGCCTTGCAGGTCAAACGGCCGAAAATACAATGTTCCCTGACCGGGAATCGAACCCGGGCCGCAGCGGTGAAAGCGCCGAAACCTAACCACTAAACCACCAGGGAAGCTGCTACACATTTGCTTGCCAACAAGCAGACCAACACAGTCTTTCCTGCTTGCTCCTTCCAAAGTCTCACCACTTTCGCGCCAGGTAAAACTGTTCGTAGCAAATGGCATTTTTTGTGGAGAACACCAAAGATATGTCCGCGCATCCGCAGCATCACGTGCGGGTAGGCATCCACTGAAATCTATTTCATTCTGTCCTTTTCTCGGGATTTTTCACTCTCGGTGCCGGGTGAACATTTCATTTAGTGTTTTTGTCCTGAACTGCAGTCTTTTGCCCATCTCCAGGCGACAGAACCGTTCTGGCTGTCTGTTCCTACTTTTGAGCATTTACGGGAACAGGCCTCCGGTTCATCGTTTATCAGCAAACCAAGAAACAGAAATAAACAGAAAGATGTGCCTCTCCACCCCGTCGGCAAGTAGCAATGACTGTTATTCCAAATAATTCCCAACCCTTGTGATTCTGTGTGGATTTATTTCATTATAAAGATTTGATTTTCAACGTGACTAAAAACCGAATAAAAATTATGAAAAACACTGGAATGGCCCGTACGGGGATCGAACCCGCGACCTTGGCGTTATTAGCACCACGCTCTAACCAACTGAGCTAACCGGCCACAAGTTGTGTTAACGTTGCGTGAAAGCTCACTCTGCGGGGATTGTGTTTCCAACTCACACTGGATGACAGATTTACTGCATAAACATTGAACGCATCACATCGCTTAAACATTGTTCACTGTTCATCTACAACACTGCGCAGAGTGTAAATAGAACGTAACAGAACGTAACAGCTTAATCTAAAAACAATTCATGTAGAAAATTATTATCACGACACCGCTGAACAGCCCACTGTCCCGATATAAAATCAGCCACTACCCTTAGAATGAAGGGAACGCGAAATAACCAAAAATTGCTGAAACACGGGATTGAGCCATGAACCATCTGGATCTTCAGTCAAACGCCTTCCCAACTGAACTATTTCGGTCTGACAGTGAACGAAGCAAAGTTTTCTCACACCTTTTTGAAAGAAAACCTGAACCCGGAAGGAATTGCCCCACCCACTCTGTCCTCGTTTCGGGGCAATGGGTCCAAAACACATCTCAGAGCTCAGGTTGTGTCAATGTAAAGTATAATGATACCGAAAATCTTAATGCTCATGTTCCGTTATCAGTGCCCACGATCCAGGCAATGGTCTTGTACACGTTGCTAAGTTTAAAATGTGTATTTTTTCGCACTGGCAATGAATTAACTGATATCTGTGCTGTGATCAACTAGGTTACTTAGGGTGATGTCGTGCAAGAACGTAATGGAAGCCTAATTATAACGGTGATTGTTGTCACACTGCAGTTAAATGTTGGCAAATTTACAGTGTCAATCAGCAATTCAATTCCACATGTTGATTTAATGTTCTGCTGAAGTGTTCATAAAGAAACAAAGCTTGCACAACAGGCTCGATCTCACCGTCTTGAAGACACAGTGAAATATACTGGAGAGTTTATAACTGTTTGAGACTTAACAATACTGATGTTGAATATCGGTTAGATCAATCACTCCATGAATTCACTGCTGGGAAATTCAGAGCTTGTAAATTGCCTGTGAACGCTAAACATAGACACACAGTGAGCCAATGTGCAATATAGGAGGGGCCCAGGCCAAATGAATGCTCGGGATAAATTATCAGTGGCCATGGCCCAGGCATTCACTGATTCCAGTCTTGCAGACGTTGCTAAGTTTAAAATGCTGAATATTTCCACACTGGCAATGCATTGACAGATGGTAAGCTAGAGTGATGTGCCGCAAAAATGTACACGGAAGGCTAAAGTTAGCCATGATTGGCAACATTTACGGTGTCAATCAGCACCAGTTGAGCGAGAGCGAGATCTCCTCATTTACTGCTGACTTTGAAACGGAAGGCACAGAAGTGTGTGCTGTATCACTACAACGAATGATGCGCTGCTGATGGTTGGGGCAGCAAGAGTGCAGTGAGCTGTGAATTTGTTCAGGAACAGCCTTGCAGGTAAAACTGCCGAAAATACAATGTTCCCTGACCGGGAATCGAACCCGGGCCACAGCGGTGAAAGCGCCTAAACCTAACCACTAAACCACCAGGGAAGCTGCTACACATTTGCTTGCCAACAAGCAGACCAACACAGTCTTTCCTGCTTGCTCCTTCCAAAGTCTCACCACTTTCGCGCCAGGTAAAACTGTTCGGAGCAAATGGCATTTTTTGTGGAGAACACCAAAGATATGTCCGCGCATCCGCAGCATCACGTGCGGGTAGGCATCCACTGAAATCTATTTCATTCTGTCCTTTTCTCGTGATTTTTCACTCTCGGTGCCGGGTGAACATTTCATTTAGTGTTTTTGTCCTGAACTGCAGTCTTTTGCCCATCTCCAGGCGACAGAACCGTTCTGGCTGTCTGTTCCTACTTTTGAGCATTTACGGGAACAGGCCTCCGGTTCATCGTTTATCAGCAAACCAAGAAACAGAAATAAACAGAAAGATGTGCCTCTCCACCCCGTCGGCAAGTAGCAATGACTGTTATTCCAAATAATTCCCAACCCTTGTGATTCTGTGTGGATTTGTTTCATTATAAAGATTTGATTTTCAACGTGACTAAAAACCGAATAAAAATTATGAAAAACACTGGAATGGCCCGTACGGGGATCGAACCCGCGACCTTGGCGTTATTAGCACCACGCTCTAACCAACTGAGCTAACCCGCCACAAGTTGTGTTAACGTTGCGTGAAAGCTCACTCTGCGGGGATTGTGTTTCCAACTCACACTGGATGACAGATTTCTGCATAAACATTGAACGCATCACATCGCTTAAACATTGTTCACTGTTCATCTACAACACTGCGCAGAGTGTAAATAGAACGTAACAGAACGTAACAGCTTAATCTAAAAACAATTCATGTTGAAAATTATTATCACGCAACCGCTGAACAGCCCACTGTCCCGATATAAAATCAGCCACTACCCTTAGAATGAAGGGAACGCGAAATAACCAAAAATTGCTGAAACACGGGATTGAGCCATGAACCATCTGGATCTTCAGTCAAACGCCTTCCCAACTGAACTATTTCGGTCTGACAGTGAACGAAGCAAAGTTTTCTCACACCTTTTTGAAAGAAAACCTGACCCCGGAAGGAATTGCCCCACTCACTCTGTCCTCGTTTTGGGGCAATGGGTCCAAAACACATCTCAGAGCTCAGGTTGTGTCAATGTAAAGTATAATGATACCGAAAATCTTAATGCTCATGTTCCGTTATCAGTGCCCACGATCCAGGCAATGGTCTTGTACACGTTGCTAAGTTCAAAATGTGTATTTTTTCGCACTGGCAATGAATTAACTGATATCTGTGCTGTGATCAACTAGGTTACTTCGGGTGATGTCGTGCAAGAACGTAATGGAAGCCTAATTATAACGGTGATTGTTGTCACACTGCAGTTAAATGTTGGCAAATTTACAGTGTCAATCAGCAATTCAATTCCACATGTTGATTTAATGTTCTGCTGAAGTGTTCATAAAGACACAAAGCTTGCACAACAGGCTCGATCTCACCGTCTTGAAGACACAGTGAAATATACTGGAGAGTTTATAACTGTTTGAGACTTAACAATACTGATGTTGAATATCGGTTAGATCAATCACTCCATGAATTCACTGCTGGGAAATTCAGAGCTTGTAAATTGCCTGTGAACGCTAAACATAGACACACAGTGAGCCAATGTGCAATATAGGAGGGGCCCAGGCCAAATGAATGCTCGGGATAAGTTATCAGTGGCCATGGCCCAGGCATTCACTGATTCCAGTCTTGCAGACGTTGCTAAGTTTAAAATGCTGAATATTTCCACACTGGCAATGCATTGACAGATGGTAAGCTAGAGTGATGTGCCGCAAAAATGTACACGGAAGGCTAAAGTTAGCCATGATTGGCAACATTTACGGTGTCAATCAGCACCAGTTGAGCGAGAGCGAGATCTCCTCATTTACTGCTGACTTTGAAACGGAAGGCACAGAAGTGTGTGCTGTATCACTACAACGAATGATGCGCTGCTGATGGTTGGGGCAGCAAGAGTGCAGTGAGCTGTGAATTTGTTCAGGAACAGCCTTGCAGGTCAAACGGCCGAAAATACAATGTTCCCTGACCGGGAATCGAACCCGGGCCGCAGCGGTGAAAGCGCCGAAACCTAACCACTAAACCACCAGGGAAGCTGCTACACATTTGCTTGCCAACAAGCAGACCAACACAGTCTTTCCTGCTTGCTCCTTCCAAAGTCTCACCACTTTCGCGCCAGGTAAAACTGTTCGTAGCAAATGGCATTTTTTGTGGAGAACACCAAAGATATGTCCGCGCATCCGCGAGCGTCACGTGCGGGTAGGCATCCACTGAAATCTATTTCATTCTGTCCTTTTCTCGGGATTTTTCACTCTCGGTGCCGGGTGAACATTTCATTTAGTGTTTTTGTCCTGAACTGCAGTCTTTTGCCCATCTCCAGGCGACAGAACCGTTCTGGCTGTCTGTTCCTACTTTTGAGCATTTACGGGAACAGGCCTCCGGTTCATCGTTTATCAGCAAACCAAGAAACAGAAATAAACAGAAAGATGTGCCTCTCCACCCCGTCGGCAAGTAGCAATGACTGTTATTCCAAATAATTCCCAACCCTTGTGATTCTGTGTGGATTTATTTCATTATAAAGATTTGATTTTCAACGTGACTAAAAACCGAATAAAAATTATGAAAAACGCTGGAATGGCCCGTACGGGGATCGAACCCGCGACCTTGGCGTTATTAGCACCACGCTCTAACCAACTGAGCTAACCGGCCACAAGTTGTGTTAACGTTGCGTGAAAGCTCACTCTGCGGGGATTGTGTTTCCAACTCACACTGGATGACAGATTTACTGCATAAACATTGAACGCATCACATCGCTTAAACATTGTTCACTGTTCATCTACAACACTGCGCAGAGTGTAAATAGAACGTAACAGAACGTAACAGCTTAATCTAAAAACAATTCATGTAGAAAATTATTATCACGACACCGCTGAACAGCCCACTGTCCCGATATAAAATCAGCCACTACCCTTAGAATGAAGGGAACGCGAAATAACCAAAAATTGCTGAAACACGGGATTGAGCCATGAACCATCTGGATCTTCAGTCAAACGCCTTCCCAACTGAACTATTTCGGTCTGACAGTGAACGAAGCAAAGTTTTCTCACACCTTTTTGAAAGAAAACCTGAACCCGGAAGGAATTGCCCCACCCACTCTGTCCTCGTTTCGGGGCAATGGGTCCAAAACACATCTCAGAGCTCAGGTTGTGTCAATGTAAAGTATAATGATACCGAAAATCTTAATGCTCATGTTCCGTTATCAGTGCCCACGATCCAGGCAATGGTCTTGTACACGTTGCTAAGTTTAAAATGTGTATTTTTTCGCACTGGCAATGAATTAACTGATATCTGTGCTGTGATCAACTAGGTTACTTAGGGTGATGTCGTGCAAGAACGTAATGGAAGCCTAATTATAACGGTGATTGTTGTCACACTGCAGTTAAATGTTGGCAAATTTACAGTGTCAATCAGCAATTCAATTCCACATGTTGATTTAATGTTCTGCTGAAGTGTTCATAAAGAAACAAAGCTTGCACAACAGGCTCGATCTCACCGTCTTGAAGACACAGTGAAATATACTGGAGAGTTTATAACTGTTTGAGACTTAACAATACTGATGTTGAATATCGGTTAGATCAATCACTCCATGAATTCACTGCTGGGAAATTCAGAGCTTGTAAATTGCCTGTGAACGCTAAACATAGACACACAGTGAGCCAATGTGCAATATAGGAGGGGCCCAGGCCAAATGAATGCTCGGGATAAATTATCAGTGGCCATGGCCCAGGCATTCACTGATTCCAGTCTTGCAGACGTTGCTAAGTTTAAAATGCTGAATATTTCCACACTGGCAATGCATTGACAGATGGTAAGCTAGAGTGATGTGCCGCAAAAATGTACACGGAAGGCTAAAGTTAGCCATGATTGGCAACATTTACGGTGTCAATCAGCACCAGTTGAGCGAGAGCGAGATCTCCTCATTTACTGCTGACTTTGAAACGGAAGGCACAGAAGTGTGTGCTGTATCACTACAACGAATGATGCGCTGCTGATGGTTGGGGCAGCAAGAGTGCAGTGAGCTGTGAATTTGTTCAGGAACAGCCTTGCAGGTAAAACTGCCGAAAATACAATGTTCCCTGACCGGGAATCGAACCCGGGCCACAGCGGTGAAAGCGCCTAAACCTAACCACTAAACCACCAGGGAAGCTGCTACACATTTGCTTGCCAACAAGCAGACCAACACAGTCTTTCCTGCTTGCTCCTTCCAAAGTCTCACCACTTTCGCGCCAGGTAAAACTGTTCGGAGCAAATGGCATTTTTTGTGGAGAACACCAAAGATATGTCCGCGCATCCGCAGCATCACGTGCGGGTAGGCATCCACTGAAATCTATTTCATTCTGTCCTTTTCTCGTGATTTTTCACTCTCGGTGCCGGGTGAACATTTCATTTAGTGTTTTTGTCCTGAACTGCAGTCTTTTGCCCATCTCCAGGCGACAGAACCGTTCTGGCTGTCTGTTCCTACTTTTGAGCATTTACGGGAACAGGCCTCCGGTTCATCGTTTATCAGCAAACCAAGAAACAGAAATAAACAGAAAGATGTGCCTCTCCACCCCGTCGGCAAGTAGCAATGACTGTTATTCCAAATAATTCCCAACCCTTGTGATTCTGTGTGGATTTGTTTCATTATAAAGATTTGATTTTCAACGTGACTAAAAACCGAATAAAAATTATGAAAAACACTGGAATGGCCCGTACGGGGATCGAACCCGCGACCTTGGCGTTATTAGCACCACGCTCTAACCAACTGAGCTAACCCGCCACAAGTTGTGTTAACGTTGCGTGAAAGCTCACTCTGCGGGGATTGTGTTTCCAACTCACACTGGATGACAGATTTCTGCATAAACATTGAACGCATCACATCGCTTAAACATTGTTCACTGTTCATCTACAACACTGCGCAGAGTGTAAATAGAACGTAACAGAACGTAACAGCTTAATCTAAAAACAATTCATGTTGAAAATTATTATCACGCAACCGCTGAACAGCCCACTGTCCCGATATAAAATCAGCCACTACCCTTAGAATGAAGGGAACGCGAAATAACCAAAAATTGCTGAAACACGGGATTGAGCCATGAACCATCTGGATCTTCAGTCAAACGCCTTCCCAACTGAACTATTTCGGTCTGACAGTGAACGAAGCAAAGTTTTCTCACACCTTTTTGAAAGAAAACCTGACCCCGGAAGGAATTGCCCCACTCACTCTGTCCTCGTTTTGGGGCAATGGGTCCAAAACACATCTCAGAGCTCAGGTTGTGTCAATGTAAAGTATAATGATACCGAAAATCTTAATGCTCATGTTCCGTTATCAGTGCCCACGATCCAGGCAATGGTCTTGTACACGTTGCTAAGTTCAAAATGTGTATTTTTTCGCACTGGCAATGAATTAACTGATATCTGTGCTGTGATCAACTAGGTTACTTCGGGTGATGTCGTGCAAGAACGTAATGGAAGCCTAATTATAACGGTGATTGTTGTCACACTGCAGTTAAATGTTGGCAAATTTACAGTGTCAATCAGCAATTCAATTCCACATGTTGATTTAATGTTCTGCTGAAGTGTTCATAAAGACACAAAGCTTGCACAACAGGCTCGATCTCACCGTCTTGAAGACACAGTGAAATATACTGGAGAGTTTATAACTGTTTGAGACTTAACAATACTGATGTTGAATATCGGTTAGATCAATCACTCCATGAATTCACTGCTGGGAAATTCAGAGCTTGTAAATTGCCTGTGAACGCTAAACATAGACACACAGTGAGCCAATGTGCAATATAGGAGGGGCCCAGGCCAAATGAATGCTCGGGATAAGTTATCAGTGGCCATGGCCCAGGCATTCACTGATTCCAGTCTTGCAGACGTTGCTAAGTTTAAAATGCTGAATATTTCCACACTGGCAATGCATTGACAGATGGTAAGCTAGAGTGATGTGCCGCAAAAATGTACACGGAAGGCTAAAGTTAGCCATGATTGGCAACATTTACGGTGTCAATCAGCACCAGTTGAGCGAGAGCGAGATCTCCTCATTTACTGCTGACTTTGAAACGGAAGGCACAGAAGTGTGTGCTGTATCACTACAACGAATGATGCGCTGCTGATGGTTGGGGCAGCAAGAGTGCAGTGAGCTGTGAATTTGTTCAGGAACAGCCTTGCAGGTCAAACGGCCGAAAATACAATGTTCCCTGACCGGGAATCGAACCCGGGCCGCAGCGGTGAAAGCGCCGAAACCTAACCACTAAACCACCAGGGAAGCTGCTACACATTTGCTTGCCAACAAGCAGACCAACACAGTCTTTCCTGCTTGCTCCTTCCAAAGTCTCACCACTTTCGCGCCAGGTGAAACTGTTCGTAGCAAATGGCATTTTTTGTGGAGAACACCAAAGCTATGTCCGCGCATCCGCAGCATCACGTGCGGGTAGGCATCCACTGAAATCTATTTCATTCTGTCCTTTTCTCGGGATTTTTCACTCTCGGTGCCGGGTGAACATTTCATTTAGTGTTTTTGTCCTGAACTGCTGTCTTTTGCCCATCTCCAGGCGACAGAACCGTTCTGGCTGTCTGTTCCTACTTTTGAGCATTTACGGGAACAGGCCTCCGGTTCATCGTTTATCAGCAAACCAAGAAACAGAAATAAACAGAAAGATGTGCCTCTCCACCCCGTCGGCAATAGCAATGACTGTTATTCCAAATAATTCCCAACCCTTGTGATTCTGTGTGGATTTGTTTCATTATAAAGATTTGATTTTCAACGTGACTAAAAACCGAATAAAAATTATGAAAAACACTGGAATGGCCCGTACGGGGATCGAACCCGCGACCTTGGCGTTATTAGCACCACGCTCTAACCAACTGAGCTAACCCGCCACAAGCTGTGTCAACGTTGCGTGAAAGCTCACTCTGCGGGGATTGTGTTTCCAACTCACACTGGATGACAGATTTACTGCATAAACATTGAACGCATCACATCGCTTAAACATTGTTCACTGTTCATCTACAACACTGCGCAGAGTGTAAATAGAACGTAACAGAACGTAACAGCTTAATCTAAAAACAATTCATGTTGAAAATTATTATCACGCAACCGCTGAACAGCCCACTGTCCCGATATAAAATCAGCCACTACCCTTAGAATGAAGGGAACGCGAAATAACCAAAAATTGCTGAAACACGGGATTGAGCCATGAACCATCTGGATCTTCAGTCAAACGCCTTCCCAACTGAACTATTTCGGTCTGACAGTGAACGAAGCAAAGTTTTCTCACACCTTTTTGAAAGAAAACCTGACCCCGGAAGGAATTGCCCCACTCACTCTGTCCTCGTTTCGGGGCAATGGGTCCAAAACACATCTCAGAGCTCAGGTTGTGTCAATGTAAAGTATAATGATACCGAAAATCTTAATGCTCATGTTCCGTTATCAGTGCCCACGATCCAGGCAATGGTCTTGTACACGTTGCTAAGTTCAAAATGTGTATTTTTTCGCACTGGCAATGAATTAACTGATATCTGTGCTGTGATCAACTAGGTTACTTAGGGTGATGTCGTGCAAGAACGTAATGGAAGCCTAATTATAACGGTGATTGTTGTCACACTGCAGTTAAATGTTGGCAAATTTACAGTGTCAATCAGCAATTCAATTCCACATGATGATTTAATGTTCTGCTGAAGTGTTCATAAAGAAACAAAGCTTGCACAACAGGCTCGATCTCACCGTCTTGAAGACACAGTGAAATATACTGGAGAGTTTATAACTGTTTGAGACTTAACAATACTGATGTTGAATATCGGTTAGATCAATCACTCCATGAATTCACTGCTGGGAAATTCAGAGCTTGTAAATTGCCTGTGAACGCTAAACATAGACACACAGTGAGCCAATGTGCAATATAGGAGGGGCCCAGGCCAAATGAATGCTCGGGATAAGTTATCAGTGGCCATGGCCCAGGCATTCACTGATTCCAGTCTTGCAGACGTTGCTAAGTTTAAAATGCTGAATATTTCCACACTGGCAATGCATTGACAGATGGTAAGCTAGAGTGATGTGCCGCAAAAATGTACACGGAAGGCTAAAGTTAGCCATGATTGGCAACATTTACGGTGTCAATCAGCACCAGTTGAGCGAGAGCGAGATCTCCTCATTTACTGCTGACTTTGAAACGGAAGGCACAGAAGTGTGTGCTGTATCACTACAACGAATGATGCGCTGCTGATGGTTGGGGCAGCAAGAGTGCAGTGAGCTGTGAATTTGTTCAGGAACAGCCTTGCAGGTCAAACGGCCGAAAATACAATGTTCCCTGACCGGGAATCGAACCCGGGCCGCAGCGGTGAAAGCGCCGAAACCTAACCACTAAACCACCAGGGAAGCTGCTACACATTTGCTTGCCAACAAGCAGACCAACACAGTCTTTCCTGCTTGCTCCTTCCAAAGTCTCACCACTTTCGCGCCAGGTAAAACTGTTCGTAGCAAATGGCATTTTTTGTGGAGAACACCAAAGATATGTCCGCGCATCCGCAGCATCACGTGCGGGTAGGCATCCACTGAAATCTATTTCATTCTGTCCTTTTCTCGGGATTTTTCACTCTCGGTGCCGGGTGAACATTTCATTTAGTGTTTTTGTCCTGAACTGCAGTCTTTTGCCCATCTCCAGGCGACAGAACCGTTCTGGCTGTCTGTTCCTACTTTTGAGCATTTACGGGAACAGGCCTCCGGTTCATCGTTTATCAGCAAACCAAGAAACAGAAATAAACAGAAAGATGTGCCTCTCCACCCCGTCGGCAAGTAGCAATGACTGTTATTCCAAATAATTCCCAACCCTTGTGATTCTGTGTGGATTTGTTCCATTATAAAGATTTGATTTTCAACGTGATTAAAAACCGAATAAAAATTATGAAAAACACTGGAATGGCCCGTACGGGGATCGAACCCGCGACCTTGGCGTTATTAGCACCACGCTCTAACCAACTGAGCTAACCGGCCACAAGTTGTGTTAACGTTGCGTGAAAGCTCACTCTGCGGGGATTGTGTTTCCAACTCACACTGGATGACAGATTTACTGCATAAACATTGAACGCATCACATCGCTTAAACATTGTTCATTGTTCATCTACAACACTGCGCAGAGTGTAAATAGAACGTAACAGAACGTAACAGCTTAATCTAAAAACAATTCATGTTGAAAATTATTATCACGCAACCGCTGAACAGCCCACTGTCCCGATATAAAATCAGCCACTACCCTTAGAATGAAGGGAACGCGAAATAACCAAAAATTGCTGAAACACGGGATTGAGCCATGAACCATCTGGATCTTCAGTCAAACGCCTTCCCAACTGAACTATTTCGGTCTGACAGTGAACGAAGCAAAGTTTTCTCACACCTTTTTGAAAGAAAACCTGACCCCGGAAGGAATTGCCCCACCCACTCTGTCCTCGTTTCGGGGCAATGGGTCCAAAGCACATCTCAGAGCTCAGGTTGTGTCAATGTAAAGTATAATGATACCGAAAATCTTAATGCTCATGTTCCGTTATCAGTGCCCACGATCCAGGCAATGGTCTTGTACACGTTGCTAAGTTCAAAATGTGTATTTTTTCGCACTGGCAATGAATTAACTGATATCTGTGCTGTGATCAACTAGGTTACTTAGGGTGATGTCGTGCAAGAACGTAATGGAAGCCTAATTATAACGGTGATTGTTGTCACACTGCAGTTAAATGTTGGCAAATTTACAGTGTCAATCAGCAATTCAATTCCACATGTTGATTTAATGTTCTGCTGAAGTGTTCATAAAGAAACAAAGCTTGCACAACAGGCTCGATCTCACCGTCTTGAAGACACAGTGAAATATATTGGAGAGTTTATAACTATTTGAGACTTAACAATACTGATGTTGAATATCGGTTAGATCAATCACTCCATGAATTCACTGCTGGGAAATTCAGAGCTTGTAAATTGCCTGTGAACGCTAAACATAGACACACAGTGAGCCAATGTGCAATATAGGAGGGGCCCAGGCCAAATGAATGCTCGGGATAAGTTATCAGTGGCCATGGCCCAGGCATTCACTGATTCCAGTCTTGCAGACGTTGCTAAGTTTAAAATGCTGAATATTTCCACACTGGCAATGCATTGACAGATGGTAAGCTAGAGTGATGTGCCGCAAAAATGTACACGGAAGGCTAAAGTTAGCCATGATTGGCAACATTTACGGTGTCAATCAGCACCAGTTGAGCGAGAGCGAGATCTCCTTATTTACTGCTGACTTTGAAACGGAAGGCACAGAAGTGTGTGCTGTATCACTACAACGAATGATGCGCTGCTGATGGTTGGGGCAGCAAGAGTGCAGTGAGCTGTGAATTTGTTCAGGAACAGCCTTGCAGGTCAAACGGCCGAAAATACAATGTTCCCTGACCGGGAATCGAACCCAGGCCGCAGCGGTGAAAGCGCCGAAACCTAACCACTAAACCACCAGGGAAGCTGCTACACATTTGCTTGCCAACAAGCAGACCAACACAGTCTTTCCTGCTTGCTCCTTCCAAAGTCTCACCACTTTCGCGCCAGGTAAAACTGTTCGTAGCAAATGGCATTTTTTGTGGAGAACACCAAAGATATGTCCGCGCATCCGCAGCATCACGTGCGGGTAGGCATCCACTGAAATCTATTTCATTCTGTCCTTTTCTCGGGATTTTTCACTCTCGGTGCCGGGTGAACATTTCATTTAGTGTTTTTGTCCTGAACTGCAGTCTTTTGCCCATCTCCAGGCGACATAACCGTTCTGGCTGTCTGATCCTACTTTTGAGCATTTACGGGAACAGGCCTCCGGTTCATCGTTTATCAGCAAACCAAGAAACAGAAATAAACAGAAATATGTGCCTCTCCACCCCGTCGGCAAGTAGCAATGACTGTTATTCCAAATAATTCCCAACCCTTGTGATTCTGTGTGGATTTGTTTCATTATAAAGATTTGATTTTCAACGTGATTAAAAACCGAATAAAAATTATGAAAAACACTGGAATGGCCCGTACGGGGATCGAACCCGCGACCTTGGCGTTATTAGCACCACGCTCTAACCAACTGAGCTAACCGGCCACAAGTTGTGTTAACGTTGCGTGAAAGCTCACTCTGCGGGGATTGTGTTTCCAACTCACACTGGATGACAGATTTACTGCATAAACATTGAACGCATCACATCGCTTAAACATTGTTCACTGTTCATCTACAACACTGCGCAGAGTGTAAATAGAACGTAACAGAACGTAACAGCTTAATCTAAAAACAATTCATGTTGAAAATTATTATCACGCAACCGCTGAACAGCCCACTGTCCCGATATAAAATCAGCCACTACCCTTAGAATGAAGGGAACGCGAAATAACCAAAAATTGCTGAAACACGGGATTGAGCCATGAACCATCTGGATCTTCAGTCAAACGCCTTCCCAACTGAACTATTTCGGTCTGACAGTGAACGAAGCAAAGTTTTCTCACATCTTTTTGAAAGAAAACCTGACCCCGGAAGGAATTGCCCCACCCACTCTGTCCTCGTTTCGGGGCAATGGGTCCAAAACACATCTCAGAGCTCAGGTTGTGTCAATGTAAAGTATAATGATACCGAAAATCTTAATGCTCATGTTCCGTTATCAGTGCCCACGATCCAGGCAATGGTCTTGTACACGTTGCTAAGTTCAAAATGTGTATTTTTTCGCACTGGCAATGAATTAACTGATATCTGTGCTGTGATCAACTAGGTTACTTAGGGTGATGTCGTGCAAGAACGTAATGGAAGCCTAATTATAACGGTGATTTTTGTCACACTGCAGTTAAATGTTGGCAAATTTACAGTGTCAATCAGCAATTCAATTCCACATGTTGATTTAATGTTCTGCTGAAGTGTTCATAAAGAAACAAAGCTTGCACAACAGGCTCGATCTCACCGTCTTGAAGACACAGTGAAATATACTGGAGAGTTTATAACTGTTTGAGACTTAACAATACTGATGTTGAATATCGGTTAGATCAATCACTCCATGAATTCACTGCTGGGAAATTCAGAGCTTGTAAATTGCCTGTGAACGCTAAACATAGACACACAGTGAGCCAATGTGCAATATAGGAGGGGCCCAGGCCAAATGAATGCTCGGGATAAGTTATCAGTGGCCATGGCCCAGGCATTCACTGATTCCAGTCTTGCAGACGTTGCTAAGTTTAAAATGCTGAATATTTCCACACTGGCAATGCATTGACAGATGGTAAGCTAGAGTGATGTGCCGCAAAAATGTACACGGAAGGCTAAAGTTAGCCATGATTGGCAACATTTACGGTGTCAATCAGCACCAGTTGAGCGAGAGCGAGATCTCCTCATTTACTGCTGACTTTGAAACGGAAGGCACAGAAGTGTGTGCTGTATCACTACAACGAATGATGCGCTGCTGATGGTTGGGGCAGCAAGAGTGCAGTGAGCTGTGAATTTGTTCAGGAACAGCCTTGCAGGTCAAACGGCCGAAAATACAATGTTCCCTGACCGGGAATCGAACCCGGGCCGCAGCGGTGAAAGCGCCAAAACCTAACCACTAAACCACCAGGGAAGCTGCTACACATTTGCTTGCCAACAAGCAGACCAACACAGTCTTTCCTGCTTGCTCCTTCCAAAGTCTCACCACTTTCGCGCCAGGTAAAACTGTTCGTAGCAAATGGCATTTTTTGTGGAGAACACCAAAGATATGTCCGCGCATCCGCAGCATCACGTGCGGGTAGGCATCCACTGAAATCTATTTCATTCTGTTCTTTTCTCGGGATTTTTCACTCTCGGTGCCGGGTGAACATTTCATTTAGTGTTTTTGTCCTGAACTGCAGTCTTTTGCCCATCTCCAGGCGACAGAACCGTTCTGGCTGTCTGTTCCTACTTTTGAGCATTTACGGGAACAGGCCTCCGGTTCATCGTTTATCAGCAAACCAAGAAACAGAAATAAACAGAAAGATGTGCCTCTCCACCCCGTCGGCAAGTAGCAATGACTGTTATTCCAAATAATTCCCAACCCTTGTGATTCTGTGTGGATTTGTTTCATTATAAAGATTTGATTTTCAACGTGACTAAAAACCGAATAAAAATTATGAAAAACACTGGAATGGCCCGTACGGGGATCGAACCCGCGACCTTGGCGTTATTAGCACCACGCTCTAACCAACTGAGCTAACCGGCCACAAGTTGTGTTAACGTTGCGTGAAAGCTCACTCTGCGGGGATTGTGTTTCCAACTCACACTGGATGACAGATTTACTGCATAAACATTGAACGCATCACATCGCTTAAACATTGTTCACTGTTCATCTACAACACTGCGCAGAGTGTAAATAGAACGTAACAGAACGTAACAGCTTAATCTAAAAACAATTCATGTTGAAAATTATTATCACGCAACCGCTGAACAGCCCACTGTCCCGATATAAAATCAGCCACTACCCTTAGAATGAAGGGAACGCGAAATAACCAAAAATTGCTGAAACACGGGATTGAGCCATGAACCATCTGGATCTTCAGTCAAACGCCTTCCCAACTGAACTATTTCGGTCTGACAGTGAACGAAGCAAAGTTTTCTCACACCTTTTTGAAAGAAAACCTGACCCCGGAAGGAATTGCCCCACCCACTCTGTCCTCGTTTCGGGGCAATGGGTCCAAAGCACATCTCAGAGCTCAGGTTGTGTCAATGTAAAGTATAATGATACCGAAAATCTTAATGCTCATGTTCCGTTATCAGTGCCCACGATCCAGGCAATGGTCTTGTACACGTTGCTAAGTTCAAAATGTGTATTTTTTCGCACTGGCAATGAATTAACTGATATCTGTGCTGTGATCAACTAGGTTACTTAGGGTGATGTCGTGCAAGAACGTAATGGAAGCCTAATTATAACGGTGATTGTTGTCACACTGCAGTTAAATGTTGGCAAATTTACAGTGTCAATCAGCAATTCAATTCCACATGTTGATTTAATGTTCTGCTGAAGTGTTCATAAAGAAACAAAGCTTGCACAACAGGCTCGATCTCACCGTCTTGAAGACACAGTGAAATATACTGGAGAGTTTATAACTGTTTGAGACTTAACAATACTGATGTTGAATATCGGTTAGATCAATCACTCCATGAATTCACTGCTGGGAAATTCAGAGCTTGTAAATTGCCTGTGAACGCTAAACATAGACACACAGTGAGCCAATGTGCAATATAGGAGGGGCCCAGGCCAAATGAATGCTCGGGATAAGTTATCAGTGGCCATGGCCCAGGCATTCACTGATTCCAGTCTTGCAGACGTTGCTAAGTTTAAAATGCTGAATATTTCCACACTGGCAATGCATTGACAGATGGTAAGCTAGAGTGATGTGCCGCAAAAATGTACACGGAAGGCTAAAGTTAGCCATGATTGGCAACATTTACGGTGTCAATCAGCACCAGTTGAGCGAGAGCGAGATCTCCTTATTTACTGCTGACTTTGAAACGGAAGGCACAGAAGTGTGTGCTGTATCACTACAACGAATGATGCGCTGCTGATGGTTGGGGCAGCAAGAGTGCAGTGAGCTGTGAATTTGTTCAGGAACAGCCTTGCAGGTCAAACGGCCGAAAATACAATGTTCCCTGACCGGGAATCGAACCCGGGCCGCAGCGGTGAAAGCGCCAAAACCTAACCACTAAACCACCAGGGAAGCTGCTACACATTTGCTTGCCAACAAGCAGACCAACACAGTCTTTCCTGCTTGCTCCTTCCAAAGTCTCACCACTTTCGCGCCAGGTAAAACTGTTCGTAGCAAATGGCATTTTTTGTGGAGAACACCAAAGATATGTCCGCGCATCCGCAGCATCACGTGCGGGTAGGCATCCACTGAAATCTATTTCATTCTGTTCTTTTCTCGGGATTTTTCACTCTCGGTGCCGGGTGAACATTTCATTTAGTGTTTTTGTCCTGAACTGCAGTCTTTTGCCCATCTCCAGGCGACAGAACCATTCTGGCTGTCTGTTCCTACTTTTGAGCATTTACGGGAACAGGCCTCCGGTTCATCGTTTATCAGCAAACCAAGAAACAGAAATAAACAGAAAGATGTGCCTCTCCACCCCGTCGGCAAGTAGCAATGACTGTTATTCCAAATAATTCCCAACCCTTGTGATTCTGTGTGGATTTGTTTCATTATAAAGATTTGATTTTCAACGTGACTAAAAACCGAATAAAAATTATGAAAAACACTGGAATGGCCCGTACGGGGATCGAACCCGCGACCTTGGCGTTATTAGCACCACGCTCTAACCAACTGAGCTAACCGGCCACAAGTTGTGTTAACGTTGCGTGAAAGCTCACTCTGCGGGGATTGTGTTTCCAACTCACACTGGATGACAGATTTACTGCATAAACATTGAACGCATCACATCGCTTAAACATTGTTCACTGTTCATCTACAACACTGCGCAGAGTGTAAATAGAACGTAACAGAACGTAACAGCTTAATCTAAAAACAATTCATGTTGAAAATTATTATCACGCAACCGCTGAACAGCCCACTGTCCCGATATAAAATCAGCCACTACCCTTAGAATGAAGGGAACGCGAAATAACCAAAAATTGCTGAAACACGGGATTGAGCCATGAACCATCTGGATCTTCAGTCAAACGCCTTCCCAACTGAACTATTTCGGTCTGACAGTGAACGAAGCAAAGTTTTCTCACACCTTTTTGAAAGAAAACCTGACCCCGGAAGGAATTGCCCCACCCACTCTGTCCTCGTTTCGGGGCAATGGGTCCAAAGCACATCTCAGAGCTCAGGTTGTGTCAATGTAAAGTATAATGATACCGAAAATCTTAATGCTCATGTTCCGTTATCAGTGCCCACGATCCAGGCAATGGTCTTGTACACGTTGCTAAGTTCAAAATGTGTATTTTTTCGCACTGGCAATGAATTAACTGATATCTGTGCTGTGATCAACTAGGTTACTTAGGGTGATGTCGTGCAAGAACGTAATGGAAGCCTAATTATAACGGTGATTGTTGTCACACTGCAGTTAAATGTTGGCAAATTTACAGTGTCAATCAGCAATTCAATTCCACATGTTGATTTAATGTTCTGCTGAAGTGTTCATAAAGAAACAAAGCTTGCACAACAGGCTCGAACTCACCGTCTTGAAGACACAGTGAAATATACTGGAGAGTTTATAACTGTTTGAGACTTAACAATACTGATGTTGAATATCGGTTAGATCAATCACTCCATGAATTCACTGCTGGGAAATTCAGAGCTTGTAAATTGCCTGTGAACGCTAAACATAGACACACAGTGAGCCAATGTGCAATATAGGAGGGGCCCAGGCCAAATGAATGCTCGGGATAAGTTATCAGTGGCCATGGCCCAGGCATTCACTGATTCCAGTCTTGCAGACGTTGCTAAGTTTAAAATGCTGAATATTTCCACACTGGCAATGCATTGACAGATGGTAAGCTAGAGTGATGTGCCGCAAAAATGTACACGGAAGGCTAAAGTTAGCCATGATCGGCAACATTTACGGTGTCAATCAGCACCAGTTGAGCGAGAGCGAGATCTCCTCATTTACTGCTGACTTTGAAACGGAAGGCACAGAAGTGTGTGCTGTATCACTACAACGAATGATGCGCTGCTGATGGTTGGGGCAGCAAGAGTGCAGTGAGCTGTGAATTTGTTCAAGAACAGCCTTGCAGGTCAAACGGCCGAAAATACAATGTTCCCTGACCGGGAATCGAACCCGGGCCGCAGCGGTGAAAGCGCCGAAACCTAACCACTAAACCACCAGGGAAGCTGCTACACATTTGCTTGCCAACAAGCAGACCAACACAGTCTTTCCTGCTTGCTCCTTCCAAAGTCTCACCACTTTCGCGCCAGGTAAAACTGTTCGTAGCAAATGGCATTTTTTGTGGAGAACACCAAAGATATGTCCGCGCATCCGCAGCATCACGTGCGGGTAGGCATCCACTGAAATCTATTTCATTCTGTCCTTTTCTCGGGATTTTTCACTCTCGGTGCCGGGTGAACATTTCATTTAGTGTTTTTGTCCTGAACTGCAGTCTTTTGCCCATCTCCAGGCGACAGAACCGTTCTGGCTGTCTGTTCCTACTTTTGAGCATTTACGGGAACAGGCCTCCGGTTCATCGTTTATCAGCAAACCAAGAAACAGAAATAAACAGAAAGATGTGCCTCTCCACCCCGTCGGCAAGTAGCAATGACTGTTATTCCAAATAATTCCCAACCCTTGTGATTCTGTGTGGATTTGTTTCATTATAAAGATTTGATTTTCAACGTGATTAAAAACCGAATAAAAATTATGAAAAACACTGGAATGGCCCGTACGGGGATCGAACCCGCGACCTTGGCGTTATTAGCACCACGCTCTAACCAACTGAGCTAACCGGCCACAAGTTGTGTTAACGTTGCGTGAAAGCTCACTCTGCGGGGATTGTGTTTCCAACTCACACTGGATGACAGATTTACTGCATAAACATTGAACGCATCACATCGCTTAAACATTGTTCACTGTTCATCTACAACACTGCGCAGAGTGTAAATAGAACGTAACAGAACGTAACAGCTTAATCTAAAAACAATTCATGTTGAAAATTATTATCACGCAACCGCTGAACAGCCCACTGTCCCGATATAAAATCAGCCACTACCCTTAGAATGAAGGGAACGCGAAATAACCAAAAATTGCTGAAACACGGGATTGAGCCATGAACCATCTGGATCTTCAGTCAAACGCCTTCCCAACTGAACTATTTCGGTCTGACAGTGAACGAAGCAAAGTTTTCTCACACCTTTTTGAAAGAAAACCTGACCCCGGAAGGAATTGCCCCACCCACTCTGTCCTCGTTTCGGGGCAATGGGTCCAAAACACATCTCAGAGCTCAGGTTGTGTCAATGTAAAGTATAATGATACCGAAAATCTTAATGCTCATGTTCCGTTATCAGTGCCCACGATCCAGGCAATGGTCTTGTACACGTTGCTAAGTTCAAAATGTGTATTTTTTCGCACTGGCAATGAATTAACTGATATCTGTGCTGTGATCAACTAGGTTACTTAGGGTGATGTCGTGCAAGAACGTAATGGAAGCCTAATTATAACGGTGATTGTTGTCACACTGCAGTTAAATGTTGGCAAATTTACAGTGTCAATCAGCAATTCAATTCCACATGTTGATTTAATGTTCTGCTGAAGTGTTCATAAAGAAACAAAGCTTGCACAACAGGCTCGAACTCACCGTCTTGAAGACACAGTGAAATATACTGGAGAGTTTATAACTGTTTGAGACTTAACAATACTGATGTTGAATATCGGTTAGATCAATCACTCCATGAATTCACTGCTGGGAAATTCAGAGCTTGTAAATTGCCTGTGAACGCTAAACATAGACACACAGTGAGCCAATGTGCAATATAGGAGGGGCCCAGGCCAAATGAATGCTCGGGATAAGTTATCAGTGGCCATGGCCCAGGCATTCACTGATTCCAGTCTTGCAGACGTTGCTAAGTTTAAAATGCTGAATATTTCCACACTGGCAATGCATTGACAGATGGTAAGCTAGAGTGATGTGCCGCAAAAATGTACACGGAAGGCTAAAGTTAGCCATGATCGGCAACATTTACGGTGTCAATCAGCACCAGTTGAGCGAGAGCGAGATCTCCTCATTTACTGCTGACTTTGAAACGGAAGGCACAGAAGTGTGTGCTGTATCACTACAACGAATGATGCGCTGCTGATGGTTGGGGCAGCAAGAGTGCAGTGAGCTGTGAATTTGTTCAAGAACAGCCTTGCAGGTCAAACGGCCGAAAATACAATGTTCCCTGACCGGGAATCGAACCCGGGCCGCAGCGGTGAAAGCGCCGAAACCTAACCACTAAACCACCAGGGAAGCTGCTACACATTTGCTTGCCAACAAGCAGACCAACACAGTCTTTCCTGCTTGCTCCTTCCAAAGTCTCACCACTTTCGCGCCAGGTAAAACTGTTCGTAGCAAATGGCATTTTTTGTGGAGAACACCAAAGATATGTCCGCGCATCCGCAGCATCACGTGCGGGTAGGCATCCACTGAAATCTATTTCATTCTGTCCTTTTCTCGGGATTTTTCACTCTCGGTGCCGGGTGAACATTTCATTTAGTGTTTTTGTCCTGAACTGCAGTCTTTTGCCCATCTCCAGGCGACAGAACCGTTCTGGCTGTCTGTTCCTACTTTTGAGCATTTACGGGAACAGGCCTCCGGTTCATCGTTTATCAGCAAACCAAGAAACAGAAATAAACAGAAAGATGTGCCTCTCCACCCCGTCGGCAAGTAGCAATGACTGTTATTCCAAATAATTCCCAACCCTTGTGATTCTGTGTGGATTTGTTTCATTATAAAGATTTGATTTTCAACGTGATTAAAAACCGAATAAAAATTATGAAAAACACTGGAATGGCCCGTACGGGGATCGAACCCGCGACCTTGGCGTTATTAGCACCACGCTCTAACCAACTGAGCTAACCGGCCACAAGTTGTGTTAACGTTGCGTGAAAGCTCACTCTGCGGGGATTGTGTTTCCAACTCACACCGGATGACAGATTTACTGCATAAACATTGAACGCATCACATCGCTTAAACATTGTTCACTGTTCATCTACAACACTGCGCAGAGTGTAAATAGAACGTAACAGAACGTAACAGCTTAATCTAAAAACAATTCATGTTGAAAATTATTATCACGCAACCGCTGAACAGCCCACTGTCCCGATATAAAATCAGCCACTACCCTTAGAATGAAGGGAACGCGAAATAACCAAAAATTGCTGAAACACGGGATTGAGCCATGAACCATCTGGATCTTCAGTCAAACGCCTTCCCAACTGAACTATTTCGGTCTGACAGTAAACGAAGCAAAGTTTTCTCACACCTTTTTGAAAGAAAACCTGACCCCGGAAGGAATTGCCCCACCCACTCTGTCCTCGTTTCGGGGCAATGGGTCCAAAACACATCTCAGAGCTCAGGTTGTGTCAATGTAAAGTATAATGATACCGAAAATCTTAATGCTCATGTTCCGTTATCAGTGCCCACGATCCAGGCAATGGTCTTGTACACGTTGCTAAGTTCAAAATGTGTATTTTTTCGCACTGGCAATGAATTAACTGATATCTGTGCTGTGATCAACTAGGTTACTTAGGGTGATGTCGTGCAAGAACGTAATGGAAGCCTAATTATAACGGTGATTGTTGTCACACTGCAGTTAAATGTTGGCAAATTTACAGTGTCAATCAGCAATTCAATTCCACATGTTGATTTAATGTTCTGCTGAAGTGTTCATAAAGAAACAAAGCTTGCACAACAGGCTCGATCTCACCGTCTTGAAGACACAGTGAAATATACTGGAGAGTTTATAACTGTTTGAGAATTAACAATACTGATGTTGAATATCGGTTAGATCAATCACTCCATGAATTCACTGATGGGAAATTCAGAGCTTGTAAATTGCCTGTGAACGCTAAACATAGACACACAGTGAGCCAATGTGCAATATAGGAGGGGCCCAGGCCAAATGAATGCTCGGGATAAGTTATCAGTGGCCATGGCCCAGGCATTCACTGATTCCAGTCTTGCAGACGTTGCTAAGTTTAAAATGCTGAATATTTCCACACTGGCAATGCATTGTCAGATGGTAAGCTAGAGTGATGTGCCGCAAAAATGTACACGGAAGGCTAAAGTTAGCCATGATTGGCAACATTTACGGTGTCAATCAGCACCAGTTGAGCGAGAGCGAGATCTCCTCATTTACTGCTGACTTTGAAACGGAAGGCACAGAAGTGTGTGCTGTATCACTACAACGAATGATGCGCTGCTGATGGTTGGGGCAGCAAGAGTGCAGTGAGCTGTGAATTTGTTCAAGAACAGCCTTGCAGGTCAAACGGCCGAAAATACAATGTTCCCTGACCGGGAATCGAACCCGGGCCGCAGCGGTGAAAGCGCCGAAACCTAACCACTAAACCACCAGGGAAGCTGCTACACATTTGCTTGCCAACAAGCAGACCAACACAGTCTTTCCTGCTTGCTCCTTCCAAAGTCTCACCACTTTCGCGCCAGGTAAAACTGTTCGTAGCAAATGGCATTTTTTGTGGAGAACACCAAAGATATGTCCGCGCATCCGCAGCATCACGTGCGGGTAGGCATCCACTGAAATCTATTTCATTCTGTCCTTTTCTCGGGATTTTTCACTCTCGGTGCCGGGTGAACATTTCATTTAGTGTTTTTGTCCTGAACTGCAGTCTTTTGCCCATCTCCAGGCGACAGAACCGTTCTGGCTGTCTGTTCCTACTTTTGAGCATTTACGGGAACAGGCCTCCGGTTCATCGTTTATCAGCAAACCAAGAAACAGAAATAAACAGAAAGATGTGCCTCTCCACCCCGTCGGCAAGTAGCAATGACTGTTATTCCAAATAATTCCCAACCCTTGTGATTCTGTGTGGATTTGTTTCATTATAAAGATTTGATTTTCAACGTGATTAAAAACCGAATAAAAATTATGAAAAACACTGGAATGGCCCGTACGGGGATCGAACCCGCGACCTTGGCGTTATTAGCACCACGCTCTAACCAACTGAGCTAACCGGCCACAAGTTGTGTTAACGTTGCGTGAAAGCTCACTCTGCGGGGATTGTGTTTCCAACTCACACCGGATGACAGATTTACTGCATAAACATTGAACGCATCACATCGCTTAAACATTGTTCACTGTTCATCTACAACACTGCGCAGAGTGTAAATAGAACGTAACAGAACGTAACAGCTTAATCTAAAAACAATTCATGTTGAAAATTATTATCACGCAACCGCTGAACAGCCCACTGTCCCGATATAAAATCAGCCACTACCCTTAGAATGAAGGGAACGCGAAATAACCAAAAATTGCTGAAACACGGGATTGAGCCATGAACCATCTGGATCTTCAGTCAAACGCCTTCCCAACTGAACTATTTCGGTCTGACAGTAAACGAAGCAAAGTTTTCTCACACCTTTTTGAAAGAAAACCTGACCCCGGAAGGAATTGCCCCACCCACTCTGTCCTCGTTTCGGGGCAATGGGTCCAAAACACATCTCAGAGCTCAGGTTGTGTCAATGTAAAGTATAATGATACCGAAAATCTTAATGCTCATGTTCCGTTATCAGTGCCCACGATCCAGGCAATGGTCTTGTACACGTTGCTAAGTTCAAAATGTGTATTTTTTCGCACTGGCAATGAATTAACTGATATCTGTGCTGTGATCAACTAGGTTACTTAGGGTGATGTCGTGCAAGAACGTAATGGAAGCCTAATTATAACGGTGATTGTTGTCACACTGCAGTTAAATGTTGGCAAATTTACAGTGTCAATCAGCAATTCAATTCCACATGTTGATTTAATGTTCTGCTGAAGTGTTCATAAAGAAACAAAGCTTGCACAACAGGCTCGATCTCACCGTCTTGAAGACACAGTGAAATATACTGGAGAGTTTATAACTGTTTGAGAATTAACAATACTGATGTTGAATATCGGTTAGATCAATCACTCCATGAATTCACTGATGGGAAATTCAGAGCTTGTAAATTGCCTGTGAACGCTAAACATAGACACACAGTGAGCCAATGTGCAATATAGGAGGGGCCCAGGCCAAATGAATGCTCGGGATAAGTTATCAGTGGCCATGGCCCAGGCATTCACTGATTCCAGTCTTGCAGACGTTGCTAAGTTTAAAATGCTGAATATTTCCACACTGGCAATGCATTGTCAGATGGTAAGCTAGAGTGATGTGCCGCAAAAATGTACACGGAAGGCTAAAGTTAGCCATGATTGGCAACATTTACGGTGTCAATCAGCACCAGTTGAGCGAGAGCGAGATCTCCTCATTTACTGCTGACTTTGAAACGGAAGGCACAGAAGTGTGTGCTGTATCACTACAACGAATGATGCGCTGCTGATGGTTGGGGCAGCAAGAGTGCAGTGAGCTGTGAATTTGTTCAAGAACAGCCTTGCAGGTCAAACGGCCGAAAATACAATGTTCCCTGACCGGGAATCGAACCCGGGCCGCAGCGGTGAAAGCGCCGAAACCTAACCACTAAACCACCAGGGAAGCTGCTACACATTTGCTTGCCAACAAGCAGACCCACACAGTCTTTCCTGCTTGCTCCTTCCAAAGTCTCACCACTTTCGCGCCAGGTAAAACTGTTCGGAGCAAATGGCATTTTTTGTGGAGAACACCAAAGATATGTCCGCGCATCCGCAGCATCACGTGCGGGTAGGCATCCACTGAAATCTATTTCATTCTGTCCTTTTCTCGGGATTTTTCACTCTCGGTGCCGGGTGAACATTTCATTTAGTGTTTTTGTCCTGAACTACAGTCTTTTGCCCATCTCCAGGCGACAGAACCGTTCTGGCTGTCTGTTCCTACTTTTGAGCATTTACGGGAACAGGCCTCCGGTTCATCGTTTATCAGCAAACCAAGAAACAGAAATAAACAGAAAGATGTGCCTCTCCACCCCGTCGGCAAGTAGCAATGACTGTTATTCCAAATAATTCCCAACCCTTGTGATTCTGTGTGGATTTGTTTCATTATAAAGATTTGATTTTCAACGTGATTAAAAACCGAATAAAAATTATGAAAAACACTGGAATGGCCCGTACGGGGATCGAACCCGCGACCTTGGCGTTATTAGCACCACGCTCTAACCAACTGAGCTAACCGGCCACAAGTTGTGTTAACGTTGCGTGAAAGCTCACTCTGCGGGGATTGTGTTTCCAACTCACACTGGATGACAGATTTACCTCATAAACATTGAACGCATCACATCGCTTAAACATTGTTCACTGTTCATCTACAACACTGCGCAGAGTGTAAATAGAACGTAACAGAACGTAACAGCTTAATCTAAAAACAATTCATGTTGAAAATTATTATCACGCAACCGCTGAACAGCCCACTGTCCCGATATAAAATCAGCCACTACCCTTAGAATGAAGGGAACGCGAAATAACCAAAAATTGCTGAAACACGGGATTGAGCCATGAACCATCTGGATCTTCAGTCAAACGCCTTCCCAACTGAACTATTTCGGTCTGACAGTAAACGAAGCAAAGTTTTCTCACACCTTTTTGAAAGAAAACCTGACCCCGGAAGGAATTGCCCCACCCACTCTGTCCTCGTTTCGGGGCAATGGGTCCAAAACACATCTCAGAGCTCAGGTTGTGTCAATGTAAAGTATAATGATACCGAAAATCTTAATGCTCATGTTCCGTTATCAGTGCCCACGATCCAGGCAATGGTCTTGTACACGTTGCTAAGTTCAAAATGTGTATTTTTTCGCACTGGCAATGAATTAACTGATATCTGTGCTGTGATCAACTAGGTTACTTAGGGTGATGTCGTGCAAGAACGTAATGGAAGCCTAATTATAACGGTGATTGTTGTCACACTGCAGTTAAATGTTGGCAAATTTACAGTGTCAATCAGCAATTCAATTCCACATGTTGATTTAATGTTCTGCTGAAGTGTTCATAAAGAAACAAAGCTTGCACAACAGGCTCGATCTCACCGTCTTGAAGACACAGTGAAATATACTGGAGAGTTTATAACTGTTTGAGAATTAACAATACTGATGTTGAATATCGGTTAGATCAATCACTCCATGAATTCACTGCTGGGAAATTCAGAGCTTGTAAATTGCCTGTGAACGCTAAACATAGACACACAGTGAGCCAATGTGCAATATAGGAGGGGCCCAGGCCAAATGAATGCTCGGGATAAGTTATCAGTGGCCATGGCCCAGGCATTCACTGATTCCAGTCTTGCAGACGTTGCTAAGTTTAAAATGCTGAATATTTCCACACTGGCAATGCATTGACAGATGGTAAGCTAGAGTGATGTGCCGCAAAAATGTACACGGAAGGCTAAAGTTAGCCATGATTGGCAACATTTACGGTGTCAATCAGCACCAGTTGAGCGAGAGCGAGATCTCCTCATTTACTGCTGACTTTGAAACGGAAGGCACAGAAGTGTGTGCTGTATCACTACAACGAATGATGCGCTGCTGATGGTTGGGGCAGCAAGAGTGCAGTGAGCTGTGAATTTGTTCAAGAACAGCCTTGCAGGTCAAACGGCCGAAAATACAATGTTCCCTGACCGGGAATCGAACCCGGGCCGCAGCGGTGAAAGCGCCGAAACCTAACCACTAAACCACCAGGGAAGCTGCTACACATTTGCTTGCCAACAAGCAGACCCACACAGTCTTTCCTGCTTGCTCCTTCCAAAGTCTCACCACTTTCGCGCCAGGTAAAACTGTTCGGAGCAAATGGCATTTTTTGTGGAGAACACCAAAGATATGTCCGCGCATCCGCAGCATCACGTGCGGGTAGGCATCCACTGAAATCTATTTCATTCTGTCCTTTTCTCGGGATTTTTCACTCTCGGTGCCGGGTGAACATTTCATTTAGTGTTTTTGTCCTGAACTACAGTCTTTTGCCCATCTCCAGGCGACAGAACCGTTCTGGCTGTCTGTTCCTACTTTTGAGCATTTACGGGAACAGGCCTCCGGTTCATCGTTTATCAGCAAACCAAGAAACAGAAATAAACAGAAAGATGTGCCTCTCCACCCCGTCGGCAAGTAGCAATGACTGTTATTCCAAATAATTCCCAACCCTTGTGATTCTGTGTGGATTTGTTTCATTATAAAGATTTGATTTTCAACGTGATTAAAAACCGAATAAAAATTATGAAAAACACTGGAATGGCCCGTACGGGGATCGAACCCGCGACCTTGGCGTTATTAGCACCACGCTCTAACCAACTGAGCTAACCGGCCACAAGTTGTGTTAACGTTGCGTGAAAGCTCACTCTGCGGGGATTGTGTTTCCAACTCACACTGGATGACAGATTTACCTCATAAACATTGAACGCATCACATCGCTTAAACATTGTTCACTGTTCATCTACAACACTGCGCAGAGTGTAAATAGAACGTAACAGAACGTAACAGCTTAATCTAAAAACAATTCATGTTGAAAATTATTATCACGCAACCGCTGAACAGCCCACTGTCCCGATATAAAATCAGCCACTACCCTTAGAATGAAGGGAACGCGAAATAACCAAAAATTGCTGAAACACGGGATTGAGCCATGAACCATCTGGATCTTCAGTCAAACGCCTTCCCAACTGAACTATTTCGGTCTGACAGTAAACGAAGCAAAGTTTTCTCACACCTTTTTGAAAGAAAACCTGACCCCGGAAGGAATTGCCCCACCCACTCTGTCCTCGTTTCGGGGCAATGGGTCCAAAACACATCTCAGAGCTCAGGTTGTGTCAATGTAAAGTATAATGATACCGAAAATCTTAATGCTCATGTTCCGTTATCAGTGCCCACGATCCAGGCAATGGTCTTGTACACGTTGCTAAGTTCAAAATGTGTATTTTTTCGCACTGGCAATGAATTAACTGATATCTGTGCTGTGATCAACTAGGTTACTTAGGGTGATGTCGTGCAAGAACGTAATGGAAGCCTAATTATAACGGTGATTGTTGTCACACTGCAGTTAAATGTTGGCAAATTTACAGTGTCAATCAGCAATTCAATTCCACATGTTGATTTAATGTTCTGCTGAAGTGTTCATAAAGAAACAAAGCTTGCACAACAGGCTCGATCTCACCGTCTTGAAGACACAGTGAAATATACTGGAGAGTTTATAACTGTTTGAGAATTAACAATACTGATGTTGAATATCGGTTAGATCAATCACTCCATGAATTCACTGCTGGGAAATTCAGAGCTTGTAAATTGCCTGTGAACGCTAAACATAGACACACAGTGAGCCAATGTGCAATATAGGAGGGGCCCAGGCCAAATGAATGCTCGGGATAAGTTATCAGTGGCCATGGCCCAGGCATTCACTGATTCCAGTCTTGCAGACGTTGCTAAGTTTAAAATGCTGAATATTTCCACACTGGCAATGCATTGACAGATGGTAAGCTAGAGTGATGTGCCGCAAAAATGTACACGGAAGGCTAAAGTTAGCCATGATTGGCAACATTTACGGTGTCAATCAGCACCAGTTGAGCGAGAGCGAGATCTCCTCATTTACTGCTGACTTTGAAACGGAAGGCACAGAAGTGTGTGCTGTATCACTACAACGAATGATGCGCTGCTGATGGTTGGGGCAGCAAGAGTGCAGTGAGCTGTGAATTTGTTCAAGAACAGCCTTGCAGGTCAAACGGCCGAAAATACAATGTTCCCTGACCGGGAATCGAACCCGGGCCGCAGCGGTGAAAGCGCCGAAACCTAACCACTAAACCACCAGGGAAGCTGCTACACATTTGCTTGCCAACAAGCAGACCAACACAGTCTTTCCTGCTTGCTCCTTCCAAAGTCTCACCACTTTCGCGCCAGGTAAAACTGTTCGTAGCAAATGGCATTTTTTGTGGAGAACACCAAAGATATGTCCGCGCATCCGCAGCATCACGTGCGGGTAGGCATCCACTGAAATCTATTTCATTCTGTCCTTTTCTCGGGATTTTTCACTCTCGGTGCCGGGTGAACATTTCATTTAGTGTTTTTGTCCTGAACTGCAGTCTTTTGCCCATCTCCAGGCGACAGAACCGTTCTGGCTGTCTGTTCCTACTTTTGAGCATTTACGGGAACAGGCCTCCGGTTCATCGTTTATCAGCAAACCAAGAAACAGAAATAAACAGAAAGATGTGCCTCTCCACCCCGTCGGCAAGTAGCAATGACTGTTATTCCAAATAATTCCCAACCCTTGTGATTCTGTGTGGATTTGTTTCATTATGAAGATTTGATTTTCAACGTGATTAAAAACCGAATAAAAATTATGAAAAACACTGGAATGGCCCGTACGGGGATCGAACCCGCGACCTTGGCGTTATTAGCACCACGCTCTAACCAACTGAGCTAACCGGCCACAAGTTGTGTTAACGTTGCGTGAAAGCTCACTCTGCGGGGATTGTGTTTCCAACTCACACTGGATGACAGATTTACTGCATAAACATTGAACGCATCACATCGCTTAAACATTGTTCACTGTTCATCTACAACACTGCGCAGAGTGTAAATAGAACGTAACAGAACGTAACAGCTTAATCTAAAAACAATTCATGTTGAAAATTATTATCACGCAACCGCTGAACAGCCCACTGTCCCGATATAAAATCAGCCACTACCCTTAGAATGAAGGGAACGCGAAATAACCAAAAATTGCTGAAACACGGGATTGAGCCATGAACCATCTGGATCTTCAGTCAAACGCCTTCCCAACTGAACTATTTCGGTCTGACAGTGAACGAAGCAAAGTTTTCTCACACCTTTTTGAAAGAAAACCTGACCCCGGAAGGAATTGCCCCACCCACTCTGTCCTCGTTTCGGGGCAATGGGTCCAAAACACATCTCAGAGCTCAGGTTGTGTCAATGTAAAGTATAATGATACCGAAAATCTTAATGCTCATGTTCCGTTATCAGTGCCCACGATCCAGGCAATGGTCTTGTACACGTTGCTAAGTTCAAAATGTGTATTTTTTCGCACTGGCAATGAATTAACTGATATCTGTGCTGTGATCAACTAGGTTACTTAGGGTGATGTCGTGCAAGAACGTAATGGAAGCCTAATTATAACGGTGATTGTTGTCACACTGCAGTTAAATGTTGGCAAATTTACAGTGTCAATCAGCAATTCAATTCCACATGTTGATTTAATGTTCTGCTGAAGTGTTCATAAAGAAACAAAGCTTGCACAACAGGCTCGATCTCACCGTCTTGAAGACACAGTGAAATATACTGGAGAGTTTATAACTGTTTGAGAATTAACAATACTGATGTTGAATATCGGTTAGATCAATCACTCCATGAATTCACTGCTGGGAAATTCAGAGCTTGTAAATTGCCTGTGAACGCTAAACATAGACACACAGTGAGCCAATGTGCAATATAGGAGGGGCCCAGGCCAAATGAATGCTCGGGATAAGTTATCAGTGGCCATGGCCCAGGCATTCACTGATTCCAGTCTTGCAGACGTTGCTAAGTTTAAAATGCTGAATATTTCCACACTGGCAATGCATTGACAGATGGTAAGCTAGAGTGATGTGCCGCAAAAATGTACACGGAAGGCTAAAGTTAGCCATGATTGGCAACATTTACGGTGTCAATCAGCACCAGTTGAGCGAGAGCGAGATCTCCTCATTTACTGCTGACTTTGAAACGGAAGGCACAGAAGTGTGTGCTGTATCACTACAACGAATGATGCGCTGCTGATGGTTGGGGCAGCAAGAGTGCAGTGAGCTGTGAATTTGTTCAAGAACAGCCTTGCAGGTCAAACGGCCGAAAATACAATGTTCCCTGACCGGGAATCGAACCCGGGCCGCAGCGGTGAAAGCGCCGAAACCTAACCACTAAACCACCAGGGAAGCTGCTACACATTTGCTTGCCAACAAGCAGACCCACACAGTCTTTCCTGCTTGCTCCTTCCAAAGTCTCACCACTTTCGCGCCAGGTAAAACTGTTCGGAGCAAATGGCATTTTTTGTGGAGAACACCAAAGATATGTCCGCGCATCCGCAGCATCACGTGCGGGTAGGCATCCACTGAAATCTATTTCATTCTGTCCTTTTCTCGGGATTTTTCACTCTCGGTGCCGGGTGAACATTTCATTTAGTGTTTTTGTCCTGAACTGCAGTCTTTTGCCCATCTCCAGGCGACAGAACCGTTCTGGCTGTCTGTTCCTACTTTTGAGCATTTACGGGAACAGGCCTCCGGTTCATCGTTTATCAGCAAACCAAGAAACAGAAATAAACAGAAAGATGTGCCTCTCCACCCCGTCGGCAAGTAGCAATGACTGTTATTCCAAATAATTCCCAACCCTTGTGATTCTGTGTGGATTTGTTTCATTATGAAGATTTGATTTTCAACGTGATTAAAAACCGAATAAAAATTATGAAAAACACTGGAATGGCCCGTACGGGGATCGAACCCGCGACCTTGGCGTTATTAGCACCACGCTCTAACCAACTGAGCTAACCGGCCACAAGTTGTGTTAACGTTGCGTGAAAGCTCACTCTGCGGGGATTGTGTTTCCAACTCACACTGGATGACAGATTTACTGCATAAACATTGAACGCATCACATCGCTTAAACATTGTTCACTGTTCATCTACAACACTGCGCAGAGTGTAAATAGAACGTAACAGAACGTAACAGCTTAATCTAAAAACAATTCATGTTGAAAATTATTATCACGCAACCGCTGAACAGCCCACTGTCCCGATATAAAATCAGCCACTACCCTTAGAATGAAGGGAACGCGAAATAACCAAAAATTGCTGAAACACGGGATTGAGCCATGAACCATCTGGATCTTCAGTCAAACGCCTTCCCAACTGAACTATTTCGGTCTGACAGTGAACGAAGCAAAGTTTTCTCACACCTTTTTGAAAGAAAACCTGACCCCGGAAGGAATTGCCCCACCCACTCTGTCCTCGTTTCGGGGCAATGGGTCCAAAACACATCTCAGAGCTCAGGTTGTGTCAATGTAAAGTATAATGATACCGAAAATCTTAATGCTCATGTTCCGTTATCAGTGCCCACGATCCAGGCAATGGTCTTGTACACGTTGCTAAGTTCAAAATGTGTATTTTTTCGCACTGGCAATGAATTAACTGATATCTGTGCTGTGATCAACTAGGTTACTTAGGGTGATGTCGTGCAAGAACGTAATGGAAGCCTAATTATAACGGTGATTGTTGTCACACTGCAGTTAAATGTTGGCAAATTTACAGTGTCAATCAGCAATTCAATTCCACATGTTGATTTAATGTTCTGCTGAAGTGTTCATAAAGAAACAAAGCTTGCACAACAGGCTCGATCTCACCGTCTTGAAGACACAGTGAAATATACTGGAGAGTTTATAACTGTTTGAGAATTAACAATACTGATGTTGAATATCGGTTAGATCAATCACTCCATGAATTCACTGCTGGGAAATTCAGAGCTTGTAAATTGCCTGTGAACGCTAAACATAGACACACAGTGAGCCAATGTGCAATATAGGAGGGGCCCAGGCCAAATGAATGCTCGGGATAAGTTATCAGTGGCCATGGCCCAGGCATTCACTGATTCCAGTCTTGCAGACGTTGCTAAGTTTAAAATGCTGAATATTTCCACACTGGCAATGCATTGACAGATGGTAAGCTAGAGTGATGTGCCGCAAAAATGTACACGGAAGGCTAAAGTTAGCCATGATCGGCAACATTTACGGTGTCAATCAGCACCAGTTGAGCGAGAGCGAGATCTCCTCATTTACTGCTGACTTTGAAACGGAAGGCACAGAAGTGTGTGCTGTATCACTACAACGAATGATGCGCTGCTGATGGTTGGGGCAGCAAGAGTGCAGTGAGCTGTGAATTTGTTCAAGAACAGCCTTGCAGGTCAAACGGCCGAAAATACAATGTTCCCTGACCGGGAATCGAACCCGGGCCGCAGCGGTGAAAGCGCCGAAACCTAACCACTAAACCACCAGGGAAGCTGCTACACATTTGCTTGCCAACAAGCAGACCCACACAGTCTTTCCTGCTTGCTCCTTCCAAAGTCTCACCACTTTCGCGCCAGGTAAAACTGTTCGGAGCAAATGGCATTTTTTGTGGAGAACACCAAAGATATGTCCGCGCATCCGCAGCATCACGTGCGGGTAGGCATCCACTGAAATCTATTTCATTCTGTCCTTTTCTCGGGATTTTTCACTCTCGGTGCCGGGTGAACATTTCATTTAGTGTTTTTGTCCTGAACTACAGTCTTTTGCCCATCTCCAGGCGACAGAACCGTTCTGGCTGTCTGTTCCTACTTTTGAGCATTTACGGGAACAGGCCTCCGGTTCATCGTTTATCAGCAAACCAAGAAACAGAAATAAACAGAAAGATGTGCCTCTCCACCCCGTCGGCAAGTAGCAATGACTGTTATTCCAAATAATTCCCAACCCTTGTGATTCTGTGTGGATTTGTTTCATTATAAAGATTTGATTTTCAACGTGATTAAAAACCGAATAAAAATTATGAAAAACACTGGAATGGCCCGTACGGGGATCGAACCCGCGACCTTGGCGTTATTAGCACCACGCTCTAACCAACTGAGCTAACCGGCCACAAGTTGTGTTAACGTTGCGTGAAAGCTCACTCTGCGGGGATTGTGTTTCCAACTCACACTGGATGACAGATTTACCTCATAAACATTGAACGCATCACATCGCTTAAACATTGTTCACTGTTCATCTACAACACTGCGCAGAGTGTAAATAGAACGTAACAGAACGTAACAGCTTAATCTAAAAACAATTCATGTTGAAAATTATTATCACGCAACCGCTGAACAGCCCACTGTCCCGATATAAAATCAGCCACTACCCTTAGAATGAAGGGAACGCGAAATAACCAAAAATTGCTGAAACACGGGATTGAGCCATGAACCATCTGGATCTTCAGTCAAACGCCTTCCCAACTGAACTATTTCGGTCTGACAGTAAACGAAGCAAAGTTTTCTCACACCTTTTTGAAAGAAAACCTGACCCCGGAAGGAATTGCCCCACCCACTCTGTCCTCGTTTCGGGGCAATGGGTCCAAAACACATCTCAGAGCTCAGGTTGTGTCAATGTAAAGTATAATGATACCGAAAATCTTAATGCTCATGTTCCGTTATCAGTGCCCACGATCCAGGCAATGGTCTTGTACACGTTGCTAAGTTCAAAATGTGTATTTTTTCGCACTGGCAATGAATTAACTGATATCTGTGCTGTGATCAACTATGTTACTTAGGGTGATGTCGTGCAAGAACGTAATGGAAGCCTAATTATAACGGTGATTGTTGTCACACTGCAGTTAAATGTTGGCAAATTTACAGTGTCAATCAGCAATTCAATTCCACATGTTGATTTAATGTTCTGCTGAAGTGTTCATAAAGAAACAAAGCTTGCACAACAGGCTCGATCTCACCGTCTTGAAGACACAGTGAAATATACTGGAGAGTTTATAACTGTTTGAGAATTAACAATACTGATGTTGAATATCGGTTAGATCAATCACTCCATGAATTCACTGCTGGGAAATTCAGAGCTTGTAAATTGCCTGTGAACGCTAAACATAGACACACAGTGAGCCAATGTGCAATATAGGAGGGGCCCAGGCCAAATGAATGCTCGGGATAAGTTATCAGTGGCCATGGCCCAGGCATTCACTGATTCCAGTCTTGCAGACGTTGCTAAGTTTAAAATGCTGAATATTTCCACACTGGCAATGCATTGACAGATGGTAAGCTAGAGTGATGTGCCGCAAAAATGTACACGGAAGGCTAAAGTTAGCCATGATTGGCAACATTTACGGTGTCAATCAGCACCAGTTGAGCGAGAGCGAGATCTCCTCATTTACTGCTGACTTTGAAACGGAAGGCACAGAAGTGTGTGCTGTATCACTACAACGAATGATGCGCTGCTGATGGTTGGGGCAGCAAGAGTGCAGTGAGCTGTGAATTTGTTCAAGAACAGCCTTGCAGGTCAAACGGCCGAAAATACAATGTTCCCTGACCGGGAATCGAACCCGGGCCGCAGCGGTGAAAGCGCCGAAACCTAACCACTAAACCACCAGGGAAGCTGCTACACATTTGCTTGCCAACAAGCAGACCCACACAGTCTTTCCTGCTTGCTCCTTCCAAAGTCTCACCACTTTCGCGCCAGGTAAAACTGTTCGGAGCAAATGGCATTTTTTGTGGAGAACACCAAAGATATGTCCGCGCATCCGCAGCATCACGTGCGGGTAGGCATCCACTGAAATCTATTTCATTCTGTCCTTTTCTCGGGATTTTTCACTCTCGGTGCCGGGTGAACATTTCATTTAGTGTTTTTGTCCTGAACTACAGTCTTTTGCCCATCTCCAGGCGACAGAACCGTTCTGGCTGTCTGTTCCTACTTTTGAGCATTTACGGGAACAGGCCTCCGGTTCATCGTTTATCAGCAAACCAAGAAACAGAAATAAACAGAAAGATGTGCCTCTCCACCCCGTCGGCAAATAGCAATGACTGTTATTCCAAATAATTCCCAACCCTTGTGATTCTGTGTGGATTTGTTTCATTATAAAGATTTGATTTTCAACGTGACTAAAACACCGAATAAAAATTATGAAAAACACTGGAATGGCCCGTACGGGGATCGAACCCGCGACCTTGGCGTTATTAGCACCACGCTCTAACCAACTGAGCTAACCGGCCACAAGTTGTGTTAACGTTGCGTGAAAGCTCACTCTGCGGGGATTGTGTTTCCAACTCACACTGGATGACAGATTTACTGCATAAACATTGAACGCATCACATCGCTTAAACATTGTTCACTGTTCATCTACAACACTGCGCAGAGTGTAAATAGAACGTAACAGAACGTAACAGCTTAATCTAAAAACAATTCATGTTGAAAATTATTATCACGCAACCGCTGAACAGCCCACTGTCCCGATATAAAATCAGCCACTACCCTTAGAATGAAGGGAACGCGAAATAACCAAAAATTGCTGAAACACGGGATTGAGCCATGAACCATCTGGATCTTCAGTCAAACGCCTTCCCAACTGAACTATTTCGGTCTGACAGTGAACGAAGCAAAGTTTTCTCACACCTTTTTGAAAGAAAACCTGACCCCGGAAGGAATTGCCCCACCCACTCTGTCCTCGTTTCGGGGCAATGGGTCCAAAACACATCTCAGAGCTCAGGTTGTGTCAATGTAAAGTATAATGATACCGAAAATCTTAATGCTCATGTTCCGTTATCAGTGCCCACGATCCAGGCAATGGTCTTGTACACGTTGCTAAGTTCAAAATGTGTATTTTTTCGCACTGGCAATGAATTAACTGATATCTGTGCTGTGATCAACTAGGTTACTTAGGGTGATGTCGTGCAAGAACGTAATGGAAGCCTAATTATAACGGTGATTGTTGTCACACTGCAGTTAAATGTTGGCAAATTTACAGTGTCAATCAGCAATTCAATTCCACATGTTGATTTAATGTTCTGCTGAAGTGTTCATAAAGAAACAAAGCTTGCACAACAGGCTCGATCTCACCGTCTTGAAGACACAGTGAAATATACTGGAGAGTTTATAACTGTTTGAGACTTAACAATACTGATGTTGAATATCGGTTAGATCAATCACTCCATGAATTCACTGCTGGGAAATTCAGAGCTTGTAAATTGCCTGTGAACGCTAAACATAGACACACAGTGAGCCAATGTGCAATATAGGAGGGGCCCAGGCCAAATGAATGCTCGGGATAAGTTATCAGTGGCCATGGCCCAGGCATTCACTGATTCCAGTCTTGCAGACGTTGCTAAGTTTAAAATGCTGAATATTTCCACACTGGCAATGCATTGACAGATGGTAAGCTAGAGTGATGTGCCGCAAAAATGTACACGGAAGGCTAAAGTTAGCCATGATTGGCAACATTTACGGTGTCAATCAGCACCAGTTGAGCGAGAGCGAGATCTCCTCATTTACTGCTGACTTTGAAACGGAAGGCACAGAAGTGTGTGCTGTATCACTACAACGAATGATGCGCTGCTGATGGTTGGGGCAGCAAGAGTGCAGTGAGCTGTGAGTTTGTTCAAGAACAGCCTTGCAGGTCAAACGGCCGAAAATACAATGTTCCCTGACCGGGAATCGAACCCGGGCCGCAGCGGTGAAAGCGCCGAAACCTAACCACTAAACCACCAGGGAAGCTGCTACACATTTGCTTGCCAACAAGCAGACCCACACAGTCTTTCCTGCTTGCTCCTTCCAAAGTCTCACCACTTTCGCGCCAGGTAAAACTGTTCGGAGCAAATGGCATTTTTTGTGGAGAACACCAAAGATATGTCCGCGCATCCGCAGCATCACGTGCGGGTAGGCATCCACTGAAATCTATTTCATTCTGTCCTTTTCTCGGGATTTTTCACTCTCGGTGCCGGGTGAACATTTCATTTAGTGTTTTTGTCCTGAACTACAGTCTTTTGCCCATCTCCAGGCGACAGAACCGTTCTGGCTGCCTGTTCCTACTTTTGAGCATTTACGGGAACAGGCCTCCGGTTCATCGTTTATCAGCAAACCAAGAAACAGAAATAAACAGAAAGATGTGCCTCTCCACCCCGTCGGCAAGTAGCAATGACTGTTATTCCAAATAATTCCCAACCCTTGTGATTCTGTGTGGATTTGTTTCATTATAAAGATTTGATTTTCAACGTGACTAAAACACCGAATAAAAATTATGAAAAACACTGGAATGGCCCGTACGGGGATCGAACCCGCGACCTTGGCGTTATTAGCACCACGCTCTAACCAACTGAGCTAACCGGCCACAAGTTGTGTTAACGTTGCGTGAAAGCTCACTCTGCGGGGATTGTGTTTCCAACTCACACTGGATGACAGATTTACTGCATAAACATTGAACGCATCACATCGCTTAAACATTGTTCACTGTTCATCTACAACACTGCGCAGAGTGTAAATAGAACGTAACAGAACGTAACAGCTTAATCTAAAAACAATTCATGTTGAAAATTATTATCACGCAACCGCTGAACAGCCCACTGTCCCGATATAAAATCAGCCACTACCCTTAGAATGAAGGGAACGCGAAATAACCAAAAATTGCTGAAACACGGGATTGAGCCATGAACCATCTGGATCTTCAGTCAAACGCCTTCCCAACTGAACTATTTCGGTCTGACAGTGAACGAAGCAAAGTTTTCTCACACCTTTTTGAAAGAAAACCTGACCCCGGAAGGAATTGCCCCACCCACTCTGTCCTCGTTTCGGGGCAATGGGTCCAAAACACATCTCAGAGCTCAGGTTGTGTCAATGTAAAGTATAATGATACCGAAAATCTTAATGCTCATGTTCCGTTATCAGTGCCCACGATCCAGGCAATGGTCTTGTACACGTTGCTAAGTTCAAAATGTGTATTTTTTCGCACTGGCAATGAATTAACTGATATCTGTGCTGTGATCAACTAGGTTACTTAGGGTGATGTCGTGCAAGAACGTAATGGAAGCCTAATTATAACGGTGATTGTTGTCACACTGCAGTTAAATGTTGGCAAATTTACAGTGTCAATCAGCAATTCAATTCCACATGTTGATTTAATGTTCTGCTGAAGTGTTCATAAAGAAACAAAGCTTGCACAACAGGCTCGATCTCACCGTCTTGAAGACACAGTGAAATATACTGGAGAGTTTATAACTGTTTGAGACTTAACAATACTGATGTTGAATATCGGTTAGATCAATCACTCCATGAATTCACTGCTGGGAAATTCAGAGCTTGTAAATTGCCTGTGAACGCTAAACATAGACACACAGTGAGCCAATGTGCAATATAGGAGGGGCCCAGGCCAAATGAATGCTCGGGATAAGTTATCAGTGGCCATGGCCCAGGCATTCAGTGATTCCAGTCTTGCAGACGTTGCTAAGTTTAAAATGCTGAATATTTCCACACTGGCAATGCATTGTCAGATGGTAAGCTAGAGTGATGTGCCGCAAAAATGTACACGGAAGGCTAAAGTTAGCCATGATTGGCAACATTTACGGTGTCAATCAGCACCAGTTGAGCGAGAGCGAGATCTCCTCATTTACTGCTGACTTTGAAACGGAAGGCACAGAAGTGTGTGCTGTATCACTACAACGAATGATGCGCTGCTGATGGTTGGGGCAGCAAGAGTGCAGTGAGCTGTGAATTTGTTCAAGAACAGCCTTGCAGGTCAAACGGCCGAAAATACAATGTTCCCTGACCGGGAATCGAACCCGGGCCGCAGCGGTGAAAGCGCCGAAACCTAACCACTAAACCACCAGGGAAGCTGCTACACATTTGCTTGCCAACAAGCAGACCCACACAGTCTTTCCTGCTTGCTCCTTCCAAAGTCTCACCACTTTCGCGCCAGGTAAAACTGTTCGGAGCAAATGGCATTTTTTGTGGAGAACACCAAAGATATGTCCGCGCATCCGCAGCATCACGTGCGGGTAGGCATCCACTGAAATCTATTTCATTCTGTCCTTTTCTCGGGATTTTTCACTCTCGGTGCCGGGTGAACATTTCATTTAGTGTTTTTGTCCTGAACTACAGTCTTTTGCCCATCTCCAGGCGACAGAACCGTTCTGGCTGTCTGTTCCTACTTTTGAGCATTTACGGGAACAGGCCTCCGGTTCATCGTTTATCAGCAAACCAAGAAACAGAAATAAACAGAAAGATGTGCCTCTCCACCCCGTCGGCAAGTAGCAATGACTGTTATTCCAAATAATTCCCAACCCTTGTGATTCTGTGTGGATTTGTTTCATTATAAAGATTTGATTTTCAACGTGATTAAAAACCGAATAAAAATTATGAAAAACACTGGAATGGCCCGTACGGGGATCGAACCCGCGACCTTGGCGTTATTAGCACCACGCTCTAACCAACTGAGCTAACCGGCCACAAGTTGTGTTAACGTTGCGTGAAAGCTCACTCTGCGGGGATTGTGTTTCCAACTCACACTGGATGACAGATTTACCTCATAAACATTGAACGCATCACATCGCTTAAACATTGTTCACTGTTCATCTACAACACTGCGCAGAGTGTAAATAGAACGTAACAGAACGTAACAGCTTAATCTAAAAACAATTCATGTTGAAAATTATTATCACGCAACCGCTGAACAGCCCACTGTCCCGATATAAAATCAGCCACTACCCTTAGAATGAAGGGAACGCGAAATAACCAAAAATTGCTGAAACACGGGATTGAGCCATGAACCATCTGGATCTTCAGTCAAACGCCTTCCCAACTGAACTATTTCGGTCTGACAGTAAACGAAGCAAAGTTTTCTCACACCTTTTTGAAAGAAAACCTGACCCCGGAAGGAATTGCCCCACCCACTCTGTCCTCGTTTCGGGGCAATGGGTCCAAAACACATCTCAGAGCTCAGGTTGTGTCAATGTAAAGTATAATGATACCGAAAATCTTAATGCTCATGTTCCGTTATCAGTGCCCACGATCCAGGCAATGGTCTTGTACACGTTGCTAAGTTCAAAATGTGTATTTTTTCGCACTGGCAATGAATTAACTGATATCTGTGCTGTGATCAACTAGGTTACTTAGGGTGATGTCGTGCAAGAACGTAATGGAAGCCTAATTATAACGGTGATTGTTGTCACACTGCAGTTAAATGTTGGCAAATTTACAGTGTCAATCAGCAATTCAATTCCACATGTTGATTTAATGTTCTGCTGAAGTGTTCATAAAGAAACAAAGCTTGCACAACAGGCTCGATCTCACCGTCTTGAAGACACAGTGAAATATACTGGAGAGTTTATAACTGTTTGAGAATTAACAATACTGATGTTGAATATCGGTTAGATCAATCACTCCATGAATTCACTGCTGGGAAATTCAGAGCTTGTAAATTGCCTGTGAACGCTAAACATAGACACACAGTGAGCCAATGTGCAATATAGGAGGGGCCCAGGCCAAATGAATGCTCGGGATAAGTTATCAGTGGCCATGGCCCAGGCATTCACTGATTCCAGTCTTGCAGACGTTGCTAAGTTTAAAATGCTGAATATTTCCACACTGGCAATGCATTGACAGATGGTAAGCTAGAGTGATGTGCCGCAAAAATGTACACGGAAGGCTAAAGTTAGCCATGATTGGCAACATTTACGGTGTCAATCAGCACCAGTTGAGCGAGAGCGAGATCTCCTCATTTACTGCTGACTTTGAAACGGAAGGCACAGAAGTGTGTGCTGTATCACTACAACGAATGATGCGCTGCTGATGGTTGGGGCAGCAAGAGTGCAGTGAGCTGTGAATTTGTTCAAGAACAGCCTTGCAGGTCAAACGGCCGAAAATACAATGTTCCCTGACCGGGAATCGAACCCGGGCCGCAGCGGTGAAAGCGCCGAAACCTAACCACTAAACCACCAGGGAAGCTGCTACACATTTGCTTGCCAACAAGCAGACCCACACAGTCTTTCCTGCTTGCTCCTTCCAAAGTCTCACCACTTTCGCGCCAGGTAAAACTGTTCGGAGCAAATGGCATTTTTTGTGGAGAACACCAAAGATATGTCCGCGCATCCGCAGCATCACGTGCGGGTAGGCATCCACTGAAATCTATTTCATTCTGTCCTTTTCTCGGGATTTTTCACTCTCGGTGCCGGGTGAACATTTCATTTAGTGTTTTTGTCCTGAACTACAGTCTTTTGCCCATCTCCAGGCGACAGAACCGTTCTGGCTGCCTGTTCCTACTTTTGAGCATTTACGGGAACAGGCCTCCGGTTCATCGTTTATCAGCAAACCAAGAAACAGAAATAAACAGAAAGATGTGCCTCTCCACCCCGTCGGCAAGTAGCAATGACTGTTATTCCAAATAATTCCCAACCCTTGTGATTCTGTGTGGATTTGTTTCATTATAAAGATTTGATTTTCAACGTGACTAAAACACCGAATAAAAATTATGAAAAACACTGGAATGGCCCGTACGGGGATCGAACCCGCGACCTTGGCGTTATTAGCACCACGCTCTAACCAACTGAGCTAACCGGCCACAAGTTGTGTTAACGTTGCGTGAAAGCTCACTCTGCGGGGATTGTGTTTCCAACTCACACTGGATGACAGATTTACTGCATAAACATTGAACGCATCACATCGCTTAAACATTGTTCACTGTTCATCTACAACACTGCGCAGAGTGTAAATAGAACGTAACAGAACGTAACAGCTTAATCTAAAAACAATTCATGTTGAAAATTATTATCACGCAACCGCTGAACAGCCCACTGTCCCGATATAAAATCAGCCACTACCCTTAGAATGAAGGGAACGCGAAATAACCAAAAATTGCTGAAACACGGGATTGAGCCATGAACCATCTGGATCTTCAGTCAAACGCCTTCCCAACTGAACTATTTCGGTCTGACAGTGAACGAAGCAAAGTTTTCTCACACCTTTTTGAAAGAAAACCTGACCCCGGAAGGAATTGCCCCACCCACTCTGTCCTCGTTTCGGGGCAATGGGTCCAAAACACATCTCAGAGCTCAGGTTGTGTCAATGTAAAGTATAATGATACCGAAAATCTTAATGCTCATGTTCCGTTATCAGTGCCCACGATCCAGGCAATGGTCTTGTACACGTTGCTAAGTTCAAAATGTGTATTTTTTCGCACTGGCAATGAATTAACTGATATCTGTGCTGTGATCAACTAGGTTACTTAGGGTGATGTCGTGCAAGAACGTAATGGAAGCCTAATTATAACGGTGATTGTTGTCACACTGCAGTTAAATGTTGGCAAATTTACAGTGTCAATCAGCAATTCAATTCCACATGTTGATTTAATGTTCTGCTGAAGTGTTCATAAAGAAACAAAGCTTGCACAACAGGCTCGATCTCACCGTCTTGAAGACACAGTGAAATATACTGGAGAGTTTATAACTGTTTGAGACTTAACAATACTGATGTTGAATATCGGTTAGATCAATCACTCCATGAATTCACTGCTGGGAAATTCAGAGCTTGTAAATTGCCTGTGAACGCTAAACATAGACACACAGTGAGCCAATGTGCAAAAAAGGAGCGGCCCAGGCCAAATGAATGCTCGGGATAAGTTATCAGTGGCCATGGCCCAGGCATTCACTGATTCCAGTCTTGCAGACGTTGCTAAGTTTAAAATGCTGAATATTTCCACACTGGCAATGCATTGACAGATGGTAAGCTAGAGTGATGTGCCGCAAAAATGTACACGGAAGGCTAAAGTTAGCCATGATCGGCAAAATTTACGGTGTCAATCAGCACCAGTTGAGCGAGAGCGAGATCTCCTCATTTACTGCTGACTTTGAAACGGAAGGCACAGAAGTGTGTGCTGTATCACGACAACGAATGATGCGCTGCTGATGTGGTTGGGGCAGCAAGAGTGCAGTGAGCTGTGAATTTGTTCAAGAACAGCCTTGCAGGTCAAACGGCCGAAAATACAATGTTCCCTGACCGGGAATCGAACCCGGGCCGCAGCGGTGAAAGCGCCGAAACCTAACCACTAAACCACCAGGGAAGCTGCTACACATTTGCTTGCCAACAAGCAGACCCACACAGTCTTTCCTGCTTGCTCCTTCCAAAGTCTCACCACTTTCGCGCCAGGTAAAACTGTTCGGAGCAAATGGCATTTTTTGTGGAGAACACCAAAGATATGTCCGCGCATCCGCAGCATCACGTGCGGGTAGGCATCCACTGAAATCTATTTCATTCTGTCCTTTTCTCGGGATTTTTCACTCTCGGTGCCGGGTGAACATTTCATTTAGTGTTTTTGTCCTGAACTACAGTCTTTTGCCCATCTCCAGGCGACAGAACCGTTCTGGCTGTCTGTTCCTACTTTTGAGCATTTACGGGAACAGGCCTCCGGTTCATCGTTTATCAGCAAACCAAGAAACAGAAATAAACAGAAAGATGTGCCTCTCCACCCCGTCGGCAAGTAGCAATGACTGTTATTCCAAATAATTCCCAACCCTTGTGATTCTGTGTGGATTTGTTTCATTATAAAGATTTGATTTTCAACGTGACTAAAACACCGAATAAAAATTATGAAAAACACTGGAATGGCCCGTACGGGGATCGAACCCGCGACCTTGGCGTTATTAGCACCACGCTCTAACCAACTGAGCTAACCGGCCACAAGTTGTGTTAACGTTGCGTGAAAGCTCACTCTGCGGGGATTGTGTTTCCAACTCACACTGGATGACAGATTTACTGCATAAACATTGAACGCATCACATCGCTTAAACATTGTTCACTGTTCATCTACAACACTGCGCAGAGTGTAAATAGAACGTAACAGAACGTAACAGCTTAATCTAAAAACAATTCATGTTGAAAATTATTATCACGCAACCGCTGAACAGCCCACTGTCCCGATATAAAATCAGCCACTACCCTTAGAATGAAGGGAACGCGAAATAACCAAAAATTGCTGAAACACGGGATTGAGCCATGAACCATCTGGATCTTCAGTCAAACGCCTTCCCAACTGAACTATTTCGGTCTGACAGTGAACCAAGCAAAGTTTTCTCACACCTTTTTGAAAGAAAACCTGACCCCGGAAGGAATTGCCCCACCCACTCTGTCCTCGTTTCGGGGCAATGGGTCCAAAACACATCTCAGAGCTCAGGTTGTGTCAATGTAAAGTATAATGATACCGAAAATCTTAATGCTCATGTTCCGTTATCAGTGCCCACGATCCAGGCAATGGTCTTGTACACGTTGCTAAGTTCAAAATGTGTATTTTTTCGCACTGGCAATGAATTAACTGATATCTGTGCTGTGATCAACTAGGTTACTTAGGGTGATGTCGTGCAAGAACGTAATGGAAGCCTAATTATAACGGTGATTGTTGTCACACTGCAGTTAAATGTTGGCAAATTTACAGTGTCAATCAGCAATTCAATTCCACATGTTGATTTAATGTTCTGCTGAAGTGATCATAAAGAAACAAAGCTTGCACAACAGGCTCGATCTCACCGTCTTGAAGACACAGTGAAATATACTGGAGAGTTTATAACTGTTTGAGACTTAACAATACTGATGTTGAATATCGGTTAGATCAATCACTCCATGAATTCACTGCTGGGAAATTCAGAGCTTGTAAATTGCCTGTGAACGCTAAACATAGACACACAGTGAGCCAATGTGCAATATAGGAGGGGCCCAGGCCAAATGAATGCTCGGGATAAGTTATCAGTGGCCATGGCCCAGGCATTCACTGATTCCAGTCTTGCAGACGTTGCTAAGTTTAAAATGCTGAATATTTCCACACTGGCAATGCATTGACAGATGGTAAGCTAGAGTGATGTGCCGCAAAAATGTACACGGAAGGCTAAAGTTAGCCATGATTGGCAACATTTACGGTGTCAATCAGCACCAGTTGAGCGAGAGCGAGATCTCCTCATTTACTGCTGACTTTGAAACGGAAGGCACAGAAGTGTGTGCTGTATCACTACAACGAATGATGCGCTGCTGCTGGTTGGGCCAGCAAGAGTGCAGTGAGCTGTGAATTTGTTCAAGAACAGCCTTGCAGGTCAAACGGCCGAAAATACAATGTTCCCTGACCGGGAATCGAACCCGGGCCGCAGCGGTGAAAGCGCCAAAACCTAACCACTAAACCACCAGGGAAGCTGCTACACATTTGCTTGCCAACAAGCAGACCCACACAGTCTTTCCTGCTTGCTCCTTCCAAAGTCTCACCACTTTCGCGCCAGGTAAAACTGTTCGGAGCAAATGGCATTTTTTGTGGAGAACACCAAAGATATGTCCGCGCATCCGCAGCATCACGTGCGGGTAGGCATCCACTGAAATCTATTTCATTCTGTCCTTTTCTCGGGATTTTTCACTCTCGGTGCCGGGTGAACATTTCATTTAGTGTTTTTGTCCTGAACTACAGTCTTTTGCCCATCTCCAGGCGACAGAACCGTTCTGGCTGTCTGTTCCTACTTTTGAGCATTTACGGGAACAGGCCTCCGGTTCATCGTTTATCAGCAAACCAAGAAACAGAAATAAACAGAAAGATGTGCCTCTCCACCCCGTCGGCAAGTAGCAATGACTGTTATTCCAAATAATTCCCAACCCTTGTGATTCTGTGTGGATTTGTTTCATTATAAAGATTTGATTTTCAACGTGACTAAAACACCGAATAAAAATTATGAAAAACACTGGAATGGCCCGTACGGGGATCGAACCCGCGACCTTGGCGTTATTAGCACCACGCTCTAACCAACTGAGCTAACCGGCCACAAGTTGTGTTAACGTTGCGTGAAAGCTCACTCTGCGGGGATTGTGTTTCCAACTCACACTGGATGACAGATTTACTGCATAAACATTGAACGCATCACATCGCTTAAACATTGTTCACTGTTCATCTACAACACTGCGCAGAGTGTAAATAGAACGTAACAGAACGTAACAGCTTAATCTAAAAACAATTCATGTTGAAAATTATTATCACGCAACCGCTGAACAGCCCACTGTCCCGATATAAAATCAGCCACTACCCTTAGAATGAAGGGAACGCGAAATAACCAAAAATTGCTGAAACACGGGATTGAGCCATGAACCATCTGGATCTTCAGTCAAACGCCTTCCCAACTGAACTATTTCGGTCTGACAGTGAACCAAGCAAAGTTTTCTCACACCTTTTTGAAAGAAAACCTGACCCCGGAAGGAATTGCCCCACCCACTCTGTCCTCGTTTCGGGGCAATGGGTCCAAAACACATCTCAGAGCTCAGGTTGTGTCAATGTAAAGTATAATGATACCGAAAATCTTAATGCTCATGTTCCGTTATCAGTGCCCACGATCCAGGCAATGGTCTTGTACACGTTGCTAAGTTCAAAATGTGTATTTTTTCGCACTGGCAATGAATTAACTGATATCTGTGCTGTGATCAACTAGGTTACTTAGGGTGATGTCGTGCAAGAACGTAATGGAAGCCTAATTATAACGGTGATTGTTGTCACACTGCAGTTAAATGTTGGCAAATTTACAGTGTCAATCAGCAATTCAATTCCACATGTTGATTTAATGTTCTGCTGAAGTGATCATAAAGAAACAAAGCTTGCACAACAGGCTCGATCTCACCGTCTTGAAGACACAGTGAAATATACTGGAGAGTTTATAACTGTTTGAGACTTAACAATACTGATGTTGAATATCGGTTAGATCAATCACTCCATGAATTCACTGCTGGGAAATTCAGAACTTGTAAATTGCCTGTGAACGCTAAACATAGACACACAGTGAGCCAATGTGCAATATAGGAGGGGCCCAGGCCAAATGAATGCTCGGGATAAGTTATCAGTGGCTATGGCCCAGGCATTCACTGATTCCAGTCTTGCAGACGTTGCTAAGTTTAAAATGCTGAATATTTCCACACTGGCAATGCATTGACAGATGGTAAGCTAGAGTGATGTGCCGCAAAAATGTACACGGAAGGCTAAAGTTAGCCATGATCGGCAACATTTACGGTGTCAATCAGCACCAGTTGAGCGAGAGCGAGATCTCCTCATTTTCTGCTGACTTTGAAACGGAAGGCACAGAAGTGTGTGCTGTATCACGACAACGAATGATGCGCTGCTGATGTGGTTGGGGCAGCAAGAGTGCAGTGAGCTGTGAATTTGTTCAAGAACAGCCTTGCAGGTCAAACGGCCGAAAATACAATGTTCCCTGACCGGGAATCGAACCCGGGCCGCAGCGGTGAAAGCGCCGAAACCTAACCACTAAACCACCAGGGAAGCTGCTACACATTTGCTTGCCAACAAGCAGACCCACACAGTCTTTCCTGCTTGCTCCTTCCAAAGTCTCACCACTTTCGCGCCAGGTAAAACTGTTCGGAGCAAATGGCATTTTTTGTGGAGAACACCAAAGATATGTCCGCGCATCCGCAGCATCACGTGCGGGTAGGCATCCACTGAAATCTATTTCATTCTGTCCTTTTCTCGGGATTTTTCACTCTCGGTGCCGGGTGAACATTTCATTTAGTGTTTTTGTCCTGAACTACAGTCTTTTGCCCATCTCCAGGCGACAGAACCGTTCTGGCTGTCTGTTCCTACTTTTGAGCATTTACGGGAACAGGCCTCCGGTTCATCGTTTATCAGCAAACCAAGAAACAGAAATAAACAGAAAGATGTGCCTCTCCACCCCGTCGGCAAGTAGCAATGACTGTTATTCCAAATAATTCCCAACCCTTGTGATTCTGTGTGGATTTGTTTCATTATAAAGATTTGATTTTCAACGTGACTAAAACACCGAATAAAAATTATGAAAAACACTGGAATGGCCCGTACGGGGATCGAACCCGCGACCTTGGCGTTATTAGCACCACGCTCTAACCAACTGAGCTAACCGGCCACAAGTTGTGTTAACGTTGCGTGAAAGCTCACTCTGCGGGGATTGTGTTTCCAACTCACACTGGATGACAGATTTACTGCATAAACATTGAACGCATCACATCGCTTAAACATTGTTCACTGTTCATCTACAACACTGCGCAGAGTGTAAATAGAACGTAACAGAACGTAACAGCTTAATCTAAAAACAATTCATGTTGAAAATTATTATCACGCAACCGCTGAACAGCCCACTGTCCCGATATAAAATCAGCCACTACCCTTAGAATGAAGGGAACGCGAAATAACCAAAAATTGCTGAAACACGGGATTGAGCCATGAACCATCTGGATCTTCAGTCAAACGCCTTCCCAACTGAACTATTTCGGTCTGACAGTGAACCAAGCAAAGTTTTCTCACACCTTTTTGAAAGAAAACCTGACCCCGGAAGGAATTGCCCCACCCACTCTGTCCTCGTTTCGGGGCAATGGGTCCAAAACACATCTCAGAGCTCAGGTTGTGTCAATGTAAAGTATAATGATACCGAAAATCTTAATGCTCATGTTCCGTTATCAGTGCCCACGATCCAGGCAATGGTCTTGTACACGTTGCTAAGTTCAAAATGTGTATTTTTTCGCACTGGCAATGAATTAACTGATATCTGTGCTGTGATCAACTAGGTTACTTAGGGTGATGTCGTGCAAGAACGTAATGGAAGCCTAATTATAACGGTGATTGTTGTCACACTGCAGTTAAATGTTGGCAAATTTACAGTGTCAATCAGCAATTCAATTCCACATGTTGATTTAATGTTCTGCTGAAGTGATCATAAAGAAACAAAGCTTGCACAACAGGCTCGATCTCACCGTCTTGAAGACACAGTGAAATATACTGGAGAGTTTATAACTGTTTGAGACTTAACAATACTGATGTTGAATATCGGTTAGATCAATCACTCCATGAATTCACTGCTGGGAAATTCAGAGCTTGTAAATTGCCTGTGAACGCTAAACATAGACACACAGTGAGCCAATGTGCAATATAGGAGGGGCCCAGGCCAAATGAATGCTCGGGATAAGTTATCAGTGGCCATGGCCCAGGCATTCACTGATTCCAGTCTTGCAGACGTTGCTAAGTTTAAAATGCTGAATATTTCCACACTGGCAATGCATTGACAGATGGTAAGCTAGAGTGATGTGCCGCAAAAATGTACACGGAAGGCTAAAGTTAGCCATGATTGGCAACATTTACGGTGTCAATCAGCACCAGTTGAGCGAGAGCGAGATCTCCTCATTTACTGCTGACTTTGAAACGGAAGGCACAGAAGTGTGTGCTGTATCACTACAACGAATGATGCGCTGCTGCTGGTTGGGCCAGCAAGAGTGCAGTGAGCTGTGAATTTGTTCAAGAACAGCCTTGGAGGTCAAACGGCCGAAAATACAATGTTCCCTGACCGGGAATCGAACCCGGGCCGCAGCGGTGAAAGCGCCGAAACCTAACCACTAAACCACCAGGGAAGCTGCTACACATTTGCTTGCCAACAAGCAGACCCACACAGTCTTTCCTGCTTGCTCCTTCCAAAGTCTCACCACTTTCGCGCCAGGTAAAACTGTTCGGAGCAAATGGCATTTTTTGTGGAGAACACCAAAGATATGTCCGCGCATCCGCAGCATCACGTGCGGGTAGGCATCCACTGAAATCTATTTCATTCTGTCCTTTTCTCGGGATTTTTCACTCTCGGTGCCGGGTGAACGTTTCATTTAGTGTTTTTGTCCTGAACTGCAGTCTTTTGCCCATCTCCAGGCGACAGAACCGTTCTGGCTGTCTGTTCCTACTTTTGAGCATTTACGGGAACAGGCCTCCGGTTCATCGTTTATCAGCAAACCAAGAAACAGAAATAAACAGAAAGATGTGCCTCTCCACCCCGTCGGCAAGTAGCAATGACTGTTATTCCAAATAATTCCCAACCCTTGTGATTCTGTGTGGATTTGTTTCATTATAAAGATTTGATTTTCAACGTGACTAAAACACCGAATAAAAATTATGAAAAACACTGGAATGGCCCGTACGGGGATCGAACCCGCGACCTTGGCGTTATTAGCACCACGCTCTAACCAACTGAGCTAACCGGCCACAAGTTGTGTTAACGTTGCGTGAAAGCTCACTCTGCGGGGATTGTGTTTCCAACTCACACTGGATGACAGATTTACTGCATAAACATTGAACGCATCACATCGCTTAAACATTGTTCACTGTTCATCTACAACACTGCGCAGAGTGTAAATAGAACGTAACAGAACGTAACAGCTTAATCTAAAAACAATTCATGTTGAAAATTATTATCACGCAACCGCTGAACAGCCCACTGTCCCGATATAAAATCAGCCACTACCCTTAGAATGAAGGGAACGCGAAATAACCAAAAATTGCTGAAACACGGGATTGAGCCATGAACCATCTGGATCTTCAGTCAAACGCCTTCCCAACTGAACTATTTCGGTCTGACAGTGAACCAAGCAAAGTTTTCTCACACCTTTTTGAAAGAAAACCTGACCCCGGAAGGAATTGCCCCACCCACTCTGTCCTCGTTTCGGGGCAATGGGTCCAAAACACATCTCAGAGCTCAGGTTGTGTCAATGTAAAGTATAATGATACCGAAAATCTTAATGCTCATGTTCCGTTATCAGTGCCCACGATCCAGGCAATGGTCTTGTACACGTTGCTAAGTTCAAAATGTGTATTTTTTCGCACTGGCAATGAATTAACTGATATCTGTGCTGTGATCAACTAGGTTACTTAGGGTGATGTCGTGCAAGAACGTAATGGAAGCCTAATTATAACGGTGATTGTTGTCACACTGCAGTTAAATGTTGGCAAATTTACAGTGTCAATCAGCAATTCAATTCCACATGTTGATTTAATGTTCTGCTGAAGTGTTCATAAAGAAACAAAGCTTGCACAACAGGCTCGATCTCACCGTCTTGAAGACACAGTGAAATATACTGGAGAGTTTATAACTGTTTGAGAATTAACAATACTGATGTTGAATATCGGTTAGATCAATCACTCCATGAATTCACTGCTGGGAAATTCAGAGCTTGTAAATTGCCTGTGAACGCTAAACATAGACACACAGTGAGCCAATGTGCAATATAGGAGGGGCCCAGGCCAAATGAATGCTCGGGATAAGTTATCAGTGGCCATGGCCCAGGCATTCACTGATTCCAGTCTTGCAGACGTTGCTAAGTTTAAAATGCTGAATATTTCCACACTGGCAATGCATTGACAGATGGTAAGCTAGAGTGATGTGCCGCAAAAATGTACACGGAAGGCTAAAGTTAGCCATGATTGGCAACATTTACGGTGTCAATCAGCACCAGTTGAGCGAGAGCGAGATCTCCTCATTTACTGCTGACTTTGAAACGGAAGGCACAGAAGTGTGTGCTGTATCACTACAACGAATGATGCGCTGCTGCTGGTTGGGCCAGCAAGAGTGCAGTGAGCTGTGAATTTGTTCAAGAACAGCCTTGGAGGTCAAACGGCCGAAAATACAATGTTCCCTGACCGGGAATCGAACCCGGGCCGCAGCGGTGAAAGCGCCGAAACCTAACCACTAAACCACCAGGGAAGCTGCTACACATTTGCTTGCCAACAAGCAGACCCACACAGTCTTTCCTGCTTGCTCCTTCCAAAGTCTCACCACTTTCGCGCCAGGTAAAACTGTTCGGAGCAAATGGCATTTTTTGTGGAGAACACCAAAGATATGTCCGCGCATCCGCAGCATCACGTGCGGGTAGGCATCCACTGAAATCTATTTCATTCTGTCCTTTTCTCGGGATTTTTCACTCTCGGTGCCGGGTGAACGTTTCATTTAGTGTTTTTGTCCTGAACTGCAGTCTTTTGCCCATCTCCAGGCGACAGAACCGTTCTGGCTGTCTGTTCCTACTTTTGAGCATTTACGGGAACAGGCCTCCGGTTCATCGTTTATCAGCAAACCAAGAAACAGAAATAAACAGAAAGATGTGCCTCTCCACCCCGTCGGCAAGTAGCAATGACTGTTATTCCAAATAATTCCCAACCCTTGTGATTCTGTGTGGATTTGTTTCATTATAAAGATTTGATTTTCAACGTGACTAAAACACCGAATAAAAATTATGAAAAACACTGGAATGGCCCGTACGGGGATCGAACCCGCGACCTTGGCGTTATTAGCACCACGCTCTAACCAACTGAGCTAACCGGCCACAAGTTGTGTTAACGTTGCGTGAAAGCTCACTCTGCGGGGATTGTGTTTCCAACTCACACTGGATGACAGATTTACTGCATAAACATTGAACGCATCACATCGCTTAAACATTGTTCACTGTTCATCTACAACACTGCGCAGAGTGTAAATAGAACGTAACAGAACGTAACAGCTTAATCTAAAAACAATTCATGTTGAAAATTATTATCACGCAACCGCTGAACAGCCCACTGTCCCGATATAAAATCAGCCACTACCCTTAGAATGAAGGGAACGCGAAATAACCAAAAATTGCTGAAACACGGGATTGAGCCATGAACCATCTGGATCTTCAGTCAAACGCCTTCCCAACTGAACTATTTCGGTCTGACAGTGAACCAAGCAAAGTTTTCTCACACCTTTTTGAAAGAAAACCTGACCCCGGAAGGAATTGCCCCACCCACTCTGTCCTCGTTTCGGGGCAATGGGTCCAAAACACATCTCAGAGCTCAGGTTGTGTCAATGTAAAGTATAATGATACCGAAAATCTTAATGCTCATGTTCCGTTATCAGTGCCCACGATCCAGGCAATGGTCTTGTACACGTTGCTAAGTTCAAAATGTGTATTTTTTCGCACTGGCAATGAATTAACTGATATCTGTGCTGTGATCAACTAGGTTACTTAGGGTGATGTCGTGCAAGAACGTAATGGAAGCCTAATTATAACGGTGATTGTTGTCACACTGCAGTTAAATGTTGGCAAATTTACAGTGTCAATCAGCAATTCAATTCCACATGTTGATTTAATGTTCTGCTGAAGTGTTCATAAAGAAACAAAGCTTGCACAACAGGCTCGATCTCACCGTCTTGAAGACACAGTGAAATATACTGGAGAGTTTATAACTGTTTGAGAATTAACAATACTGATGTTGAATATCGGTTAGATCAATCACTCCATGAATTCACTGCTGGGAAATTCAGAGCTTGTAAATTGCCTGTGAACGCTAAACATAGACACACAGTGAGCCAATGTGCAATATAGGAGGGGCCCAGGCCAAATGAATGCTCGGGATAAGTTATCAGTGGCCATGGCCCAGGCATTCACTGATTCCAGTCTTGCAGACGTTGCTAAGTTTAAAATGCTGAATATTTCCACACTGGCAATGCATTGACAGATGGTAAGCTAGAGTGATGTGCCGCAAAAATGTACACGGAAGGCTAAAGTTAGCCATGATTGGCAACATTTACGGTGTCAATCAGCACCAGTTGAGCGAGAGCGAGATCTCCTCATTTACTGCTGACTTTGAAACGGAAGGCACAGAAGTGTGTGCTGTATCACTACAACGAATGATGCGCTGCTGATGGTTGGGGCAGCAAGAGTGCAGTGAGCTGTGAATTTGTTCAAGAACAGCCTTGCAGGTCAAACGGCCGAAAATACAATGTTCCCTGACCGGGAATCGAACCCGGGCCGCAGCGGTGAAAGCGCCGAAACCTAACCACTAAACCACCAGGGAAGCTGCTACACATTTGCTTGCCAACAAGCAGACCCACACAGTCTTTCCTGCTTGCTCCTTCCAAAGTCTCACCACTTTCGCGCCAGGTAAAACTGTTCGGAGCAAATGGCATTTTTTGTGGAGAACACCAAAGATATGTCCGCGCATCCGCAGCATCACGTGCGGGTAGGCATCCACTGAAATCTATTTCATTCTGTCCTTTTCTCGGGATTTTTCACTCTCGGTGCCGGGTGAACATTTCATTTAGTGTTTTTGTCCTGAACTACAGTCTTTTGCCCATCTCCAGGAGACAGAACCGTTCTGGCTGCCTGTTCCTACTTTTGAGCATTTACGGGAACAGGCCTCCGGTTCATCGTTTATCAGCAAACCAAGAAACAGAAATAAACAGAAAGATGTGCCTCTCCACCCCGTCGGCAAGTAGCAATGACTGTTATTCCAAATAATTCCCAACCCTTGTGATTCTGTGTGGATTTGTTTCATTATAAAGATTTGATTTTCAACGTGACTAAAACACCGAATAAAAATTATGAAAAACACTGGAATGGCCCGTACGGGGATCGAACCCGCGACCTTGGCGTTATTAGCACCACGCTCTAACCAACTGAGCTAACCGGCCACAAGTTGTGTTAACGTTGCGTGAAAGCTCACTCTGCGGGGATTGTGTTTCCAACTCACACTGGATGACAGATTTACTGCATAAACATTGAACGCATCACATCGCTTAAACATTGTTCACTGTTCATCTACAACACTGCGCAGAGTGTAAATAGAACGTAACAGAACGTAACAGCTTAATCTAAAAACAATTCATGTTGAAAATTATTATCACGCAACCGCTGAACAGCCCACTGTCCCGATATAAAATCAGCCACTACCCTTAGAATGAAGGGAACGCGAAATAACCAAAAATTGCTGAAACACGGGATTGAGCCATGAACCATCGGGATCTTCAGTCAAACGCCTTCCCAACTGAACTATTTCGGTCTGACAGTGAACGAAGCAAAGTTTTCTCACACCTTTTTGAAAGAAAACCTGACCCCGGAAGGAATTGCCCCACCCACTCTGTCCTCGTTTCGGGGCAATGGGTCCAAAACACATCTCAGAGCTCAGGTTGTGTCAATGTAAAGTATAATGATACCGAAAATCTTAATGCTCATGTTCCGTTATCAGTGCCCACGATCCAGGCAATGGTCTTGTCCACGTTGCTAAGTTCAAAATGTGTATTTTTTCGCACTGGCAATGAATTAACTGATATCTGTGCTGTGATCAACTAGGTTACTTAGGGTGATGTCGTGCAAGAACGTAATGGAAGCCTAATTATAACGGTGATTGTTGTCACACTGCAGTTAAATGTTGGCAAATTTACAGTGTCAATCAGCAATTCAATTCCACATGTTGATTTAATGTTCTGCTGAAGTGTTCATAAAGAAACAAAGCTTGCACAACAGGCTCGATCTCACCGTCTTGAAGACACAGTGAAATATACTGGAGAGTTTATAACTGTTTGAGACTTAACAATACTGATGTTGAATATCGGTTAGATCAATCACTCCATGAATTCACTGCTGGGAAATTCAGAGCTTGTAAATTGCCTGTGAACGCTAAACATAGACACACAGTGAGCCAATGTGCAAAAAAGGAGCGGCCCAGGCCAAATGAATGCTCGGGATAAGTTATCAGTGGCCATGGCCCAGGCATTCACTGATTCCAGTCTTGCAGACGTTGCTAAGTTTAAAATGCTGAATATTTCCACACTGGCAATGCATTGACAGATGGTAAGCTAGAGTGATGTGCCGCAAAAATGTACACGGAAGGCTAAAGTTAGCCATGATCGGCAACATTTACGGTGTCAATCAGCACCAGTTGAGCGAGAGCGAGATCTCCTCATTTACTGCTGACTTTGAAACGGAAGGCACAGAAGTGTGTGCTGTATCACGACAACGAATGATGCGCTGCTGATGTGGTTGGGGCAGCAAGAGTGCAGTGAGCTGTGAATTTGTTCAAGAACAGCCTTGCAGGTCAAACGGCCGAAAATACAATGTTCCCTGACCGGGAATCGAACCCGGGCCGCAGCGGTGAAAGCGCCAAAACCTAACCACTAAACCACCAGGGAAGCTGCTACACATTTGCTTGCCAACAAGCAGACCCACACAGTCTTTCCTGCTTGCTCCTTCCAAAGTCTCACCACTTTCGCGCCAGGTAAAACTGTTCGGAGCAAATGGCATTTTTTGTGGAGAACACCAAAGATATGTCCGCGCATCCGCAGCATCACGTGCGGGTAGGCATCCACTGAAATCTATTTCATTCTGTCCTTTTCTCGGGATTTTTCACTCTCGGTGCCGGGTGAACATTTCATTTAGTGTTTTTGTCCTGAACTACAGTCTTTTGCCCATCTCCAGGCGACAGAACCGTTCTGGCTGTCTGTTCCTACTTTTGAGCATTTACGGGAACAGGCCTCCGGTTCATCGTTTATCAGCAAACCAAGAAACAGAAATAAACAGAAAGATGTGCCTCTCCACCCCGTCGGCAAGTAGCAATGACTGTTATTCCAAATAATTCCCAACCCTTGTGATTCTGTGTGGATTTGTTTCATTATAAAGATTTGATTTTCAACGTGACTAAAACACCGAATAAAAATTATGAAAAACACTGGAATGGCCCGTACGGGGATCGAACCCGCGACCTTGGCGTTATTAGCACCACGCTCTAACCAACTGAGCTAACCGGCCACAAGTTGTGTTAACGTTGCGTGAAAGCTCACTCTGCGGGGATTGTGTTTCCAACTCACACTGGATGACAGATTTACTGCATAAACATTGAACGCATCACATCGCTTAAACATTGTTCACTGTTCATCTACAACACTGCGCAGAGTGTAAATAGAACGTAACAGAACGTAACAGCTTAATCTAAAAACAATTCATGTTGAAAATTATTATCACGCAACCGCTGAACAGCCCACTGTCCCGATATAAAATCAGCCACTACCCTTAGAATGAAGGGAACGCGAAATAACCAAAAATTGCTGAAACACGGGATTGAGCCATGAACCATCTGGATCTTCAGTCAAACGCCTTCCCAACTGAACTATTTCGGTCTGACAGTGAACCAAGCAAAGTTTTCTCACACCTTTTTGAAAGAAAACCTGACCCCGGAAGGAATTGCCCCACCCACTCTGTCCTCGTTTCGGGGCAATGGGTCCAAAACACATCTCAGAGCTCAGGTTGTGTCAATGTAAAGTATAATGATACCGAAAATCTTAATGCTCATGTTCCGTTATCAGTGCCCACGATCCAGGCAATGGTCTTGTACACGTTGCTAAGTTCAAAATGTGTATTTTTTCGCACTGGCAATGAATTAACTGATATCTGTGCTGTGATCAACTAGGTTACTTAGGGTGATGTCGTGCAAGAACGTAATGGAAGCCTAATTATAACGGTGATTGTTGTCACACTGCAGTTAAATGTTGGCAAATTTACAGTGTCAATCAGCAATTCAATTCCACATGTTGATTTAATGTTCTGCTGAAGTGATCATAAAGAAACAAAGCTTGCACAACAGGCTCGATCTCACCGTCTTGAAGACACAGTGAAATATACTGGAGAGTTTATAACTGTTTGAGACTTAACAATACTGATGTTGAATATCGGTTAGATCAATCACTCCATGAATTCACTGCTGGGAAATTCAGAACTTGTAAATTGCCTGTGAACGCTAAACATAGACACACAGTGAGCCAATGTGCAATATAGGAGGGGCCCAGGCCAAATGAATGCTCGGGATAAGTTATCAGTGGCCATGGCCCAGGCATTCACTGATTCCAGTCTTGCAGACGTTGCTAAGTTTAAAATGCTGAATATTTCCACACTGGCAATGCATTGACAGATGGTAAGCTAGAGTGATGTGCCGCAAAAATGTACACGGAAGGCTAAAGTTAGCCATGATCGGCAACATTTACGGTGTCAATCAGCACCAGTTGAGCGAGAGCGAGATCTCCTCATTTACTGCTGACTTTGAAACGGAAGGCACAGAAGTGTGTGCTGTATCACGACAACGAATGATGCGCTGCTGATGTGGTTGGGGCAGCAAGAGTGCAGTGAGCTGTGAATTTGTTCAAGAACAGCCTTGCAGGTCAAACGGCCGAAAATACAATGTTCCCTGACCGGGAATCGAACCCGGGCCGCAGCGGTGAAAGCGCCGAAACCTAACCACTAAACCACCAGGGAAGCTGCTACACATTTGCTTGCCAACAAGCAGACCCACACAGTCTTTCCTGCTTGCTCCTTCCAAAGTCTCACCACTTTCGCGCCAGGTAAAACTGTTCGGAGCAAATGGCATTTTTTGTGGAGAACACCAAAGATATGTCCGCGCATCCGCAGCATCACGTGCGGGTAGGCATCCACTGAAATCTATTTCATTCTGTCCTTTTCTCGGGATTTTTCACTCTCGGTGCCGGGTGAACATTTCATTTAGTGTTTTTGTCCTGAACTACAGTCTTTTGCCCATCTCCAGGCGACAGAACCGTTCTGGCTGTCTGTTCCTACTTTTGAGCATTTACGGGAACAGGCCTCCGGTTCATCGTTTATCAGCAAACCAAGAAACAGAAATAAACAGAAAGATGTGCCTCTCCACCCCGTCGGCAAGTAGCAATGACTGTTATTCCAAATAATTCCCAACCCTTGTGATTCTGTGTGGATTTGTTTCATTATAAAGATTTGATTTTCAACGTGACTAAAACACCGAATAAAAATTATGAAAAACACTGGAATGGCCCGTACGGGGATCGAACCCGCGACCTTGGCGTTATTAGCACCACGCTCTAACCAACTGAGCTAACCGGCCACAAGTTGTGTTAACGTTGCGTGAAAGCTCACTCTGCGGGGATTGTGTTTCCAACTCACACTGGATGACAGATTTACTGCATAAACATTGAACGCATCACATCGCTTAAACATTGTTCACTGTTCATCTACAACACTGCGCAGAGTGTAAATAGAACGTAACAGAACGTAACAGCTTAATCTAAAAACAATTCATGTTGAAAATTATTATCACGCAACCGCTGAACAGCCCTCTGTCCCGATATAAAATCAGCCACTACCCTTAGAATGAAGGGAACGCGAAATAACCAAAAATTGCTGAAACACGGGATTGAGCCATGAACCATCTGGATCTTCAGTCAAACGCCTTCCCAACTGAACTATTTCGGTCTGACAGTGAACCAAGCAAAGTTTTCTCACACCTTTTTGAAAGAAAACCTGACCCCGGAAGGAATTGCCCCACCCACTCTGTCCTCGTTTCGGGGCAATGGGTCCAAAACACATCTCAGAGCTCAGGTTGTGTCAATGTAAAGTATAATGATACCGAAAATCTTAATGCTCATGTTCCGTTATCAGTGCCCACGATCCAGGCAATGGTCTTGTACACGTTGCTAAGTTCAAAATGTGTATTTTTTCGCACTGGCAATGAATTAACTGATATCTGTGCTGTGATCAACTAGGTTACTTAGGGTGATGTCGTGCAAGAACGTAATGGAAGCCTAATTATAACGGTGATTGTTGTCACACTGCAGTTAAATGTTGGCAAATTTACAGTGTCAATCAGCAATTCAATTCCACATGTTGATTTAATGTTCTGCTGAAGTGATCATAAAGAAACAAAGCTTGCACAACAGGCTCGATCTCACCGTCTTGAAGACACAGTGAAATATACTGGAGAGTTTATAACTGTTTGAGACTTAACAATACTGATGTTGAATATCGGTTAGATCAATCACTCCATGAATTCACTGCTGGGAAATTCAGAGCTTGTAAATTGCCTGTGAACGCTAAACATAGACACACAGTGAGCCAATGTGCAATATAGGAGGGGCCCAGGCCAAATGAATGCTCGGGATAAGTTATCAGTGGCCATGGCCCAGGCATTCACTGATTCCAGTCTTGCAGACGTTGCTAAGTTTAAAATGCTGAATATTTCCACACTGGCAATGCATTGACAGATGGTAAGCTAGAGTGATGTGCCGCAAAAATGTACACGGAAGGCTAAAGTTAGCCATGATTGGCAACATTTACGGTGTCAATCAGCACCAGTTGAGCGAGAGCGAGATCTCCTCATTTACTGCTGACTTTGAAACGGAAGGCACAGAAGTGTGTGCTGTATCACTACAACGAATGATGCGCTGCTGCTGGTTGGGCCAGCAAGAGTGCAGTGAGCTGTGAATTTGTTCAAGAACAGCCTTGCAGGTCAAACGGCCGAAAATACAATGTTCCCTGACCGGGAATCGAACCCGGGCCGCAGCGGTGAAAGCGCCAAAACCTAACCACTAAACCACCAGGGAAGCTGCTACACATTTGCTTGCCAACAAGCAGACCCACACAGTCTTTCCTGCTTGCTCCTTCCAAAGTCTCACCACTTTCGCGCCAGGTAAAACTGTTCGGAGCAAATGGCATTTTTTGTGGAGAACACCAAAGATATGTCCGCGCATCCGCAGCATCACGTGCGGGTAGGCATCCACTGAAATCTATTTCATTCTGTCCTTTTCTCGGGATTTTTCACTCTCGGTGCCGGGTGAACATTTCATTTAGTGTTTTTGTCCTGAACTACAGTCTTTTGCCCATCTCCAGGCGACAGAACCGTTCTGGCTGTCTGTTCCTACTTTTGAGCATTTACGGGAACAGGCCTCCGGTTCATCGTTTATCAGCAAACCAAGAAACAGAAATAAACAGAAAGATGTGCCTCTCCACCCCGTCGGCAAGTAGCAATGACTGTTATTCCAAATAATTCCCAACCCTTGTGATTCTGTGTGGATTTGTTTCATTATAAAGATTTGATTTTCAACGTGACTAAAACACCGAATAAAAATTATGAAAAACACTGGAATGGCCCGTACGGGGATCGAACCCGCGACCTTGGCGTTATTAGCACCACGCTCTAACCAACTGAGCTAACCGGCCACAAGTTGTGTTAACGTTGCGTGAAAGCTCACTCTGCGGGGATTGTGTTTCCAACTCACACTGGATGACAGATTTACTGCATAAACATTGAACGCATCACATCGCTTAAACATTGTTCACTGTTCATCTACAACACTGCGCAGAGTGTAAATAGAACGTAACAGAACGTAACAGCTTAATCTAAAAACAATTCATGTTGAAAATTATTATCACGCAACCGCTGAACAGCCCACTGTCCCGATATAAAATCAGCCACTACCCTTAGAATGAAGGGAACGCGAAATAACCAAAAATTGCTGAAACACGGGATTGAGCCATGAACCATCTGGATCTTCAGTCAAACGCCTTCCCAACTGAACTATTTCGGTCTGACAGTGAACCAAGCAAAGTTTTCTCACACCTTTTTGAAAGAAAACCTGACCCCGGAAGGAATTGCCCCACCCACTCTGTCCTCGTTTCGGGGCAATGGGTCCAAAACACATCTCAGAGCTCAGGTTGTGTCAATGTAAAGTATAATGATACCGAAAATCTTAATGCTCATGTTCCGTTATCAGTGCCCACGATCCAGGCAATGGTCTTGTACACGTTGCTAAGTTCAAAATGTGTATTTTTTCGCACTGGCAATGAATTAACTGATATCTGTGCTGTGATCAACTAGGTTACTTAGGGTGATGTCGTGCAAGAACGTAATGGAAGCCTAATTATAACGGTGATTGTTGTCACACTGCAGTTAAATGTTGGCAAATTTACAGTGTCAATCAGCAATTCAATTCCACATGTTGATTTAATGTTCTGCTGAAGTGATCATAAAGAAACAAAGCTTGCACAACAGGCTCGATCTCACCGTCTTGAAGACACAGTGAAATATACTGGAGAGTTTATAACTGTTTGAGACTTAACAATACTGATGTTGAATATCGGTTAGATCAATCACTCCATGAATTCACTGCTGGGAAATTCAGAACTTGTAAATTGCCTGTGAACGCTAAACATAGACACACAGTGAGCCAATGTGCAATATAGGAGGGGCCCAGGCCAAATGAATGCTCGGGATAAGTTATCAGTGGCTATGGCCCAGGCATTCACTGATTCCAGTCTTGCAGACGTTGCTAAGTTTAAAATGCTGAATATTTCCACACTGGCAATGCATTGACAGATGGTAAGCTAGAGTGATGTGCCGCAAAAATGTACACGGAAGGCTAAAGTTAGCCATGATCGGCAACATTTACGGTGTCAATCAGCACCAGTTGAGCGAGAGCGAGATCTCCTCATTTACTGCTGACTTTGAAACGGAAGGCACAGAAGTGTGTGCTGTATCACGACAACGAATGATGCGCTGCTGATGTGGTTGGGGCAGCAAGAGTGCAGTGAGCTGTGAATTTGTTCAAGAACAGCCTTGCAGGTCAAACGGCCGAAAATACAATGTTCCCTGACCGGGAATCGAACCCGGGCCGCAGCGGTGAAAGCGCCGAAACCTAACCACTAAACCACCAGGGAAGCTGCTACACATTTGCTTGCCAACAAGCAGACCAACACAGTCTTTCCTGCTTGCTCCTTCCAAAGTCTCACCACTTTCGCGCCAGGTAAAACTGTTCGTAGCAAATGGCATTTTTTGTGGAGAACACCAAAGATATGTCCGCGCATCCGCAGCATCACGTGCGGGTAGGCATCCACTGAAATCTATTTCATTCTGTCCTTTTCTCGGGATTTTTCACTCTCGGTGCCGGGTGAACATTTCATTTAGTGTTTTTGTCCTGAACTGCAGTCTTTTGCCCATCTCCAGGCGACAGAACCGTTCTGGCTGTCTGTTCCTACTTTTGAGCATTTACGGGAACAGGCCTCCGGTTCATCGTTTATCAGCAAACCAAGAAACAGAAATAAACAGAAAGATGTGCCTCTCCACCCCGTCGGCAAGTAGCAATGACTGTTATTCCAAATAATTCCCAACCCTTGTGATTCTGTGTGGATTTATTTCATTATAAAGATTTGATTTTCAACGTGACTAAAAACCGAATAAAAATTATGAAAAACACTGGAATGGCCCGTACGGGGATCGAACCCGCGACCTTGGCGTTATTAGCACCACGCTCTAACCAACTGAGCTAACCGGCCACAAGTTGTGTTAACGTTGCGTGAAAGCTCACTCTGCGGGGATTGTGTTTCCAACTCACACTGGATGACAGATTTACTGCATAAACATTGAACGCATCACATCGCTTAAACATTGTTCACTGTTCATCTACAACACTGCGCAGAGTGTAAATAGAACGTAACAGAACGTAACAGCTTAATCTAAAAACAATTCATGTTGAAAATTATTATCACGCAACCGCTGAACAGCCCACTGTCCCGATATAAAATCAGCCACTACCCTTAGAATGAAGGGAACGCGAAATAACCAAAAATTGCTGAAACACGGGATTGAGCCATGAACCATCTGGATCTTCAGTCAAACGCCTTCCCAACTGAACTATTTCGGTCTGACAGTGAACCAAGCAAAGTTTTCTCACACCTTTTTGAAAGAAAACCTGACCCCGGAAGGAATTGCCCCACCCACTCTGTCCTCGTTTCGGGGCAATGGGTCCAAAACACATCTCAGAGCTCAGGTTGTGTCAATGTAAAGTATAATGATACCGAAAATCTTAATGCTCATGTTCCGTTATCAGTGCCCACGATCCAGGCAATGGTCTTGTACACGTTGCTAAGTTCAAAATGTGTATTTTTTCGCACTGGCAATGAATTAACTGATATCTGTGCTGTGATCAACTAGGTTACTTAGGGTGATGTCGTGCAAGAACGTAATGGAAGCCTAATTATAACGGTGATTGTTGTCACACTGCAGTTAAATGTTGGCAAATTTACAGTGTCAATCAGCAATTCAATTCCACATGTTGATTTAATGTTCTGCTGAAGTGATCATAAAGAAACAAAGCTTGCACAACAGGCTCGATCTCACCGTCTTGAAGACACAGTGAAATATACTGGAGAGTTTATAACTGTTTGAGACTTAACAATACTGATGTTGAATATCGGTTAGATCAATCACTCCATGAATTCACTGCTGGGAAATTCAGAGCTTGTAAATTGCCTGTGAACGCTAAACATAGACACACAGTGAGCCAATGTGCAATATAGGAGGGGCCCAGGCCAAATGAATGCTCGGGATAAGTTATCAGTGGCCATGGCCCAGGCATTCACTGATTCCAGTCTTGCAGACGTTGCTAAGTTTAAAATGCTGAATATTTCCACACTGGCAATGCATTGACAGATGGTAAGCTAGAGTGATGTGCCGCAAAAATGTACACGGAAGGCTAAAGTTAGCCATGATTGGCAACATTTACGGTGTCAATCAGCACCAGTTGAGCGAGAGCGAGATCTCCTCATTTACTGCTGACTTTGAAACGGAAGGCACAGAAGTGTGTGCTGTATCACTACAACGAATGATGCGCTGCTGCTGGTTGGGCCAGCAAGAGTGCAGTGAGCTGTGAATTTGTTCAAGAACAGCCTTGGAGGTCAAACGGCCGAAAATACAATGTTCCCTGACCGGGAATCGAACCCGGGCCGCAGCGGTGAAAGCGCCGAAACCTAACCACTAAACCACCAGGGAAGCTGCTACACATTTGCTTGCCAACAAGCAGACCCACACAGTCTTTCCTGCTTGCTCCTTCCAAAGTCTCACCACTTTCGCGCCAGGTAAAACTGTTCGGAGCAAATGGCATTTTTTGTGGAGAACACCAAAGATATGTCCGCGCATCCGCAGCATCACGTGCGGGTAGGCATCCACTGAAATCTATTTCATTCTGTCCTTTTCTCGGGATTTTTCACTCTCGGTGCCGGGTGAACGTTTCATTTAGTGTTTTTGTCCTGAACTGCAGTCTTTTGCCCATCTCCAGGCGACAGAACCGTTCTGGCTGTCTGTTCCTACTTTTGAGCATTTACGGGAACAGGCCTCCGGTTCATCGTTTATCAGCAAACCAAGAAACAGAAATAAACAGAAAGATGTGCCTCTCCACCCCGTCGGCAAGTAGCAATGACTGTTATTCCAAATAATTCCCAACCCTTGTGATTCTGTGTGGATTTGTTTCATTATAAAGATTTGATTTTCAACGTGACTAAAACACCGAATAAAAATTATGAAAAACACTGGAATGGCCCGTACGGGGATCGAACCCGCGACCTTGGCGTTATTAGCACCACGCTCTAACCAACTGAGCTAACCGGCCACAAGTTGTGTTAACGTTGCGTGAAAGCTCACTCTGCGGGGATTGTGTTTCCAACTCACACTGGATGACAGATTTACTGCATAAACATTGAACGCATCACATCGCTTAAACATTGTTCACTGTTCATCTACAACACTGCGCAGAGTGTAAATAGAACGTAACAGAACGTAACAGCTTAATCTAAAAACAATTCATGTTGAAAATTATTATCACGCAACCGCTGAACAGCCCACTGTCCCGATATAAAATCAGCCACTACCCTTAGAATGAAGGGAACGCGAAATAACCAAAAATTGCTGAAACACGGGATTGAGCCATGAACCATCTGGATCTTCAGTCAAACGCCTTCCCAACTGAACTATTTCGGTCTGACAGTGAACCAAGCAAAGTTTTCTCACACCTTTTTGAAAGAAAACCTGACCCCGGAAGGAATTGCCCCACCCACTCTGTCCTCGTTTCGGGGCAATGGGTCCAAAACACATCTCAGAGCTCAGGTTGTGTCAATGTAAAGTATAATGATACCGAAAATCTTAATGCTCATGTTCCGTTATCAGTGCCCACGATCCAGGCAATGGTCTTGTACACGTTGCTAAGTTCAAAATGTGTATTTTTTCGCACTGGCAATGAATTAACTGATATCTGTGCTGTGATCAACTAGGTTACTTAGGGTGATGTCGTGCAAGAACGTAATGGAAGCCTAATTATAACGGTGATTGTTGTCACACTGCAGTTAAATGTTGGCAAATTTACAGTGTCAATCAGCAATTCAATTCCACATGTTGATTTAATGTTCTGCTGAAGTGATCATAAAGAAACAAAGCTTGCACAACAGGCTCGATCTCACCGTCTTGAAGACACAGTGAAATATACTGGAGAGTTTATAACTGTTTGAGACTTAACAATACTGATGTTGAATATCGGTTAGATCAATCACTCCATGAATTCACTGCTGGGAAATTCAGAGCTTGTAAATTGCCTGTGAACGCTAAACATAGACACACAGTGAGCCAATGTGCAATATAGGAGGGGCCCAGGCCAAATGAATGCTCGGGATAAGTTATCAGTGGCCATGGCCCAGGCATTCACTGATTCCAGTCTTGCAGACGTTGCTAAGTTTAAAATGCTGAATATTTCCACACTGGCAATGCATTGACAGATGGTAAGCTAGAGTGATGTGCCGCAAAAATGTACACGGAAGGCTAAAGTTAGCCATGATTGGCAACATTTACGGTGTCAATCAGCACCAGTTGAGCGAGAGCGAGATCTCCTCATTTACTGCTGACTTTGAAACGGAAGGCACAGAAGTGTGTGCTGTATCACTACAACGAATGATGCGCTGCTGCTGGTTGGGCCAGCAAGAGTGCAGTGAGCTGTGAATTTGTTCAAGAACAGCCTTGGAGGTCAAACGGCCGAAAATACAATGTTCCCTGACCGGGAATCGAACCCGGGCCGCAGCGGTGAAAGCGCCGAAACCTAACCACTAAACCACCAGGGAAGCTGCTACACATTTGCTTGCCAACAAGCAGACCCACACAGTCTTTCCTGCTTGCTCCTTCCAAAGTCTCACCACTTTCGCGCCAGGTAAAACTGTTCGGAGCAAATGGCATTTTTTGTGGAGAACACCAAAGATATGTCCGCGCATCCGCAGCATCACGTGCGGGTAGGCATCCACTGAAATCTATTTCATTCTGTCCTTTTCTCGGGATTTTTCACTCTCGGTGCCGGGTGAACGTTTCATTTAGTGTTTTTGTCCTGAACTGCAGTCTTTTGCCCATCTCCAGGCGACAGAACCGTTCTGGCTGTCTGTTCCTACTTTTGAGCATTTACGGGAACAGGCCTCCGGTTCATCGTTTATCAGCAAACCAAGAAACAGAAATAAACAGAAAGATGTGCCTCTCCACCCCGTCGGCAAGTAGCAATGACTGTTATTCCAAATAATTCCCAACCCTTGTGATTCTGTGTGGATTTGTTTCATTATAAAGATTTGATTTTCAACGTGACTAAAACACCGAATAAAAATTATGAAAAACACTGGAATGGCCCGTACGGGGATCGAACCCGCGACCTTGGCGTTATTAGCACCACGCTCTAACCAACTGAGCTAACCGGCCACAAGTTGTGTTAACGTTGCGTGAAAGCTCACTCTGCGGGGATTGTGTTTCCAACTCACACTGGATGACAGATTTACTGCATAAACATTGAACGCATCACATCGCTTAAACATTGTTCACTGTTCATCTACAACACTGCGCAGAGTGTAAATAGAACGTAACAGAACGTAACAGCTTAATCTAAAAACAATTCATGTTGAAAATTATTATCACGCAACCGCTGAACAGCCCACTGTCCCGATATAAAATCAGCCACTACCCTTAGAATGAAGGGAACGCGAAATAACCAAAAATTGCTGAAACACGGGATTGAGCCATGAACCATCTGGATCTTCAGTCAAACGCCTTCCCAACTGAACTATTTCGGTCTGACAGTGAACCAAGCAAAGTTTTCTCACACCTTTTTGAAAGAAAACCTGACCCCGGAAGGAATTGCCCCACCCACTCTGTCCTCGTTTCGGGGCAATGGGTCCAAAACACATCTCAGAGCTCAGGTTGTGTCAATGTAAAGTATAATGATACCGAAAATCTTAATGCTCATGTTCCGTTATCAGTGCCCACGATCCAGGCAATGGTCTTGTACACGTTGCTAAGTTCAAAATGTGTATTTTTTCGCACTGGCAATGAATTAACTGATATCTGTGCTGTGATCAACTAGGTTACTTAGGGTGATGTCGTGCAAGAACGTAATGGAAGCCTAATTATAACGGTGATTGTTGTCACACTGCAGTTAAATGTTGGCAAATTTACAGTGTCAATCAGCAATTCAATTCCACATGTTGATTTAATGTTCTGCTGAAGTGATCATCAAGAAACAAAGCTTGCACAACAGGCTCGATCTCACCGTCTTGAAGACACAGTGAAATATACTGGAGAGTTTATAACTGTTTGAGACTTAACAATACTGATGTTGAATATCGGTTAGATCAATCACTCCATGAATTCACTGCTGGGAAATTCAGAACTTGTAAATTGCCTGTGAACGCTAAACATAGACACACAGTGAGCCAATGTGCAATATAGGAGGGGCCCAGGCCAAATGAATGCTCGGGATAAGTTATCAGTGGCTATGGCCCAGGCATTCACTGATTCCAGTCTTGCAGACGTTGCTAAGTTTAAAATGCTGAATATTTCCACACTGGCAATGCATTGACAGATGGTAAGCTAGAGTGATGTGCCGCAAAAATGTACACGGAAGGCTAAAGTTAGCCATGATCGGCAACATTTACGGTGTCAATCAGCACCAGTTGAGCGAGAGCGAGATCTCCTCATTTACTGCTGACTTTGAAACGGAAGGCACAGAAGTGTGTGCTGTATCACGACAACGAATGATGCGCTGCTGATGTGGTTGGGGCAGCAAGAGTGCAGTGAGCTGTGAATTTGTTCAAGAACAGCCTTGCAGGTCAAACGGCCGAAAATACAATGTTCCCTGACCGGGAATCGAACCCGGGCCGCAGCGGTGAAAGCGCCGAAACCTAACCACTAAACCACCAGGGAAGCTGCTACACATTTGCTTGCCAACAAGCAGACCCACACAGTCTTTCCTGCTTGCTCCTTCCAAAGTCTCACCACTTTCGCGCCAGGTAAAACTGTTCGGAGCAAATGGCATTTTTTGTGGAGAACACCAAAGATATGTCCGCGCATCCGCAGCATCACGTGCGGGTAGGCATCCACTGAAATCTATTTCATTCTGTCCTTTTCTCGGGATTTTTCACTCTCGGTGCCGGGTGAACATTTCATTTAGTGTTTTTGTCCTGAACTACAGTCTTTTGCCCATCTCCAGGCGACAGAACCGTTCTGGCTGTCTGTTCCTACTTTTGAGCATTTACGGGAACAGGCCTCCGGTTCATCGTTTATCAGCAAACCAAGAAACAGAAATAAACAGAAAGATGTGCCTCTCCACCCCGTCGGCAAGTAGCAATGACTGTTATTCCAAATAATTCCCAACCCTTGTGATTCTGTGTGGATTTGTTTCATTATAAAGATTTGATTTTCAACGTGACTAAAACACCGAATAAAAATTATGAAAAACACTGGAATGGCCCGTACGGGGATCGAACCCGCGACCTTGGCGTTATTAGCACCACGCTCTAACCAACTGAGCTAACCGGCCACAAGTTGTGTTAACGTTGCGTGAAAGCTCACTCTGCGGGGATTGTGTTTCCAACTCACACTGGATGACAGATTTACTGCATAAACATTGAACGCATCACATCGCTTAAACATTGTTCACTGTTCATCTACAACACTGCGCAGAGTGTAAATAGAACGTAACAGAACGTAACAGCTTAATCTAAAAACAATTCATGTTGAAAATTATTATCACGCAACCGCTGAACAGCCCACTGTCCCGATATAAAATCAGCCACTACCCTTAGAATGAAGGGAACGCGAAATAACCAAAAATTGCTGAAACACGGGATTGAGCCATGAACCATCTGGATCTTCAGTCAAACGCCTTCCCAACTGAACTATTTCGGTCTGACAGTGAACCAAGCAAAGTTTTCTCACACCTTTTTGAAAGAAAACCTGACCCCGGAAGGAATTGCCCCACCCACTCTGTCCTCGTTTCGGGGCAATGGGTCCAAAACACATCTCAGAGCTCAGGTTGTGTCAATGTAAAGTATAATGATACCGAAAATCTTAATGCTCATGTTCCGTTATCAGTGCCCACGATCCAGGCAATGGTCTTGTACACGTTGCTAAGTTCAAAATGTGTATTTTTTCGCACTGGCAATGAATTAACTGATATCTGTGCTGTGATCAACTAGGTTACTTAGGGTGATGTCGTGCAAGAACGTAATGGAAGCCTAATTATAACGGTGATTGTTGTCACACTGCAGTTAAATGTTGGCAAATTTACAGTGTCAATCAGCAATTCAATTCCACATGTTGATTTAATGTTCTGCTGAAGTGATCATCAAGAAACAAAGCTTGCACAACAGGCTCGATCTCACCGTCTTGAAGACACAGTGAAATATACTGGAGAGTTTATAACTGTTTGAGACTTAACAATACTGATGTTGAATATCGGTTAGATCAATCACTCCATGAATTCACTGCTGGGAAATTCAGAACTTGTAAATTGCCTGTGAACGCTAAACATAGACACACAGTGAGCCAATGTGCAATATAGGAGGGGCCCAGGCCAAATGAATGCTCGGGATAAGTTATCAGTGGCTATGGCCCAGGCATTCACTGATTCCAGTCTTGCAGACGTTGCTAAGTTTAAAATGCTGAATATTTCCACACTGGCAATGCATTGACAGATGGTAAGCTAGAGTGATGTGCCGCAAAAATGTACACGGAAGGCTAAAGTTAGCCATGATCGGCAACATTTACGGTGTCAATCAGCACCAGTTGAGCGAGAGCGAGATCTCCTCATTTACTGCTGACTTTGAAACGGAAGGCACAGAAGTGTGTGCTGTATCACGACAACGAATGATGCGCTGCTGATGTGGTTGGGGCAGCAAGAGTGCAGTGAGCTGTGAATTTGTTCAAGAACAGCCTTGCAGGTCAAACGGCCGAAAATACAATGTTCCCTGACCGGGAATCGAACCCGGGCCGCAGCGGTGAAAGCGCCGAAACCTAACCACTAAACCACCAGGGAAGCTGCTACACATTTGCTTGCCAACAAGCAGACCCACACAGTCTTTCCTGCTTGCTCCTTCCAAAGTCTCACCACTTTCGCGCCAGGTAAAACTGTTCGGAGCAAATGGCATTTTTTGTGGAGAACACCAAAGATATGTCCGCGCATCCGCAGCATCACGTGCGGGTAGGCATCCACTGAAATCTATTTCATTCTGTCCTTTTCTCGGGATTTTTCACTCTCGGTGCCGGGTGAACATTTCATTTAGTGTTTTTGTCCTGAACTACAGTCTTTTGCCCATCTCCAGGCGACAGAACCGTTCTGGCTGTCTGTTCCTACTTTTGAGCATTTACGGGAACAGGCCTCCGGTTCATCGTTTATCAGCAAACCAAGAAACAGAAATAAACAGAAAGATGTGCCTCTCCACCCCGTCGGCAAGTAGCAATGACTGTTATTCCAAATAATTCCCAACCCTTGTGATTCTGTGTGGATTTGTTTCATTATAAAGATTTGATTTTCAACGTGACTAAAACACCGAATAAAAATTATGAAAAACACTGGAATGGCCCGTACGGGGATCGAACCCGCGACCTTGGCGTTATTAGCACCACGCTCTAACCAACTGAGCTAACCGGCCACAAGTTGTGTTAACGTTGCGTGAAAGCTCACTCTGCGGGGATTGTGTTTCCAACTCACACTGGATGACAGATTTACTGCATAAACATTGAACGCATCACATCGCTTAAACATTGTTCACTGTTCATCTACAACACTGCGCAGAGTGTAAATAGAACGTAACAGAACGTAACAGCTTAATCTAAAAACAATTCATGTTGAAAATTATTATCACGCAACCGCTGAACAGCCCACTGTCCCGATATAAAATCAGCCACTACCCTTAGAATGAAGGGAACGCGAAATAACCAAAAATTGCTGAAACACGGGATTGAGCCATGAACCATCTGGATCTTCAGTCAAACGCCTTCCCAACTGAACTATTTCGGTCTGACAGTGAACCAAGCAAAGTTTTCTCACACCTTTTTGAAAGAAAACCTGACCCCGGAAGGAATTGCCCCACCCACTCTGTCCTCGTTTCGGGGCAATGGGTCCAAAACACATCTCACAGCTCAGGTTGTGTCAATGTAAAGTATAATGATACCGAAAATCTTAATGCTCATGTTCCGTTATCAGTGCCCACGATCCAGGCAATGGTCTTGTACACGTTGCTAAGTTCAAAATGTGTATTTTTTCGCACTGGCAATGAATTAACTGATATCTGTGCTGTGATCAACTAGGTTACTTAGGGTGATGTCGTGCAAGAACGTAATGGAAGCCTAATTATAACGGTGATTGTTGTCACACTGCAGTTAAATGTTGGCAAATTTACAGTGTCAATCAGCAATTCAATTCCACATGTTGATTTAATGTTCTGCTGAAGTGATCATAAAGAAACAAAGCTTGCACAACAGGCTCGATCTCACCGTCTTGAAGACACAGTGAAATATACTGGAGAGTTTATAACTGTTTGAGACTTAACAATACTGATGTTGAATATCGGTTAGATCAATCACTCCATGAATTCACTGCTGGGAAATTCAGAACTTGTAAATTGCCTGTGAACGCTAAACATAGACACACAGTGAGCCAATGTGCAATATAGGAGGGGCCCAGGCCAAATGAATGCTCGGGATAAGTTATCAGTGGCCATGGCCCAGGCATTCACTGATTCCAGTCTTGCAGACGTTGCTAAGTTTAAAATGCTGAATATTTCCACACTGGCAATGCATTGACAGATGGTAAGCTAGAGTGATGTGCCGCAAAAATGTACACGGAAGGCTAAAGTTAGCCATGATCGGCAACATTTACGGTGTCAATCAGCACCAGTTGAGCGAGAGCGAGATCTCCTCATTTACTGCTGACTTTGAAACGGAAGGCACAGAAGTGTGTGCTGTATCACGACAACGAATGATGCGCTGCTGATGTGGTTGGGGCAGCAAGAGTGCAGTGAGCTGTGAATTTGTTCAAGAACAGCCTTGCAGGTCAAACGGCCGAAAATACAATGTTCCCTGACCGGGAATCGAACCCGGGCCGCAGCGGTGAAAGCGCCGAAACCTAACCACTAAACCACCAGGGAAGCTGCTACACATTTGCTTGCCAACAAGCAGACCCACACAGTCTTTCCTGCTTGCTCCTTCCAAAGTCTCACCACTTTCGCGCCAGGTAAAACTGTTCGGAGCAAATGGCATTTTTTGTGGAGAACACCAAAGATATGTCCGCGCATCCGCAGCATCACGTGCGGGTAGGCATCCACTGAAATCTATTTCATTCTGTCCTTTTCTCGGGATTTTTCACTCTCGGTGCCGGGTGAACATTTCATTTAGTGTTTTTGTCCTGAACTACAGTCTTTTGCCCATCTCCAGGCGACAGAACCGTTCTGGCTGTCTGTTCCTACTTTTGAGCATTTACGGGAACAGGCCTCCGGTTCATCGTTTATCAGCAAACCAAGAAACAGAAATAAACAGAAAGATGTGCCTCTCCACCCCGTCGGCAAGTAGCAATGACTGTTATTCCAAATAATTCCCAACCCTTGTGATTCTGTGTGGATTTGTTTCATTATAAAGATTTGATTTTCAACGTGACTAAAACACCGAATAAAAATTATGAAAAACACTGGAATGGCCCGTACGGGGATCGAACCCGCGACCTTGGCGTTATTAGCACCACGCTCTAACCAACTGAGCTAACCGGCCACAAGTTGTGTTAACGTTGCGTGAAAGCTCACTCTGCGGGGATTGTGTTTCCAACTCACACTGGATGACAGATTTACTGCATAAACATTGAACGCATCACATCGCTTAAACATTGTTCACTGTTCATCTACAACACTGCGCAGAGTGTAAATAGAACGTAACAGAACGTAACAGCTTAATCTAAAAACAATTCATGTTGAAAATTATTATCACGCAACCGCTGAACAGCCCACTGTCCCGATATAAAATCAGCCACTACCCTTAGAATGAAGGGAACGCGAAATAACCAAAAATTGCTGAAACACGGGATTGAGCCATGAACCATCTGGATCTTCAGTCAAACGCCTTCCCAACTGAACTATTTCGGTCTGACAGTGAACCAAGCAAAGTTTTCTCACACCTTTTTGAAAGAAAACCTGACCCCGGAAGGAATTGCCCCACCCACTCTGTCCTCGTTTCGGGGCAATGGGTCCAAAACACATCTCACAGCTCAGGTTGTGTCAATGTAAAGTATAATGATACCGAAAATCTTAATGCTCATGTTCCGTTATCAGTGCCCACGATCCAGGCAATGGTCTTGTACACGTTGCTAAGTTCAAAATGTGTATTTTTTCGCACTGGCAATGAATTAACTGATATCTGTGCTGTGATCAACTAGGTTACTTAGGGTGATGTCGTGCAAGAACGTAATGGAAGCCTAATTATAACGGTGATTGTTGTCACACTGCAGTTAAATGTTGGCAAATTTACAGTGTCAATCAGCAATTCAATTCCACATGTTGATTTAATGTTCTGCTGAAGTGATCATAAAGAAACAAAGCTTGCACAACAGGCTCGATCTCACCGTCTTGAAGACACAGTGAAATATACTGGAGAGTTTATAACTGTTTGAGACTTAACAATACTGATGTTGAATATCGGTTAGATCAATCACTCGATGAATTCACTGCTGGGAAATTCAGAACTTGTAAATTGCCTGTGAACGCTAAACATAGACACACAGTGAGCCAATGTGCAATATAGGAGGGGCCCAGGCCAAATGAATGCTCGGGATAAGTTATCAGTGGCTATGGCCCAGGCATTCACTGATTCCAGTCTTGCAGACGTTGCTAAGTTTAAAATGCTGAATATTTCCACACTGGCAATGCATTGACAGATGGTAAGCTAGAGTGATGTGCCGCAAAAATGTACACGGAAGGCTAAAGTTAGCCATGATCGGCAACATTTACGGTGTCAATCAGCACCAGTTGAGCGAGAGCGAGATCTCCTCATTTACTGCTGACTTTGAAACGGAAGGCACAGAAGTGTGTGCTGTATCACGACAACGAATGATGCGCTGCTGATGTGGTTGGGGCAGCAAGAGTGCAGTGAGCTGTGAATTTGTTCAAGAACAGCCTTGCAGGTCAAACGGCCGAAAATACAATGTTCCCTGACCGGGAATCGAACCCGGGCCGCAGCGGTGAAAGCGCCGAAACCTAACCACTAAACCACCAGGGAAGCTGCTACACATTTGCTTGCCAACAAGCAGACCCACACAGTCTTTCCTGCTTGCTCCTTCCAAAGTCTCACCACTTTCGCGCCAGGTAAAACTGTTCGGAGCAAATGGCATTTTTTGTGGAGAACACCAAAGATATGTCCGCGCATCCGCAGCATCACGTGCGGGTAGGCATCCACTGAAATCTATTTCATTCTGTCCTTTTCTCGGGATTTTTCACTCTCGGTGCCGGGTGAACATTTCATTTAGTGTTTTTGTCCTGAACTGCAGTCTTTTGCCCATCTCCAGGCGACAGAACCGTTCTGGCTGTCTGTTCCTACTTTTGAGCATTTATGGGAACAGGCCTCCGGTTCATCGTTTATCAGCAAACCAAGAAACAGAAATAAACAGAAAGATGTGCCTCTCCACCCCGTCGGCAAGTAGCAATGACTGTTATTCCAAATAATTCCCAACCCTTGTGATTCTGTGTGGATTTGTTTCATTATAAAGATTTGATTTTCAACGTGATTAAAAACCGAATAAAAATTATGAAAAACACTGGAATGGCCCGTACGGGGATCGAACCCGCGACCTTGGCGTTATTAGCACCACGCTCTAACCAACTGAGCTAACCGGCCACAAGTTGTGTTAACGTTGCGTGAAAGCTCACTCTGCGGGGATTGTGTTTCCAACTCACACTGGATGACAGATTTGCTGCATAAACATTGAACGCATCACATCGCTTAAACATTGTTCACTGTTCATCTACAACACTGCGCAGAGTGTAAATAGAACGTAACAGAACGTAACAGCTTAATCTAAAAACAATTCATGTTGAAAATTATTATCACGCAACCGCTGAACAGCCCACTGTCCCGATATAAAATCAGCCACTACCCTTAGAATGAAGGGAACGCGAAATAACCAAAAATTGCTGAAACACGGGATTGAGCCATGAACCATCTGGATCTTCAGTCAAACGCCTTCCCAACTGAACTATTTCGGTCTGACAGTAAACGAAGCAAAGTTTTCTCACACCTTTTTGAAAGAAAACCTGACCCCGGAAGGAATTGCCCCACCCACTCTGTCCTCGTTTCGGGGCAATGGGTCCAAAACACATCTCAGAGCTCAGGTTGTGTCAATGTAAAGTATAATGATACCGAAAATCTTAATGCTCATGTTCCGTTATCAGTGCCCACGATCCAGGCAATGGTCTTGTACACGTTGCTAAGTTCAAAATGTGTATTTTTTCGCACTGGCAATGAATTAACTGATATCTGTGCTGTGATCAACTAGGTTACTTAGGGTGATGTCGTGCAAGAACGTAATGGAAGCCTAATTATAACGGTGATTGTTGTCACACTGCAGTTAAATGTTGGCAAATTTACAGTGTCAATCAGCAATTCAATTCCACATGTTGATTTAATGTTCTGCTGAAGTGATCATAAAGAAACAAAGCTTGCACAACAGGCTCGATCTCACCGTCTTGAAGACACAGTGAAATATACTGGAGAGTTTATAACTGTTTGAGACTTAACAATACTGATGTTGAATATCGGTTAGATCAATCACTCGATGAATTCACTGCTGGGAAATTCAGAACTTGTAAATTGCCTGTGAACGCTAAACATAGACACACAGTGAGCCAATGTGCAATATAGGAGGGGCCCAGGCCAAATGAATGCTCGGGATAAGTTATCAGTGGCTATGGCCCAGGCATTCACTGATTCCAGTCTTGCAGACGTTGCTAAGTTTAAAATGCTGAATATTTCCACACTGGCAATGCATTGACAGATGGTAAGCTAGAGTGATGTGCCGCAAAAATGTACACGGAAGGCTAAAGTTAGCCATGATCGGCAACATTTACGGTGTCAATCAGCACCAGTTGAGCGAGAGCGAGATCTCCTCATTTACTGCTGACTTTGAAACGGAAGGCACAGAAGTGTGTGCTGTATCACGACAACGAATGATGCGCTGCTGATGTGGTTGGGGCAGCAAGAGTGCAGTGAGCTGTGAATTTGTTCAAGAACAGCCATGCAGGTCAAACGGCCGAAAATACAATGTTCCCTGACCGGGAATCGAACCCGGGCCGCAGCGGTGAAAGCGCCGAAACCTAACCACTAAACCACCAGGGAAGCTGCTACACATTTGCTTGCCAACAAGCAGACCCACACAGTCTTTCCTGCTTGCTCCTTCCAAAGTCTCACCACTTTCGCGCCAGGTAAAACTGTTCGGAGCAAATGGCATTTTTTGTGGAGAACACCAAAGATATGTCCGCGCATCCGCAGCATCACGTGCGGGTAGGCATCCACTGAAATCTATTTCATTCTGTCCTTTTCTCGGGATTTTTCACTCTCGGTGCCGGGTGAACATTTCATTTAGTGTTTTTGTCCTGAACTGCAGTCTTTTGCCCATCTCCAGGCGACAGAACCGTTCTGGCTGTCTGTTCCTACTTTTGAGCATTTATGGGAACAGGCCTCCGGTTCATCGTTTATCAGCAAACCAAGAAACAGAAATAAACAGAAAGATGTGCCTCTCCACCCCGTCGGCAAGTAGCAATGACTGTTATTCCAAATAATTCCCAACCCTTGTGATTCTGTGTGGATTTGTTTCATTATAAAGATTTGATTTTCAACGTGATTAAAAACCGAATAAAAATTATGAAAAACACTGGAATGGCCCGTACGGGGATCGAACCCGCGACCTTGGCGTTATTAGCACCACGCTCTAACCAACTGAGCTAACCGGCCACAAGTTGTGTTAACGTTGCGTGAAAGCTCACTCTGCGGGGATTGTGTTTCCAACTCACACTGGATGACAGATTTGCTGCATAAACATTGAACGCATCACATCGCTTAAACATTGTTCACTGTTCATCTACAACACTGCGCAGAGTGTAAATAGAACGTAACAGAACGTAACAGCTTAATCTAAAAACAATTCATGTTGAAAATTATTATCACGCAACCGCTGAACAGCCCACTGTCCCGATATAAAATCAGCCACTACCCTTAGAATGAAGGGAACGCGAAATAACCAAAAATTGCTGAAACACGGGATTGAGCCATGAACCATCTGGATCTTCAGTCAAACGCCTTCCCAACTGAACTATTTCGGTCTGACAGTAAACGAAGCAAAGTTTTCTCACACCTTTTTGAAAGAAAACCTGACCCCGGAAGGAATTGCCCCACCCACTCTGTCATCGTTTCGGGGCAATGGGTCCAAAACACATCTCAGAGCTCAGGTTGTGTCAATGTAAAGTATAATGATACCGAAAATCTTAATGCTCATGTTCCGTTATCAGTGCCCACGATCCAGGCAATGGTCTTGTACACGTTCCTAAGTTCAAAATGTGTATTTTTTCGCACTGGCAATGAATTAACTGATATCTGTGCTGTGATCAACTAGGTTACTTAGGGTGATGTCGTGCAAGACGTAATGGAAGCCTAATTATAACGGTAATTGTTCTCACACTGCAGTTAAATGTTGGCAAATTTACAGTGTCAATCAGCAATTCAATTCCACATGTTGATTTAATGTTCTGCTGAAGTGTTCATAACGAAACAAAGCTTGCACAACAGGCTCGATCTCACCGTCTTGAAGACACAGTGAAATATACTGGAGAGTTTATAACTGTTTGAGACTTAACAATACTGATGTTGAATATCGGTTAGATCAATCACTCCATGAATTCACTGCTGGGAAATTCAGAACTTGTAAATTGCCTGTGAACGCTAAACATAGACACACAGTGAGCCAATGTGCAATATAGGAGGGGCCCAGGCCAAATGAATGCTCGGGATAAGTTATCAGTGGCTATGGCCCAGGCATTCACTGATTCCAGTCTTGCAGACGTTGCTAAGTTTAAAATGCTGAATATTTCCACACTGGCAATGCATTGACAGATGGTAAGCTAGAGTGATGTGCCGCAAAAATGTACACGGAAGGCTAAAGTTAGCCATGATCGGCAACATTTACGGTGTCAATCAGCACCAGTTGAGCGAGAGCGAGATCTCCTCATTTACTGCTGACTTTGAAACGGAAGGCACAGAAGTGTGTGCTGTATCACGACAACGAATGATGCGCTGCTGATGTGGTTGGGGCAGCAAGAGTGCAGTGAGCTGTGAATTTGTTCAAGAACAGCCATGCAGGTCAAACGGCCGAAAATACAATGTTCCCTGACCGGGAATCGAACCCGGGCCGCAGCGGTGAAAGCGCCGAAACCTAACCACTAAACCACCAGGGAAGCTGCTACACATTTGCTTGCCAACAAGCAGACCCACACAGTCTTTCCTGCTTGCTCCTTCCAAAGTCTCACCACTTTCGCGCCAGGTAAAACTGTTCGGAGCAAATGGCATTTTTTGTGGAGAACACCAAAGATATGTCCGCGCATCCGCAGCATCACGTGCGGGTAGGCATCCACTGAAATCTATTTCATTCTGTCCTTTTCTCGGGATTTTTCACTCTCGGTGCCGGGTGAACATTTCATTTAGTGTTTTTGTCCTGAACTGCAGTCTTTTGCCCATCTCCAGGCGACAGAACCGTTCTGGCTGTCTGTTCCTACTTTTGAGCATTTATTGGAACAGGCCTCCGGTTCATCGTTTATCAGCAAACCAAGAAACAGAAATAAACAGAAAGATGTGCCTCTCCACCCCGTCGGCAAGTAGCAATGACTGTTATTCCAAATAATTCCCAACCCTTGTGATTCTGTGTGGATTTGTTTCATTATAAAGATTTGATTTTCAACGTGATTAAAAACCGAATAAAAATTATGAAAAACACTGGAATGGCCCGTACGGTGATCGAACCCGCGACCTTGGCGTTATTAGCACCACGCTCTAACCAACTGAGCTAACCGGCCACAAGTTGTGTTAACGTTGCGTGAAAGCTCACTCTGCGGGGATTGTGTTTCCAACTCACACTGGATGACAGATTTGCTGCATAAACATTGAACGCATCACATCGCTTAAACATTGTTCACTGTTCATCTACAACACTGCGCAGAGTGTAAATAGAACGTAACAGAACGTAACAGCTTAATCTAAAAACAATTCATGTTGAAAATTATTATCACGCAACCGCTGAACAGCCCACTGTCCCGATATAAAATCAGCCACTACCCTTAGAATGAAGGGAACGCGAAATAACCAAAAATTGCTGAAACACGGGATTGAGCCATGAACCATCTGGATCTTCAGTCAAACGCCTTCCCAACTGAACTATTTCGGTCTGACAGTAAACGAAGCAAAGTTTTCTCACACCTTTTTGAAAGAAAACCTGACCCCGGAAGGAATTGCCCCACCCACTCTGTCCTCGTTTCGGGGCAATGGGTCCAAAACACATCTCAGAGCTCAGGTTGTGTCAATGTAAAGTATAATGATACCGAAAATCTTAATGCTCATGTTCCGTTATCAGTGCCCACGATCCAGGCAATGGTCTTGTACACGTTGCTAAGTTCAAAATGTGTATTTTTTCGCACTGGCAATGAATTAACTGATATCTGTGCTGTGATCAACTAGGTTACTTAGGGTGATGTCGTGCAAGAACGTAATGGAAGCCTAATTATAACGGTGATTGTTGTCACACTGCAGTTAAATGTTGGCAAATTTACAGTGTCAATCAGCAATTCAATTCCACATGTTGATTTAATGTTCTGCTGAAGTGATCATAAAGAAACAAAGCTTGCACAACAGGCTCGATCTCACCGTCTTGAAGACACAGTGAAATATACTGGAGAGTTTATAACTGTTTGAGACTTAACAATACTGATGTTGAATATCGGTTAGATCAATCACTCGATGAATTCACTGCTGGGAAATTCAGAACTTGTAAATTGCCTGTGAACGCTAAACATAGACACACAGTGAGCCAATGTGCAATATAGGAGGGGCCCAGGCCAAATGAATGCTCGGGATAAGTTATCAGTGGCTATGGCCCAGGCATTCACTGATTCCAGTCTTGCAGACGTTGCTAAGTTTAAAATGCTGAATATTTCCACACTGGCAATGCATTGACAGATGGTAAGCTAGAGTGATGTGCCGCAAAAATGTACACGGAAGGCTAAAGTTAGCCATGATCGGCAACATTTACGGTGTCAATCAGCACCAGTTGAGCGAGAGCGAGATCTCCTCATTTACTGCTGACTTTGAAACGGAAGGCACAGAAGTGTGTGCTGTATCACGACAACGAATGATGCGCTGCTGATGTGGTTGGGGCAGCAAGAGTGCAGTGAGCTGTGAATTTGTTCAAGAACAGCCTTGCAGGTCAAACGGCCGAAAATACAATGTTCCCTGACCGGGAATCGAACCCGGGCCGCAGCGGTGAAAGCGCCGAAACCTAACCACTAAACCACCAGGGAAGCTGCTACACATTTGCTTGCCAACAAGCAGACCCACACAGTCTTTCCTGCTTGCTCCTTCCAAAGTCTCACCACTTTCGCGCCAGGTAAAACTGTTCGGAGCAAATGGCATTTTTTGTGGAGAACACCAAAGATATGTCCGCGCATCCGCAGCATCACGTGCGGGTAGGCATCCACTGAAATCTATTTCATTCTGTCCTTTTCTCGGGATTTTTCACTCTCGGTGCCGGGTGAACATTTCATTTAGTGTTTTTGTCCTGAACTGCAGTCTTTTGCCCATCTCCAGGCGACAGAACCGTTCTGGCTGTCTGTTCCTACTTTTGAGCATTTATGGGAACAGGCCTCCGGTTCATCGTTTATCAGCAAACCAAGAAACAGAAATAAACAGAAAGATGTGCCTCTCCACCCCGTCGGCAAGTAGCAATGACTGTTATTCCAAATAATTCCCAACCCTTGTGATTCTGTGTGGATTTGTTTCATTATAAAGATTTGATTTTCAACGTGATTAAAAACCGAATAAAAATTATGAAAAACACTGGAATGGCCCGTACGGGGATCGAACCCGCGACCTTGGCGTTATTAGCACCACGCTCTAACCAACTGAGCTAACCGGCCACAAGTTGTGTTAACGTTGCGTGAAAGCTCACTCTGCGGGGATTGTGTTTCCAACTCACACTGGATGACAGATTTGCTGCATAAACATTGAACGCATCACATCGCTTAAACATTGTTCACTGTTCATCTACAACACTGCGCAGAGTGTAAATAGAACGTAACAGAACGTAACAGCTTAATCTAAAAACAATTCATGTTGAAAATTATTATCACGCAACCGCTGAACAGCCCACTGTCCCGATATAAAATCAGCCACTACCCTTAGAATGAAGGGAACGCGAAATAACCAAAAATTGCTGAAACACGGGATTGAGCCATGAACCATCTGGATCTTCAGTCAAACGCCTTCCCAACTGAACTATTTCGGTCTGACAGTAAACGAAGCAAAGTTTTCTCACACCTTTTTGAAAGAAAACCTGACCCCGGAAGGAATTGCCCCACCCACTCTGTCCTCGTTTCGGGGCAATGGGTCCAAAACACATCTCAGAGCTCAGGTTGTGTCAATGTAAAGTATAATGATACCGAAAATCTTAATGCTCATGTTCCGTTATCAGTGCCCACGATCCAGGCAATGGTCTTGTACACGTTGCTAAGTTCAAAATGTGTATTTTTTCGCACTGGCAATGAATTAACTGATATCTGTGCTGTGATCAACTAGGTTACTTAGGGTGATGTCGTGCAAGAACGTAATGGAAGCCTAATTATAACGGTGATTGTTGTCACACTGCAGTTAAATGTTGGCAAATTTACAGTGTCAATCAGCAATTCAATTCCACATGTTGATTTAATGTTCTGCTGAAGTGATCATAAAGAAACAAAGCTTGCACAACAGGCTCGATCTCACCGTCTTGAAGACACAGTGAAATATACTGGAGAGTTTATAACTGTTTGAGACTTAACAATACTGATGTTGAATATCGGTTAGATCAATCACTCCATGAATTCACTGCTGGGAAATTCAGAACTTGTAAATTGCCTGTGAACGCTAAACATAGACACACAGTGAGCCAATGTGCAATATAGGAGGGGCCCAGGCCAAATGAATGCTCGGGATAAGTTATCAGTGGCTATGGCCCAGGCATTCACTGATTCCAGTCTTGCAGACGTTGCTAAGTTTAAAATGCTGAATATTTCCACACTGGCAATGCATTGACAGATGGTAAGCTAGAGTGATGTGCCGCAAAAATGTACACGGAAGGCTAAAGTTAGCCATGATCGGCAACATTTACGGTGTCAATCAGCACCAGTTGAGCGAGAGCGAGATCTCCTCATTTACTGCTGACTTTGAAACGGAAGGCACAGAAGTGTGTGCTGTATCACGACAACGAATGATGCGCTGCTGATGTGGTTGGGGCAGCAAGAGTGCAGTGAGCTGTGAATTTGTTCAAGAACAGCCATGCAGGTCAAACGGCCGAAAATACAATGTTCCCTGACCGGGAATCGAACCCGGGCCGCAGCGGTGAAAGCGCCGAAACCTAACCACTAAACCACCAGGGAAGCTGCTACACATTTGCTTGCCAACAAGCAGACCCACACAGTCTTTCCTGCTTGCTCCTTCCAAAGTCTCACCACTTTCGCGCCAGGTAAAACTGTTCGGAGCAAATGGCATTTTTTGTGGAGAACACCAAAGATATGTCCGCGCATCCGCAGCATCACGTGCGGGTAGGCATCCACTGAAATCTATTTCATTCTGTCCTTTTCTCGGGATTTTTCACTCTCGGTGCCGGGTGAACATTTCATTTAGTGTTTTTGTCCTGAACTGCAGTCTTTTGCCCATCTCCAGGCGACAGAACCGTTCTGGCTGTCTGTTCCTACTTTTGAGCATTTATGGGAACAGGCCTCCGGTTCATCGTTTATCAGCAAACCAAGAAACAGAAATAAACAGAAAGATGTGCCTCTCCACCCCGTCGGCAAGTAGCAATGACTGTTATTCCAAATAATTCCCAACCCTTGTGATTCTGTGTGGATTTGTTTCATTATAAAGATTTGATTTTCAACGTGATTAAAAACCGAATAAAAATTATGAAAAACACTGGAATGGCCCGTACGGGGATCGAACCCGCGACCTTGGCGTTATTAGCACCACGCTCTAACCAACTGAGCTAACCGGCCACAAGTTGTGTTAACGTTGCGTGAAAGCTCACTCTGCGGGGATTGTGTTTCCAACTCACACTGGATGACAGATTTGCTGCATAAACATTGAACGCATCACATCGCTTAAACATTGTTCACTGTTCATCTACAACACTGCGCAGAGTGTAAATAGAACGTAACAGAACGTAACAGCTTAATCTAAAAACAATTCATGTTGAAAATTATTATCACGCAACCGCTGAACAGCCCACTGTCCCGATATAAAATCAGCCACTACCCTTAGAATGAAGGGAACGCGAAATAACCAAAAATTGCTGAAACACGGGATTGAGCCATGAACCATCTGGATCTTCAGTCAAACGCCTTCCCAACTGAACTATTTCGGTCTGACAGTAAACGAAGCAAAGTTTTCTCACACCTTTTTGAAAGAAAACCTGACCCCGGAAGGAATTGCCCCACCCACTCTGTCCTCGTTTCGGGGCAATGGGTCCAAAACACATCTCAGAGCTCAGGTTGTGTCAATGTAAAGTATAATGATACCGAAAATCTTAATGCTCATGTTCCGTTATCAGTGCCCACGATCCAGGCAATGGTCTTGTACACGTTGCTAAGTTCAAAATGTGTATTTTTTCGCACTGGCAATGAATTAACTGATATCTGTGCTGTGATCAACTAGGTTACTTAGGGTGATGTCGTGCAAGAACGTAATGGAAGCCTAATTATAACGGTGATTGTTGTCACACTGCAGTTAAATGTTGGCAAATTTACAGTGTCAATCAGCAATTCAATTCCACATGTTGATTTAATGTTCTGCTGAAGTGATCATAAAGAAACAAAGCTTGCACAACAGGCTCGATCTCACCGTCTTGAAGACACAGTGAAATATACTGGAGAGTTTATAACTGTTTGAGACTTAACAATACTGATGTTGAATATCGGTTAGATCAATCACTCGATGAATTCACTGCTGGGAAATTCAGAACTTGTAAATTGCCTGTGAACGCTAAACATAGACACACAGTGAGCCAATGTGCAATATAGGAGGGGCCCAGGCCAAATGAATGCTCGGGATAAGTTATCAGTGGCTATGGCCCAGGCATTCACTGATTCCAGTCTTGCAGACGTTGCTAAGTTTAAAATGCTGAATATTTCCACACTGGCAATGCATTGACAGATGGTAAGCTAGAGTGATGTGCCGCAAAAATGTACACGGAAGGCTAAAGTTAGCCATGATCGGCAACATTTACGGTGTCAATCAGCACCAGTTGAGCGAGAGCGAGATCTCCTCATTTACTGCTGACTTTGAAACGGAAGGCACAGAAGTGTGTGCTGTATCACGACAACGAATGATGCGCTGCTGATGTGGTTGGGGCAGCAAGAGTGCAGTGAGCTGTGAATTTGTTCAAGAACAGCCTTGCAGGTCAAACGGCCGAAAATACAATGTTCCCTGACCGGGAATCGAACCCGGGCCGCAGCGGTGAAAGCGCCGAAACCTAACCACTAAACCACCAGGGAAGCTGCTACACATTTGCTTGCCAACAAGCAGACCCACACAGTCTTTCCTGCTTGCTCCTTCCAAAGTCTCACCACTTTCGCGCCAGGTAAAACTGTTCGGAGCAAATGGCATTTTTTGTGGAGAACACCAAAGATATGTCCGCGCATCCGCAGCATCACGTGCGGGTAGGCATCCACTGAAATCTATTTCATTCTGTCCTTTTCTCGGGATTTTTCACTCTCGGTGCCGGGTGAACATTTCATTTAGTGTTTTTGTCCTGAACTGCAGTCTTTTGCCCATCTCCAGGCGACAGAACCGTTCTGGCTGTCTGTTCCTACTTTTGAGCATTTATGGGAACAGGCCTCCGGTTCATCGTTTATCAGCAAACCAAGAAACAGAAATAAACAGAAAGATGTGCCTCTCCACCCCGTCGGCAAGTAGCAATGACTGTTATTCCAAATAATTCCCAACCCTTGTGATTCTGTGTGGATTTGTTTCATTATAAAGATTTGATTTTCAACGTGATTAAAAACCGAATAAAAATTATGAAAAACACTGGAATGGCCCGTACGGGGATCGAACCCGCGACCTTGGCGTTATTAGCACCACGCTCTAACCAACTGAGCTAACCGGCCACAAGTTGTGTTAACGTTGCGTGAAAGCTCACTCTGCGGGGATTGTGTTTCCAACTCACACTGGATGACAGATTTGCTGCATAAACATTGAACGCATCACATCGCTTAAACATTGTTCACTGTTCATCTACAACACTGCGCAGAGTGTAAATAGAACGTAACAGAACGTAACAGCTTAATCTAAAAACAATTCATGTTGAAAATTATTATCACGCAACCGCTGAACAGCCCACTGTCCCGATATAAAATCAGCCACTACCCTTAGAATGAAGGGAACGCGAAATAACCAAAAATTGCTGAAACACGGGATTGAGCCATGAACCATCTGGATCTTCAGTCAAACGCCTTCCCAACTGAACTATTTCGGTCTGACAGTAAACGAAGCAAAGTTTTCTCACACCTTTTTGAAAGAAAACCTGACCCCGGAAGGAATTGCCCCACCCACTCTGTCATCGTTTCGGGGCAATGGGTCCAAAACACATCTCAGAGCTCAGGTTGTGTCAATGTAAAGTATAATGATACCGAAAATCTTAATGCTCATGTTCCGTTATCAGTGCCCACGATCCAGGCAATGGTCTTGTACACGTTCCTAAGTTCAAAATGTGTATTTTTTCGCACTGGCAATGAATTAACTGATATCTGTGCTGTGATCAACTAGGTTACTTAGGGTGATGTCGTGCAAGAACGTAATGGAAGCCTAATTATAACGGTAATTGTTCTCACACTGCAGTTAAATGTTGGCAAATTTACAGTGTCAATCAGCAATTCAATTCCACATGTTGATTTAATGTTCTGCTGAAGTGTTCATAACGAAACAAAGCTTGCACAACAGGCTCGATCTCACCGTCTTGAAGACACAGTGAAATATACTGGAGAGTTTATAACTGTTTGAGACTTAACAATACTGATGTTGAATATCGGTTAGATCAATCACTCCATGAATTCACTGCTGGGAAATTCAGAACTTGTAAATTGCCTGTGAACGCTAAACATAGACACACAGTGAGCCAATGTGCAATATAGGAGGGGCCCAGGCCAAATGAATGCTCGGGATAAGTTATCAGTGGCTATGGCCCAGGCATTCACTGATTCCAGTCTTGCAGACGTTGCTAAGTTTAAAATGCTGAATATTTCCACACTGGCAATGCATTGACAGATGGTAAGCTAGAGTGATGTGCCGCAAAAATGTACACGGAAGGCTAAAGTTAGCCATGATCGGCAACATTTACGGTGTCAATCAGCACCAGTTGAGCGAGAGCGAGATCTCCTCATTTACTGCTGACTTTGAAACGGAAGGCACAGAAGTGTGTGCTGTATCACGACAACGAATGATGCGCTGCTGATGTGGTTGGGGCAGCAAGAGTGCAGTGAGCTGTGAATTTGTTCAAGAACAGCCATGCAGGTCAAACGGCCGAAAATACAATGTTCCCTGACCGGGAATCGAACCCGGGCCGCAGCGGTGAAAGCGCCGAAACCTAACCACTAAACCACCAGGGAAGCTGCTACACATTTGCTTGCCAACAAGCAGACCCACACAGTCTTTCCTGCTTGCTCCTTCCAAAGTCTCACCACTTTCGCGCCAGGTAAAACTGTTCGGAGCAAATGGCATTTTTTGTGGAGAACACCAAAGATATGTCCGCGCATCCGCAGCATCACGTGCGGGTAGGCATCCACTGAAATCTATTTCATTCTGTCCTTTTCTCGGGATTTTTCACTCTCGGTGCCGGGTGAACATTTCATTTAGTGTTTTTGTCCTGAACTGCAGTCTTTTGCCCATCTCCAGGCGACAGAACCGTTCTGGCTGTCTGTTCCTACTTTTGAGCATTTATGGGAACAGGCCTCCGGTTCATCGTTTATCAGCAAACCAAGAAACAGAAATAAACAGAAAGATGTGCCTCTCCACCCCGTCGGCAAGTAGCAATGACTGTTATTCCAAATAATTCCCAACCCTTGTGATTCTGTGTGGATTTGTTTCATTATAAAGATTTGATTTTCAACGTGATTAAAAACCGAATAAAAATTATGAAAAACACTGGAATGGCCCGTACGGGGATCGAACCCGCGACCTTGGCGTTATTAGCACCACGCTCTAACCAACTGAGCTAACCGGCCACAAGTTGTGTTAACGTTGCGTGAAAGCTCACTCTGCGGGGATTGTGTTTCCAACTCACACTGGATGACAGATTTGCTGCATAAACATTGAACGCATCACATCGCTTAAACATTGTTCACTGTTCATCTACAACACTGCGCAGAGTGTAAATAGAACGTAACAGAACGTAACAGCTTAATCTAAAAACAATTCATGTTGAAAATTATTATCACGCAACCGCTGAACAGCCCACTGTCCCGATATAAAATCAGCCACTACCCTTAGAATGAAGGGAACGCGAAATAACCAAAAATTGCTGAAACACGGGATTGAGCCATGAACCATCTGGATCTTCAGTCAAACGCCTTCCCAACTGAACTATTTCGGTCTGACAGTAAACGAAGCAAAGTTTTCTCACACCTTTTTGAAAGAAAACCTGACCCCGGAAGGAATTGCCCCACCCACTCTGTCATCGTTTCGGGGCAATGGGTCCAAAACACATCTCAGAGCTCAGGTTGTGTCAATGTAAAGTATAATGATACCGAAAATCTTAATGCTCATGTTCCGTTATCAGTGCCCACGATCCAGGCAATGGTCTTGTACACGTTCCTAAGTTCAAAATGTGTATTTTTTCGCACTGGCAATGAATTAACTGATATCTGTGCTGTGATCAACTAGGTTACTTAGGGTGATGTCGTGCAAGAACGTAATGGAAGCCTAATTATAACGGTAATTGTTCTCACACTGCAGTTAAATGTTGGCAAATTTACAGTGTCAATCAGCAATTCAATTCCACATGTTGATTTAATGTTCTGCTGAAGTGTTCATAACGAAACAAAGCTTGCACAACAGGCTCGATCTCACCGTCTTGAAGACACAGTGAAATATACTGGAGAGTTTATAACTGTTTGAGACTTAACAATACTGATGTTGAATATCGGTTAGATCAATCACTCCATGAATTCACTGCTGGGAAATTCAGAACTTGTAAATTGCCTGTGAACGCTAAACATAGACACACAGTGAGCCAATGTGCAATATAGGAGGGGCCCAGGCCAAATGAATGCTCGGGATAAGTTATCAGTGGCTATGGCCCAGGCATTCACTGATTCCAGTCTTGCAGACGTTGCTAAGTTTAAAATGCTGAATATTTCCACACTGGCAATGCATTGACAGATGGTAAGCTAGAGTGATGTGCCGCAAAAATGTACACGGAAGGCTAAAGTTAGCCATGATCGGCAACATTTACGGTGTCAATCAGCACCAGTTGAGCGAGAGCGAGATCTCCTCATTTACTGCTGACTTTGAAACGGAAGGCACAGAAGTGTGTGCTGTATCACGACAACGAATGATGCGCTGCTGATGTGGTTGGGGCAGCAAGAGTGCAGTGAGCTGTGAATTTGTTCAAGAACAGCCATGCAGGTCAAACGGCCGAAAATACAATGTTCCCTGACCGGGAATCGAACCCGGGCCGCAGCGGTGAAAGCGCCGAAACCTAACCACTAAACCACCAGGGAAGCTGCTACACATTTGCTTGCCAACAAGCAGACCCACACAGTCTTTCCTGCTTGCTCCTTCCAAAGTCTCACCACTTTCGCGCCAGGTAAAACTGTTCGGAGCAAATGGCATTTTTTGTGGAGAACACCAAAGATATGTCCGCGCATCCGCAGCATCACGTGCGGGTAGGCATCCACTGAAATCTATTTCATTCTGTCCTTTTCTCGGGATTTTTCACTCTCGGTGCCGGGTGAACATTTCATTTAGTGTTTTTGTCCTGAACTGCAGTCTTTTGCCCATCTCCAGGCGACAGAACCGTTCTGGCTGTCTGTTCCTACTTTTGAGCATTTATGGGAACAGGCCTCCGGTTCATCGTTTATCAGCAAACCAAGAAACAGAAATAAACAGAAAGATGTGCCTCTCCACCCCGTCGGCAAGTAGCAATGACTGTTATTCCAAATAATTCCCAACCCTTGTGATTCTGTGTGGATTTGTTTCATTATAAAGATTTGATTTTCAACGTGATTAAAAACCGAATAAAAATTATGAAAAACACTGGAATGGCCCGTACGGGGATCGAACCCGCGACCTTGGCGTTATTAGCACCACGCTCTAACCAACTGAGCTAACCGGCCACAAGTTGTGTTAACGTTGCGTGAAAGCTCACTCTGCGGGGATTGTGTTTCCAACTCACACTGGATGACAGATTTGCTGCATAAACATTGAACGCATCACATCGCTTAAACATTGTTCACTGTTCATCTACAACACTGCGCAGAGTGTAAATAGAACGTAACAGAACGTAACAGCTTAATCTAAAAACAATTCATGTTGAAAATTATTATCACGCAACCGCTGAACAGCCCACTGTCCCGATATAAAATCAGCCACTACCCTTAGAATGAAGGGAACGCGAAATAACCAAAAATTGCTGAAACACGGGATTGAGCCATGAACCATCTGGATCTTCAGTCAAACGCCTTCCCAACTGAACTATTTCGGTCTGACAGTAAACGAAGCAAAGTTTTCTCACACCTTTTTGAAAGAAAACCTGACCCCGGAAGGAATTGCCCCACCCACTCTGTCCTCGTTTCGGGGCAATGGGTCCAAAACACATCTCAGAGCTCAGGTTGTGTCAATGTAAAGTATAATGATACCGAAAATCTTAATGCTCATGTTCCGTTATCAGTGCCCACGATCCAGGCAATGGTCTTGTACACGTTGCTAAATTCAAAATGTGTATTTTTTCGCACTGGCAATGAATTAACTGATATCTGTGCTGTGATCAACTAGGTTACTTAGGGTGATGTCGTGCAAGAACGTAATGGAAGCCTAATTATAACGGTGATTGTTGTCACACTGCAGTTAAATGTTGGCAAATTTACAGTGTCAATCAGCAATTCAATTCCACATGTTGATTTAATGTTCTGCTGAAGTGATCATAAAGAAACAAAGCTTGCACAACAGGCTCGATCTCACCGTCTTGAAGACACAGTGAAATATACTGGAGAGTTTATAACTGTTTGAGACTTAACAATACTGATGTTGAATATCGGTTAGATCAATCACTCGATGAATTCACTGCTGGGAAATTCAGAACTTGTAAATTGCCTGTGAACGCTAAACATAGACACACAGTGAGCCAATGTGCAATATAGGAGGGGCCCAGGCCAAATGAATGCTCGGGATAAGTTATCAGTGGCTATGGCCCAGGCATTCACTGATTCCAGTCTTGCAGACGTTGCTAAGTTTAAAATGCTGAATATTTCCACACTGGCAATGCATTGACAGATGGTAAGCTAGAGTGATGTGCCGCAAAAATGTACACGGAAGGCTAAAGTTAGCCATGATCGGCAACATTTACGGTGTCAATCAGCACCAGTTGAGCGAGAGCGAGATCTCCTCATTTACTGCTGACTTTGAAACGGAAGGCACAGAAGTGTGTGCTGTATCACGACAACGAATGATGCGCTGCTGATGTGGTTGGGGCAGCAAGAGTGCAGTGAGCTGTGAATTTGTTCAAGAACAGCCTTGCAGGTCAAACGGCCGAAAATACAATGTTCCCTGACCGGGAATCGAACCCGGGCCGCAGCGGTGAAAGCGCCGAAACCTAACCACTAAACCACCAGGGAAGCTGCTACACATTTGCTTGCCAACAAGCAGACCCACACAGTCTTTCCTGCTTGCTCCTTCCAAAGTCTCACCACTTTCGCGCCAGGTAAAACTGTTCGGAGCAAATGGCATTTTTTGTGGAGAACACCAAAGATATGTCCGCGCATCCGCAGCATCACGTGCGGGTAGGCATCCACTGAAATCTATTTCATTCTGTCCTTTTCTCGGGATTTTTCACTCTCGGTGCCGGGTGAACATTTCATTTAGTGTTTTTGTCCTGAACTGCAGTCTTTTGCCCATCTCCAGGCGACAGAACCGTTCTGGCTGTCTGTTCCTACTTTTGAGCATTTATGGGAACAGGCCTCCGGTTCATCGTTTATCAGCAAACCAAGAAACAGAAATAAACAGAAAGATGTGCCTCTCCACCCCGTCGGCAAGTAGCAATGACTGTTATTCCAAATAATTCCCAACCCTTGTGATTCTGTGTGGATTTGTTTCATTATAAAGATTTGATTTTCAACGTGATTAAAAACCGAATAAAAATTATGAAAAACACTGGAATGGCCCGTACGGGGATCGAACCCGCGACCTTGGCGTTATTAGCACCACGCTCTAACCAACTGAGCTAACCGGCCACAAGTTGTGTTAACGTTGCGTGAAAGCTCACTCTGCGGGGATTGTGTTTCCAACTCACACTGGATGACAGATTTGCTGCATAAACATTGAACGCATCACATCGCTTAAACATTGTTCACTGTTCATCTACAACACTGCGCAGAGTGTAAATAGAACGTAACAGAACGTAACAGCTTAATCTAAAAACAATTCATGTTGAAAATTATTATCACGCAACCGCTGAACAGCCCACTGTCCCGATATAAAATCAGCCACTACCCTTAGAATGAAGGGAACGCGAAATAACCAAAAATTGCTGAAACACGGGATTGAGCCATGAACCATCTGGATCTTCAGTCAAACGCCTTCCCAACTGAACTATTTCGGTCTGACAGTAAACGAAGCAAAGTTTTCTCACACCTTTTTGAAAGAAAACCTGACCCCGGAAGGAATTGCCCCACCCACTCTGTCATCGTTTCGGGGCAATGGGTCCAAAACACATCTCAGAGCTCAGGTTGTGTCAATGTAAAGTATAATGATACCGAAAATCTTAATGCTCATGTTCCGTTATCAGTGCCCACGATCCAGGCAATGGTCTTGTACACGTTCCTAAGTTCAAAATGTGTATTTTTTCGCACTGGCAATGAATTAACTGATATCTGTGCTGTGATCAACTAGGTTACTTAGGGTGATGTCGTGCAAGAACGTAATGGAAGCCTAATTATAACGGTAATTGTTCTCACACTGCAGTTAAATGTTGGCAAATTTACAGTGTCAATCAGCAATTCAATTCCACATGTTGATTTAATGTTCTGCTGAAGTGTTCATAACGAAACAAAGCTTGCACAACAGGCTCGATCTCACCGTCTTGAAGACACAGTGAAATATACTGGAGAGTTTATAACTGTTTGAGACTTAACAATACTGATGTTGAATATCGGTTAGATCAATCACTCCATGAATTCACTGCTGGGAAATTCAGAGCTTGTAAATTGCCTGTGAACGCTAAACATAGACACACAGTGAGCCAATGTGCAATATAGGAGGGGCCCAGGCCAAATGAATGCTCGGGATAAGTTATCAGTGGCCATGGCCCAGGCATTCACTGATTCCAGTCTTGCAGACGTTGCTAAGTTTAAAATGCTGAATATTTCCACACTGGCAATGCATTGACAGATGGTAAGCTAGAGTGATGTGCCGCAAAAATGTACACGGAAGGCTAAAGTTAGCCATGATTGGCAACATTTACGGTGTCAATCAGCACCAGTTGAGCGAGAGCGAGATCTCCTCATTTACTGCTGACTTTGAAACGGAAGGCACAGAAGTGTGTGCTGTATCACTACAACGAATGATGCGCTGCTGATGGTTGGGGCAGCAAGAGTGCAGTGAGCTGTGAATTTGTTCAAGAACAGCCTTGCAGGTCAAACGGCCGAAAATACAATGTTCCCTGACCGGGAATCGAACCCGGGCCGCAGCGGTGAAAGCGCCGAAACCTAACCACTAAACCACCAGGGAAGCTGCTACACATTTGCTTGCCAACAAGCAGACCCACACAGTCTTTCCTGCTTGCTCCTTCCAAAGTCTCACCACTTTCGCGCCAGGTAAAACTGTTCGGAGCAAATGGCATTTTTTGTGGAGAACACCAAAGATATGTCCGCGCATCCGCAGCATCACGTGCGGGTAGGCATCCACTGAAATCTATTTCATTCTGTCCTTTTCTCGGGATTTTTCACTCTCGGTGCCGGGTGAACATTTCATTTAGTGTTTTTGTCCTGAACTGCAGTCTTTTGCCCATCTCCAGGCGACAGAACCGTTCTGGCTGTCTGTTCCTACTTTTGAGCATTTATGGGAACAGGCCTCCGGTTCATCGTTTATCAGCAAACCAAGAAACAGAAATAAACAGAAAGATGTGCCTCTCCACCCCGTCGGCAAGTAGCAATGACTGTTATTCCAAATAATTCCCAACCCTTGTGATTCTGTGTGGATTTGTTTCATTATAAAGATTTGATTTTCAACGTGATTAAAAACCGAATAAAAATTATGAAAAACACTGGAATGGCCCGTACGGGGATCGAACCCGCGACCTTGGCGTTATTAGCACCACGCTCTAACCAACTGAGCTAACCGGCCACAAGTTGTGTTAACGTTGCGTGAAAGCTCACTCTGCGGGGATTGTGTTTCCAACTCACACTGGATGACAGATTTGCTGCATAAACATTGAACGCATCACATCGCTTAAACATTGTTCACTGTTCATCTACAACACTGCGCAGAGTGTAAATAGAACGTAACAGAACGTAACAGCTTAATCTAAAAACAATTCATGTTGAAAATTATTATCACGCAACCGCTGAACAGCCCACTGTCCCGATATAAAATCAGCCACTACCCTTAGAATGAAGGGAACGCGAAATAACCAAAAATTGCTGAAACACGGGATTGAGCCATGAACCATCTGGATCTTCAGTCAAACGCCTTCCCAACTGAACTATTTCGGTCTGACAGTAAACGAAGCAAAGTTTTCTCACACCTTTTTGAAAGAAAACCTGACCCCGGAAGGAATTGCCCCACCCACTCTGTCATCGTTTCGGGGCAATGGGTCCAAAACACATCTCAGAGCTCAGGTTGTGTCAATGTAAAGTATAATGATACCGAAAATCTTAATGCTCATGTTCCGTTATCAGTGCCCACGATCCAGGCAATGGTCTTGTACACGTTCCTAAGTTCAAAATGTGTATTTTTTCGCACTGGCAATGAATTAACTGATATCTGTGCTGTGATCAACTAGGTTACTTAGGGTGATGTCGTGCAAGAACGTAATGGAAGCCTAATTATAACGGTAATTGTTCTCACACTGCAGTTAAATGTTGGCAAATTTACAGTGTCAATCAGCAATTCAATTCCACATGTTGATTTAATGTTCTGCTGAAGTGTTCATAACGAAACAAAGCTTGCACAACAGGCTCGATCTCACCGTCTTGAAGACACAGTGAAATATACTGGAGAGTTTATAACTGTTTGAGACTTAACAATACTGATGTTGAATATCGGTTAGATCAATCACTCCATGAATTCACTGCTGGGAAATTCAGAGCTTGTAAATTGCCTGTGAACGCTAAACATAGACACACAGTGAGCCAATGTGCAATATAGGAGGGGCCCAGGCCAAATGAATGCTCGGGATAAGTTATCAGTGGCCATGGCCCAGGCATTCACTGATTCCAGTCTTGCAGACGTTGCTAAGTTTAAAATGCTGAATATTTCCACACTGGCAATGCATTGACAGATGGTAAGCTAGAGTGATGTGCCGCAAAAATGTACACGGAAGGCTAAAGTTAGCCATGATTGGCAACATTTACGGTGTCAATCAGCACCAGTTGAGCGAGAGCGAGATCTCCTCATTTACTGCTGACTTTGAAACGGAAGGCACAGAAGTGTGTGCTGTATCACTACAACGAATGATGCGCTGCTGATGGTTGGGGCAGCAAGAGTGCAGTGAGCTGTGAATTTGTTCAAGAACAGCCTTGCAGGTCAAACGGCCGAAAATACAATGTTCCCTGACCGGGAATCGAACCCGGGCCGCAGCGGTGAAAGCGCCGAAACCTCCGAAACCTAACCACTAAACCACCAGGGAAGCTGCTACACATTTGCTTGCCAACAAGCAGACCCACACAGTCTTTCCTGCTTGCTCCTTCCAAAGTCTCACCACTTTCGCGCCAGGTAAAACTGTTCGGAGCAAATGGCATTTTTTGTGGAGAACACCAAAGATATGTCCGCGCATCCGCAGCATCACGTGCGGGTAGGCATCCACTGAAATCTATTTCATTCTGTCCTTTTCTCGGGATTTTTCACTCTCGGTGCCGGGTGAACATTTCATTTAGTGTTTTTGTCCTGAACTACAGTCTTTTGCCCATCTCCAGGCGACAGAACCGTTCTGGCTGTCTGTTCCTACTTTTGAGCATTTACGGGAACAGGCCTCCGGTTCATCGTTTATCAGCAAACCAAGAAACAGAAATAAACAGAAAGATGTGCCTCTCCACCCCGTCGGCAAGTAGCAATGACTGTTATTCCAAATAATTCCCAACCCTTGTGATTCTGTGTGGATTTGTTTCATTATAAAGATTTGATTTTCAACGTGACTAAAACACCGAATAAAAATTATGAAAAACACTGGAATGGCCCGTACGGGGATCGAACCCGCGACCTTGGCGTTATTAGCACCACGCTCTAACCAACTGAGCTAACCGGCCACAAGTTGTGTTAACGTTGCGTGAAAGCTCACTCTGCGGGGATTGTGTTTCCAACTCACACTGGATGACAGATTTACTGCATAAACATTGAACGCATCACATCGCTTAAACATTGTTCACTGTTCATCTACAACACTGCGCAGAGTGTAAATAGAACGTAACAGAACGTAACAGCTTAATCTAAAAACAATTCATGTTGAAAATTATTATCACGCAACCGCTGAACAGCCCACTGTCCCGATATAAAATCAGCCACTACCCTTAGAATGAAGGGAACGCGAAATAACCAAAAATTGCTGAAACACGGGATTGAGCCATGAACCATCTGGATCTTCAGTCAAACGCCTTCCCAACTGAACTATTTCGGTCTGACAGTGAACCAAGCAAAGTTTTCTCACACCTTTTTGAAAGAAAACCTGACCCCGGAAGGAATTGCCCCACCCACTCTGTCCTCGTTTCGGGGCAATGGGTCCAAAACACATCTCAGAGCTCAGGTTGTGTCAATGTAAAGTATAATGATACCGAAAATCTTAATGCTCATGTTCCGTTATCAGTGCCCACGATCCAGGCAATGGTCTTGTACACGTTGCTAAGTTCAAAATGTGTATTTTTTCGCACTGGCAATGAATTAACTGATATCTGTGCTGTGATCAACTAGGTTACTTAGGGTGATGTCGTGCAAGAACGTAATGGAAGCCTAATTATAACGGTGATTGTTGTCACACTGCAGTTAAATGTTGGCAAATTTACAGTGTCAATCAGCAATTCAATTCCACATGTTGATTTAATGTTCTGCTGAAGTGATCATAAAGAAACAAAGCTTGCACAACAGGCTCGATCTCACCGTCTTGAAGACACAGTGAAATATACTGGAGAGTTTATAACTGTTTGAGACTTAACAATACTGATGTTGAATATCGGTTAGATCAATCACTCCATGAATTCACTGCTGGGAAATTCAGAACTTGTAAATTGCCTGTGAACGCTAAACATAGACACACAGTGAGCCAATGTGCAATATAGGAGGGGCCCAGGCCAAATGAATGCTCGGGATAAGTTATCAGTGGCTATGGCCCAGGCATTCACTGATTCCAGTCTTGCAGACGTTGCTAAGTTTAAAATGCTGAATATTTCCACACTGGCAATGCATTGACAGATGGTAAGCTAGAGTGATGTGCCGCAAAAATGTACACGGAAGGCTAAAGTTAGCCATGATCGGCAACATTTACGGTGTCAATCAGCACCAGTTGAGCGAGAGCGAGATCTCCTCATTTACTGCTGACTTTGAAACGGAAGGCACAGAAGTGTGTGCTGTATCACGACAACGAATGATGCGCTGCTGATGTGGTTGGGGCAGCAAGAGTGCAGTGAGCTGTGAATTTGTTCAAGAACAGCCTTGCAGGTCAAACGGCCGAAAATACAATGTTCCCTGACCGGGAATCGAACCCGGGCCGCAGCGGTGAAAGCGCCGAAACCTAACCACTAAACCACCAGGGAAGCTGCTACACATTTGCTTGCCAACAAGCAGACCCACACAGTCTTTCCTGCTTGCTCCTTCCAAAGTCTCACCACTTTCGCGCCAGGTAAAACTGTTCGGAGCAAATGGCATTTTTTGTGGAGAACACCAAAGATATGTCCGCGCATCCGCAGCATCACGTGCGGGTAGGCATCCACTGAAATCTATTTCATTCTGTCCTTTTCTCGGGATTTTTCACTCTCGGTGCCGGGTGAACATTTCATTTAGTGTTTTTGTCCTGAACTGCAGTCTTTTGCCCATCTCCAGGCGACAGAACCGTTCTGGCTGTCTGTTCCTACTTTTGAGCATTTATGGGAACAGGCCTCCGGTTCATCGTTTATCAGCAAACCAAGAAACAGAAATAAACAGAAAGATGTGCCTCTCCACCCCGTCGGCAAGTAGCAATGACTGTTATTCCAAATAATTCCCAACCCTTGTGATTCTGTGTGGATTTGTTTCATTATAAAGATTTGATTTTCAACGTGATTAAAAACCGAATAAAAATTATGAAAAACACTGGAATGGCCCGTACGGGGATCGAACCCGCGACCTTGGCGTTATTAGCACCACGCTCTAACCAACTGAGCTAACCGGCCACAAGTTGTGTTAACGTTGCGTGAAAGCTCACTCTGCGGGGATTGTGTTTCCAACTCACACTGGATGACAGATTTGCTGCATAAACATTGAACGCATCACATCGCTTAAACATTGTTCACTGTTCATCTACAACACTGCGCAGAGTGTAAATAGAACGTAACAGAACGTAACAGCTTAATCTAAAAACAATTCATGTTGAAAATTATTATCACGCAACCGCTGAACAGCCCACTGTCCCGATATAAAATCAGCCACTACCCTTAGAATGAAGGGAACGCGAAATAACCAAAAATTGCTGAAACACGGGATTGAGCCATGAACCATCTGGATCTTCAGTCAAACGCCTTCCCAACTGAACTATTTCGGTCTGACAGTAAACGAAGCAAAGTTTTCTCACACCTTTTTGAAAGAAAACCTGACCCCGGAAGGAATTGCCCCACCCACTCTGTCATCGTTTCGGGGCAATGGGTCCAAAACACATCTCAGAGCTCAGGTTGTGTCAATGTAAAGTATAATGATACCGAAAATCTTAATGCTCATGTTCCGTTATCAGTGCCCACGATCCAGGCAATGGTCTTGTACACGTTCCTAAGTTCAAAATGTGTATTTTTTCGCACTGGCAATGAATTAACTGATATCTGTGCTGTGATCAACTAGGTTACTTAGGGTGATGTCGTGCAAGAACGTAATGGAAGCCTAATTATAACGGTAATTGTTCTCACACTGCAGTTAAATGTTGGCAAATTTACAGTGTCAATCAGCAATTCAATTCCACATGTTGATTTAATGTTCTGCTGAAGTGTTCATAACGAAACAAAGCTTGCACAACAGGCTCGATCTCACCGTCTTGAAGACACAGTGAAATATACTGGAGAGTTTATAACTGTTTGAGACTTAACAATACTGATGTTGAATATCGGTTAGATCAATCACTCCATGAATTCACTGCTGGGAAATTCAGAGCTTGTAAATTGCCTGTGAACGCTAAACATAGACACACAGTGAGCCAATGTGCAATATAGGAGGGGCCCAGGCCAAATGAATGCTCGGGATAAGTTATCAGTGGCCATGGCCCAGGCATTCACTGATTCCAGTCTTGCAGACGTTGCTAAGTTTAAAATGCTGAATATTTCCACACTGGCAATGCATTGACAGATGGTAAGCTAGAGTGATGTGCCGCAAAAATGTACACGGAAGGCTAAAGTTAGCCATGATTGGCAACATTTACGGTGTCAATCAGCACCAGTTGAGCGAGAGCGAGATCTCCTCATTTACTGCTGACTTTGAAACGGAAGGCACAGAAGTGTGTGCTGTATCACTACAACGAATGATGCGCTGCTGATGGTTGGGGCAGCAAGAGTGCAGTGAGCTGTGAATTTGTTCAAGAACAGCCTTGCAGGTCAAACGGCCGAAAATACAATGTTCCCTGACCGGGAATCGAACCCGGGCCGCAGCGGTGAAAGCGCCGAAACCTAACCACTAAACCACCAGGGAAGCTGCTACACATTTGCTTGCCAACAAGCAGACCCACACAGTCTTTCCTGCTTGCTCCTTCCAAAGTCTCACCACTTTCGCGCCAGGTAAAACTGTTCGGAGCAAATGGCATTTTTTGTGGAGAACACCAAAGATATGTCCGCGCATCCGCAGCATCACGTGCGGGTAGGCATCCACTGAAATCTATTTCATTCTGTCCTTTTCTCGGGATTTTTCACTCTCGGTGCCGGGTGAACATTTCATTTAGTGTTTTTGTCCTGAACTACAGTCTTTTGCCCATCTCCAGGCGACAGAACCGTTCTGGCTGTCTGTTCCTACTTTTGAGCATTTACGGGAACAGGCCTCCGGTTCATCGTTTATCAGCAAACCAAGAAACAGAAATAAACAGAAAGATGTGCCTCTCCACCCCGTCGGCAAGTAGCAATGACTGTTATTCCAAATAATTCCCAACCCTTGTGATTCTGTGTGGATTTGTTTCATTATAAAGATTTGATTTTCAACGTGACTAAAACACCGAATAAAAATTATGAAAAACACTGGAATGGCCCGTACGGGGATCGAACCCGCGACCTTGGCGTTATTAGCACCACGCTCTAACCAACTGAGCTAACCGGCCACAAGTTGTGTTAACGTTGCGTGAAAGCTCACTCTGCGGGGATTGTGTTTCCAACTCACACTGGATGACAGATTTACTGCATAAACATTGAACGCATCACATCGCTTAAACATTGTTCACTGTTCATCTACAACACTGCGCAGAGTGTAAATAGAACGTAACAGAACGTAACAGCTTAATCTAAAAACAATTCATGTTGAAAATTATTATCACGCAACCGCTGAACAGCCCACTGTCCCGATATAAAATCAGCCACTACCCTTAGAATGAAGGGAACGCGAAATAACCAAAAATTGCTGAAACACGGGATTGAGCCATGAACCATCTGGATCTTCAGTCAAACGCCTTCCCAACTGAACTATTTCGGTCTGACAGTGAACCAAGCAAAGTTTTCTCACACCTTTTTGAAAGAAAACCTGACCCCGGAAGGAATTGCCCCACCCACTCTGTCCTCGTTTCGGGGCAATGGGTCCAAAACACATCTCAGAGCTCAGGTTGTGTCAATGTAAAGTATAATGATACCGAAAATCTTAATGCTCATGTTCCGTTATCAGTGCCCACGATCCAGGCAATGGTCTTGTACACGTTGCTAAGTTCAAAATGTGTATTTTTTCGCACTGGCAATGAATTAACTGATATCTGTGCTGTGATCAACTAGGTTACTTAGGGTGATGTCGTGCAAGAACGTAATGGAAGCCTAATTATAACGGTGATTGTTGTCACACTGCAGTTAAATGTTGGCAAATTTACAGTGTCAATCAGCAATTCAATTCCACATGTTGATTTAATGTTCTGCTGAAGTGATCATAAAGAAACAAAGCTTGCACAACAGGCTCGATCTCACCGTCTTGAAGACACAGTGAAATATACTGGAGAGTTTATAACTGTTTGAGACTTAACAATACTGATGTTGAATATCGGTTAGATCAATCACTCCATGAATTCACTGCTGGGAAATTCAGAACTTGTAAATTGCCTGTGAACGCTAAACATAGACACACAGTGAGCCAATGTGCAATATAGGAGGGGCCCAGGCCAAATGAATGCTCGGGATAAGTTATCAGTGGCTATGGCCCAGGCATTCACTGATTCCAGTCTTGCAGACGTTGCTAAGTTTAAAATGCTGAATATTTCCACACTGGCAATGCATTGACAGATGGTAAGCTAGAGTGATGTGCCGCAAAAATGTACACGGAAGGCTAAAGTTAGCCATGATCGGCAACATTTACGGTGTCAATCAGCACCAGTTGAGCGAGAGCGAGATCTCCTCATTTACTGCTGACTTTGAAACGGAAGGCACAGAAGTGTGTGCTGTATCACGACAACGAATGATGCGCTGCTGATGTGGTTGGGGCAGCAAGAGTGCAGTGAGCTGTGAATTTGTTCAAGAACAGCCTTGCAGGTCAAACGGCCGAAAATACAATGTTCCCTGACCGGGAATCGAACCCGGGCCGCAGCGGTGAAAGCGCCGAAACCTAACCACTAAACCACCAGGGAAGCTGCTACACATTTGCTTGCCAACAAGCAGACCCACACAGTCTTTCCTGCTTGCTCCTTCCAAAGTCTCACCACTTTCGCGCCAGGTAAAACTGTTCGGAGCAAATGGCATTTTTTGTGGAGAACACCAAAGATATGTCCGCGCATCCGCAGCATCACGTGCGGGTAGGCATCCACTGAAATCTATTTCATTCTGTCCTTTTCTCGGGATTTTTCACTCTCGGTGCCGGGTGAACATTTCATTTAGTGTTTTTGTCCTGAACTGCAGTCTTTTGCCCATCTCCAGGCGACAGAACCGTTCTGGCTGTCTGTTCCTACTTTTGAGCATTTATGGGAACAGGCCTCCGGTTCATCGTTTATCAGCAAACCAAGAAACAGAAATAAACAGAAAGATGTGCCTCTCCACCCCGTCGGCAAGTAGCAATGACTGTTATTCCAAATAATTCCCAACCCTTGTGATTCTGTGTGGATTTGTTTCATTATAAAGATTTGATTTTCAACGTGATTAAAAACCGAATAAAAATTATGAAAAACACTGGAATGGCCCGTACGGGGATCGAACCCGCGACCTTGGCGTTATTAGCACCACGCTCTAACCAACTGAGCTAACCGGCCACAAGTTGTGTTAACGTTGCGTGAAAGCTCACTCTGCGGGGATTGTGTTTCCAACTCACACTGGATGACAGATTTGCTGCATAAACATTGAACGCATCACATCGCTTAAACATTGTTCACTGTTCATCTACAACACTGCGCAGAGTGTAAATAGAACGTAACAGAACGTAACAGCTTAATCTAAAAACAATTCATGTTGAAAATTATTATCACGCAACCGCTGAACAGCCCACTGTCCCGATATAAAATCAGCCACTACCCTTAGAATGAAGGGAACGCGAAATAACCAAAAATTGCTGAAACACGGGATTGAGCCATGAACCATCTGGATCTTCAGTCAAACGCCTTCCCAACTGAACTATTTCGGTCTGACAGTAAACGAAGCAAAGTTTTCTCACACCTTTTTGAAAGAAAACCTGACCCCGGAAGGAATTGCCCCACCCACTCTGTCATCGTTTCGGGGCAATGGGTCCAAAACACATCTCAGAGCTCAGGTTGTGTCAATGTAAAGTATAATGATACCGAAAATCTTAATGCTCATGTTCCGTTATCAGTGCCCACGATCCAGGCAATGGTCTTGTACACGTTCCTAAGTTCAAAATGTGTATTTTTTCGCACTGGCAATGAATTAACTGATATCTGTGCTGTGATCAACTAGGTTACTTAGGGTGATGTCGTGCAAGAACGTAATGGAAGCCTAATTATAACGGTAATTGTTCTCACACTGCAGTTAAATGTTGGCAAATTTACAGTGTCAATCAGCAATTCAATTCCACATGTTGATTTAATGTTCTGCTGAAGTGTTCATAACGAAACAAAGCTTGCACAACAGGCTCGATCTCACCGTCTTGAAGACACAGTGAAATATACTGGAGAGTTTATAACTGTTTGAGACTTAACAATACTGATGTTGAATATCGGTTAGATCAATCACTCCATGAATTCACTGCTGGGAAATTCAGAGCTTGTAAATTGCCTGTGAACGCTAAACATAGACACACAGTGAGCCAATGTGCAATATAGGAGGGGCCCAGGCCAAATGAATGCTCGGGATAAGTTATCAGTGGCCATGGCCCAGGCATTCACTGATTCCAGTCTTGCAGACGTTGCTAAGTTTAAAATGCTGAATATTTCCACACTGGCAATGCATTGACAGATGGTAAGCTAGAGTGATGTGCCGCAAAAATGTACACGGAAGGCTAAAGTTAGCCATGATTGGCAACATTTACGGTGTCAATCAGCACCAGTTGAGCGAGAGCGAGATCTCCTCATTTACTGCTGACTTTGAAACGGAAGGCACAGAAGTGTGTGCTGTATCACTACAACGAATGATGCGCTGCTGATGGTTGGGGCAGCAAGAGTGCAGTGAGCTGTGAATTTGTTCAAGAACAGCCTTGCAGGTCAAACGGCCGAAAATACAATGTTCCCTGACCGGGAATCGAACCCGGGCCGCAGCGGTGAAAGCGCCGAAACCTAACCACTAAACCACCAGGGAAGCTGCTACACATTTGCTTGCCAACAAGCAGACCCACACAGTCTTTCCTGCTTGCTCCTTCCAAAGTCTCACCACTTTCGCGCCAGGTAAAACTGTTCGGAGCAAATGGCATTTTTTGTGGAGAACACCAAAGATATGTCCGCGCATCCGCAGCATCACGTGCGGGTAGGCATCCACTGAAATCTATTTCATTCTGTCCTTTTCTCGGGATTTTTCACTCTCGGTGCCGGGTGAACATTTCATTTAGTGTTTTTGTCCTGAACTACAGTCTTTTGCCCATCTCCAGGCGACAGAACCGTTCTGGCTGTCTGTTCCTACTTTTGAGCATTTACGGGAACAGGCCTCCGGTTCATCGTTTATCAGCAAACCAAGAAACAGAAATAAACAGAAAGATGTGCCTCTCCACCCCGTCGGCAAGTAGCAATGACTGTTATTCCAAATAATTCCCAACCCTTGTGATTCTGTGTGGATTTGTTTCATTATAAAGATTTGATTTTCAACGTGACTAAAACACCGAATAAAAATTATGAAAAACACTGGAATGGCCCGTACGGGGATCGAACCCGCGACCTTGGCGTTATTAGCACCACGCTCTAACCAACTGAGCTAACCGGCCACAAGTTGTGTTAACGTTGCGTGAAAGCTCACTCTGCGGGGATTGTGTTTCCAACTCACACTGGATGACAGATTTACTGCATAAACATTGAACGCATCACATCGCTTAAACATTGTTCACTGTTCATCTACAACACTGCGCAGAGTGTAAATAGAACGTAACAGAACGTAACAGCTTAATCTAAAAACAATTCATGTTGAAAATTATTATCACGCAACCGCTGAACAGCCCACTGTCCCGATATAAAATCAGCCACTACCCTTAGAATGAAGGGAACGCGAAATAACCAAAAATTGCTGAAACACGGGATTGAGCCATGAACCATCTGGATCTTCAGTCAAACGCCTTCCCAACTGAACTATTTCGGTCTGACAGTGAACCAAGCAAAGTTTTCTCACACCTTTTTGAAAGAAAACCTGACCCCGGAAGGAATTGCCCCACCCACTCTGTCCTCGTTTCGGGGCAATGGGTCCAAAACACATCTCAGAGCTCAGGTTGTGTCAATGTAAAGTATAATGATACCGAAAATCTTAATGCTCATGTTCCGTTATCAGTGCCCACGATCCAGGCAATGGTCTTGTACACGTTGCTAAGTTCAAAATGTGTATTTTTTCGCACTGGCAATGAATTAACTGATATCTGTGCTGTGATCAACTAGGTTACTTAGGGTGATGTCGTGCAAGAACGTAATGGAAGCCTAATTATAACGGTGATTGTTGTCACACTGCAGTTAAATGTTGGCAAATTTACAGTGTCAATCAGCAATTCAATTCCACATGTTGATTTAATGTTCTGCTGAAGTGATCATAAAGAAACAAAGCTTGCACAACAGGCTCGATCTCACCGTCTTGAAGACACAGTGAAATATACTGGAGAGTTTATAACTGTTTGAGACTTAACAATACTGATGTTGAATATCGGTTAGATCAATCACTCCATGAATTCACTGCTGGGAAATTCAGAACTTGTAAATTGCCTGTGAACGCTAAACATAGACACACAGTGAGCCAATGTGCAATATAGGAGGGGCCCAGGCCAAATGAATGCTCGGGATAAGTTATCAGTGGCTATGGCCCAGGCATTCACTGATTCCAGTCTTGCAGACGTTGCTAAGTTTAAAATGCTGAATATTTCCACACTGGCAATGCATTGACAGATGGTAAGCTAGAGTGATGTGCCGCAAAAATGTACACGGAAGGCTAAAGTTAGCCATGATCGGCAACATTTACGGTGTCAATCAGCACCAGTTGAGCGAGAGCGAGATCTCCTCATTTACTGCTGACTTTGAAACGGAAGGCACAGAAGTGTGTGCTGTATCACGACAACGAATGATGCGCTGCTGATGTGGTTGGGGCAGCAAGAGTGCAGTGAGCTGTGAATTTGTTCAAGAACAGCCTTGCAGGTCAAACGGCCGAAAATACAATGTTCCCTGACCGGGAATCGAACCCGGGCCGCAGCGGTGAAAGCGCCGAAACCTAACCACTAAACCACCAGGGAAGCTGCTACACATTTGCTTGCCAACAAGCAGACCCACACAGTCTTTCCTGCTTGCTCCTTCCAAAGTCTCACCACTTTCGCGCCAGGTAAAACTGTTCGGAGCAAATGGCATTTTTTGTGGAGAACACCAAAGATATGTCCGCGCATCCGCAGCATCACGTGCGGGTAGGCATCCACTGAAATCTATTTCATTCTGTCCTTTTCTCGGGATTTTTCACTCTCGGTGCCGGGTGAACATTTCATTTAGTGTTTTTGTCCTGAACTGCAGTCTTTTGCCCATCTCCAGGCGACAGAACCGTTCTGGCTGTCTGTTCCTACTTTTGAGCATTTATGGGAACAGGCCTCCGGTTCATCGTTTATCAGCAAACCAAGAAACAGAAATAAACAGAAAGATGTGCCTCTCCACCCCGTCGGCAAGTAGCAATGACTGTTATTCCAAATAATTCCCAACCCTTGTGATTCTGTGTGGATTTGTTTCATTATAAAGATTTGATTTTCAACGTGATTAAAAACCGAATAAAAATTATGAAAAACACTGGAATGGCCCGTACGGGGATCGAACCCGCGACCTTGGCGTTATTAGCACCACGCTCTAACCAACTGAGCTAACCGGCCACAAGTTGTGTTAACGTTGCGTGAAAGCTCACTCTGCGGGGATTGTGTTTCCAACTCACACTGGATGACAGATTTGCTGCATAAACATTGAACGCATCACATCGCTTAAACATTGTTCACTGTTCATCTACAACACTGCGCAGAGTGTAAATAGAACGTAACAGAACGTAACAGCTTAATCTAAAAACAATTCATGTTGAAAATTATTATCACGCAACCGCTGAACAGCCCACTGTCCCGATATAAAATCAGCCACTACCCTTAGAATGAAGGGAACGCGAAATAACCAAAAATTGCTGAAACACGGGATTGAGCCATGAACCATCTGGATCTTCAGTCAAACGCCTTCCCAACTGAACTATTTCGGTCTGACAGTAAACGAAGCAAAGTTTTCTCACACCTTTTTGAAAGAAAACCTGACCCCGGAAGGAATTGCCCCACCCACTCTGTCATCGTTTCGGGGCAATGGGTCCAAAACACATCTCAGAGCTCAGGTTGTGTCAATGTAAAGTATAATGATACCGAAAATCTTAATGCTCATGTTCCGTTATCAGTGCCCACGATCCAGGCAATGGTCTTGTACACGTTCCTAAGTTCAAAATGTGTATTTTTTCGCACTGGCAATGAATTAACTGATATCTGTGCTGTGATCAACTAGGTTACTTAGGGTGATGTCGTGCAAGAACGTAATGGAAGCCTAATTATAACGGTAATTGTTCTCACACTGCAGTTAAATGTTGGCAAATTTACAGTGTCAATCAGCAATTCAATTCCACATGTTGATTTAATGTTCTGCTGAAGTGTTCATAACGAAACAAAGCTTGCACAACAGGCTCGATCTCACCGTCTTGAAGACACAGTGAAATATACTGGAGAGTTTATAACTGTTTGAGACTTAACAATACTGATGTTGAATATCGGTTAGATCAATCACTCCATGAATTCACTGCTGGGAAATTCAGAGCTTGTAAATTGCCTGTGAACGCTAAACATAGACACACAGTGAGCCAATGTGCAATATAGGAGGGGCCCAGGCCAAATGAATGCTCGGGATAAGTTATCAGTGGCCATGGCCCAGGCATTCACTGATTCCAGTCTTGCAGACGTTGCTAAGTTTAAAATGCTGAATATTTCCACACTGGCAATGCATTGACAGATGGTAAGCTAGAGTGATGTGCCGCAAAAATGTACACGGAAGGCTAAAGTTAGCCATGATTGGCAACATTTACGGTGTCAATCAGCACCAGTTGAGCGAGAGCGAGATCTCCTCATTTACTGCTGACTTTGAAACGGAAGGCACAGAAGTGTGTGCTGTATCACTACAACGAATGATGCGCTGCTGATGGTTGGGGCAGCAAGAGTGCAGTGAGCTGTGAATTTGTTCAAGAACAGCCTTGCAGGTCAAACGGCCGAAAATACAATGTTCCCTGACCGGGAATCGAACCCGGGCCGCAGCGGTGAAAGCGCCGAAACCTAACCACTAAACCACCAGGGAAGCTGCTACACATTTGCTTGCCAACAAGCAGACCCACACAGTCTTTCCTGCTTGCTCCTTCCAAAGTCTCACCACTTTCGCGCCAGGTAAAACTGTTCGGAGCAAATGGCATTTTTTGTGGAGAACACCAAAGATATGTCCGCGCATCCGCAGCATCACGTGCGGGTAGGCATCCACTGAAATCTATTTCATTCTGTCCTTTTCTCGGGATTTTTCACTCTCGGTGCCGGGTGAACATTTCATTTAGTGTTTTTGTCCTGAACTACAGTCTTTTGCCCATCTCCAGGCGACAGAACCGTTCTGGCTGTCTGTTCCTACTTTTGAGCATTTACGGGAACAGGCCTCCGGTTCATCGTTTATCAGCAAACCAAGAAACAGAAATAAACAGAAAGATGTGCCTCTCCACCCCGTCGGCAAGTAGCAATGACTGTTATTCCAAATAATTCCCAACCCTTGTGATTCTGTGTGGATTTGTTTCATTATAAAGATTTGATTTTCAACGTGACTAAAACACCGAATAAAAATTATGAAAAACACTGGAATGGCCCGTACGGGGATCGAACCCGCGACCTTGGCGTTATTAGCACCACGCTCTAACCAACTGAGCTAACCGGCCACAAGTTGTGTTAACGTTGCGTGAAAGCTCACTCTGCGGGGATTGTGTTTCCAACTCACACTGGATGACAGATTTACTGCATAAACATTGAACGCATCACATCGCTTAAACATTGTTCACTGTTCATCTACAACACTGCGCAGAGTGTAAATAGAACGTAACAGAACGTAACAGCTTAATCTAAAAACAATTCATGTTGAAAATTATTATCACGCAACCGCTGAACAGCCCACTGTCCCGATATAAAATCAGCCACTACCCTTAGAATGAAGGGAACGCGAAATAACCAAAAATTGCTGAAACACGGGATTGAGCCATGAACCATCTGGATCTTCAGTCAAACGCCTTCCCAACTGAACTATTTCGGTCTGACAGTGAACCAAGCAAAGTTTTCTCACACCTTTTTGAAAGAAAACCTGACCCCGGAAGGAATTGCCCCACCCACTCTGTCCTCGTTTCGGGGCAATGGGTCCAAAACACATCTCAGAGCTCAGGTTGTGTCAATGTAAAGTATAATGATACCGAAAATCTTAATGCTCATGTTCCGTTATCAGTGCCCACGATCCAGGCAATGGTCTTGTACACGTTGCTAAGTTCAAAATGTGTATTTTTTCGCACTGGCAATGAATTAACTGATATCTGTGCTGTGATCAACTAGGTTACTTAGGGTGATGTCGTGCAAGAACGTAATGGAAGCCTAATTATAACGGTGATTGTTGTCACACTGCAGTTAAATGTTGGCAAATTTACAGTGTCAATCAGCAATTCAATTCCACATGTTGATTTAATGTTCTGCTGAAGTGATCATAAAGAAACAAAGCTTGCACAACAGGCTCGATCTCACCGTCTTGAAGACACAGTGAAATATACTGGAGAGTTTATAACTGTTTGAGACTTAACAATACTGATGTTGAATATCGGTTAGATCAATCACTCCATGAATTCACTGCTGGGAAATTCAGAACTTGTAAATTGCCTGTGAACGCTAAACATAGACACACAGTGAGCCAATGTGCAATATAGGAGGGGCCCAGGCCAAATGAATGCTCGGGATAAGTTATCAGTGGCTATGGCCCAGGCATTCACTGATTCCAGTCTTGCAGACGTTGCTAAGTTTAAAATGCTGAATATTTCCACACTGGCAATGCATTGACAGATGGTAAGCTAGAGTGATGTGCCGCAAAAATGTACACGGAAGGCTAAAGTTAGCCATGATCGGCAACATTTACGGTGTCAATCAGCACCAGTTGAGCGAGAGCGAGATCTCCTCATTTACTGCTGACTTTGAAACGGAAGGCACAGAAGTGTGTGCTGTATCACGACAACGAATGATGCGCTGCTGATGTGGTTGGGGCAGCAAGAGTGCAGTGAGCTGTGAATTTGTTCAAGAACAGCCATGCAGGTCAAACGGCCGAAAATACAATGTTCCCTGACCGGGAATCGAACCCGGGCCGCAGCGGTGAAAGCGCCGAAACCTAACCACTAAACCACCAGGGAAGCTGCTACACATTTGCTTGCCAACAAGCAGACCCACACAGTCTTTCCTGCTTGCTCCTTCCAAAGTCTCACCACTTTCGCGCCAGGTAAAACTGTTCGGAGCAAATGGCATTTTTTGTGGAGAACACCAAAGATATGTCCGCGCATCCGCAGCATCACGTGCGGGTAGGCATCCACTGAAATCTATTTCATTCTGTCCTTTTCTCGGGATTTTTCACTCTCGGTGCCGGGTGAACATTTCATTTAGTGTTTTTGTCCTGAACTGCAGTCTTTTGCCCATCTCCAGGCGACAGAACCGTTCTGGCTGTCTGTTCCTACTTTTGAGCATTTATGGGAACAGGCCTCCGGTTCATCGTTTATCAGCAAACCAAGAAACAGAAATAAACAGAAAGATGTGCCTCTCCACCCCGTCGGCAAGTAGCAATGACTGTTATTCCAAATAATTCCCAACCCTTGTGATTCTGTGTGGATTTGTGTCATTATAAAGATTTGATTTTCAACGTGATTAAAAACCGAATAAAAATTATGAAAAACACTGGAATGGCCCGTACGGGGATCGAACCCGCGACCTTGGCGTTATTAGCACCACGCTCTAACCAACTGAGCTAACCGGCCACAAGTTGTGTTAACGTTGCGTGAAAGCTCACTCTGCGGGGATTGTGTTTCCAACTCACACTGGATGACAGATTTGCTGCATAAACATTGAACGCATCACATCGCTTAAACATTGTTCACTGTTCATCTACAACACTGCGCAGAGTGTAAATAGAACGTAACAGAACGTAACAGCTTAATCTAAAAACAATTCATGTTGAAAATTATTATCACGCAACCGCTGAACAGCCCACTGTCCCGATATAAAATCAGCCACTACCCTTAGAATGAAGGGAACGCGAAATAACCAAAAATTGCTGAAACACGGGATTGAGCCATGAACCATCTGGATCTTCAGTCAAACGCCTTCCCAACTGAACTATTTCGGTCTGACAGTAAACGAAGCAAAGTTTTCTCACACCTTTTTGAAAGAAAACCTGACCCCGGAAGGAATTGCCCCACCCACTCTGTCATCGTTTCGGGGCAATGGGTCCAAAACACATCTCAGAGCTCAGGTTGTGTCAATGTAAAGTATAATGATACCGAAAATCTTAATGCTCATGTTCCGTTATCAGTGCCCACGATCCAGGCAATGGTCTTGTACACGTTCCTAAGTTCAAAATGTGTATTTTTTCGCACTGGCAATGAATTAACTGATATCTGTGCTGTGATCAACTAGGTTACTTAGGGTGATGTCGTGCAAGAACGTAATGGAAGCCTAATTATAACGGTAATTGTTCTCACACTGCAGTTAAATGTTGGCAAATTTACAGTGTCAATCAGCAATTCAATTCCACATGTTGATTTAATGTTCTGCTGAAGTGTTCATAACGAAACAAAGCTTGCACAACAGGCTCGATCTCACCGTCTTGAAGACACAGTGAAATATACTGGAGAGTTTATAACTGTTTGAGACTTAACAATACTGATGTTGAATATCGGTTAGATCAATCACTCCATGAATTCACTGCTGGGAAATTCAGAGCTTGTAAATTGCCTGTGAACGCTAAACATAGACACACAGTGAGCCAATGTGCAATATAGGAGGGGCCCAGGCCAAATGAATGCTCGGGATAAGTTATCAGTGGCCATGGCCCAGGCATTCACTGATTCCAGTCTTGCAGACGTTGCTAAGTTTAAAATGCTGAATATTTCCACACTGGCAATGCATTGACAGATGGTAAGCTAGAGTGATGTGCCGCAAAAATGTACACGGAAGGCTAAAGTTAGCCATGATTGGCAACATTTACGGTGTCAATCAGCACCAGTTGAGCGAGAGCGAGATCTCCTCATTTACTGCTGACTTTGAAACGGAAGGCACAGAAGTGTGTGCTGTATCACTACAACGAATGATGCGCTGCTGATGGTTGGGGCAGCAAGAGTGCAGTGAGCTGTGAATTTGTTCAAGAACAGCCTTGCAGGTCAAACGGCCGAAAATACAATGTTCCCTGACCGGGAATCGAACCCGGGCCGCAGCGGTGAAAGCGCCGAAACCTAACCACTAAACCACCAGGGAAGCTGCTACACATTTGCTTGCCAACAAGCAGACCCACACAGTCTTTCCTGCTTGCTCCTTCCAAAGTCTCACCACTTTCGCGCCAGGTAAAACTGTTCGGAGCAAATGGCATTTTTTGTGGAGAACACCAAAGATATGTCCGCGCATCCGCAGCATCACGTGCGGGTAGGCATCCACTGAAATCTATTTCATTCTGTCCTTTTCTCGGGATTTTTCACTCTCGGTGCCGGGTGAACATTTCATTTAGTGTTTTTGTCCTGAACTACAGTCTTTTGCCCATCTCCAGGCGACAGAACCGTTCTGGCTGTCTGTTCCTACTTTTGAGCATTTACGGGAACAGGCCTCCGGTTCATCGTTTATCAGCAAACCAAGAAACAGAAATAAACAGAAAGATGTGCCTCTCCACCCCGTCGGCAAGTAGCAATGACTGTTATTCCAAATAATTCCCAACCCTTGTGATTCTGTGTGGATTTGTTTCATTATAAAGATTTGATTTTCAACGTGACTAAAACACCGAATAAAAATTATGAAAAACACTGGAATGGCCCGTACGGGGATCGAACCCGCGACCTTGGCGTTATTAGCACCACGCTCTAACCAACTGAGCTAACCGGCCACAAGTTGTGTTAACGTTGCGTGAAAGCTCACTCTGCGGGGATTGTGTTTCCAACTCACACTGGATGACAGATTTACTGCATAAACATTGAACGCATCACATCGCTTAAACATTGTTCACTGTTCATCTACAACACTGCGCAGAGTGTAAATAGAACGTAACAGAACGTAACAGCTTAATCTAAAAACAATTCATGTTGAAAATTATTATCACGCAACCGCTGAACAGCCCACTGTCCCGATATAAAATCAGCCACTACCCTTAGAATGAAGGGAACGCGAAATAACCAAAAATTGCTGAAACACGGGATTGAGCCATGAACCATCTGGATCTTCAGTCAAACGCCTTCCCAACTGAACTATTTCGGTCTGACAGTGAACCAAGCAAAGTTTTCTCACACCTTTTTGAAAGAAAACCTGACCCCGGAAGGAATTGCCCCACCCACTCTGTCCTCGTTTCGGGGCAATGGGTCCAAAACACATCTCAGAGCTCAGGTTGTGTCAATGTAAAGTATAATGATACCGAAAATCTTAATGCTCATGTTCCGTTATCAGTGCCCACGATCCAGGCAATGGTCTTGTACACGTTGCTAAGTTCAAAATGTGTATTTTTTCGCACTGGCAATGAATTAACTGATATCTGTGCTGTGATCAACTAGGTTACTTAGGGTGATGTCGTGCAAGAACGTAATGGAAGCCTAATTATAACGGTGATTGTTGTCACACTGCAGTTAAATGTTGGCAAATTTACAGTGTCAATCAGCAATTCAATTCCACATGTTGATTTAATGTTCTGCTGAAGTGATCATAAAGAAACAAAGCTTGCACAACAGGCTCGATCTCACCGTCTTGAAGACACAGTGAAATATACTGGAGAGTTTATAACTGTTTGAGACTTAACAATACTGATGTTGAATATCGGTTAGATCAATCACTCCATGAATTCACTGCTGGGAAATTCAGAACTTGTAAATTGCCTGTGAACGCTAAACATAGACACACAGTGAGCCAATGTGCAATATAGGAGGGGCCCAGGCCAAATGAATGCTCGGGATAAGTTATCAGTGGCTATGGCCCAGGCATTCACTGATTCCAGTCTTGCAGACGTTGCTAAGTTTAAAATGCTGAATATTTCCACACTGGCAATGCATTGACAGATGGTAAGCTAGAGTGATGTGCCGCAAAAATGTACACGGAAGGCTAAAGTTAGCCATGATCGGCAACATTTACGGTGTCAATCAGCACCAGTTGAGCGAGAGCGAGATCTCCTCATTTACTGCTGACTTTGAAACGGAAGGCACAGAAGTGTGTGCTGTATCACGACAACGAATGATGCGCTGCTGATGTGGTTGGGGCAGCAAGAGTGCAGTGAGCTGTGAATTTGTTCAAGAACAGCCATGCAGGTCAAACGGCCGAAAATACAATGTTCCCTGACCGGGAATCGAACCCGGGCCGCAGCGGTGAAAGCGCCGAAACCTAACCACTAAACCACCAGGGAAGCTGCTACACATTTGCTTGCCAACAAGCAGACCCACACAGTCTTTCCTGCTTGCTCCTTCCAAAGTCTCACCACTTTCGCGCCAGGTAAAACTGTTCGGAGCAAATGGCATTTTTTGTGGAGAACACCAAAGATATGTCCGCGCATCCGCAGCATCACGTGCGGGTAGGCATCCACTGAAATCTATTTCATTCTGTCCTTTTCTCGGGATTTTTCACTCTCGGTGCCGGGTGAACATTTCATTTAGTGTTTTTGTCCTGAACTGCAGTCTTTTGCCCATCTCCAGGCGACAGAACCGTTCTGGCTGTCTGTTCCTACTTTTGAGCATTTATGGGAACAGGCCTCCGGTTCATCGTTTATCAGCAAACCAAGAAACAGAAATAAACAGAAAGATGTGCCTCTCCACCCCGTCGGCAAGTAGCAATGACTGTTATTCCAAATAATTCCCAACCCTTGTGATTCTGTGTGGATTTGTTTCATTATAAAGATTTGATTTTCAACGTGATTAAAAACCGAATAAAAATTATGAAAAACACTGGAATGGCCCGTACGGGGATCGAACCCGCGACCTTGGCGTTATTAGCACCACGCTCTAACCAACTGAGCTAACCGGCCACAAGTTGTGTTAACGTTGCGTGAAAGCTCACTCTGCGGGGATTGTGTTTCCAACTCACACTGGATGACAGATTTGCTGCATAAACATTGAACGCATCACATCGCTTAAACATTGTTCACTGTTCATCTACAACACTGCGCAGAGTGTAAATAGAACGTAACAGAACGTAACAGCTTAATCTAAAAACAATTCATGTTGAAAATTATTATCACGCAACCGCTGAACAGCCCACTGTCCCGATATAAAATCAGCCACTACCCTTAGAATGAAGGGAACGCGAAATAACCAAAAATTGCTGAAACACGGGATTGAGCCATGAACCATCTGGATCTTCAGTCAAACGCCTTCCCAACTGAACTATTTCGGTCTGACAGTAAACGAAGCAAAGTTTTCTCACACCTTTTTGAAAGAAAACCTGACCCCGGAAGGAATTGCCCCACCCACTCTGTCATCGTTTCGGGGCAATGGGTCCAAAACACATCTCAGAGCTCAGGTTGTGTCAATGTAAAGTATAATGATACCGAAAATCTTAATGCTCATGTTCCGTTATCAGTGCCCACGATCCAGGCAATGGTCTTGTACACGTTCCTAAGTTCAAAATGTGTATTTTTTCGCACTGGCAATGAATTAACTGATATCTGTGCTGTGATCAACTAGGTTACTTAGGGTGATGTCGTGCAAGAACGTAATGGAAGCCTAATTATAACGGTGATTGTTCTCACACTGCAGTTAAATGTTGGCAAATTTACAGTGTCAATCAGCAATTCAATTCCACATGTTGATTTAATGTTCTGCTGAAGTGTTCATAAAGAAACAAAGCTTGCACAACAGGCTCGATCTCACCGTCTTGAAGACACAGTGAAATATACTGGAGAGTTTATAACTGTTTGAGACTTAACAATACTGATGTTGAATATCGGTTAGATCAATCACTCCATGAATTCACTGCTGGGAAATTCAGAGCTTGTAAATTGCCTGTGAACGCTAAACATAGACACACAGTGAGCCAATGTGCAATCTAGGAGGGGCCCAGGCCAAATGAATGCTCGGGATAAGTTATCAGTGGCCATGGCCCAGGCATTCACTGATTCCAGTCTTGCAGACGTTGCTAAGTTTAAAATGCTGAATATTTCCACACTGGCAATGCATTGACAGATGGTAAGCTAGAGTGATGTGCCGCAAAAATGTACACGGAAGGCTAAAGTTAGCCATGATTGGCAACATTTACGGTGTCAATCAGCACCAGTTGAGCGAGAGCGAGATCTCCTCATTTACTGCTGACTTTGAAACGGAAGGCACAGAAGTGTGTGCTGTATCACTACAACGAATGATGCGCTGCTGATGGTTGGGGCAGCAAGAGTGCAGTGAGCTGTGAATTTGTTCAGGAACAGCCTTGCAGGTCAAACGGCCGAAAATACAATGTTCCCTGACCGGGAATCGAACCCGGGCCGCAGCGGTGAAAGCGCCGAAACCTAACCACTAAACCACCAGGGAAGCTGCTACACATTTGCTTGCCAACAAGCAGACCAACACAGTCTTTCCTGCTTGCTCCTTCCAAAGTCTCACCACTTTCGCGCCAGGTAAAACTGTTCGGAGCAAATGGCATTTTTAGTGGAGAACACCAAAGATATGTCCGCGCATCCGCAGCATCACGTGCGGGTAGGCATCCACTGAAATCTATTTCATTCTGTCCTTTTCTCGGGATTTTTCACTCTCGGTGCCGGGTGAACATTTCATTTAGTGTTTTTGTCCTGAACTGCAGTCTTTTGCCCATCTCCAGGCGACAGAACCGTTCTGGCTGTCTGTTCCTACTTTTGAGCATTTACGGGAACAGGCCTCCGGTTCATCGTTTATCAGCAAACCAAGAAACAGAAATAAACAGAAAGATGTGCCTCTCCACCCCGTCGGCAAGTAGCAATGACTGTTATTCCAAATAATTCCCAACCCTTGTGATTCTGTGTGGATTTGTTTCATTATAAAGATTTGATTTTCAACGTGACTAAAACACCGAATAAAAATTATGAAAAACACTGGAATGGCCCGTACGGGGATCGAACCCGCGACCTTGGCGTTATTAGCACCACGCTCTAACCAACTGAGCTAACCGGCCACAAGTTGTGCTAACGTTGCGTGAAAGCTCACTCTGCGGGGATTGTGTTTCCAACTCACACTGGATGACAGATTTACTGCATAAACATTGAACGCATCACATCGCTTAAACATTGTTCACTGTTCATCTACAACACTGCGCAGAGTGTAAATAGAACGTAACAGAACGTAACAGCTTAATCTAAAAACAATTCATGTTGAAAATTATTATCACGCAACCGCTGAACAGCCCACTGTCCCGATATAAAATCAGCCACTACCCTTAGAATGAAGGGAACGCGAAATAACCAAAAATTGCTGAAACACGGGATTGAGCCATGAACCATCTGGATCTTCAGTCAAACGCCTTCCCAACTGAACTATTTCGGTCTGACAGTAAACGAAGCAAAGTTTTCTCACACCTTTTTGAAAGAAAACCTGACCCCGGAAGGAATTGCCCCACCCACTCTGTCCTCGTTTCGGGGCAATGGGTCCAAAACACATCTCAGAGCTCAGGTTGTGTCAATGTAAAGTATAATGATACCGAAAATCTTAATGCTCATGTTCCGTTATCAGTGCCCACGATCCAGGCAATGGTCTTGTACACGTTGCTAAGTTCAAAATGTGTATTTTTTCGCACTGGCAATGAATTAACTGATATCTGTGCTGTGATCAACTAGGTTACTTAGGGTGATGTCGTGCAAGAACGTAATGGAAGCCTAATTATAACGGTGATTGTTGTCACACTGCAGTTAAATGTTGGCAAATTTACAGTGTCAATCAGCAATTCAATTCCACATGTTGATTTAATGTTCTGCTGAAGTGTTCATAAAGAAACAAAGCTTGCACAACAGGCTCGATCTCACCGTCTTGAAGACACAGTGAAATATACTGGAGAGTTTATAACTGTTTGAGAATTAACAATACTGATGTTGAATATCGGTTAGATCAATCACTCCATGAATTCACTGCTGGGAAATTCAGAGCTTGTAAATTGCCTGTGAACGCTAAACATAGACACACAGTGAGCCAATGTGCAATCTAGGAGGGGCCCAGGCCAAATGAATGCTCGGGATAAGTTATCAGTGGCCATGGCCCAGGCATTCACTGATTCCAGTCTTGCAGACGTTGCTAAGTTTAAAATGCTGAATATTTCCACACTGGCAATGCATTGACAGATGGTAAGCTAGAGTGATGTGCCGCAAAAATGTACACGGAAGGCTAAAGTTAGCCATGATTGGCAACATTTACGGTGTCAATCAGCACCAGTTGAGCGAGAGCGAGATCTCCTCATTTACTGCTGACTTTGAAACGGAAGGCACAGAAGTGTGTGCTGTATCACTACAACGAATGATGCGCTGCTGATGGTTGGGGCAGCAAGAGTGCAGTGAGCTGTGAATTTGTTCAGGAACAGCCTTGCAGGTCAAACGGCCGAAAATACAATGTTCCCTGACCGGGAATCGAACCCGGGCCGCAGCGGTGAAAGCGCCGAAACCTAACCACTAAACCACCAGGGAAGCTGCTACACATTTGCTTGCCAACAAGCAGACCAACACAGTCTTTCCTGCTTGCTCCTTCCAAAGTCTCACCACTTTCGCGCCAGGTAAAACTGTTCGGAGCAAATGGCATTTTTAGTGGAGAACACCAAAGATATGTCCGCGCATCCGCAGCATCACGTGCGGGTAGGCATCCACTGAAATCTATTTCATTCTGTCCTTTTCTCGGGATTTTTCACTCTCGGTGCCGGGTGAACATTTCATTTAGTGTTTTTGTCCTGAACTGCAGTCTTTTGCCCATCTCCAGGCGACAGAACCGTTCTGGCTGTCTGTTCCTACTTTTGAGCATTTACGGGAACAGGCCTCCGGTTCATCGTTTATCAGCAAACCAAGAAACAGAAATAAACAGAAAGATGTGCCTCTCCACCCCGTCGGCAAGTAGCAATGACTGTTATTCCAAATAATTCCCAACCCTTGTGATTCTGTGTGGATTTGTTTCATTATAAAGATTTGATTTTCAACGTGACTAAAACACCGAATAAAAATTATGAAAAACACTGGAATGGCCCGTACGGGGATCGAACCCGCGACCTTGGCGTTATTAGCACCACGCTCTAACCAACTGAGCTAACCGGCCACAAGTTGTGCTAACGTTGCGTGAAAGCTCACTCTGCGGGGATTGTGTTTCCAACTCACACTGGATGACAGATTTACTGCATAAACATTGAACGCATCACATCGCTTAAACATTGTTCACTGTTCATCTACAACACTGCGCAGAGTGTAAATAGAACGTAACAGAACGTAACAGCTTAATCTAAAAACAATTCATGTTGAAAATTATTATCACGCAACCGCTGAACAGCCCACTGTCCCGATATAAAATCAGCCACTACCCTTAGAATGAAGGGAACGCGAAATAACCAAAAATTGCTGAAACACGGGATTGAGCCATGAACCATCTGGATCTTCAGTCAAACGCCTTCCCAACTGAACTATTTCGGTCTGACAGTAAACGAAGCAAAGTTTTCTCACACCTTTTTGAAAGAAAACCTGACCCCGGAAGGAATTGCCCCACCCACTCTGTCCTCGTTTCGGGGCAATGGGTCCAAAACACATCTCAGAGCTCAGGTTGTGTCAATGTAAAGTATAATGATACCGAAAATCTTAATGCTCATGTTCCGTTATCAGTGCCCACGATCCAGGCAATGGTCTTGTACACGTTGCTAAGTTCAAAATGTGTATTTTTTCGCACTGGCAATGAATTAACTGATATCTGTGCTGTGATCAACTAGGTTACTTAGGGTGATGTCGTGCAAGAACGTAATGGAAGCCTAATTATAACGGTGATTGTTGTCACACTGCAGTTAAATGTTGGCAAATTTACAGTGTCAATCAGCAATTCAATTCCACATGTTGATTTAATGTTCTGCTGAAGTGTTCATAAAGAAACAAAGCTTGCACAACAGGCTCGATCTCACCGTCTTGAAGACACAGTGAAATATACTGGAGAGTTTATAACTGTTTGAGAATTAACAATACTGATGTTGAATATCGGTTAGATCAATCACTCCATGAATTCACTGCTGGGAAATTCAGAGCTTGTAAATTGCCTGTGAACGCTAAACATAGACACACAGTGAGCCAATGTGCAATATAGGAGGGGCCCAGGCCAAATGAATGCTCGGGATAAGTTATCAGTGGCCATGGCCCAGGCATTCACTGATTCCAGTCTTGCAGACGTTGCTAAGTTTAAAATGCTGAATATTTCCACACTGGCAATGCATTGACAGATGGTAAGCTAGAGTGATGTGCCGCAAAAATGTACACGGAAGGCTAAAGTTAGCCATGATTGGCAACATTTACGGTGTCAATCAGCACCAGTTGAGCGAGAGCGAGATCTCCTCATTTACTGCTGACTTTGAAACGGAAGGCACAGAAGTGTGTGCTGTATCACTACAACGAATGATGCGCTGCTGATGGTTGGGGCAGCAAGAGTGCAGTGAGCTGTGAATTTGTTCAAGAACAGCCTTGCAGGTCAAACGGCCGAAAATACAATGTTCCCTGACCGGGAATCGAACCCGGGCCGCAGCGGTGAAAGCGCCGAAACCTAACCACTAAACCACCAGGGAAGCTGCTACACATTTGCTTGCCAACAAGCAGACCAACACAGTCTTTCCTGCTTGCTCCTTCCAAAGTCTCACCACTTTCGCGCCAGGTAAAACTGTTCGTAGCAAATGGCATTTTTTGTGGAGAACACCAAAGATATGTCCGCGCATCCGCAGCATCACGTGCGGGTAGGCATCCACTGAAATCTATTTCATTCTGTCCTTTTCTCGGGATTTTTCACTCTCGGTGCCGGGTGAACATTTCATTTAGTGTTTTTGTCCTGAACTGCAGTCTTTTGCCCATCTCCAGGCGACAGAACCGTTCTGGCTGTCTGTTCCTACTTTTGAGCATTTACGGGAACAGGCCTCCGGTTCATCGTTTATCAGCAAACCAAGAAACAGAAATAAACAGAAAGATGTGCCTCTCCACCCCGTCGGCAAGTAGCAATGACTGTTATTCCAAATAATTCCCAACCCTTGTGATTCTGTGTGGATTTGTTTCATTATGAAGATTTGATTTTCAACGTGATTAAAAACCGAATAAAAATTATGAAAAACACTGGAATGGCCCGTACGGGGATCGAACCCGCGACCTTGGCGTTATTAGCACCACGCTCTAACCAACTGAGCTAACCGGCCACAAGTTGTGTTAACGTTGCGTGAAAGCTCACTCTGCGGGGATTGTGTTTCCAACTCACACTGGATGACAGATTTACTGCATAAACATTGAACGCATCACATCGCTTAAACATTGTTCACTGTTCATCTACAACACTGCGCAGAGTGTAAATAGAACGTAACAGAACGTAACAGCTTAATCTAAAAACAATTCATGTTGAAAATTATTATCACGCAACCGCTGAACAGCCCACTGTCCCGATATAAAATCAGCCACTACCCTTAGAATGAAGGGAACGCGAAATAACCAAAAATTGCTGAAACACGGGATTGAGCCATGAACCATCTGGATCTTCAGTCAAACGCCTTCCCAACTGAACTATTTCGGTCTGACAGTGAACGAAGCAAAGTTTTCTCACACCTTTTTGAAAGAAAACCTGACCCCGGAAGGAATTGCCCCACCCACTCTGTCCTCGTTTCGGGGCAATGGGTCCAAAACACATCTCAGAGCTCAGGTTGTGTCAATGTAAAGTATAATGATACCGAAAATCTTAATGCTCATGTTCCGTTATCAGTGCCCACGATCCAGGCAATGGTCTTGTACACGTTGCTAAGTTCAAAATGTGTATTTTTTCGCACTGGCAATGAATTAACTGATATCTGTGCTGTGATCAACTAGGTTACTTAGGGTGATGTCGTGCAAGAACGTAATGGAAGCCTAATTATAACGGTGATTGTTGTCACACTGCAGTTAAATGTTGGCAAATTTACAGTGTCAATCAGCAATTCAATTCCACATGTTGATTTAATGTTCTGCTGAAGTGTTCATAAAGAAACAAAGCTTGCACAACAGGCTCGATCTCACCGTCTTGAAGACACAGTGAAATATACTGGAGAGTTTATAACTGTTTGAGAATTAACAATACTGATGTTGAATATCGGTTAGATCAATCACTCCATGAATTCACTGCTGGGAAATTCAGAGCTTGTAAATTGCCTGTGAACGCTAAACATAGACACACAGTGAGCCAATGTGCAATATAGGAGGGGCCCAGGCCAAATGAATGCTCGGGATAAGTTATCAGTGGCCATGGCCCAGGCATTCACTGATTCCAGTCTTGCAGACGTTGCTAAGTTTAAAATGCTGAATATTTCCACACTGGCAATGCATTGACAGATGGTAAGCTAGAGTGATGTGCCGCAAAAATGTACACGGAAGGCTAAAGTTAGCCATGATCGGCAACATTTACGGTGTCAATCAGCACCAGTTGAGCGAGAGCGAGATCTCCTCATTTACTGCTGACTTTGAAACGGAAGGCACAGAAGTGTGTGCTGTATCACTACAACGAATGATGCGCTGCTGATGGTTGGGGCAGCAAGAGTGCAGTGAGCTGTGAATTTGTTCAAGAACAGCCTTGCAGGTCAAACGGCCGAAAATACAATGTTCCCTGACCGGGAATCGAACCCGGGCCGCAGCGGTGAAAGCGCCGAAACCTAACCACTAAACCACCAGGGAAGCTGCTACACATTTGCTTGCCAACAAGCAGACCCACACAGTCTTTCCTGCTTGCTCCTTCCAAAGTCTCACCACTTTCGCGCCAGGTAAAACTGTTCGGAGCAAATGGCATTTTTTGTGGAGAACACCAAAGATATGTCCGCGCATCCGCAGCATCACGTGCGGGTAGGCATCCACTGAAATCTATTTCATTCTGTCCTTTTCTCGGGATTTTTCACTCTCGGTGCCGGGTGAACATTTCATTTAGTGTTTTTGTCCTGAACTACAGTCTTTTGCCCATCTCCAGGCGACAGAACCGTTCTGGCTGTCTGTTCCTACTTTTGAGCATTTACGGGAACAGGCCTCCGGTTCATCGTTTATCAGCAAACCAAGAAACAGAAATAAACAGAAAGATGTGCCTCTCCACCCCGTCGGCAAGTAGCAATGACTGTTATTCCAAATAATTCCCAACCCTTGTGATTCTGTGTGGATTTGTTTCATTATAAAGATTTGATTTTCAACGTGATTAAAAACCGAATAAAAATTATGAAAAACACTGGAATGGCCCGTACGGGGATCGAACCCGCGACCTTGGCGTTATTAGCACCACGCTCTAACCAACTGAGCTAACCGGCCACAAGTTGTGTTAACGTTGCGTGAAAGCTCACTCTGCGGGGATTGTGTTTCCAACTCACACTGGATGACAGATTTACCTCATAAACATTGAACGCATCACATCGCTTAAACATTGTTCACTGTTCATCTACAACACTGCGCAGAGTGTAAATAGAACGTAACAGAACGTAACAGCTTAATCTAAAAACAATTCATGTTGAAAATTATTATCACGCAACCGCTGAACAGCCCACTGTCCCGATATAAAATCAGCCACTACCCTTAGAATGAAGGGAACGCGAAATAACCAAAAATTGCTGAAACACGGGATTGAGCCATGAACCATCTGGATCTTCAGTCAAACGCCTTCCCAACTGAACTATTTCGGTCTGACAGTAAACGAAGCAAAGTTTTCTCACACCTTTTTGAAAGAAAACCTGACCCCGGAAGGAATTGCCCCACCCACTCTGTCCTCGTTTCGGGGCAATGGGTCCAAAACACATCTCAGAGCTCAGGTTGTGTCAATGTAAAGTATAATGATACCGAAAATCTTAATGCTCATGTTCCGTTATCAGTGCCCACGATCCAGGCAATGGTCTTGTACACGTTGCTAAGTTCAAAATGTGTATTTTTTCGCACTGGCAATGAATTAACTGATATCTGTGCTGTGATCAACTATGTTACTTAGGGTGATGTCGTGCAAGAACGTAATGGAAGCCTAATTATAACGGTGATTGTTGTCACACTGCAGTTAAATGTTGGCAAATTTACAGTGTCAATCAGCAATTCAATTCCACATGTTGATTTAATGTTCTGCTGAAGTGTTCATAAAGAAACAAAGCTTGCACAACAGGCTCGATCTCACCGTCTTGAAGACACAGTGAAATATACTGGAGAGTTTATAACTGTTTGAGAATTAACAATACTGATGTTGAATATCGGTTAGATCAATCACTCCATGAATTCACTGCTGGGAAATTCAGAGCTTGTAAATTGCCTGTGAACGCTAAACATAGACACACAGTGAGCCAATGTGCAATATAGGAGGGGCCCAGGCCAAATGAATGCTCGGGATAAGTTATCAGTGGCCATGGCCCAGGCATTCACTGATTCCAGTCTTGCAGACGTTGCTAAGTTTAAAATGCTGAATATTTCCACACTGGCAATGCATTGACAGATGGTAAGCTAGAGTGATGTGCCGCAAAAATGTACACGGAAGGCTAAAGTTAGCCATGATTGGCAACATTTACGGTGTCAATCAGCACCAGTTGAGCGAGAGCGAGATCTCCTCATTTACTGCTGACTTTGAAACGGAAGGCACAGAAGTGTGTGCTGTATCACTACAACGAATGATGCGCTGCTGATGGTTGGGGCAGCAAGAGTGCAGTGAGCTGTGAATTTGTTCAAGAACAGCCTTGCAGGTCAAACGGCCGAAAATACAATGTTCCCTGACCGGGAATCGAACCCGGGCCGCAGCGGTGAAAGCGCCGAAACCTAACCACTAAACCACCAGGGAAGCTGCTACACATTTGCTTGCCAACAAGCAGACCCACACAGTCTTTCCTGCTTGCTCCTTCCAAAGTCTCACCACTTTCGCGCCAGGTAAAACTGTTCGGAGCAAATGGCATTTTTTGTGGAGAACACCAAAGATATGTCCGCGCATCCGCAGCATCACGTGCGGGTAGGCATCCACTGAAATCTATTTCATTCTGTCCTTTTCTCGGGATTTTTCACTCTCGGTGCCGGGTGAACATTTCATTTAGTGTTTTTGTCCTGAACTACAGTCTTTTGCCCATCTCCAGGCGACAGAACCGTTCTGGCTGTCTGTTCCTACTTTTGAGCATTTACGGGAACAGGCCTCCGGTTCATCGTTTATCAGCAAACCAAGAAACAGAAATAAACAGAAAGATGTGCCTCTCCACCCCGTCGGCAAATAGCAATGACTGTTATTCCAAATAATTCCCAACCCTTGTGATTCTGTGTGGATTTGTTTCATTATAAAGATTTGATTTTCAACGTGACTAAAACACCGAATAAAAATTATGAAAAACACTGGAATGGCCCGTACGGGGATCGAACCCGCGACCTTGGCGTTATTAGCACCACGCTCTAACCAACTGAGCTAACCGGCCACAAGTTGTGTTAACGTTGCGTGAAAGCTCACTCTGCGGGGATTGTGTTTCCAACTCACACTGGATGACAGATTTACTGCATAAACATTGAACGCATCACATCGCTTAAACATTGTTCACTGTTCATCTACAACACTGCGCAGAGTGTAAATAGAACGTAACAGAACGTAACAGCTTAATCTAAAAACAATTCATGTTGAAAATTATTATCACGCAACCGCTGAACAGCCCACTGTCCCGATATAAAATCAGCCACTACCCTTAGAATGAAGGGAACGCGAAATAACCAAAAATTGCTGAAACACGGGATTGAGCCATGAACCATCTGGATCTTCAGTCAAACGCCTTCCCAACTGAACTATTTCGGTCTGACAGTGAACGAAGCAAAGTTTTCTCACACCTTTTTGAAAGAAAACCTGACCCCGGAAGGAATTGCCCCACCCACTCTGTCCTCGTTTCGGGGCAATGGGTCCAAAACACATCTCAGAGCTCAGGTTGTGTCAATGTAAAGTATAATGATACCGAAAATCTTAATGCTCATGTTCCGTTATCAGTGCCCACGATCCAGGCAATGGTCTTGTACACGTTGCTAAGTTCAAAATGTGTATTTTTTCGCACTGGCAATGAATTAACTGATATCTGTGCTGTGATCAACTAGGTTACTTAGGGTGATGTCGTGCAAGAACGTAATGGAAGCCTAATTATAACGGTGATTGTTGTCACACTGCAGTTAAATGTTGGCAAATTTACAGTGTCAATCAGCAATTCAATTCCACATGTTGATTTAATGTTCTGCTGAAGTGTTCATAAAGAAACAAAGCTTGCACAACAGGCTCGATCTCACCGTCTTGAAGACACAGTGAAATATACTGGAGAGTTTATAACTGTTTGAGACTTAACAATACTGATGTTGAATATCGGTTAGATCAATCACTCCATGAATTCACTGCTGGGAAATTCAGAGCTTGTAAATTGCCTGTGAACGCTAAACATAGACACACAGTGAGCCAATGTGCAATATAGGAGGGGCCCAGGCCAAATGAATGCTCGGGATAAGTTATCAGTGGCCATGGCCCAGGCATTCAGTGATTCCAGTCTTGCAGACGTTGCTAAGTTTAAAATGCTGAATATTTCCACACTGGCAATGCATTGTCAGATGGTAAGCTAGAGTGATGTGCCGCAAAAATGTACACGGAAGGCTAAAGTTAGCCATGATTGGCAACATTTACGGTGTCAATCAGCACCAGTTGAGCGAGAGCGAGATCTCCTCATTTACTGCTGACTTTGAAACGGAAGGCACAGAAGTGTGTGCTGTATCACTACAACGAATGATGCGCTGCTGATGGTTGGGGCAGCAAGAGTGCAGTGAGCTGTGAATTTGTTCAAGAACAGCCTTGCAGGTCAAACGGCCGAAAATACAATGTTCCCTGACCGGGAATCGAACCCGGGCCGCAGCGGTGAAAGCGCCGAAACCTAACCACTAAACCACCAGGGAAGCTGCTACACATTTGCTTGCCAACAAGCAGACCCACACAGTCTTTCCTGCTTGCTCCTTCCAAAGTCTCACCACTTTCGCGCCAGGTAAAACTGTTCGGAGCAAATGGCATTTTTTGTGGAGAACACCAAAGATATGTCCGCGCATCCGCAGCATCACGTGCGGGTAGGCATCCACTGAAATCTATTTCATTCTGTCCTTTTCTCGGGATTTTTCACTCTCGGTGCCGGGTGAACATTTCATTTAGTGTTTTTGTCCTGAACTACAGTCTTTTGCCCATCTCCAGGCGACAGAACCGTTCTGGCTGTCTGTTCCTACTTTTGAGCATTTACGGGAACAGGCCTCCGGTTCATCGTTTATCAGCAAACCAAGAAACAGAAATAAACAGAAAGATGTGCCTCTCCACCCCGTCGGCAAGTAGCAATGACTGTTATTCCAAATAATTCCCAACCCTTGTGATTCTGTGTGGATTTGTTTCATTATAAAGATTTGATTTTCAACGTGATTAAAAACCGAATAAAAATTATGAAAAACACTGGAATGGCCCGTACGGGGATCGAACCCGCGACCTTGGCGTTATTAGCACCACGCTCTAACCAACTGAGCTAACCGGCCACAAGTTGTGTTAACGTTGCGTGAAAGCTCACTCTGCGGGGATTGTGTTTCCAACTCACACTGGATGACAGATTTACCTCATAAACATTGAACGCATCACATCGCTTAAACATTGTTCACTGTTCATCTACAACACTGCGCAGAGTGTAAATAGAACGTAACAGAACGTAACAGCTTAATCTAAAAACAATTCATGTTGAAAATTATTATCACGCAACCGCTGAACAGCCCACTGTCCCGATATAAAATCAGCCACTACCCTTAGAATGAAGGGAACGCGAAATAACCAAAAATTGCTGAAACACGGGATTGAGCCATGAACCATCTGGATCTTCAGTCAAACGCCTTCCCAACTGAACTATTTCGGTCTGACAGTAAACGAAGCAAAGTTTTCTCACACCTTTTTGAAAGAAAACCTGACCCCGGAAGGAATTGCCCCACCCACTCTGTCCTCGTTTCGGGGCAATGGGTCCAAAACACATCTCAGAGCTCAGGTTGTGTCAATGTAAAGTATAATGATACCGAAAATCTTAATGCTCATGTTCCGTTATCAGTGCCCACGATCCAGGCAATGGTCTTGTACACGTTGCTAAGTTCAAAATGTGTATTTTTTCGCACTGGCAATGAATTAACTGATATCTGTGCTGTGATCAACTAGGTTACTTAGGGTGATGTCGTGCAAGAACGTAATGGAAGCCTAATTATAACGGTGATTGTTGTCACACTGCAGTTAAATGTTGGCAAATTTACAGTGTCAATCAGCAATTCAATTCCACATGTTGATTTAATGTTCTGCTGAAGTGTTCATAAAGAAACAAAGCTTGCACAACAGGCTCGATCTCACCGTCTTGAAGACACAGTGAAATATACTGGAGAGTTTATAACTGTTTGAGAATTAACAATACTGATGTTGAATATCGGTTAGATCAATCACTCCATGAATTCACTGCTGGGAAATTCAGAGCTTGTAAATTGCCTGTGAACGCTAAACATAGACACACAGTGAGCCAATGTGCAATATAGGAGGGGCCCAGGCCAAATGAATGCTCGGGATAAGTTATCAGTGGCCATGGCCCAGGCATTCACTGATTCCAGTCTTGCAGACGTTGCTAAGTTTAAAATGCTGAATATTTCCACACTGGCAATGCATTGACAGATGGTAAGCTAGAGTGATGTGCCGCAAAAATGTACACGGAAGGCTAAAGTTAGCCATGATTGGCAACATTTACGGTGTCAATCAGCACCAGTTGAGCGAGAGCGAGATCTCCTCATTTACTGCTGACTTTGAAACGGAAGGCACAGAAGTGTGTGCTGTATCACTACAACGAATGATGCGCTGCTGATGGTTGGGGCAGCAAGAGTGCAGTGAGCTGTGAGTTTGTTCAAGAACAGCCTTGCAGGTCAAACGGCCGAAAATACAATGTTCCCTGACCGGGAATCGAACCCGGGCCGCAGCGGTGAAAGCGCCGAAACCTAACCACTAAACCACCAGGGAAGCTGCTACACATTTGCTTGCCAACAAGCAGACCCACACAGTCTTTCCTGCTTGCTCCTTCCAAAGTCTCACCACTTTCGCGCCAGGTAAAACTGTTCGGAGCAAATGGCATTTTTTGTGGAGAACACCAAAGATATGTCCGCGCATCCGCAGCATCACGTGCGGGTAGGCATCCACTGAAATCTATTTCATTCTGTCCTTTTCTCGGGATTTTTCACTCTCGGTGCCGGGTGAACATTTCATTTAGTGTTTTTGTCCTGAACTACAGTCTTTTGCCCATCTCCAGGCGACAGAACCGTTCTGGCTGCCTGTTCCTACTTTTGAGCATTTACGGGAACAGGCCTCCGGTTCATCGTTTATCAGCAAACCAAGAAACAGAAATAAACAGAAAGATGTGCCTCTCCACCCCGTCGGCAAGTAGCAATGACTGTTATTCCAAATAATTCCCAACCCTTGTGATTCTGTGTGGATTTGTTTCATTATAAAGATTTGATTTTCAACGTGACTAAAACACCGAATAAAAATTATGAAAAACACTGGAATGGCCCGTACGGGGATCGAACCCGCGACCTTGGCGTTATTAGCACCACGCTCTAACCAACTGAGCTAACCGGCCACAAGTTGTGTTAACGTTGCGTGAAAGCTCACTCTGCGGGGATTGTGTTTCCAACTCACACTGGATGACAGATTTACTGCATAAACATTGAACGCATCACATCGCTTAAACATTGTTCACTGTTCATCTACAACACTGCGCAGAGTGTAAATAGAACGTAACAGAACGTAACAGCTTAATCTAAAAACAATTCATGTTGAAAATTATTATCACGCAACCGCTGAACAGCCCACTGTCCCGATATAAAATCAGCCACTACCCTTAGAATGAAGGGAACGCGAAATAACCAAAAATTGCTGAAACACGGGATTGAGCCATGAACCATCTGGATCTTCAGTCAAACGCCTTCCCAACTGAACTATTTCGGTCTGACAGTGAACGAAGCAAAGTTTTCTCACACCTTTTTGAAAGAAAACCTGACCCCGGAAGGAATTGCCCCACCCACTCTGTCCTCGTTTCGGGGCAATGGGTCCAAAACACATCTCAGAGCTCAGGTTGTGTCAATGTAAAGTATAATGATACCGAAAATCTTAATGCTCATGTTCCGTTATCAGTGCCCACGATCCAGGCAATGGTCTTGTACACGTTGCTAAGTTCAAAATGTGTATTTTTTCGCACTGGCAATGAATTAACTGATATCTGTGCTGTGATCAACTAGGTTACTTAGGGTGATGTCGTGCAAGAACGTAATGGAAGCCTAATTATAACGGTGATTGTTGTCACACTGCAGTTAAATGTTGGCAAATTTACAGTGTCAATCAGCAATTCAATTCCACATGTTGATTTAATGTTCTGCTGAAGTGTTCATAAAGAAACAAAGCTTGCACAACAGGCTCGATCTCACCGTCTTGAAGACACAGTGAAATATACTGGAGAGTTTATAACTGTTTGAGACTTAACAATACTGATGTTGAATATCGGTTAGATCAATCACTCCATGAATTCACTGCTGGGAAATTCAGAGCTTGTAAATTGCCTGTGAACGCTAAACATAGACACACAGTGAGCCAATGTGCAATATAGGAGGGGCCCAGGCCAAATGAATGCTCGGGATAAGTTATCAGTGGCCATGGCCCAGGCATTCAGTGATTCCAGTCTTGCAGACGTTGCTAAGTTTAAAATGCTGAATATTTCCACACTGGCAATGCATTGTCAGATGGTAAGCTAGAGTGATGTGCCGCAAAAATGTACACGGAAGGCTAAAGTTAGCCATGATTGGCAACATTTACGGTGTCAATCAGCACCAGTTGAGCGAGAGCGAGATCTCCTCATTTACTGCTGACTTTGAAACGGAAGGCACAGAAGTGTGTGCTGTATCACTACAACGAATGATGCGCTGCTGATGGTTGGGGCAGCAAGAGTGCAGTGAGCTGTGAATTTGTTCAAGAACAGCCTTGCAGGTCAAACGGCCGAAAATACAATGTTCCCTGACCGGGAATCGAACCCGGGCCGCAGCGGTGAAAGCGCCGAAACCTAACCACTAAACCACCAGGGAAGCTGCTACACATTTGCTTGCCAACAAGCAGACCCACACAGTCTTTCCTGCTTGCTCCTTCCAAAGTCTCACCACTTTCGCGCCAGGTAAAACTGTTCGGAGCAAATGGCATTTTTTGTGGAGAACACCAAAGATATGTCCGCGCATCCGCAGCATCACGTGCGGGTAGGCATCCACTGAAATCTATTTCATTCTGTCCTTTTCTCGGGATTTTTCACTCTCGGTGCCGGGTGAACATTTCATTTAGTGTTTTTGTCCTGAACTACAGTCTTTTGCCCATCTCCAGGCGACAGAACCGTTCTGGCTGTCTGTTCCTACTTTTGAGCATTTACGGGAACAGGCCTCCGGTTCATCGTTTATCAGCAAACCAAGAAACAGAAATAAACAGAAAGATGTGCCTCTCCACCCCGTCGGCAAGTAGCAATGACTGTTATTCCAAATAATTCCCAACCCTTGTGATTCTGTGTGGATTTGTTTCATTATAAAGATTTGATTTTCAACGTGATTAAAAACCGAATAAAAATTATGAAAAACACTGGAATGGCCCGTACGGGGATCGAACCCGCGACCTTGGCGTTATTAGCACCACGCTCTAACCAACTGAGCTAACCGGCCACAAGTTGTGTTAACGTTGCGTGAAAGCTCACTCTGCGGGGATTGTGTTTCCAACTCACACTGGATGACAGATTTACCTCATAAACATTGAACGCATCACATCGCTTAAACATTGTTCACTGTTCATCTACAACACTGCGCAGAGTGTAAATAGAACGTAACAGAACGTAACAGCTTAATCTAAAAACAATTCATGTTGAAAATTATTATCACGCAACCGCTGAACAGCCCACTGTCCCGATATAAAATCAGCCACTACCCTTAGAATGAAGGGAACGCGAAATAACCAAAAATTGCTGAAACACGGGATTGAGCCATGAACCATCTGGATCTTCAGTCAAACGCCTTCCCAACTGAACTATTTCGGTCTGACAGTAAACGAAGCAAAGTTTTCTCACACCTTTTTGAAAGAAAACCTGACCCCGGAAGGAATTGCCCCACCCACTCTGTCCTCGTTTCGGGGCAATGGGTCCAAAACACATCTCAGAGCTCAGGTTGTGTCAATGTAAAGTATAATGATACCGAAAATCTTAATGCTCATGTTCCGTTATCAGTGCCCACGATCCAGGCAATGGTCTTGTACACGTTGCTAAGTTCAAAATGTGTATTTTTTCGCACTGGCAATGAATTAACTGATATCTGTGCTGTGATCAACTAGGTTACTTAGGGTGATGTCGTGCAAGAACGTAATGGAAGCCTAATTATAACGGTGATTGTTGTCACACTGCAGTTAAATGTTGGCAAATTTACAGTGTCAATCAGCAATTCAATTCCACATGTTGATTTAATGTTCTGCTGAAGTGTTCATAAAGAAACAAAGCTTGCACAACAGGCTCGATCTCACCGTCTTGAAGACACAGTGAAATATACTGGAGAGTTTATAACTGTTTGAGAATTAACAATACTGATGTTGAATATCGGTTAGATCAATCACTCCATGAATTCACTGCTGGGAAATTCAGAGCTTGTAAATTGCCTGTGAACGCTAAACATAGACACACAGTGAGCCAATGTGCAATATAGGAGGGGCCCAGGCCAAATGAATGCTCGGGATAAGTTATCAGTGGCCATGGCCCAGGCATTCACTGATTCCAGTCTTGCAGACGTTGCTAAGTTTAAAATGCTGAATATTTCCACACTGGCAATGCATTGACAGATGGTAAGCTAGAGTGATGTGCCGCAAAAATGTACACGGAAGGCTAAAGTTAGCCATGATTGGCAACATTTACGGTGTCAATCAGCACCAGTTGAGCGAGAGCGAGATCTCCTCATTTACTGCTGACTTTGAAACGGAAGGCACAGAAGTGTGTGCTGTATCACTACAACGAATGATGCGCTGCTGATGGTTGGGGCAGCAAGAGTGCAGTGAGCTGTGAATTTGTTCAAGAACAGCCTTGCAGGTCAAACGGCCGAAAATACAATGTTCCCTGACCGGGAATCGAACCCGGGCCGCAGCGGTGAAAGCGCCGAAACCTAACCACTAAACCACCAGGGAAGCTGCTACACATTTGCTTGCCAACAAGCAGACCCACACAGTCTTTCCTGCTTGCTCCTTCCAAAGTCTCACCACTTTCGCGCCAGGTAAAACTGTTCGGAGCAAATGGCATTTTTTGTGGAGAACACCAAAGATATGTCCGCGCATCCGCAGCATCACGTGCGGGTAGGCATCCACTGAAATCTATTTCATTCTGTCCTTTTCTCGGGATTTTTCACTCTCGGTGCCGGGTGAACATTTCATTTAGTGTTTTTGTCCTGAACTACAGTCTTTTGCCCATCTCCAGGCGACAGAACCGTTCTGGCTGCCTGTTCCTACTTTTGAGCATTTACGGGAACAGGCCTCCGGTTCATCGTTTATCAGCAAACCAAGAAACAGAAATAAACAGAAAGATGTGCCTCTCCACCCCGTCGGCAAGTAGCAATGACTGTTATTCCAAATAATTCCCAACCCTTGTGATTCTGTGTGGATTTGTTTCATTATAAAGATTTGATTTTCAACGTGACTAAAACACCGAATAAAAATTATGAAAAACACTGGAATGGCCCGTACGGGGATCGAACCCGCGACCTTGGCGTTATTAGCACCACGCTCTAACCAACTGAGCTAACCGGCCACAAGTTGTGTTAACGTTGCGTGAAAGCTCACTCTGCGGGGATTGTGTTTCCAACTCACACTGGATGACAGATTTACTGCATAAACATTGAACGCATCACATCGCTTAAACATTGTTCACTGTTCATCTACAACACTGCGCAGAGTGTAAATAGAACGTAACAGAACGTAACAGCTTAATCTAAAAACAATTCATGTTGAAAATTATTATCACGCAACCGCTGAACAGCCCACTGTCCCGATATAAAATCAGCCACTACCCTTAGAATGAAGGGAACGCGAAATAACCAAAAATTGCTGAAACACGGGATTGAGCCATGAACCATCTGGATCTTCAGTCAAACGCCTTCCCAACTGAACTATTTCGGTCTGACAGTGAACGAAGCAAAGTTTTCTCACACCTTTTTGAAAGAAAACCTGACCCCGGAAGGAATTGCCCCACCCACTCTGTCCTCGTTTCGGGGCAATGGGTCCAAAACACATCTCAGAGCTCAGGTTGTGTCAATGTAAAGTATAATGATACCGAAAATCTTAATGCTCATGTTCCGTTATCAGTGCCCACGATCCAGGCAATGGTCTTGTACACGTTGCTAAGTTCAAAATGTGTATTTTTTCGCACTGGCAATGAATTAACTGATATCTGTGCTGTGATCAACTAGGTTACTTAGGGTGATGTCGTGCAAGAACGTAATGGAAGCCTAATTATAACGGTGATTGTTGTCACACTGCAGTTAAATGTTGGCAAATTTACAGTGTCAATCAGCAATTCAATTCCACATGTTGATTTAATGTTCTGCTGAAGTGTTCATAAAGAAACAAAGCTTGCACAACAGGCTCGATCTCACCGTCTTGAAGACACAGTGAAATATACTGGAGAGTTTATAACTGTTTGAGACTTAACAATACTGATGTTGAATATCGGTTAGATCAATCACTCCATGAATTCACTGCTGGGAAATTCAGAGCTTGTAAATTGCCTGTGAACGCTAAACATAGACACACAGTGAGCCAATGTGCAAAAAAGGAGCGGCCCAGGCCAAATGAATGCTCGGGATAAGTTATCAGTGGCCATGGCCCAGGCATTCACTGATTCCAGTCTTGCAGACGTTGCTAAGTTTAAAATGCTGAATATTTCCACACTGGCAATGCATTGACAGATGGTAAGCTAGAGTGATGTGCCGCAAAAATGTACACGGAAGGCTAAAGTTAGCCATGATCGGCAACATTTACGGTGTCAATCAGCACCAGTTGAGCGAGAGCGAGATCTCCTCATTTACTGCTGACTTTGAAACGGAAGGCACAGAAGTGTGTGCTGTATCACGACAACGAATGATGCGCTGCTGATGTGGTTGGGGCAGCAAGAGTGCAGTGAGCTGTGAATTTGTTCAAGAACAGCCTTGCAGGTCAAACGGCCGAAAATACAATGTTCCCTGACCGGGAATCGAACCCGGGCCGCAGCGGTGAAAGCGCCGAAACCTAACCACTAAACCACCAGGGAAGCTGCTACACATTTGCTTGCCAACAAGCAGACCCACACAGTCTTTCCTGCTTGCTCCTTCCAAAGTCTCACCACTTTCGCGCCAGGTAAAACTGTTCGGAGCAAATGGCATTTTTTGTGGAGAACACCAAAGATATGTCCGCGCATCCGCAGCATCACGTGCGGGTAGGCATCCACTGAAATCTATTTCATTCTGTCCTTTTCTCGGGATTTTTCACTCTCGGTGCCGGGTGAACATTTCATTTAGTGTTTTTGTCCTGAACTACAGTCTTTTGCCCATCTCCAGGCGACAGAACCGTTCTGGCTGTCTGTTCCTACTTTTGAGCATTTACGGGAACAGGCCTCCGGTTCATCGTTTATCAGCAAACCAAGAAACAGAAATAAACAGAAAGATGTGCCTCTCCACCCCGTCGGCAAGTAGCAATGACTGTTATTCCAAATAATTCCCAACCCTTGTGATTCTGTGTGGATTTGTTTCATTATAAAGATTTGATTTTCAACGTGACTAAAACACCGAATAAAAATTATGAAAAACACTGGAATGGCCCGTACGGGGATCGAACCCGCGACCTTGGCGTTATTAGCACCACGCTCTAACCAACTGAGCTAACCGGCCACAAGTTGTGTTAACGTTGCGTGAAAGCTCACTCTGCGGGGATTGTGTTTCCAACTCACACTGGATGACAGATTTACTGCATAAACATTGAACGCATCACATCGCTTAAACATTGTTCACTGTTCATCTACAACACTGCGCAGAGTGTAAATAGAACGTAACAGAACGTAACAGCTTAATCTAAAAACAATTCATGTTGAAAATTATTATCACGCAACCGCTGAACAGCCCACTGTCCCGATATAAAATCAGCCACTACCCTTAGAATGAAGGGAACGCGAAATAACCAAAAATTGCTGAAACACGGGATTGAGCCATGAACCATCTGGATCTTCAGTCAAACGCCTTCCCAACTGAACTATTTCGGTCTGACAGTGAACCAAGCAAAGTTTTCTCACACCTTTTTGAAAGAAAACCTGACCCCGGAAGGAATTGCCCCACCCACTCTGTCCTCGTTTCGGGGCAATGGGTCCAAAACACATCTCAGAGCTCAGGTTGTGTCAATGTAAAGTATAATGATACCGAAAATCTTAATGCTCATGTTCCGTTATCAGTGCCCACGATCCAGGCAATGGTCTTGTACACGTTGCTAAGTTCAAAATGTGTATTTTTTCGCACTGGCAATGAATTAACTGATATCTGTGCTGTGATCAACTAGGTTACTTAGGGTGATGTCGTGCAAGAACGTAATGGAAGCCTAATTATAACGGTGATTGTTGTCACACTGCAGTTAAATGTTGGCAAATTTACAGTGTCAATCAGCAATTCAATTCCACATGTTGATTTAATGTTCTGCTGAAGTGATCATAAAGAAACAAAGCTTGCACAACAGGCTCGATCTCACCGTCTTGAAGACACAGTGAAATATACTGGAGAGTTTATAACTGTTTGAGACTTAACAATACTGATGTTGAATATCGGTTAGATCAATCACTCCATGAATTCACTGCTGGGAAATTCAGAGCTTGTAAATTGCCTGTGAACGCTAAACATAGACACACAGTGAGCCAATGTGCAATATAGGAGGGGCCCAGGCCAAATGAATGCTCGGGATAAGTTATCAGTGGCCATGGCCCAGGCATTCACTGATTCCAGTCTTGCAGACGTTGCTAAGTTTAAAATGCTGAATATTTCCACACTGGCAATGCATTGACAGATGGTAAGCTAGAGTGATGTGCCGCAAAAATGTACACGGAAGGCTAAAGTTAGCCATGATTGGCAACATTTACGGTGTCAATCAGCACCAGTTGAGCGAGAGCGAGATCTCCTCATTTACTGCTGACTTTGAAACGGAAGGCACAGAAGTGTGTGCTGTATCACTACAACGAATGATGCGCTGCTGCTGGTTGGGCCAGCAAGAGTGCAGTGAGCTGTGAATTTGTTCAAGAACAGCCTTGCAGGTCAAACGGCCGAAAATACAATGTTCCCTGACCGGGAATCGAACCCGGGCCGCAGCGGTGAAAGCGCCAAAACCTAACCACTAAACCACCAGGGAAGCTGCTACACATTTGCTTGCCAACAAGCAGACCCACACAGTCTTTCCTGCTTGCTCCTTCCAAAGTCTCACCACTTTCGCGCCAGGTAAAACTGTTCGGAGCAAATGGCATTTTTTGTGGAGAACACCAAAGATATGTCCGCGCATCCGCAGCATCACGTGCGGGTAGGCATCCACTGAAATCTATTTCATTCTGTCCTTTTCTCGGGATTTTTCACTCTCGGTGCCGGGTGAACATTTCATTTAGTGTTTTTGTCCTGAACTACAGTCTTTTGCCCATCTCCAGGCGACAGAACCGTTCTGGCTGTCTGTTCCTACTTTTGAGCATTTACGGGAACAGGCCTCCGGTTCATCGTTTATCAGCAAACCAAGAAACAGAAATAAACAGAAAGATGTGCCTCTCCACCCCGTCGGCAAGTAGCAATGACTGTTATTCCAAATAATTCCCAACCCTTGTGATTCTGTGTGGATTTGTTTCATTATAAAGATTTGATTTTCAACGTGACTAAAACACCGAATAAAAATTATGAAAAACACTGGAATGGCCCGTACGGGGATCGAACCCGCGACCTTGGCGTTATTAGCACCACGCTCTAACCAACTGAGCTAACCGGCCACAAGTTGTGTTAACGTTGCGTGAAAGCTCACTCTGCGGGGATTGTGTTTCCAACTCACACTGGATGACAGATTTACTGCATAAACATTGAACGCATCACATCGCTTAAACATTGTTCACTGTTCATCTACAACACTGCGCAGAGTGTAAATAGAACGTAACAGAACGTAACAGCTTAATCTAAAAACAATTCATGTTGAAAATTATTATCACGCAACCGCTGAACAGCCCACTGTCCCGATATAAAATCAGCCACTACCCTTAGAATGAAGGGAACGCGAAATAACCAAAAATTGCTGAAACACGGGATTGAGCCATGAACCATCTGGATCTTCAGTCAAACGCCTTCCCAACTGAACTATTTCGGTCTGACAGTGAACCAAGCAAAGTTTTCTCACACCTTTTTGAAAGAAAACCTGACCCCGGAAGGAATTGCCCCACCCACTCTGTCCTCGTTTCGGGGCAATGGGTCCAAAACACATCTCAGAGCTCAGGTTGTGTCAATGTAAAGTATAATGATACCGAAAATCTTAATGCTCATGTTCCGTTATCAGTGCCCACGATCCAGGCAATGGTCTTGTACACGTTGCTAAGTTCAAAATGTGTATTTTTTCGCACTGGCAATGAATTAACTGATATCTGTGCTGTGATCAACTAGGTTACTTAGGGTGATGTCGTGCAAGAACGTAATGGAAGCCTAATTATAACGGTGATTGTTGTCACACTGCAGTTAAATGTTGGCAAATTTACAGTGTCAATCAGCAATTCAATTCCACATGTTGATTTAATGTTCTGCTGAAGTGATCATAAAGAAACAAAGCTTGCACAACAGGCTCGATCTCACCGTCTTGAAGACACAGTGAAATATACTGGAGAGTTTATAACTGTTTGAGACTTAACAATACTGATGTTGAATATCGGTTAGATCAATCACTCCATGAATTCACTGCTGGGAAATTCAGAACTTGTAAATTGCCTGTGAACGCTAAACATAGACACACAGTGAGCCAATGTGCAATATAGGAGGGGCCCAGGCCAAATGAATGCTCGGGATAAGTTATCAGTGGCTATGGCCCAGGCATTCACTGATTCCAGTCTTGCAGACGTTGCTAAGTTTAAAATGCTGAATATTTCCACACTGGCAATGCATTGACAGATGGTAAGCTAGAGTGATGTGCCGCAAAAATGTACACGGAAGGCTAAAGTTAGCCATGATCGGCAACATTTACGGTGTCAATCAGCACCAGTTGAGCGAGAGCGAGATCTCCTCATTTTCTGCTGACTTTGAAACGGAAGGCACAGAAGTGTGTGCTGTATCACGACAACGAATGATGCGCTGCTGATGTGGTTGGGGCAGCAAGAGTGCAGTGAGCTGTGAATTTGTTCAAGAACAGCCTTGCAGGTCAAACGGCCGAAAATACAATGTTCCCTGACCGGGAATCGAACCCGGGCCGCAGCGGTGAAAGCGCCGAAACCTAACCACTAAACCACCAGGGAAGCTGCTACACATTTGCTTGCCAACAAGCAGACCCACACAGTCTTTCCTGCTTGCTCCTTCCAAAGTCTCACCACTTTCGCGCCAGGTAAAACTGTTCGGAGCAAATGGCATTTTTTGTGGAGAACACCAAAGATATGTCCGCGCATCCGCAGCATCACGTGCGGGTAGGCATCCACTGAAATCTATTTCATTCTGTCCTTTTCTCGGGATTTTTCACTCTCGGTGCCGGGTGAACATTTCATTTAGTGTTTTTGTCCTGAACTACAGTCTTTTGCCCATCTCCAGGCGACAGAACCGTTCTGGCTGTCTGTTCCTACTTTTGAGCATTTACGGGAACAGGCCTCCGGTTCATCGTTTATCAGCAAACCAAGAAACAGAAATAAACAGAAAGATGTGCCTCTCCACCCCGTCGGCAAGTAGCAATGACTGTTATTCCAAATAATTCCCAACCCTTGTGATTCTGTGTGGATTTGTTTCATTATAAAGATTTGATTTTCAACGTGACTAAAACACCGAATAAAAATTATGAAAAACACTGGAATGGCCCGTACGGGGATCGAACCCGCGACCTTGGCGTTATTAGCACCACGCTCTAACCAACTGAGCTAACCGGCCACAAGTTGTGTTAACGTTGCGTGAAAGCTCACTCTGCGGGGATTGTGTTTCCAACTCACACTGGATGACAGATTTACTGCATAAACATTGAACGCATCACATCGCTTAAACATTGTTCACTGTTCATCTACAACACTGCGCAGAGTGTAAATAGAACGTAACAGAACGTAACAGCTTAATCTAAAAACAATTCATGTTGAAAATTATTATCACGCAACCGCTGAACAGCCCACTGTCCCGATATAAAATCAGCCACTACCCTTAGAATGAAGGGAACGCGAAATAACCAAAAATTGCTGAAACACGGGATTGAGCCATGAACCATCTGGATCTTCAGTCAAACGCCTTCCCAACTGAACTATTTCGGTCTGACAGTGAACCAAGCAAAGTTTTCTCACACCTTTTTGAAAGAAAACCTGACCCCGGAAGGAATTGCCCCACCCACTCTGTCCTCGTTTCGGGGCAATGGGTCCAAAACACATCTCAGAGCTCAGGTTGTGTCAATGTAAAGTATAATGATACCGAAAATCTTAATGCTCATGTTCCGTTATCAGTGCCCACGATCCAGGCAATGGTCTTGTACACGTTGCTAAGTTCAAAATGTGTATTTTTTCGCACTGGCAATGAATTAACTGATATCTGTGCTGTGATCAACTAGGTTACTTAGGGTGATGTCGTGCAAGAACGTAATGGAAGCCTAATTATAACGGTGATTGTTGTCACACTGCAGTTAAATGTTGGCAAATTTACAGTGTCAATCAGCAATTCAATTCCACATGTTGATTTAATGTTCTGCTGAAGTGATCATAAAGAAACAAAGCTTGCACAACAGGCTCGATCTCACCGTCTTGAAGACACAGTGAAATATACTGGAGAGTTTATAACTGTTTGAGACTTAACAATACTGATGTTGAATATCGGTTAGATCAATCACTCCATGAATTCACTGCTGGGAAATTCAGAGCTTGTAAATTGCCTGTGAACGCTAAACATAGACACACAGTGAGCCAATGTGCAATATAGGAGGGGCCCAGGCCAAATGAATGCTCGGGATAAGTTATCAGTGGCCATGGCCCAGGCATTCACTGATTCCAGTCTTGCAGACGTTGCTAAGTTTAAAATGCTGAATATTTCCACACTGGCAATGCATTGACAGATGGTAAGCTAGAGTGATGTGCCGCAAAAATGTACACGGAAGGCTAAAGTTAGCCATGATTGGCAACATTTACGGTGTCAATCAGCACCAGTTGAGCGAGAGCGAGATCTCCTCATTTACTGCTGACTTTGAAACGGAAGGCACAGAAGTGTGTGCTGTATCACTACAACGAATGATGCGCTGCTGCTGGTTGGGCCAGCAAGAGTGCAGTGAGCTGTGAATTTGTTCAAGAACAGCCTTGGAGGTCAAACGGCCGAAAATACAATGTTCCCTGACCGGGAATCGAACCCGGGCCGCAGCGGTGAAAGCGCCGAAACCTAACCACTAAACCACCAGGGAAGCTGCTACACATTTGCTTGCCAACAAGCAGACCCACACAGTCTTTCCTGCTTGCTCCTTCCAAAGTCTCACCACTTTCGCGCCAGGTAAAACTGTTCGGAGCAAATGGCATTTTTTGTGGAGAACACCAAAGATATGTCCGCGCATCCGCAGCATCACGTGCGGGTAGGCATCCACTGAAATCTATTTCATTCTGTCCTTTTCTCGGGATTTTTCACTCTCGGTGCCGGGTGAACGTTTCATTTAGTGTTTTTGTCCTGAACTGCAGTCTTTTGCCCATCTCCAGGCGACAGAACCGTTCTGGCTGTCTGTTCCTACTTTTGAGCATTTACGGGAACAGGCCTCCGGTTCATCGTTTATCAGCAAACCAAGAAACAGAAATAAACAGAAAGATGTGCCTCTCCACCCCGTCGGCAAGTAGCAATGACTGTTATTCCAAATAATTCCCAACCCTTGTGATTCTGTGTGGATTTGTTTCATTATAAAGATTTGATTTTCAACGTGACTAAAACACCGAATAAAAATTATGAAAAACACTGGAATGGCCCGTACGGGGATCGAACCCGCGACCTTGGCGTTATTAGCACCACGCTCTAACCAACTGAGCTAACCGGCCACAAGTTGTGTTAACGTTGCGTGAAAGCTCACTCTGCGGGGATTGTGTTTCCAACTCACACTGGATGACAGATTTACTGCATAAACATTGAACGCATCACATCGCTTAAACATTGTTCACTGTTCATCTACAACACTGCGCAGAGTGTAAATAGAACGTAACAGAACGTAACAGCTTAATCTAAAAACAATTCATGTTGAAAATTATTATCACGCAACCGCTGAACAGCCCACTGTCCCGATATAAAATCAGCCACTACCCTTAGAATGAAGGGAACGCGAAATAACCAAAAATTGCTGAAACACGGGATTGAGCCATGAACCATCTGGATCTTCAGTCAAACGCCTTCCCAACTGAACTATTTCGGTCTGACAGTGAACCAAGCAAAGTTTTCTCACACCTTTTTGAAAGAAAACCTGACCCCGGAAGGAATTGCCCCACCCACTCTGTCCTCGTTTCGGGGCAATGGGTCCAAAACACATCTCAGAGCTCAGGTTGTGTCAATGTAAAGTATAATGATACCGAAAATCTTAATGCTCATGTTCCGTTATCAGTGCCCACGATCCAGGCAATGGTCTTGTACACGTTGCTAAGTTCAAAATGTGTATTTTTTCGCACTGGCAATGAATTAACTGATATCTGTGCTGTGATCAACTAGGTTACTTAGGGTGATGTCGTGCAAGAACGTAATGGAAGCCTAATTATAACGGTGATTGTTGTCACACTGCAGTTAAATGTTGGCAAATTTACAGTGTCAATCAGCAATTCAATTCCACATGTTGATTTAATGTTCTGCTGAAGTGTTCATAAAGAAACAAAGCTTGCACAACAGGCTCGATCTCACCGTCTTGAAGACACAGTGAAATATACTGGAGAGTTTATAACTGTTTGAGAATTAACAATACTGATGTTGAATATCGGTTAGATCAATCACTCCATGAATTCACTGCTGGGAAATTCAGAGCTTGTAAATTGCCTGTGAACGCTAAACATAGACACACAGTGAGCCAATGTGCAATATAGGAGGGGCCCAGGCCAAATGAATGCTCGGGATAAGTTATCAGTGGCCATGGCCCAGGCATTCACTGATTCCAGTCTTGCAGACGTTGCTAAGTTTAAAATGCTGAATATTTCCACACTGGCAATGCATTGACAGATGGTAAGCTAGAGTGATGTGCCGCAAAAATGTACACGGAAGGCTAAAGTTAGCCATGATTGGCAACATTTACGGTGTCAATCAGCACCAGTTGAGCGAGAGCGAGATCTCCTCATTTACTGCTGACTTTGAAACGGAAGGCACAGAAGTGTGTGCTGTATCACTACAACGAATGATGCGCTGCTGCTGGTTGGGCCAGCAAGAGTGCAGTGAGCTGTGAATTTGTTCAAGAACAGCCTTGGAGGTCAAACGGCCGAAAATACAATGTTCCCTGACCGGGAATCGAACCCGGGCCGCAGCGGTGAAAGCGCCGAAACCTAACCACTAAACCACCAGGGAAGCTGCTACACATTTGCTTGCCAACAAGCAGACCCACACAGTCTTTCCTGCTTGCTCCTTCCAAAGTCTCACCACTTTCGCGCCAGGTAAAACTGTTCGGAGCAAATGGCATTTTTTGTGGAGAACACCAAAGATATGTCCGCGCATCCGCAGCATCACGTGCGGGTAGGCATCCACTGAAATCTATTTCATTCTGTCCTTTTCTCGGGATTTTTCACTCTCGGTGCCGGGTGAACGTTTCATTTAGTGTTTTTGTCCTGAACTGCAGTCTTTTGCCCATCTCCAGGCGACAGAACCGTTCTGGCTGTCTGTTCCTACTTTTGAGCATTTACGGGAACAGGCCTCCGGTTCATCGTTTATCAGCAAACCAAGAAACAGAAATAAACAGAAAGATGTGCCTCTCCACCCCGTCGGCAAGTAGCAATGACTGTTATTCCAAATAATTCCCAACCCTTGTGATTCTGTGTGGATTTGTTTCATTATAAAGATTTGATTTTCAACGTGACTAAAACACCGAATAAAAATTATGAAAAACACTGGAATGGCCCGTACGGGGATCGAACCCGCGACCTTGGCGTTATTAGCACCACGCTCTAACCAACTGAGCTAACCGGCCACAAGTTGTGTTAACGTTGCGTGAAAGCTCACTCTGCGGGGATTGTGTTTCCAACTCACACTGGATGACAGATTTACTGCATAAACATTGAACGCATCACATCGCTTAAACATTGTTCACTGTTCATCTACAACACTGCGCAGAGTGTAAATAGAACGTAACAGAACGTAACAGCTTAATCTAAAAACAATTCATGTTGAAAATTATTATCACGCAACCGCTGAACAGCCCACTGTCCCGATATAAAATCAGCCACTACCCTTAGAATGAAGGGAACGCGAAATAACCAAAAATTGCTGAAACACGGGATTGAGCCATGAACCATCTGGATCTTCAGTCAAACGCCTTCCCAACTGAACTATTTCGGTCTGACAGTGAACCAAGCAAAGTTTTCTCACACCTTTTTGAAAGAAAACCTGACCCCGGAAGGAATTGCCCCACCCACTCTGTCCTCGTTTCGGGGCAATGGGTCCAAAACACATCTCAGAGCTCAGGTTGTGTCAATGTAAAGTATAATGATACCGAAAATCTTAATGCTCATGTTCCGTTATCAGTGCCCACGATCCAGGCAATGGTCTTGTACACGTTGCTAAGTTCAAAATGTGTATTTTTTCGCACTGGCAATGAATTAACTGATATCTGTGCTGTGATCAACTAGGTTACTTAGGGTGATGTCGTGCAAGAACGTAATGGAAGCCTAATTATAACGGTGATTGTTGTCACACTGCAGTTAAATGTTGGCAAATTTACAGTGTCAATCAGCAATTCAATTCCACATGTTGATTTAATGTTCTGCTGAAGTGTTCATAAAGAAACAAAGCTTGCACAACAGGCTCGATCTCACCGTCTTGAAGACACAGTGAAATATACTGGAGAGTTTATAACTGTTTGAGAATTAACAATACTGATGTTGAATATCGGTTAGATCAATCACTCCATGAATTCACTGCTGGGAAATTCAGAACTTGTAAATTGCCTGTGAACGCTAAACATAGACACACAGTGAGCCAATGTGCAATATAGGAGGGGCCCAGGCCAAATGAATGCTCGGGATAAGTTATCAGTGGCTATGGCCCAGGCATTCACTGATTCCAGTCTTGCAGACGTTGCTAAGTTTAAAATGCTGAATATTTCCACACTGGCAATGCATTGACAGATGGTAAGCTAGAGTGATGTGCCGCAAAAATGTACACGGAAGGCTAAAGTTAGCCATGATTGGCAACATTTACGGTGTCAATCAGCACCAGTTGAGCGAGAGCGAGATCTCCTCATTTACTGCTGACTTTGAAACGGAAGGCACAGAAGTGTGTGCTGTATCACTACAACGAATGATGCGCTGCTGATGGTTGGGGCAGCAAGAGTGCAGTGAGCTGTGAATTTGTTCAAGAACAGCCTTGCAGGTCAAACGGCCGAAAATACAATGTTCCCTGACCGGGAATCGAACCCGGGCCGCAGCGGTGAAAGCGCCGAAACCTAACCACTAAACCACCAGGGAAGCTGCTACACATTTGCTTGCCAACAAGCAGACCCACACAGTCTTTCCTGCTTGCTCCTTCCAAAGTCTCACCACTTTCGCGCCAGGTAAAACTGTTCGGAGCAAATGGCATTTTTTGTGGAGAACACCAAAGATATGTCCGCGCATCCGCAGCATCACGTGCGGGTAGGCATCCACTGAAATCTATTTCATTCTGTCCTTTTCTCGGGATTTTTCACTCTCGGTGCCGGGTGAACATTTCATTTAGTGTTTTTGTCCTGAACTACAGTCTTTTGCCCATCTCCAGGAGACAGAACCGTTCTGGCTGCCTGTTCCTACTTTTGAGCATTTACGGGAACAGGCCTCCGGTTCATCGTTTATCAGCAAACCAAGAAACAGAAATAAACAGAAAGATGTGCCTCTCCACCCCGTCGGCAAGTAGCAATGACTGTTATTCCAAATAATTCCCAACCCTTGTGATTCTGTGTGGATTTGTTTCATTATAAAGATTTGATTTTCAACGTGACTAAAACACCGAATAAAAATTATGAAAAACACTGGAATGGCCCGTACGGGGATCGAACCCGCGACCTTGGCGTTATTAGCACCACGCTCTAACCAACTGAGCTAACCGGCCACAAGTTGTGTTAACGTTGCGTGAAAGCTCACTCTGCGGGGATTGTGTTTCCAACTCACACTGGATGACAGATTTACTGCATAAACATTGAACGCATCACATCGCTTAAACATTGTTCACTGTTCATCTACAACACTGCGCAGAGTGTAAATAGAACGTAACAGAACGTAACAGCTTAATCTAAAAACAATTCATGTTGAAAATTATTATCACGCAACCGCTGAACAGCCCACTGTCCCGATATAAAATCAGCCACTACCCTTAGAATGAAGGGAACGCGAAATAACCAAAAATTGCTGAAACACGGGATTGAGCCATGAACCATCTGGATCTTCAGTCAAACGCCTTCCCAACTGAACTATTTCGGTCTGACAGTGAACGAAGCAAAGTTTTCTCACACCTTTTTGAAAGAAAACCTGACCCCGGAAGGAATTGCCCCACCCACTCTGTCCTCGTTTCGGGGCAATGGGTCCAAAACACATCTCAGAGCTCAGGTTGTGTCAATGTAAAGTATAATGATACCGAAAATCTTAATGCTCATGTTCCGTTATCAGTGCCCACGATCCAGGCAATGGTCTTGTCCACGTTGCTAAGTTCAAAATGTGTATTTTTTCGCACTGGCAATGAATTAACTGATATCTGTGCTGTGATCAACTAGGTTACTTAGGGTGATGTCGTGCAAGAACGTAATGGAAGCCTAATTATAACGGTGATTGTTGTCACACTGCAGTTAAATGTTGGCAAATTTACAGTGTCAATCAGCAATTCAATTCCACATGTTGATTTAATGTTCTGCTGAAGTGTTCATAAAGAAACAAAGCTTGCACAACAGGCTCGATCTCACCGTCTTGAAGACACAGTGAAATATACTGGAGAGTTTATAACTGTTTGAGACTTAACAATACTGATGTTGAATATCGGTTAGATCAATCACTCCATGAATTCACTGCTGGGAAATTCAGAGCTTGTAAATTGCCTGTGAACGCTAAACATAGACACACAGTGAGCCAATGTGCAAAAAAGGAGCGGCCCAGGCCAAATGAATGCTCGGGATAAGTTATCAGTGGCCATGGCCCAGGCATTCACTGATTCCAGTCTTGCAGACGTTGCTAAGTTTAAAATGCTGAATATTTCCACACTGGCAATGCATTGACAGATGGTAAGCTAGAGTGATGTGCCGCAAAAATGTACACGGAAGGCTAAAGTTAGCCATGATCGGCAACATTTACGGTGTCAATCAGCACCAGTTGAGCGAGAGCGAGATCTCCTCATTTACTGCTGACTTTGAAACGGAAGGCACAGAAGTGTGTGCTGTATCACGACAACGAATGATGCGCTGCTGATGTGGTTGGGGCAGCAAGAGTGCAGTGAGCTGTGAATTTGTTCAAGAACAGCCTTGCAGGTCAAACGGCCGAAAATACAATGTTCCCTGACCGGGAATCGAACCCGGGCCGCAGCGGTGAAAGCGCCAAAACCTAACCACTAAACCACCAGGGAAGCTGCTACACATTTGCTTGCCAACAAGCAGACCCACACAGTCTTTCCTGCTTGCTCCTTCCAAAGTCTCACCACTTTCGCGCCAGGTAAAACTGTTCGGAGCAAATGGCATTTTTTGTGGAGAACACCAAAGATATGTCCGCGCATCCGCAGCATCACGTGCGGGTAGGCATCCACTGAAATCTATTTCATTCTGTCCTTTTCTCGGGATTTTTCACTCTCGGTGCCGGGTGAACATTTCATTTAGTGTTTTTGTCCTGAACTACAGTCTTTTGCCCATCTCCAGGCGACAGAACCGTTCTGGCTGTCTGTTCCTACTTTTGAGCATTTACGGGAACAGGCCTCCGGTTCATCGTTTATCAGCAAACCAAGAAACAGAAATAAACAGAAAGATGTGCCTCTCCACCCCGTCGGCAAGTAGCAATGACTGTTATTCCAAATAATTCCCAACCCTTGTGATTCTGTGTGGATTTGTTTCATTATAAAGATTTGATTTTCAACGTGACTAAAACACCGAATAAAAATTATGAAAAACACTGGAATGGCCCGTACGGGGATCGAACCCGCGACCTTGGCGTTATTAGCACCACGCTCTAACCAACTGAGCTAACCGGCCACAAGTTGTGTTAACGTTGCGTGAAAGCTCACTCTGCGGGGATTGTGTTTCCAACTCACACTGGATGACAGATTTACTGCATAAACATTGAACGCATCACATCGCTTAAACATTGTTCACTGTTCATCTACAACACTGCGCAGAGTGTAAATAGAACGTAACAGAACGTAACAGCTTAATCTAAAAACAATTCATGTTGAAAATTATTATCACGCAACCGCTGAACAGCCCACTGTCCCGATATAAAATCAGCCACTACCCTTAGAATGAAGGGAACGCGAAATAACCAAAAATTGCTGAAACACGGGATTGAGCCATGAACCATCTGGATCTTCAGTCAAACGCCTTCCCAACTGAACTATTTCGGTCTGACAGTGAACCAAGCAAAGTTTTCTCACACCTTTTTGAAAGAAAACCTGACCCCGGAAGGAATTGCCCCACCCACTCTGTCCTCGTTTCGGGGCAATGGGTCCAAAACACATCTCAGAGCTCAGGTTGTGTCAATGTAAAGTATAATGATACCGAAAATCTTAATGCTCATGTTCCGTTATCAGTGCCCACGATCCAGGCAATGGTCTTGTACACGTTGCTAAGTTCAAAATGTGTATTTTTTCGCACTGGCAATGAATTAACTGATATCTGTGCTGTGATCAACTAGGTTACTTAGGGTGATGTCGTGCAAGAACGTAATGGAAGCCTAATTATAACGGTGATTGTTGTCACACTGCAGTTAAATGTTGGCAAATTTACAGTGTCAATCAGCAATTCAATTCCACATGTTGATTTAATGTTCTGCTGAAGTGATCATAAAGAAACAAAGCTTGCACAACAGGCTCGATCTCACCGTCTTGAAGACACAGTGAAATATACTGGAGAGTTTATAACTGTTTGAGACTTAACAATACTGATGTTGAATATCGGTTAGATCAATCACTCCATGAATTCACTGCTGGGAAATTCAGAACTTGTAAATTGCCTGTGAACGCTAAACATAGACACACAGTGAGCCAATGTGCAATATAGGAGGGGCCCAGGCCAAATGAATGCTCGGGATAAGTTATCAGTGGCCATGGCCCAGGCATTCACTGATTCCAGTCTTGCAGACGTTGCTAAGTTTAAAATGCTGAATATTTCCACACTGGCAATGCATTGACAGATGGTAAGCTAGAGTGATGTGCCGCAAAAATGTACACGGAAGGCTAAAGTTAGCCATGATCGGCAACATTTACGGTGTCAATCAGCACCAGTTGAGCGAGAGCGAGATCTCCTCATTTACTGCTGACTTTGAAACGGAAGGCACAGAAGTGTGTGCTGTATCACGACAACGAATGATGCGCTGCTGCTGGTTGGGCCAGCAAGAGTGCAGTGAGCTGTGAATTTGTTCAAGAACAGCCTTGCAGGTCAAACGGCCGAAAATACAATGTTCCCTGACCGGGAATCGAACCCGGGCCGCAGCGGTGAAAGCGCCAAAACCTAACCACTAAACCACCAGGGAAGCTGCTACACATTTGCTTGCCAACAAGCAGACCCACACAGTCTTTCCTGCTTGCTCCTTCCAAAGTCTCACCACTTTCGCGCCAGGTAAAACTGTTCGGAGCAAATGGCATTTTTTGTGGAGAACACCAAAGATATGTCCGCGCATCCGCAGCATCACGTGCGGGTAGGCATCCACTGAAATCTATTTCATTCTGTCCTTTTCTCGGGATTTTTCACTCTCGGTGCCGGGTGAACATTTCATTTAGTGTTTTTGTCCTGAACTACAGTCTTTTGCCCATCTCCAGGCGACAGAACCGTTCTGGCTGTCTGTTCCTACTTTTGAGCATTTACGGGAACAGGCCTCCGGTTCATCGTTTATCAGCAAACCAAGAAACAGAAATAAACAGAAAGATGTGCCTCTCCACCCCGTCGGCAAGTAGCAATGACTGTTATTCCAAATAATTCCCAACCCTTGTGATTCTGTGTGGATTTGTTTCATTATAAAGATTTGATTTTCAACGTGACTAAAACACCGAATAAAAATTATGAAAAACACTGGAATGGCCCGTACGGGGATCGAACCCGCGACCTTGGCGTTATTAGCACCACGCTCTAACCAACTGAGCTAACCGGCCACAAGTTGTGTTAACGTTGCGTGAAAGCTCACTCTGCGGGGATTGTGTTTCCAACTCACACTGGATGACAGATTTACTGCATAAACATTGAACGCATCACATCGCTTAAACATTGTTCACTGTTCATCTACAACACTGCGCAGAGTGTAAATAGAACGTAACAGAACGTAACAGCTTAATCTAAAAACAATTCATGTTGAAAATTATTATCACGCAACCGCTGAACAGCCCACTGTCCCGATATAAAATCAGCCACTACCCTTAGAATGAAGGGAACGCGAAATAACCAAAAATTGCTGAAACACGGGATTGAGCCATGAACCATCTGGATCTTCAGTCAAACGCCTTCCCAACTGAACTATTTCGGTCTGACAGTGAACCAAGCAAAGTTTTCTCACACCTTTTTGAAAGAAAACCTGACCCCGGAAGGAATTGCCCCACCCACTCTGTCCTCGTTTCGGGGCAATGGGTCCAAAACACATCTCAGAGCTCAGGTTGTGTCAATGTAAAGTATAATGATACCGAAAATCTTAATGCTCATGTTCCGTTATCAGTGCCCACGATCCAGGCAATGGTCTTGTACACGTTGCTAAGTTCAAAATGTGTATTTTTTCGCACTGGCAATGAATTAACTGATATCTGTGCTGTGATCAACTAGGTTACTTAGGGTGATGTCGTGCAAGAACGTAATGGAAGCCTAATTATAACGGTGATTGTTGTCACACTGCAGTTAAATGTTGGCAAATTTACAGTGTCAATCAGCAATTCAATTCCACATGTTGATTTAATGTTCTGCTGAAGTGATCATAAAGAAACAAAGCTTGCACAACAGGCTCGATCTCACCGTCTTGAAGACACAGTGAAATATACTGGAGAGTTTATAACTGTTTGAGACTTAACAATACTGATGTTGAATATCGGTTAGATCAATCACTCCATGAATTCACTGCTGGGAAATTCAGAACTTGTAAATTGCCTGTGAACGCTAAACATAGACACACAGTGAGCCAATGTGCAATATAGGAGGGGCCCAGGCCAAATGAATGCTCGGGATAAGTTATCAGTGGCTATGGCCCAGGCATTCACTGATTCCAGTCTTGCAGACGTTGCTAAGTTTAAAATGCTGAATATTTCCACACTGGCAATGCATTGACAGATGGTAAGCTAGAGTGATGTGCCGCAAAAATGTACACGGAAGGCTAAAGTTAGCCATGATCGGCAACATTTACGGTGTCAATCAGCACCAGTTGAGCGAGAGCGAGATCTCCTCATTTACTGCTGACTTTGAAACGGAAGGCACAGAAGTGTGTGCTGTATCACGACAACGAATGATGCGCTGCTGATGTGGTTGGGGCAGCAAGAGTGCAGTGAGCTGTGAATTTGTTCAAGAACAGCCTTGCAGGTCAAACGGCCGAAAATACAATGTTCCCTGACCGGGAATCGAACCCGGGCCGCAGCGGTGAAAGCGCCGAAACCTAACCACTAAACCACCAGGGAAGCTGCTACACATTTGCTTGCCAACAAGCAGACCCACACAGTCTTTCCTGCTTGCTCCTTCCAAAGTCTCACCACTTTCGCGCCAGGTAAAACTGTTCGGAGCAAATGGCATTTTTTGTGGAGAACACCAAAGATATGTCCGCGCATCCGCAGCATCACGTGCGGGTAGGCATCCACTGAAATCTATTTCATTCTGTCCTTTTCTCGGGATTTTTCACTCTCGGTGCCGGGTGAACATTTCATTTAGTGTTTTTGTCCTGAACTACAGTCTTTTGCCCATCTCCAGGCGACAGAACCGTTCTGGCTGTCTGTTCCTACTTTTGAGCATTTACGGGAACAGGCCTCCGGTTCATCGTTTATCAGCAAACCAAGAAACAGAAATAAACAGAAAGATGTGCCTCTCCACCCCGTCGGCAAGTAGCAATGACTGTTATTCCAAATAATTCCCAACCCTTGTGATTCTGTGTGGATTTGTTTCATTATAAAGATTTGATTTTCAACGTGACTAAAACACCGAATAAAAATTATGAAAAACACTGGAATGGCCCGTACGGGGATCGAACCCGCGACCTTGGCGTTATTAGCACCACGCTCTAACCAACTGAGCTAACCGGCCACAAGTTGTGTTAACGTTGCGTGAAAGCTCACTCTGCGGGGATTGTGTTTCCAACTCACACTGGATGACAGATTTACTGCATAAACATTGAACGCATCACATCGCTTAAACATTGTTCACTGTTCATCTACAACACTGCGCAGAGTGTAAATAGAACGTAACAGAACGTAACAGCTTAATCTAAAAACAATTCATGTTGAAAATTATTATCACGCAACCGCTGAACAGCCCACTGTCCCGATATAAAATCAGCCACTACCCTTAGAATGAAGGGAACGCGAAATAACCAAAAATTGCTGAAACACGGGATTGAGCCATGAACCATCTGGATCTTCAGTCAAACGCCTTCCCAACTGAACTATTTCGGTCTGACAGTGAACCAAGCAAAGTTTTCTCACACCTTTTTGAAAGAAAACCTGACCCCGGAAGGAATTGCCCCACCCACTCTGTCCTCGTTTCGGGGCAATGGGTCCAAAACACATCTCAGAGCTCAGGTTGTGTCAATGTAAAGTATAATGATACCGAAAATCTTAATGCTCATGTTCCGTTATCAGTGCCCACGATCCAGGCAATGGTCTTGTACACGTTGCTAAGTTCAAAATGTGTATTTTTTCGCACTGGCAATGAATTAACTGATATCTGTGCTGTGATCAACTAGGTTACTTAGGGTGATGTCGTGCAAGAACGTAATGGAAGCCTAATTATAACGGTGATTGTTGTCACACTGCAGTTAAATGTTGGCAAATTTACAGTGTCAATCAGCAATTCAATTCCACATGTTGATTTAATGTTCTGCTGAAGTGATCATAAAGAAACAAAGCTTGCACAACAGGCTCGATCTCACCGTCTTGAAGACACAGTGAAATATACTGGAGAGTTTATAACTGTTTGAGACTTAACAATACTGATGTTGAATATCGGTTAGATCAATCACTCCATGAATTCACTGCTGGGAAATTCAGAGCTTGTAAATTGCCTGTGAACGCTAAACATAGACACACAGTGAGCCAATGTGCAATATAGGAGGGGCCCAGGCCAAATGAATGCTCGGGATAAGTTATCAGTGGCCATGGCCCAGGCATTCACTGATTCCAGTCTTGCAGACGTTGCTAAGTTTAAAATGCTGAATATTTCCACACTGGCAATGCATTGACAGATGGTAAGCTAGAGTGATGTGCCGCAAAAATGTACACGGAAGGCTAAAGTTAGCCATGATTGGCAACATTTACGGTGTCAATCAGCACCAGTTGAGCGAGAGCGAGATCTCCTCATTTACTGCTGACTTTGAAACGGAAGGCACAGAAGTGTGTGCTGTATCACTACAACGAATGATGCGCTGCTGCTGGTTGGGCCAGCAAGAGTGCAGTGAGCTGTGAATTTGTTCAAGAACAGCCTTGGAGGTCAAACGGCCGAAAATACAATGTTCCCTGACCGGGAATCGAACCCGGGCCGCAGCGGTGAAAGCGCCGAAACCTAACCACTAAACCACCAGGGAAGCTGCTACACATTTGCTTGCCAACAAGCAGACCCACACAGTCTTTCCTGCTTGCTCCTTCCAAAGTCTCACCACTTTCGCGCCAGGTAAAACTGTTCGGAGCAAATGGCATTTTTTGTGGAGAACACCAAAGATATGTCCGCGCATCCGCAGCATCACGTGCGGGTAGGCATCCACTGAAATCTATTTCATTCTGTCCTTTTCTCGGGATTTTTCACTCTCGGTGCCGGGTGAACGTTTCATTTAGTGTTTTTGTCCTGAACTGCAGTCTTTTGCCCATCTCCAGGCGACAGAACCGTTCTGGCTGTCTGTTCCTACTTTTGAGCATTTACGGGAACAGGCCTCCGGTTCATCGTTTATCAGCAAACCAAGAAACAGAAATAAACAGAAAGATGTGCCTCTCCACCCCGTCGGCAAGTAGCAATGACTGTTATTCCAAATAATTCCCAACCCTTGTGATTCTGTGTGGATTTGTTTCATTATAAAGATTTGATTTTCAACGTGACTAAAACACCGAATAAAAATTATGAAAAACACTGGAATGGCCCGTACGGGGATCGAACCCGCGACCTTGGCGTTATTAGCACCACGCTCTAACCAACTGAGCTAACCGGCCACAAGTTGTGTTAACGTTGCGTGAAAGCTCACTCTGCGGGGATTGTGTTTCCAACTCACACTGGATGACAGATTTACTGCATAAACATTGAACGCATCACATCGCTTAAACATTGTTCACTGTTCATCTACAACACTGCGCAGAGTGTAAATAGAACGTAACAGAACGTAACAGCTTAATCTAAAAACAATTCATGTTGAAAATTATTATCACGCAACCGCTGAACAGCCCACTGTCCCGATATAAAATCAGCCACTACCCTTAGAATGAAGGGAACGCGAAATAACCAAAAATTGCTGAAACACGGGATTGAGCCATGAACCATCTGGATCTTCAGTCAAACGCCTTCCCAACTGAACTATTTCGGTCTGACAGTGAACCAAGCAAAGTTTTCTCACACCTTTTTGAAAGAAAACCTGACCCCGGAAGGAATTGCCCCACCCACTCTGTCCTCGTTTCGGGGCAATGGGTCCAAAACACATCTCAGAGCTCAGGTTGTGTCAATGTAAAGTATAATGATACCGAAAATCTTAATGCTCATGTTCCGTTATCAGTGCCCACGATCCAGGCAATGGTCTTGTACACGTTGCTAAGTTCAAAATGTGTATTTTTTCGCACTGGCAATGAATTAACTGATATCTGTGCTGTGATCAACTAGGTTACTTAGGGTGATGTCGTGCAAGAACGTAATGGAAGCCTAATTATAACGGTGATTGTTGTCACACTGCAGTTAAATGTTGGCAAATTTACAGTGTCAATCAGCAATTCAATTCCACATGTTGATTTAATGTTCTGCTGAAGTGATCATCAAGAAACAAAGCTTGCACAACAGGCTCGATCTCACCGTCTTGAAGACACAGTGAAATATACTGGAGAGTTTATAACTGTTTGAGACTTAACAATACTGATGTTGAATATCGGTTAGATCAATCACTCCATGAATTCACTGCTGGGAAATTCAGAACTTGTAAATTGCCTGTGAACGCTAAACATAGACACACAGTGAGCCAATGTGCAATATAGGAGGGGCCCAGGCCAAATGAATGCTCGGGATAAGTTATCAGTGGCCATGGCCCAGGCATTCACTGATTCCAGTCTTGCAGACGTTGCTAAGTTTAAAATGCTGAATATTTCCACACTGGCAATGCATTGACAGATGGTAAGCTAGAGTGATGTGCCGCAAAAATGTACACGGAAGGCTAAAGTTAGCCATGATCGGCAACATTTACGGTGTCAATCAGCACCAGTTGAGCGAGAGCGAGATCTCCTCATTTACTGCTGACTTTGAAACGGAAGGCACAGAAGTGTGTGCTGTATCACGACAACGAATGATGCGCTGCTGATGTGGTTGGGCCAGCAAGAGTGCAGTGAGCTGTGAATTTGTTCAAGAACAGCCTTGCAGGTCAAACGGCCGAAAATACAATGTTCCCTGACCGGGAATCGAACCCGGGCCGCAGCGGTGAAAGCGCCGAAACCTAACCACTAAACCACCAGGGAAGCTGCTACACATTTGCTTGCCAACAAGCAGACCCACACAGTCTTTCCTGCTTGCTCCTTCCAAAGTCTCACCACTTTCGCGCCAGGTAAAACTGTTCGGAGCAAATGGCATTTTTTGTGGAGAACACCAAAGATATGTCCGCGCATCCGCAGCATCACGTGCGGGTAGGCATCCACTGAAATCTATTTCATTCTGTCCTTTTCTCGGGATTTTTCACTCTCGGTGCCGGGTGAACATTTCATTTAGTGTTTTTGTCCTGAACTACAGTCTTTTGCCCATCTCCAGGCGACAGAACCGTTCTGGCTGTCTGTTCCTACTTTTGAGCATTTACGGGAACAGGCCTCCGGTTCATCGTTTATCAGCAAACCAAGAAACAGAAATAAACAGAAAGATGTGCCTCTCCACCCCGTCGGCAAGTAGCAATGACTGTTATTCCAAATAATTCCCAACCCTTGTGATTCTGTGTGGATTTGTTTCATTATAAAGATTTGATTTTCAACGTGACTAAAACACCGAATAAAAATTATGAAAAACACTGGAATGGCCCGTACGGGGATCGAACCCGCGACCTTGGCGTTATTAGCACCACGCTCTAACCAACTGAGCTAACCGGCCACAAGTTGTGTTAACGTTGCGTGAAAGCTCACTCTGCGGGGATTGTGTTTCCAACTCACACTGGATGACAGATTTACTGCATAAACATTGAACGCATCACATCGCTTAAACATTGTTCACTGTTCATCTACAACACTGCGCAGAGTGTAAATAGAACGTAACAGAACGTAACAGCTTAATCTAAAAACAATTCATGTTGAAAATTATTATCACGCAACCGCTGAACAGCCCACTGTCCCGATATAAAATCAGCCACTACCCTTAGAATGAAGGGAACGCGAAATAACCAAAAATTGCTGAAACACGGGATTGAGCCATGAACCATCTGGATCTTCAGTCAAACGCCTTCCCAACTGAACTATTTCGGTCTGACAGTGAACCAAGCAAAGTTTTCTCACACCTTTTTGAAAGAAAACCTGACCCCGGAAGGAATTGCCCCACCCACTCTGTCCTCGTTTCGGGGCAATGGGTCCAAAACACATCTCAGAGCTCAGGTTGTGTCAATGTAAAGTATAATGATACCGAAAATCTTAATGCTCATGTTCCGTTATCAGTGCCCACGATCCAGGCAATGGTCTTGTACACGTTGCTAAGTTCAAAATGTGTATTTTTTCGCACTGGCAATGAATTAACTGATATCTGTGCTGTGATCAACTAGGTTACTTAGGGTGATGTCGTGCAAGAACGTAATGGAAGCCTAATTATAACGGTGATTGTTGTCACACTGCAGTTAAATGTTGGCAAATTTACAGTGTCAATCAGCAATTCAATTCCACATGTTGATTTAATGTTCTGCTGAAGTGATCATCAAGAAACAAAGCTTGCACAACAGGCTCGATCTCACCGTCTTGAAGACACAGTGAAATATACTGGAGAGTTTATAACTGTTTGAGACTTAACAATACTGATGTTGAATATCGGTTAGATCAATCACTCCATGAATTCACTGCTGGGAAATTCAGAACTTGTAAATTGCCTGTGAACGCTAAACATAGACACACAGTGAGCCAATGTGCAATATAGGAGGGGCCCAGGCCAAATGAATGCTCGGGATAAGTTATCAGTGGCCATGGCCCAGGCATTCACTGATTCCAGTCTTGCAGACGTTGCTAAGTTTAAAATGCTGAATATTTCCACACTGGCAATGCATTGACAGATGGTAAGCTAGAGTGATGTGCCGCAAAAATGTACACGGAAGGCTAAAGTTAGCCATGATCGGCAACATTTACGGTGTCAATCAGCACCAGTTGAGCGAGAGCGAGATCTCCTCATTTACTGCTGACTTTGAAACGGAAGGCACAGAAGTGTGTGCTGTATCACGACAACGAATGATGCGCTGCTGATGTGGTTGGGGCAGCAAGAGTGCAGTGAGCTGTGAATTTGTTCAAGAACAGCCTTGCAGGTCAAACGGCCGAAAATACAATGTTCCCTGACCGGGAATCGAACCCGGGCCGCAGCGGTGAAAGCGCCGAAACCTAACCACTAAACCACCAGGGAAGCTGCTACACATTTGCTTGCCAACAAGCAGACCCACACAGTCTTTCCTGCTTGCTCCTTCCAAAGTCTCACCACTTTCGCGCCAGGTAAAACTGTTCGGAGCAAATGGCATTTTTTGTGGAGAACACCAAAGATATGTCCGCGCATCCGCAGCATCACGTGCGGGTAGGCATCCACTGAAATCTATTTCATTCTGTCCTTTTCTCGGGATTTTTCACTCTCGGTGCCGGGTGAACATTTCATTTAGTGTTTTTGTCCTGAACTACAGTCTTTTGCCCATCTCCAGGCGACAGAACCGTTCTGGCTGTCTGTTCCTACTTTTGAGCATTTACGGGAACAGGCCTCCGGTTCATCGTTTATCAGCAAACCAAGAAACAGAAATAAACAGAAAGATGTGCCTCTCCACCCCGTCGGCAAGTAGCAATGACTGTTATTCCAAATAATTCCCAACCCTTGTGATTCTGTGTGGATTTGTTTCATTATAAAGATTTGATTTTCAACGTGACTAAAACACCGAATAAAAATTATGAAAAACACTGGAATGGCCCGTACGGGGATCGAACCCGCGACCTTGGCGTTATTAGCACCACGCTCTAACCAACTGAGCTAACCGGCCACAAGTTGTGTTAACGTTGCGTGAAAGCTCACTCTGCGGGGATTGTGTTTCCAACTCACACTGGATGACAGATTTACTGCATAAACATTGAACGCATCACATCGCTTAAACATTGTTCACTGTTCATCTACAACACTGCGCAGAGTGTAAATAGAACGTAACAGAACGTAACAGCTTAATCTAAAAACAATTCATGTTGAAAATTATTATCACGCAACCGCTGAACAGCCCACTGTCCCGATATAAAATCAGCCACTACCCTTAGAATGAAGGGAACGCGAAATAACCAAAAATTGCTGAAACACGGGATTGAGCCATGAACCATCTGGATCTTCAGTCAAACGCCTTCCCAACTGAACTATTTCGGTCTGACAGTGAACCAAGCAAAGTTTTCTCACACCTTTTTGAAAGAAAACCTGACCCCGGAAGGAATTGCCCCACCCACTCTGTCCTCGTTTCGGGGCAATGGGTCCAAAACACATCTCACAGCTCAGGTTGTGTCAATGTAAAGTATAATGATACCGAAAATCTTAATGCTCATGTTCCGTTATCAGTGCCCACGATCCAGGCAATGGTCTTGTACACGTTGCTAAGTTCAAAATGTGTATTTTTTCGCACTGGCAATGAATTAACTGATATCTGTGCTGTGATCAACTAGGTTACTTAGGGTGATGTCGTGCAAGAACGTAATGGAAGCCTAATTATAACGGTGATTGTTGTCACACTGCAGTTAAATGTTGGCAAATTTACAGTGTCAATCAGCAATTCAATTCCACATGTTGATTTAATGTTCTGCTGAAGTGATCATAAAGAAACAAAGCTTGCACAACAGGCTCGATCTCACCGTCTTGAAGACACAGTGAAATATACTGGAGAGTTTATAACTGTTTGAGACTTAACAATACTGATGTTGAATATCGGTTAGATCAATCACTCCATGAATTCACTGCTGGGAAATTCAGAACTTGTAAATTGCCTGTGAACGCTAAACATAGACACACAGTGAGCCAATGTGCAATATAGGAGGGGCCCAGGCCAAATGAATGCTCGGGATAAGTTATCAGTGGCCATGGCCCAGGCATTCACTGATTCCAGTCTTGCAGACGTTGCTAAGTTTAAAATGCTGAATATTTCCACACTGGCAATGCATTGACAGATGGTAAGCTAGAGTGATGTGCCGCAAAAATGTACACGGAAGGCTAAAGTTAGCCATGATCGGCAACATTTACGGTGTCAATCAGCACCAGTTGAGCGAGAGCGAGATCTCCTCATTTACTGCTGACTTTGAAACGGAAGGCACAGAAGTGTGTGCTGTATCACGACAACGAATGATGCGCTGCTGATGTGGTTGGGGCAGCAAGAGTGCAGTGAGCTGTGAATTTGTTCAAGAACAGCCTTGCAGGTCAAACGGCCGAAAATACAATGTTCCCTGACCGGGAATCGAACCCGGGCCGCAGCGGTGAAAGCGCCGAAACCTAACCACTAAACCACCAGGGAAGCTGCTACACATTTGCTTGCCAACAAGCAGACCCACACAGTCTTTCCTGCTTGCTCCTTCCAAAGTCTCACCACTTTCGCGCCAGGTAAAACTGTTCGGAGCAAATGGCATTTTTTGTGGAGAACACCAAAGATATGTCCGCGCATCCGCAGCATCACGTGCGGGTAGGCATCCACTGAAATCTATTTCATTCTGTCCTTTTCTCGGGATTTTTCACTCTCGGTGCCGGGTGAACATTTCATTTAGTGTTTTTGTCCTGAACTACAGTCTTTTGCCCATCTCCAGGCGACAGAACCGTTCTGGCTGTCTGTTCCTACTTTTGAGCATTTACGGGAACAGGCCTCCGGTTCATCGTTTATCAGCAAACCAAGAAACAGAAATAAACAGAAAGATGTGCCTCTCCACCCCGTCGGCAAGTAGCAATGACTGTTATTCCAAATAATTCCCAACCCTTGTGATTCTGTGTGGATTTGTTTCATTATAAAGATTTGATTTTCAACGTGACTAAAACACCGAATAAAAATTATGAAAAACACTGGAATGGCCCGTACGGGGATCGAACCCGCGACCTTGGCGTTATTAGCACCACGCTCTAACCAACTGAGCTAACCGGCCACAAGTTGTGTTAACGTTGCGTGAAAGCTCACTCTGCGGGGATTGTGTTTCCAACTCACACTGGATGACAGATTTACTGCATAAACATTGAACGCATCACATCGCTTAAACATTGTTCACTGTTCATCTACAACACTGCGCAGAGTGTAAATAGAACGTAACAGAACGTAACAGCTTAAGCTAAAAACAATTCATGTTGAAAATTATTATCACGCAACCGCTGAACAGCCCACTGTCCCGATATAAAATCAGCCACTACCCTTAGAATGAAGGGAACGCGAAATAACCAAAAATTGCTGAAACACGGGATTGAGCCATGAACCATCTGGATCTTCAGTCAAACGCCTTCCCAACTGAACTATTTCGGTCTGACAGTGAACCAAGCAAAGTTTTCTCACACCTTTTTGAAAGAAAACCTGACCCCGGAAGGAATTGCCCCACCCACTCTGTCCTCGTTTCGGGGCAATGGGTCCAAAACACATCTCACAGCTCAGGTTGTGTCAATGTAAAGTATAATGATACCGAAAATCTTAATGCTCATGTTCCGTTATCAGTGCCCACGATCCAGGCAATGGTCTTGTACACGTTGCTAAGTTCAAAATGTGTATTTTTTCGCACTGGCAATGAATTAACTGATATCTGTGCTGTGATCAACTAGGTTACTTAGGGTGATGTCGTGCAAGAACGTAATGGAAGCCTAATTATAACGGTGATTGTTGTCACACTGCAGTTAAATGTTGGCAAATTTACAGTGTCAATCAGCAATTCAATTCCACATGTTGATTTAATGTTCTGCTGAAGTGATCATAAAGAAACAAAGCTTGCACAACAGGCTCGATCTCACCGTCTTGAAGACACAGTGAAATATACTGGAGAGTTTATAACTGTTTGAGACTTAACAATACTGATGTTGAATATCGGTTAGATCAATCACTCGATGAATTCACTGCTGGGAAATTCAGAACTTGTAAATTGCCTGTGAACGCTAAACATAGACACACAGTGAGCCAATGTGCAATATAGGAGGGGCCCAGGCCAAATGAATGCTCGGGATAAGTTATCAGTGGCTATGGCCCAGGCATTCACTGATTCCAGTCTTGCAGACGTTGCTAAGTTTAAAATGCTGAATATTTCCACACTGGCAATGCATTGACAGATGGTAAGCTAGAGTGATGTGCCGCAAAAATGTACACGGAAGGCTAAAGTTAGCCATGATCGGCAACATTTACGGTGTCAATCAGCACCAGTTGAGCGAGAGCGAGATCTCCTCATTTACTGCTGACTTTGAAACGGAAGGCACAGAAGTGTGTGCTGTATCACGACAACGAATGATGCGCTGCTGATGTGGTTGGGGCAGCAAGAGTGCAGTGAGCTGTGAATTTGTTCAAGAACAGCCTTGCAGGTCAAACGGCCGAAAATACAATGTTCCCTGACCGGGAATCGAACCCGGGCCGCAGCGGTGAAAGCGCCGAAACCTAACCACTAAACCACCAGGGAAGCTGCTACACATTTGCTTGCCAACAAGCAGACCCACACAGTCTTTCCTGCTTGCTCCTTCCAAAGTCTCACCACTTTCGCGCCAGGTAAAACTGTTCGGAGCAAATGGCATTTTTTGTGGAGAACACCAAAGATATGTCCGCGCATCCGCAGCATCACGTGCGGGTAGGCATCCACTGAAATCTATTTCATTCTGTCCTTTTCTCGGGATTTTTCACTCTCGGTGCCGGGTGAACATTTCATTTAGTGTTTTTGTCCTGAACTGCAGTCTTTTGCCCATCTCCAGGCGACAGAACCGTTCTGGCTGTCTGTTCCTACTTTTGAGCATTTATGGGAACAGGCCTCCGGTTCATCGTTTATCAGCAAACCAAGAAACAGAAATAAACAGAAAGATGTGCCTCTCCACCCCGTCGGCAAGTAGCAATGACTGTTATTCCAAATAATTCCCAACCCTTGTGATTCTGTGTGGATTTGTTTCATTATAAAGATTTGATTTTCAACGTGATTAAAAACCGAATAAAAATTATGAAAAACACTGGAATGGCCCGTACGGGGATCGAACCCGCGACCTTGGCGTTATTAGCACCACGCTCTAACCAACTGAGCTAACCGGCCACAAGTTGTGTTAACGTTGCGTGAAAGCTCACTCTGCGGGGATTGTGTTTCCAACTCACACTGGATGACAGATTTGCTGCATAAACATTGAACGCATCACATCGCTTAAACATTGTTCACTGTTCATCTACAACACTGCGCAGAGTGTAAATAGAACGTAACAGAACGTAACAGCTTAATCTAAAAACAATTCATGTTGAAAATTATTATCACGCAACCGCTGAACAGCCCACTGTCCCGATATAAAATCAGCCACTACCCTTAGAATGAAGGGAACGCGAAATAACCAAAAATTGCTGAAACACGGGATTGAGCCATGAACCATCTGGATCTTCAGTCAAACGCCTTCCCAACTGAACTATTTCGGTCTGACAGTAAACGAAGCAAAGTTTTCTCACACCTTTTTGAAAGAAAACCTGACCCCGGAAGGAATTGCCCCACCCACTCTGTCCTCGTTTCGGGGCAATGGGTCCAAAACACATCTCAGAGCTCAGGTTGTGTCAATGTAAAGTATAATGATACCGAAAATCTTAATGCTCATGTTCCGTTATCAGTGCCCACGATCCAGGCAATGGTCTTGTACACGTTGCTAAGTTCAAAATGTGTATTTTTTCGCACTGGCAATGAATTAACTGATATCTGTGCTGTGATCAACTAGGTTACTTAGGGTGATGTCGTGCAAGAACGTAATGGAAGCCTAATTATAACGGTGATTGTTGTCACACTGCAGTTAAATGTTGGCAAATTTACAGTGTCAATCAGCAATTCAATTCCACATGTTGATTTAATGTTCTGCTGAAGTGATCATAAAGAAACAAAGCTTGCACAACAGGCTCGATCTCACCGTCTTGAAGACACAGTGAAATATACTGGAGAGTTTATAACTGTTTGAGACTTAACAATACTGATGTTGAATATCGGTTAGATCAATCACTCGATGAATTCACTGCTGGGAAATTCAGAACTTGTAAATTGCCTGTGAACGCTAAACATAGACACACAGTGAGCCAATGTGCAATATAGGAGGGGCCCAGGCCAAATGAATGCTCGGGATAAGTTATCAGTGGCTATGGCCCAGGCATTCACTGATTCCAGTCTTGCAGACGTTGCTAAGTTTAAAATGCTGAATATTTCCACACTGGCAATGCATTGACAGATGGTAAGCTAGAGTGATGTGCCGCAAAAATGTACACGGAAGGCTAAAGTTAGCCATGATCGGCAACATTTACGGTGTCAATCAGCACCAGTTGAGCGAGAGCGAGATCTCCTCATTTACTGCTGACTTTGAAACGGAAGGCACAGAAGTGTGTGCTGTATCACGACAACGAATGATGCGCTGCTGATGTGGTTGGGGCAGCAAGAGTGCAGTGAGCTGTGAATTTGTTCAAGAACAGCCATGCAGGTCAAACGGCCGAAAATACAATGTTCCCTGACCGGGAATCGAACCCGGGCCGCAGCGGTGAAAGCGCCGAAACCTAACCACTAAACCACCAGGGAAGCTGCTACACATTTGCTTGCCAACAAGCAGACCCACACAGTCTTTCCTGCTTGCTCCTTCCAAAGTCTCACCACTTTCGCGCCAGGTAAAACTGTTCGGAGCAAATGGCATTTTTTGTGGAGAACACCAAAGATATGTCCGCGCATCCGCAGCATCACGTGCGGGTAGGCATCCACTGAAATCTATTTCATTCTGTCCTTTTCTCGGGATTTTTCACTCTCGGTGCCGGGTGAACATTTCATTTAGTGTTTTTGTCCTGAACTGCAGTCTTTTGCCCATCTCCAGGCGACAGAACCGTTCTGGCTGTCTGTTCCTACTTTTGAGCATTTATGGGAACAGGCCTCCGGTTCATCGTTTATCAGCAAACCAAGAAACAGAAATAAACAGAAAGATGTGCCTCTCCACCCCGTCGGCAAGTAGCAATGACTGTTATTCCAAATAATTCCCAACCCTTGTGATTCTGTGTGGATTTGTTTCATTATAAAGATTTGATTTTCAACGTGATTAAAAACCGAATAAAAATTATGAAAAACACTGGAATGGCCCGTACGGGGATCGAACCCGCGACCTTGGCGTTATTAGCACCACGCTCTAACCAACTGAGCTAACCGGCCACAAGTTGTGTTAACGTTGCGTGAAAGCTCACTCTGCGGGGATTGTGTTTCCAACTCACACTGGATGACAGATTTGCTGCATAAACATTGAACGCATCACATCGCTTAAACATTGTTCACTGTTCATCTACAACACTGCGCAGAGTGTAAATAGAACGTAACAGAACGTAACAGCTTAATCTAAAAACAATTCATGTTGAAAATTATTATCACGCAACCGCTGAACAGCCCACTGTCCCGATATAAAATCAGCCACTACCCTTAGAATGAAGGGAACGCGAAATAACCAAAAATTGCTGAAACACGGGATTGAGCCATGAACCATCTGGATCTTCAGTCAAACGCCTTCCCAACTGAACTATTTCGGTCTGACAGTAAACGAAGCAAAGTTTTCTCACACCTTTTTGAAAGAAAACCTGACCCCGGAAGGAATTGCCCCACCCACTCTGTCATCGTTTCGGGGCAATGGGTCCAAAACACATCTCAGAGCTCAGGTTGTGTCAATGTAAAGTATAATGATACCGAAAATCTTAATGCTCATGTTCCGTTATCAGTGCCCACGATCCAGGCAATGGTCTTGTACACGTTCCTAAGTTCAAAATGTGTATTTTTTCGCACTGGCAATGAATTAACTGATATCTGTGCTGTGATCAACTAGGTTACTTAGGGTGATGTCGTGCAAGAACGTAATGGAAGCCTAATTATAACGGTAATTGTTCTCACACTGCAGTTAAATGTTGGCAAATTTACAGTGTCAATCAGCAATTCAATTCCACATGTTGATTTAATGTTCTGCTGAAGTGTTCATAACGAAACAAAGCTTGCACAACAGGCTCGATCTCACCGTCTTGAAGACACAGTGAAATATACTGGAGAGTTTATAACTGTTTGAGACTTAACAATACTGATGTTGAATATCGGTTAGATCAATCACTCCATGAATTCACTGCTGGGAAATTCAGAACTTGTAAATTGCCTGTGAACGCTAAACATAGACACACAGTGAGCCAATGTGCAATATAGGAGGGGCCCAGGCCAAATGAATGCTCGGGATAAGTTATCAGTGGCTATGGCCCAGGCATTCACTGATTCCAGTCTTGCAGACGTTGCTAAGTTTAAAATGCTGAATATTTCCACACTGGCAATGCATTGACAGATGGTAAGCTAGAGTGATGTGCCGCAAAAATGTACACGGAAGGCTAAAGTTAGCCATGATCGGCAACATTTACGGTGTCAATCAGCACCAGTTGAGCGAGAGCGAGATCTCCTCATTTACTGCTGACTTTGAAACGGAAGGCACAGAAGTGTGTGCTGTATCACGACAACGAATGATGCGCTGCTGATGTGGTTGGGGCAGCAAGAGTGCAGTGAGCTGTGAATTTGTTCAAGAACAGCCATGCAGGTCAAACGGCCGAAAATACAATGTTCCCTGACCGGGAATCGAACCCGGGCCGCAGCGGTGAAAGCGCCGAAACCTAACCACTAAACCACCAGGGAAGCTGCTACACATTTGCTTGCCAACAAGCAGACCCACACAGTCTTTCCTGCTTGCTCCTTCCAAAGTCTCACCACTTTCGCGCCAGGTAAAACTGTTCGGAGCAAATGGCATTTTTTGTGGAGAACACCAAAGATATGTCCGCGCATCCGCAGCATCACGTGCGGGTAGGCATCCACTGAAATCTATTTCATTCTGTCCTTTTCTCGGGATTTTTCACTCTCGGTGCCGGGTGAACATTTCATTTAGTGTTTTTGTCCTGAACTGCAGTCTTTTGCCCATCTCCAGGCGACAGAACCGTTCTGGCTGTCTGTTCCTACTTTTGAGCATTTATTGGAACAGGCCTCCGGTTCATCGTTTATCAGCAAACCAAGAAACAGAAATAAACAGAAAGATGTGCCTCTCCACCCCGTCGGCAAGTAGCAATGACTGTTATTCCAAATAATTCCCAACCCTTGTGATTCTGTGTGGATTTGTTTCATTATAAAGATTTGATTTTCAACGTGATTAAAAACCGAATAAAAATTATGAAAAACACTGGAATGGCCCGTACGGGGATCGAACCCGCGACCTTGGCGTTATTAGCACCACGCTCTAACCAACTGAGCTAACCGGCCACAAGTTGTGTTAACGTTGCGTGAAAGCTCACTCTGCGGGGATTGTGTTTCCAACTCACACTGGATGACAGATTTGCTGCATAAACATTGAACGCATCACATCGCTTAAACATTGTTCACTGTTCATCTACAACACTGCGCAGAGTGTAAATAGAACGTAACAGAACGTAACAGCTTAATCTAAAAACAATTCATGTTGAAAATTATTATCACGCAACCGCTGAACAGCCCACTGTCCCGATATAAAATCAGCCACTACCCTTAGAATGAAGGGAACGCGAAATAACCAAAAATTGCTGAAACACGGGATTGAGCCATGAACCATCTGGATCTTCAGTCAAACGCCTTCCCAACTGAACTATTTCGGTCTGACAGTAAACGAAGCAAAGTTTTCTCACACCTTTTTGAAAGAAAACCTGACCCCGGAAGGAATTGCCCCACCCACTCTGTCCTCGTTTCGGGGCAATGGGTCCAAAACACATCTCAGAGCTCAGGTTGTGTCAATGTAAAGTATAATGATACCGAAAATCTTAATGCTCATGTTCCGTTATCAGTGCCCACGATCCAGGCAATGGTCTTTTACACGTTGCTAAGTTCAAAATGTGTATTTTTTCGCACTGGCAATGAATTAACTGATATCTGTGCTGTGATCAACTAGGTTACTTAGGGTGATGTCGTGCAAGAACGTAATGGAAGCCTAATTATAACGGTGATTGTTGTCACACTGCAGTTAAATGTTGGCAAATTTACAGTGTCAATCAGCAATTCAATTCCACATGTTGATTTAATGTTCTGCTGAAGTGATCATAAAGAAACAAAGCTTGCACAACAGGCTCGATCTCACCGTCTTGAAGACACAGTGAAATATACTGGAGAGTTTATAACTGTTTGAGACTTAACAATACTGATGTTGAATATCGGTTAGATCAATCACTCGATGAATTCACTGCTGGGAAATTCAGAACTTGTAAATTGCCTGTGAACGCTAAACATAGACACACAGTGAGCCAATGTGCAATATAGGAGGGGCCCAGGCCAAATGAATGCTCGGGATAAGTTATCAGTGGCTATGGCCCAGGCATTCACTGATTCCAGTCTTGCAGACGTTGCTAAGTTTAAAATGCTGAATATTTCCACACTGGCAATGCATTGACAGATGGTAAGCTAGAGTGATGTGCCGCAAAAATGTACACGGAAGGCTAAAGTTAGCCATGATCGGCAACATTTACGGTGTCAATCAGCACCAGTTGAGCGAGAGCGAGATCTCCTCATTTACTGCTGACTTTGAAACGGAAGGCACAGAAGTGTGTGCTGTATCACGACAACGAATGATGCGCTGCTGATGTGGTTGGGGCAGCAAGAGTGCAGTGAGCTGTGAATTTGTTCAAGAACAGCCTTGCAGGTCAAACGGCCGAAAATACAATGTTCCCTGACCGGGAATCGAACCCGGGCCGCAGCGGTGAAAGCGCCGAAACCTAACCACTAAACCACCAGGGAAGCTGCTACACATTTGCTTGCCAACAAGCAGACCCACACAGTCTTTCCTGCTTGCTCCTTCCAAAGTCTCACCACTTTCGCGCCAGGTAAAACTGTTCGGAGCAAATGGCATTTTTTGTGGAGAACACCAAAGATATGTCCGCGCATCCGCAGCATCACGTGCGGGTAGGCATCCACTGAAATCTATTTCATTCTGTCCTTTTCTCGGGATTTTTCACTCTCGGTGCCGGGTGAACATTTCATTTAGTGTTTTTGTCCTGAACTGCAGTCTTTTGCCCATCTCCAGGCGACAGAACCGTTCTGGCTGTCTGTTCCTACTTTTGAGCATTTATGGGAACAGGCCTCCGGTTCATCGTTTATCAGCAAACCAAGAAACAGAAATAAACAGAAAGATGTGCCTCTCCACCCCGTCGGCAAGTAGCAATGACTGTTATTCCAAATAATTCCCAACCCTTGTGATTCTGTGTGGATTTGTTTCATTATAAAGATTTGATTTTCAACGTGATTAAAAACCGAATAAAAATTATGAAAAACACTGGAATGGCCCGTACGGGGATCGAACCCGCGACCTTGGCGTTATTAGCACCACGCTCTAACCAACTGAGCTAACCGGCCACAAGTTGTGTTAACGTTGCGTGAAAGCTCACTCTGCGGGGATTGTGTTTCCAACTCACACTGGATGACAGATTTGCTGCATAAACATTGAACGCATCACATCGCTTAAACATTGTTCACTGTTCATCTACAACACTGCGCAGAGTGTAAATAGAACGTAACAGAACGTAACAGCTTAATCTAAAAACAATTCATGTTGAAAATTATTATCACGCAACCGCTGAACAGCCCACTGTCCCGATATAAAATCAGCCACTACCCTTAGAATGAAGGGAACGCGAAATAACCAAAAATTGCTGAAACACGGGATTGAGCCATGAACCATCTGGATCTTCAGTCAAACGCCTTCCCAACTGAACTATTTCGGTCTGACAGTAAACGAAGCAAAGTTTTCTCACACCTTTTTGAAAGAAAACCTGACCCCGGAAGGAATTGCCCCACCCACTCTGTCCTCGTTTCGGGGCAATGGGTCCAAAACACATCTCAGAGCTCAGGTTGTGTCAATGTAAAGTATAATGATACCGAAAATCTTAATGCTCATGTTCCGTTATCAGTGCCCACGATCCAGGCAATGGTCTTGTACACGTTGCTAAGTTCAAAATGTGTATTTTTTCGCACTGGCAATGAATTAACTGATATCTGTGCTGTGATCAACTAGGTTACTTAGGGTGATGTCGTGCAAGAACGTAATGGAAGCCTAATTATAACGGTGATTGTTGTCACACTGCAGTTAAATGTTGGCAAATTTACAGTGTCAATCAGCAATTCAATTCCACATGTTGATTTAATGTTCTGCTGAAGTGATCATAAAGAAACAAAGCTTGCACAACAGGCTCGATCTCACCGTCTTGAAGACACAGTGAAATATACTGGAGAGTTTATAACTGTTTGAGACTTAACAATACTGATGTTGAATATCGGTTAGATCAATCACTCCATGAATTCACTGCTGGGAAATTCAGAACTTGTAAATTGCCTGTGAACGCTAAACATAGACACACAGTGAGCCAATGTGCAATATAGGAGGGGCCCAGGCCAAATGAATGCTCGGGATAAGTTATCAGTGGCTATGGCCCAGGCATTCACTGATTCCAGTCTTGCAGACGTTGCTAAGTTTAAAATGCTGAATATTTCCACACTGGCAATGCATTGACAGATGGTAAGCTAGAGTGATGTGCCGCAAAAATGTACACGGAAGGCTAAAGTTAGCCATGATCGGCAACATTTACGGTGTCAATCAGCACCAGTTGAGCGAGAGCGAGATCTCCTCATTTACTGCTGACTTTGAAACGGAAGGCACAGAAGTGTGTGCTGTATCACGACAACGAATGATGCGCTGCTGATGTGGTTGGGGCAGCAAGAGTGCAGTGAGCTGTGAATTTGTTCAAGAACAGCCATGCAGGTCAAACGGCCGAAAATACAATGTTCCCTGACCGGGAATCGAACCCGGGCCGCAGCGGTGAAAGCGCCGAAACCTAACCACTAAACCACCAGGGAAGCTGCTACACATTTGCTTGCCAACAAGCAGACCCACACAGTCTTTCCTGCTTGCTCCTTCCAAAGTCTCACCACTTTCGCGCCAGGTAAAACTGTTCGGAGCAAATGGCATTTTTTGTGGAGAACACCAAAGATATGTCCGCGCATCCGCAGCATCACGTGCGGGTAGGCATCCACTGAAATCTATTTCATTCTGTCCTTTTCTCGGGATTTTTCACTCTCGGTGCCGGGTGAACATTTCATTTAGTGTTTTTGTCCTGAACTGCAGTCTTTTGCCCATCTCCAGGCGACAGAACCGTTCTGGCTGTCTGTTCCTACTTTTGAGCATTTATGGGAACAGGCCTCCGGTTCATCGTTTATCAGCAAACCAAGAAACAGAAATAAACAGAAAGATGTGCCTCTCCACCCCGTCGGCAAGTAGCAATGACTGTTATTCCAAATAATTCCCAACCCTTGTGATTCTGTGTGGATTTGTTTCATTATAAAGATTTGATTTTCAACGTGATTAAAAACCGAATAAAAATTATGAAAAACACTGGAATGGCCCGTACGGGGATCGAACCCGCGACCTTGGCGTTATTAGCACCACGCTCTAACCAACTGAGCTAACCGGCCACAAGTTGTGTTAACGTTGCGTGAAAGCTCACTCTGCGGGGATTGTGTTTCCAACTCACACTGGATGACAGATTTGCTGCATAAACATTGAACGCATCACATCGCTTAAACATTGTTCACTGTTCATCTACAACACTGCGCAGAGTGTAAATAGAACGTAACAGAACGTAACAGCTTAATCTAAAAACAATTCATGTTGAAAATTATTATCACGCAACCGCTGAACAGCCCACTGTCCCGATATAAAATCAGCCACTACCCTTAGAATGAAGGGAACGCGAAATAACCAAAAATTGCTGAAACACGGGATTGAGCCATGAACCATCTGGATCTTCAGTCAAACGCCTTCCCAACTGAACTATTTCGGTCTGACAGTAAACGAAGCAAAGTTTTCTCACACCTTTTTGAAAGAAAACCTGACCCCGGAAGGAATTGCCCCACCCACTCTGTCATCGTTTCGGGGCAATGGGTCCAAAACACATCTCAGAGCTCAGGTTGTGTCAATGTAAAGTATAATGATACCGAAAATCTTAATGCTCATGTTCCGTTATCAGTGCCCACGATCCAGGCAATGGTCTTGTACACGTTCCTAAGTTCAAAATGTGTATTTTTTCGCACTGGCAATGAATTAACTGATATCTGTGCTGTGATCAACTAGGTTACTTAGGGTGATGTCGTGCAAGAACGTAATGGAAGCCTAATTATAACGGTAATTGTTCTCACACTGCAGTTAAATGTTGGCAAATTTACAGTGTCAATCAGCAATTCAATTCCACATGTTGATTTAATGTTCTGCTGAAGTGTTCATAACGAAACAAAGCTTGCACAACAGGCTCGATCTCACCGTCTTGAAGACACAGTGAAATATACTGGAGAGTTTATAACTGTTTGAGACTTAACAATACTGATGTTGAATATCGGTTAGATCAATCACTCCATGAATTCACTGCTGGGAAATTCAGAACTTGTAAATTGCCTGTGAACGCTAAACATAGACACACAGTGAGCCAATGTGCAATATAGGAGGGGCCCAGGCCAAATGAATGCTCGGGATAAGTTATCAGTGGCTATGGCCCAGGCATTCACTGATTCCAGTCTTGCAGACGTTGCTAAGTTTAAAATGCTGAATATTTCCACACTGGCAATGCATTGACAGATGGTAAGCTAGAGTGATGTGCCGCAAAAATGTACACGGAAGGCTAAAGTTAGCCATGATCGGCAACATTTACGGTGTCAATCAGCACCAGTTGAGCGAGAGCGAGATCTCCTCATTTACTGCTGACTTTGAAACGGAAGGCACAGAAGTGTGTGCTGTATCACGACAACGAATGATGCGCTGCTGATGTGGTTGGGGCAGCAAGAGTGCAGTGAGCTGTGAATTTGTTCAAGAACAGCCATGCAGGTCAAACGGCCGAAAATACAATGTTCCCTGACCGGGAATCGAACCCGGGCCGCAGCGGTGAAAGCGCCGAAACCTAACCACTAAACCACCAGGGAAGCTGCTACACATTTGCTTGCCAACAAGCAGACCCACACAGTCTTTCCTGCTTGCTCCTTCCAAAGTCTCACCACTTTCGCGCCAGGTAAAACTGTTCGGAGCAAATGGCATTTTTTGTGGAGAACACCAAAGATATGTCCGCGCATCCGCAGCATCACGTGCGGGTAGGCATCCACTGAAATCTATTTCATTCTGTCCTTTTCTCGGGATTTTTCACTCTCGGTGCCGGGTGAACATTTCATTTAGTGTTTTTGTCCTGAACTGCAGTCTTTTGCCCATCTCCAGGCGACAGAACCGTTCTGGCTGTCTGTTCCTACTTTTGAGCATTTATTGGAACAGGCCTCCGGTTCATCGTTTATCAGCAAACCAAGAAACAGAAATAAACAGAAAGATGTGCCTCTCCACCCCGTCGGCAAGTAGCAATGACTGTTATTCCAAATAATTCCCAACCCTTGTGATTCTGTGTGGATTTGTTTCATTATAAAGATTTGATTTTCAACGTGATTAAAAACCGAATAAAAATTATGAAAAACACTGGAATGGCCCGTACGGGGATCGAACCCGCGACCTTGGCGTTATTAGCACCACGCTCTAACCAACTGAGCTAACCGGCCACAAGTTGTGTTAACGTTGCGTGAAAGCTCACTCTGCGGGGATTGTGTTTCCAACTCACACTGGATGACAGATTTGCTGCATAAACATTGAACGCATCACATCGCTTAAACATTGTTCACTGTTCATCTACAACACTGCGCAGAGTGTAAATAGAACGTAACAGAACGTAACAGCTTAATCTAAAAACAATTCATGTTGAAAATTATTATCACGCAACCGCTGAACAGCCCACTGTCCCGATATAAAATCAGCCACTACCCTTAGAATGAAGGGAACGCGAAATAACCAAAAATTGCTGAAACACGGGATTGAGCCATGAACCATCTGGATCTTCAGTCAAACGCCTTCCCAACTGAACTATTTCGGTCTGACAGTAAACGAAGCAAAGTTTTCTCACACCTTTTTGAAAGAAAACCTGACCCCGGAAGGAATTGCCCCACCCACTCTGTCCTCGTTTCGGGGCAATGGGTCCAAAACACATCTCAGAGCTCAGGTTGTGTCAATGTAAAGTATAATGATACCGAAAATCTTAATGCTCATGTTCCGTTATCAGTGCCCACGATCCAGGCAATGGTCTTTTACACGTTGCTAAGTTCAAAATGTGTATTTTTTCGCACTGGCAATGAATTAACTGATATCTGTGCTGTGATCAACTAGGTTACTTAGGGTGATGTCGTGCAAGAACGTAATGGAAGCCTAATTATAACGGTGATTGTTGTCACACTGCAGTTAAATGTTGGCAAATTTACAGTGTCAATCAGCAATTCAATTCCACATGTTGATTTAATGTTCTGCTGAAGTGATCATAAAGAAACAAAGCTTGCACAACAGGCTCGATCTCACCGTCTTGAAGACACAGTGAAATATACTGGAGAGTTTATAACTGTTTGAGACTTAACAATACTGATGTTGAATATCGGTTAGATCAATCACTCGATGAATTCACTGCTGGGAAATTCAGAACTTGTAAATTGCCTGTGAACGCTAAACATAGACACACAGTGAGCCAATGTGCAATATAGGAGGGGCCCAGGCCAAATGAATGCTCGGGATAAGTTATCAGTGGCTATGGCCCAGGCATTCACTGATTCCAGTCTTGCAGACGTTGCTAAGTTTAAAATGCTGAATATTTCCACACTGGCAATGCATTGACAGATGGTAAGCTAGAGTGATGTGCCGCAAAAATGTACACGGAAGGCTAAAGTTAGCCATGATCGGCAACATTTACGGTGTCAATCAGCACCAGTTGAGCGAGAGCGAGATCTCCTCATTTACTGCTGACTTTGAAACGGAAGGCACAGAAGTGTGTGCTGTATCACGACAACGAATGATGCGCTGCTGATGTGGTTGGGGCAGCAAGAGTGCAGTGAGCTGTGAATTTGTTCAAGAACAGCCTTGCAGGTCAAACGGCCGAAAATACAATGTTCCCTGACCGGGAATCGAACCCGGGCCGCAGCGGTGAAAGCGCCGAAACCTAACCACTAAACCACCAGGGAAGCTGCTACACATTTGCTTGCCAACAAGCAGACCCACACAGTCTTTCCTGCTTGCTCCTTCCAAAGTCTCACCACTTTCGCGCCAGGTAAAACTGTTCGGAGCAAATGGCATTTTTTGTGGAGAACACCAAAGATATGTCCGCGCATCCGCAGCATCACGTGCGGGTAGGCATCCACTGAAATCTATTTCATTCTGTCCTTTTCTCGGGATTTTTCACTCTCGGTGCCGGGTGAACATTTCATTTAGTGTTTTTGTCCTGAACTGCAGTCTTTTGCCCATCTCCAGGCGACAGAACCGTTCTGGCTGTCTGTTCCTACTTTTGAGCATTTATGGGAACAGGCCTCCGGTTCATCGTTTATCAGCAAACCAAGAAACAGAAATAAACAGAAAGATGTGCCTCTCCACCCCGTCGGCAAGTAGCAATGACTGTTATTCCAAATAATTCCCAACCCTTGTGATTCTGTGTGGATTTGTTTCATTATAAAGATTTGATTTTCAACGTGATTAAAAACCGAATAAAAATTATGAAAAACACTGGAATGGCCCGTACGGGGATCGAACCCGCGACCTTGGCGTTATTAGCACCACGCTCTAACCAACTGAGCTAACCGGCCACAAGTTGTGTTAACGTTGCGTGAAAGCTCACTCTGCGGGGATTGTGTTTCCAACTCACACTGGATGACAGATTTGCTGCATAAACATTGAACGCATCACATCGCTTAAACATTGTTCACTGTTCATCTACAACACTGCGCAGAGTGTAAATAGAACGTAACAGAACGTAACAGCTTAATCTAAAAACAATTCATGTTGAAAATTATTATCACGCAACCGCTGAACAGCCCACTGTCCCGATATAAAATCAGCCACTACCCTTAGAATGAAGGGAACGCGAAATAACCAAAAATTGCTGAAACACGGGATTGAGCCATGAACCATCTGGATCTTCAGTCAAACGCCTTCCCAACTGAACTATTTCGGTCTGACAGTAAACGAAGCAAAGTTTTCTCACACCTTTTTGAAAGAAAACCTGACCCCGGAAGGAATTGCCCCACCCACTCTGTCCTCGTTTCGGGGCAATGGGTCCAAAACACATCTCAGAGCTCAGGTTGTGTCAATGTAAAGTATAATGATACCGAAAATCTTAATGCTCATGTTCCGTTATCAGTGCCCACGATCCAGGCAATGGTCTTGTACACGTTGCTAAGTTCAAAATGTGTATTTTTTCGCACTGGCAATGAATTAACTGATATCTGTGCTGTGATCAACTAGGTTACTTAGGGTGATGTCGTGCAAGAACGTAATGGAAGCCTAATTATAACGGTGATTGTTGTCACACTGCAGTTAAATGTTGGCAAATTTACAGTGTCAATCAGCAATTCAATTCCACATGTTGATTTAATGTTCTGCTGAAGTGATCATAAAGAAACAAAGCTTGCACAACAGGCTCGATCTCACCGTCTTGAAGACACAGTGAAATATACTGGAGAGTTTATAACTGTTTGAGACTTAACAATACTGATGTTGAATATCGGTTAGATCAATCACTCCATGAATTCACTGCTGGGAAATTCAGAACTTGTAAATTGCCTGTGAACGCTAAACATAGACACACAGTGAGCCAATGTGCAATATAGGAGGGGCCCAGGCCAAATGAATGCTCGGGATAAGTTATCAGTGGCTATGGCCCAGGCATTCACTGATTCCAGTCTTGCAGACGTTGCTAAGTTTAAAATGCTGAATATTTCCACACTGGCAATGCATTGACAGATGGTAAGCTAGAGTGATGTGCCGCAAAAATGTACACGGAAGGCTAAAGTTAGCCATGATCGGCAACATTTACGGTGTCAATCAGCACCAGTTGAGCGAGAGCGAGATCTCCTCATTTACTGCTGACTTTGAAACGGAAGGCACAGAAGTGTGTGCTGTATCACGACAACGAATGATGCGCTGCTGATGTGGTTGGGGCAGCAAGAGTGCAGTGAGCTGTGAATTTGTTCAAGAACAGCCATGCAGGTCAAACGGCCGAAAATACAATGTTCCCTGACCGGGAATCGAACCCGGGCCGCAGCGGTGAAAGCGCCGAAACCTAACCACTAAACCACCAGGGAAGCTGCTACACATTTGCTTGCCAACAAGCAGACCCACACAGTCTTTCCTGCTTGCTCCTTCCAAAGTCTCACCACTTTCGCGCCAGGTAAAACTGTTCGGAGCAAATGGCATTTTTTGTGGAGAACACCAAAGATATGTCCGCGCATCCGCAGCATCACGTGCGGGTAGGCATCCACTGAAATCTATTTCATTCTGTCCTTTTCTCGGGATTTTTCACTCTCGGTGCCGGGTGAACATTTCATTTAGTGTTTTTGTCCTGAACTGCAGTCTTTTGCCCATCTCCAGGCGACAGAACCGTTCTGGCTGTCTGTTCCTACTTTTGAGCATTTATGGGAACAGGCCTCCGGTTCATCGTTTATCAGCAAACCAAGAAACAGAAATAAACAGAAAGATGTGCCTCTCCACCCCGTCGGCAAGTAGCAATGACTGTTATTCCAAATAATTCCCAACCCTTGTGATTCTGTGTGGATTTGTTTCATTATAAAGATTTGATTTTCAACGTGATTAAAAACCGAATAAAAATTATGAAAAACACTGGAATGGCCCGTACGGGGATCGAACCCGCGACCTTGGCGTTATTAGCACCACGCTCTAACCAACTGAGCTAACCGGCCACAAGTTGTGTTAACGTTGCGTGAAAGCTCACTCTGCGGGGATTGTGTTTCCAACTCACACTGGATGACAGATTTGCTGCATAAACATTGAACGCATCACATCGCTTAAACATTGTTCACTGTTCATCTACAACACTGCGCAGAGTGTAAATAGAACGTAACAGAACGTAACAGCTTAATCTAAAAACAATTCATGTTGAAAATTATTATCACGCAACCGCTGAACAGCCCACTGTCCCGATATAAAATCAGCCACTACCCTTAGAATGAAGGGAACGCGAAATAACCAAAAATTGCTGAAACACGGGATTGAGCCATGAACCATCTGGATCTTCAGTCAAACGCCTTCCCAACTGAACTATTTCGGTCTGACAGTAAACGAAGCAAAGTTTTCTCACACCTTTTTGAAAGAAAACCTGACCCCGGAAGGAATTGCCCCACCCACTCTGTCCTCGTTTCGGGGCAATGGGTCCAAAACACATCTCAGAGCTCAGGTTGTGTCAATGTAAAGTATAATGATACCGAAAATCTTAATGCTCATGTTCCGTTATCAGTGCCCACGATCCAGGCAATGGTCTTGTACACGTTGCTAAGTTCAAAATGTGTATTTTTTCGCACTGGCAATGAATTAACTGATATCTGTGCTGTGATCAACTAGGTTACTTAGGGTGATGTCGTGCAAGAACGTAATGGAAGCCTAATTATAACGGTGATTGTTGTCACACTGCAGTTAAATGTTGGCAAATTTACAGTGTCAATCAGCAATTCAATTCCACATGTTGATTTAATGTTCTGCTGAAGTGATCATAAAGAAACAAAGCTTGCACAACAGGCTCGATCTCACCGTCTTGAAGACACAGTGAAATATACTGGAGAGTTTATAACTGTTTGAGACTTAACAATACTGATGTTGAATATCGGTTAGATCAATCACTCGATGAATTCACTGCTGGGAAATTCAGAACTTGTAAATTGCCTGTGAACGCTAAACATAGACACACAGTGAGCCAATGTGCAATATAGGAGGGGCCCAGGCCAAATGAATGCTCGGGATAAGTTATCAGTGGCTATGGCCCAGGCATTCACTGATTCCAGTCTTGCAGACGTTGCTAAGTTTAAAATGCTGAATATTTCCACACTGGCAATGCATTGACAGATGGTAAGCTAGAGTGATGTGCCGCAAAAATGTACACGGAAGGCTAAAGTTAGCCATGATCGGCAACATTTACGGTGTCAATCAGCACCAGTTGAGCGAGAGCGAGATCTCCTCATTTACTGCTGACTTTGAAACGGAAGGCACAGAAGTGTGTGCTGTATCACGACAACGAATGATGCGCTGCTGATGTGGTTGGGGCAGCAAGAGTGCAGTGAGCTGTGAATTTGTTCAAGAACAGCCTTGCAGGTCAAACGGCCGAAAATACAATGTTCCCTGACCGGGAATCGAACCCGGGCCGCAGCGGTGAAAGCGCCGAAACCTAACCACTAAACCACCAGGGAAGCTGCTACACATTTGCTTGCCAACAAGCAGACCCACACAGTCTTTCCTGCTTGCTCCTTCCAAAGTCTCACCACTTTCGCGCCAGGTAAAACTGTTCGGAGCAAATGGCATTTTTTGTGGAGAACACCAAAGATATGTCCGCGCATCCGCAGCATCACGTGCGGGTAGGCATCCACTGAAATCTATTTCATTCTGTCCTTTTCTCGGGATTTTTCACTCTCGGTGCCGGGTGAACATTTCATTTAGTGTTTTTGTCCTGAACTGCAGTCTTTTGCCCATCTCCAGGCGACAGAACCGTTCTGGCTGTCTGTTCCTACTTTTGAGCATTTATGGGAACAGGCCTCCGGTTCATCGTTTATCAGCAAACCAAGAAACAGAAATAAACAGAAAGATGTGCCTCTCCACCCCGTCGGCAAGTAGCAATGACTGTTATTCCAAATAATTCCCAACCCTTGTGATTCTGTGTGGATTTGTTTCATTATAAAGATTTGATTTTCAACGTGATTAAAAACCGAATAAAAATTATGAAAAACACTGGAATGGCCCGTACGGGGATCGAACCCGCGACCTTGGCGTTATTAGCACCACGCTCTAACCAACTGAGCTAACCGGCCACAAGTTGTGTTAACGTTGCGTGAAAGCTCACTCTGCGGGGATTGTGTTTCCAACTCACACTGGATGACAGATTTGCTGCATAAACATTGAACGCATCACATCGCTTAAACATTGTTCACTGTTCATCTACAACACTGCGCAGAGTGTAAATAGAACGTAACAGAACGTAACAGCTTAATCTAAAAACAATTCATGTTGAAAATTATTATCACGCAACCGCTGAACAGCCCACTGTCCCGATATAAAATCAGCCACTACCCTTAGAATGAAGGGAACGCGAAATAACCAAAAATTGCTGAAACACGGGATTGAGCCATGAACCATCTGGATCTTCAGTCAAACGCCTTCCCAACTGAACTATTTCGGTCTGACAGTAAACGAAGCAAAGTTTTCTCACACCTTTTTGAAAGAAAACCTGACCCCGGAAGGAATTGCCCCACCCACTCTGTCATCGTTTCGGGGCAATGGGTCCAAAACACATCTCAGAGCTCAGGTTGTGTCAATGTAAAGTATAATGATACCGAAAATCTTAATGCTCATGTTCCGTTATCAGTGCCCACGATCCAGGCAATGGTCTTGTACACGTTCCTAAGTTCAAAATGTGTATTTTTTCGCACTGGCAATGAATTAACTGATATCTGTGCTGTGATCAACTAGGTTACTTAGGGTGATGTCGTGCAAGAACGTAATGGAAGCCTAATTATAACGGTAATTGTTCTCACACTGCAGTTAAATGTTGGCAAATTTACAGTGTCAATCAGCAATTCAATTCCACATGTTGATTTAATGTTCTGCTGAAGTGTTCATAACGAAACAAAGCTTGCACAACAGGCTCGATCTCACCGTCTTGAAGACACAGTGAAATATACTGGAGAGTTTATAACTGTTTGAGACTTAACAATACTGATGTTGAATATCGGTTAGATCAATCACTCCATGAATTCACTGCTGGGAAATTCAGAACTTGTAAATTGCCTGTGAACGCTAAACATAGACACACAGTGAGCCAATGTGCAATATAGGAGGGGCCCAGGCCAAATGAATGCTCGGGATAAGTTATCAGTGGCTATGGCCCAGGCATTCACTGATTCCAGTCTTGCAGACGTTGCTAAGTTTAAAATGCTGAATATTTCCACACTGGCAATGCATTGACAGATGGTAAGCTAGAGTGATGTGCCGCAAAAATGTACACGGAAGGCTAAAGTTAGCCATGATCGGCAACATTTACGGTGTCAATCAGCACCAGTTGAGCGAGAGCGAGATCTCCTCATTTACTGCTGACTTTGAAACGGAAGGCACAGAAGTGTGTGCTGTATCACGACAACGAATGATGCGCTGCTGATGTGGTTGGGGCAGCAAGAGTGCAGTGAGCTGTGAATTTGTTCAAGAACAGCCATGCAGGTCAAACGGCCGAAAATACAATGTTCCCTGACCGGGAATCGAACCCGGGCCGCAGCGGTGAAAGCGCCGAAACCTAACCACTAAACCACCAGGGAAGCTGCTACACATTTGCTTGCCAACAAGCAGACCCACACAGTCTTTCCTGCTTGCTCCTTCCAAAGTCTCACCACTTTCGCGCCAGGTAAAACTGTTCGGAGCAAATGGCATTTTTTGTGGAGAACACCAAAGATATGTCCGCGCATCCGCAGCATCACGTGCGGGTAGGCATCCACTGAAATCTATTTCATTCTGTCCTTTTCTCGGGATTTTTCACTCTCGGTGCCGGGTGAACATTTCATTTAGTGTTTTTGTCCTGAACTGCAGTCTTTTGCCCATCTCCAGGCGACAGAACCGTTCTGGCTGTCTGTTCCTACTTTTGAGCATTTATGGGAACAGGCCTCCGGTTCATCGTTTATCAGCAAACCAAGAAACAGAAATAAACAGAAAGATGTGCCTCTCCACCCCGTCGGCAAGTAGCAATGACTGTTATTCCAAATAATTCCCAACCCTTGTGATTCTGTGTGGATTTGTTTCATTATAAAGATTTGATTTTCAACGTGATTAAAAACCGAATAAAAATTATGAAAAACACTGGAATGGCCCGTACGGGGATCGAACCCGCGACCTTGGCGTTATTAGCACCACGCTCTAACCAACTGAGCTAACCGGCCACAAGTTGTGTTAACGTTGCGTGAAAGCTCACTCTGCGGGGATTGTGTTTCCAACTCACACTGGATGACAGATTTGCTGCATAAACATTGAACGCATCACATCGCTTAAACATTGTTCACTGTTCATCTACAACACTGCGCAGAGTGTAAATAGAACGTAACAGAACGTAACAGCTTAATCTAAAAACAATTCATGTTGAAAATTATTATCACGCAACCGCTGAACAGCCCACTGTCCCGATATAAAATCAGCCACTACCCTTAGAATGAAGGGAACGCGAAATAACCAAAAATTGCTGAAACACGGGATTGAGCCATGAACCATCTGGATCTTCAGTCAAACGCCTTCCCAACTGAACTATTTCGGTCTGACAGTAAACGAAGCAAAGTTTTCTCACACCTTTTTGAAAGAAAACCTGACCCCGGAAGGAATTGCCCCACCCACTCTGTCATCGTTTCGGGGCAATGGGTCCAAAACACATCTCAGAGCTCAGGTTGTGTCAATGTAAAGTATAATGATACCGAAAATCTTAATGCTCATGTTCCGTTATCAGTGCCCACGATCCAGGCAATGGTCTTGTACACGTTCCTAAGTTCAAAATGTGTATTTTTTCGCACTGGCAATGAATTAACTGATATCTGTGCTGTGATCAACTAGGTTACTTAGGGTGATGTCGTGCAAGAACGTAATGGAAGCCTAATTATAACGGTAATTGTTCTCACACTGCAGTTAAATGTTGGCAAATTTACAGTGTCAATCAGCAATTCAATTCCACATGTTGATTTAATGTTCTGCTGAAGTGTTCATAACGAAACAAAGCTTGCACAACAGGCTCGATCTCACCGTCTTGAAGACACAGTGAAATATACTGGAGAGTTTATAACTGTTTGAGACTTAACAATACTGATGTTGAATATCGGTTAGATCAATCACTCCATGAATTCACTGCTGGGAAATTCAGAACTTGTAAATTGCCTGTGAACGCTAAACATAGACACACAGTGAGCCAATGTGCAATATAGGAGGGGCCCAGGCCAAATGAATGCTCGGGATAAGTTATCAGTGGCTATGGCCCAGGCATTCACTGATTCCAGTCTTGCAGACGTTGCTAAGTTTAAAATGCTGAATATTTCCACACTGGCAATGCATTGACAGATGGTAAGCTAGAGTGATGTGCCGCAAAAATGTACACGGAAGGCTAAAGTTAGCCATGATCGGCAACATTTACGGTGTCAATCAGCACCAGTTGAGCGAGAGCGAGATCTCCTCATTTACTGCTGACTTTGAAACGGAAGGCACAGAAGTGTGTGCTGTATCACGACAACGAATGATGCGCTGCTGATGTGGTTGGGGCAGCAAGAGTGCAGTGAGCTGTGAATTTGTTCAAGAACAGCCATGCAGGTCAAACGGCCGAAAATACAATGTTCCCTGACCGGGAATCGAACCCGGGCCGCAGCGGTGAAAGCGCCGAAACCTAACCACTAAACCACCAGGGAAGCTGCTACACATTTGCTTGCCAACAAGCAGACCCACACAGTCTTTCCTGCTTGCTCCTTCCAAAGTCTCACCACTTTCGCGCCAGGTAAAACTGTTCGGAGCAAATGGCATTTTTTGTGGAGAACACCAAAGATATGTCCGCGCATCCGCAGCATCACGTGCGGGTAGGCATCCACTGAAATCTATTTCATTCTGTCCTTTTCTCGGGATTTTTCACTCTCGGTGCCGGGTGAACATTTCATTTAGTGTTTTTGTCCTGAACTGCAGTCTTTTGCCCATCTCCAGGCGACAGAACCGTTCTGGCTGTCTGTTCCTACTTTTGAGCATTTATGGGAACAGGCCTCCGGTTCATCGTTTATCAGCAAACCAAGAAACAGAAATAAACAGAAAGATGTGCCTCTCCACCCCGTCGGCAAGTAGCAATGACTGTTATTCCAAATAATTCCCAACCCTTGTGATTCTGTGTGGATTTGTTTCATTATAAAGATTTGATTTTCAACGTGATTAAAAACCGAATAAAAATTATGAAAAACACTGGAATGGCCCGTACGGGGATCGAACCCGCGACCTTGGCGTTATTAGCACCACGCTCTAACCAACTGAGCTAACCGGCCACAAGTTGTGTTAACGTTGCGTGAAAGCTCACTCTGCGGGGATTGTGTTTCCAACTCACACTGGATGACAGATTTGCTGCATAAACATTGAACGCATCACATCGCTTAAACATTGTTCACTGTTCATCTACAACACTGCGCAGAGTGTAAATAGAACGTAACAGAACGTAACAGCTTAATCTAAAAACAATTCATGTTGAAAATTATTATCACGCAACCGCTGAACAGCCCACTGTCCCGATATAAAATCAGCCACTACCCTTAGAATGAAGGGAACGCGAAATAACCAAAAATTGCTGAAACACGGGATTGAGCCATGAACCATCTGGATCTTCAGTCAAACGCCTTCCCAACTGAACTATTTCGGTCTGACAGTAAACGAAGCAAAGTTTTCTCACACCTTTTTGAAAGAAAACCTGACCCCGGAAGGAATTGCCCCACCCACTCTGTCCTCGTTTCGGGGCAATGGGTCCAAAACACATCTCAGAGCTCAGGTTGTGTCAATGTAAAGTATAATGATACCGAAAATCTTAATGCTCATGTTCCGTTATCAGTGCCCACGATCCAGGCAATGGTCTTGTACACGTTGCTAAATTCAAAATGTGTATTTTTTCGCACTGGCAATGAATTAACTGATATCTGTGCTGTGATCAACTAGGTTACTTAGGGTGATGTCGTGCAAGAACGTAATGGAAGCCTAATTATAACGGTGATTGTTGTCACACTGCAGTTAAATGTTGGCAAATTTACAGTGTCAATCAGCAATTCAATTCCACATGTTGATTTAATGTTCTGCTGAAGTGATCATAAAGAAACAAAGCTTGCACAACAGGCTCGATCTCACCGTCTTGAAGACACAGTGAAATATACTGGAGAGTTTATAACTGTTTGAGACTTAACAATACTGATGTTGAATATCGGTTAGATCAATCACTCGATGAATTCACTGCTGGGAAATTCAGAACTTGTAAATTGCCTGTGAACGCTAAACATAGACACACAGTGAGCCAATGTGCAATATAGGAGGGGCCCAGGCCAAATGAATGCTCGGGATAAGTTATCAGTGGCTATGGCCCAGGCATTCACTGATTCCAGTCTTGCAGACGTTGCTAAGTTTAAAATGCTGAATATTTCCACACTGGCAATGCATTGACAGATGGTAAGCTAGAGTGATGTGCCGCAAAAATGTACACGGAAGGCTAAAGTTAGCCATGATCGGCAACATTTACGGTGTCAATCAGCACCAGTTGAGCGAGAGCGAGATCTCCTCATTTACTGCTGACTTTGAAACGGAAGGCACAGAAGTGTGTGCTGTATCACGACAACGAATGATGCGCTGCTGATGTGGTTGGGGCAGCAAGAGTGCAGTGAGCTGTGAATTTGTTCAAGAACAGCCTTGCAGGTCAAACGGCCGAAAATACAATGTTCCCTGACCGGGAATCGAACCCGGGCCGCAGCGGTGAAAGCGCCGAAACCTAACCACTAAACCACCAGGGAAGCTGCTACACATTTGCTTGCCAACAAGCAGACCCACACAGTCTTTCCTGCTTGCTCCTTCCAAAGTCTCACCACTTTCGCGCCAGGTAAAACTGTTCGGAGCAAATGGCATTTTTTGTGGAGAACACCAAAGATATGTCCGCGCATCCGCAGCATCACGTGCGGGTAGGCATCCACTGAAATCTATTTCATTCTGTCCTTTTCTCGGGATTTTTCACTCTCGGTGCCGGGTGAACATTTCATTTAGTGTTTTTGTCCTGAACTGCAGTCTTTTGCCCATCTCCAGGCGACAGAACCGTTCTGGCTGTCTGTTCCTACTTTTGAGCATTTATGGGAACAGGCCTCCGGTTCATCGTTTATCAGCAAACCAAGAAACAGAAATAAACAGAAAGATGTGCCTCTCCACCACGTCGGCAAGTAGCAATGACTGTTATTCCAAATAATTCCCAACCCTTGTGATTCTGTGTGGATTTGTTTCATTATAAAGATTTGATTTTCAACGTGATTAAAAACCGAATAAAAATTATGAAAAACACTGGAATGGCCCGTACGGGGATCGAACCCGCGACCTTGGCGTTATTAGCACCACGCTCTAACCAACTGAGCTAACCGGCCACAAGTTGTGTTAACGTTGCGTGAAAGCTCACTCTGCGGGGATTGTGTTTCCAACTCACACTGGATGACAGATTTGCTGCATAAACATTGAACGCATCACATCGCTTAAACATTGTTCACTGTTCATCTACAACACTGCGCAGAGTGTAAATAGAACGTAACAGAACGTAACAGCTTAATCTAAAAACAATTCATGTTGAAAATTATTATCACGCAACCGCTGAACAGCCCACTGTCCCGATATAAAATCAGCCACTACCCTTAGAATGAAGGGAACGCGAAATAACCAAAAATTGCTGAAACACGGGATTGAGCCATGAACCATCTGGATCTTCAGTCAAACGCCTTCCCAACTGAACTATTTCGGTCTGACAGTAAACGAAGCAAAGTTTTCTCACACCTTTTTGAAAGAAAACCTGACCCCGGAAGGAATTGCCCCACCCACTCTGTCATCGTTTCGGGGCAATGGGTCCAAAACACATCTCAGAGCTCAGGTTGTGTCAATGTAAAGTATAATGATACCGAAAATCTTAATGCTCATGTTCCGTTATCAGTGCCCACGATCCAGGCAATGGTCTTGTACACGTTCCTAAGTTCAAAATGTGTATTTTTTCGCACTGGCAATGAATTAACTGATATCTGTGCTGTGATCAACTAGGTTACTTAGGGTGATGTCGTGCAAGAACGTAATGGAAGCCTAATTATAACGGTAATTGTTCTCACACTGCAGTTAAATGTTGGCAAATTTACAGTGTCAATCAGCAATTCAATTCCACATGTTGATTTAATGTTCTGCTGAAGTGTTCATAACGAAACAAAGCTTGCACAACAGGCTCGATCTCACCGTCTTGAAGACACAGTGAAATATACTGGAGAGTTTATAACTGTTTGAGACTTAACAATACTGATGTTGAATATCGGTTAGATCAATCACTCCATGAATTCACTGCTGGGAAATTCAGAGCTTGTAAATTGCCTGTGAACGCTAAACATAGACACACAGTGAGCCAATGTGCAATATAGGAGGGGCCCAGGCCAAATGAATGCTCGGGATAAGTTATCAGTGGCCATGGCCCAGGCATTCACTGATTCCAGTCTTGCAGACGTTGCTAAGTTTAAAATGCTGAATATTTCCACACTGGCAATGCATTGACAGATGGTAAGCTAGAGTGATGTGCCGCAAAAATGTACACGGAAGGCTAAAGTTAGCCATGATTGGCAACATTTACGGTGTCAATCAGCACCAGTTGAGCGAGAGCGAGATCTCCTCATTTACTGCTGACTTTGAAACGGAAGGCACAGAAGTGTGTGCTGTATCACTACAACGAATGATGCGCTGCTGATGGTTGGGGCAGCAAGAGTGCAGTGAGCTGTGAATTTGTTCAAGAACAGCCTTGCAGGTCAAACGGCCGAAAATACAATGTTCCCTGACCGGGAATCGAACCCGGGCCGCAGCGGTGAAAGCGCCGAAACCTCCGAAACCTAACCACTAAACCACCAGGGAAGCTGCTACACATTTGCTTGCCAACAAGCAGACCCACACAGTCTTTCCTGCTTGCTCCTTCCAAAGTCTCACCACTTTCGCGCCAGGTAAAACTGTTCGGAGCAAATGGCATTTTTTGTGGAGAACACCAAAGATATGTCCGCGCATCCGCAGCATCACGTGCGGGTAGGCATCCACTGAAATCTATTTCATTCTGTCCTTTTCTCGGGATTTTTCACTCTCGGTGCCGGGTGAACATTTCATTTAGTGTTTTTGTCCTGAACTACAGTCTTTTGCCCATCTCCAGGCGACAGAACCGTTCTGGCTGTCTGTTCCTACTTTTGAGCATTTACGGGAACAGGCCTCCGGTTCATCGTTTATCAGCAAACCAAGAAACAGAAATAAACAGAAAGATGTGCCTCTCCACCCCGTCGGCAAGTAGCAATGACTGTTATTCCAAATAATTCCCAACCCTTGTGATTCTGTGTGGATTTGTTTCATTATAAAGATTTGATTTTCAACGTGACTAAAACACCGAATAAAAATTATGAAAAACACTGGAATGGCCCGTACGGGGATCGAACCCGCGACCTTGGCGTTATTAGCACCACGCTCTAACCAACTGAGCTAACCGGCCACAAGTTGTGTTAACGTTGCGTGAAAGCTCACTCTGCGGGGATTGTGTTTCCAACTCACACTGGATGACAGATTTACTGCATAAACATTGAACGCATCACATCGCTTAAACATTGTTCACTGTTCATCTACAACACTGCGCAGAGTGTAAATAGAACGTAACAGAACGTAACAGCTTAATCTAAAAACAATTCATGTTGAAAATTATTATCACGCAACCGCTGAACAGCCCACTGTCCCGATATAAAATCAGCCACTACCCTTAGAATGAAGGGAACGCGAAATAACCAAAAATTGCTGAAACACGGGATTGAGCCATGAACCATCTGGATCTTCAGTCAAACGCCTTCCCAACTGAACTATTTCGGTCTGACAGTAAACGAAGCAAAGTTTTCTCACACCTTTTTGAAAGAAAACCTGACCCCGGAAGGAATTGCCCCACCCACTCTGTCATCGTTTCGGGGCAATGGGTCCAAAACACATCTCAGAGCTCAGGTTGTGTCAATGTAAAGTATAATGATACCGAAAATCTTAATGCTCATGTTCCGTTATCAGTGCCCACGATCCAGGCAATGGTCTTGTACACGTTCCTAAGTTCAAAATGTGTATTTTTTCGCACTGGCAATGAATTAACTGATATCTGTGCTGTGATCAACTAGGTTACTTAGGGTGATGTCGTGCAAGAACGTAATGGAAGCCTAATTATAACGGTAATTGTTCTCACACTGCAGTTAAATGTTGGCAAATTTACAGTGTCAATCAGCAATTCAATTCCACATGTTGATTTAATGTTCTGCTGAAGTGTTCATAACGAAACAAAGCTTGCACAACAGGCTCGATCTCACCGTCTTGAAGACACAGTGAAATATACTGGAGAGTTTATAACTGTTTGAGACTTAACAATACTGATGTTGAATATCGGTTAGATCAATCACTCCATGAATTCACTGCTGGGAAATTCAGAACTTGTAAATTGCCTGTGAACGCTAAACATAGACACACAGTGAGCCAATGTGCAATATAGGAGGGGCCCAGGCCAAATGAATGCTCGGGATAAGTTATCAGTGGCTATGGCCCAGGCATTCACTGATTCCAGTCTTGCAGACGTTGCTAAGTTTAAAATGCTGAATATTTCCACACTGGCAATGCATTGACAGATGGTAAGCTAGAGTGATGTGCCGCAAAAATGTACACGGAAGGCTAAAGTTAGCCATGATCGGCAACATTTACGGTGTCAATCAGCACCAGTTGAGCGAGAGCGAGATCTCCTCATTTACTGCTGACTTTGAAACGGAAGGCACAGAAGTGTGTGCTGTATCACGACAACGAATGATGCGCTGCTGATGTGGTTGGGGCAGCAAGAGTGCAGTGAGCTGTGAATTTGTTCAAGAACAGCCATGCAGGTCAAACGGCCGAAAATACAATGTTCCCTGACCGGGAATCGAACCCGGGCCGCAGCGGTGAAAGCGCCGAAACCTAACCACTAAACCACCAGGGAAGCTGCTACACATTTGCTTGCCAACAAGCAGACCCACACAGTCTTTCCTGCTTGCTCCTTCCAAAGTCTCACCACTTTCGCGCCAGGTAAAACTGTTCGGAGCAAATGGCATTTTTTGTGGAGAACACCAAAGATATGTCCGCGCATCCGCAGCATCACGTGCGGGTAGGCATCCACTGAAATCTATTTCATTCTGTCCTTTTCTCGGGATTTTTCACTCTCGGTGCCGGGTGAACATTTCATTTAGTGTTTTTGTCCTGAACTGCAGTCTTTTGCCCATCTCCAGGCGACAGAACCGTTCTGGCTGTCTGTTCCTACTTTTGAGCATTTATGGGAACAGGCCTCCGGTTCATCGTTTATCAGCAAACCAAGAAACAGAAATAAACAGAAAGATGTGCCTCTCCACCCCGTCGGCAAGTAGCAATGACTGTTATTCCAAATAATTCCCAACCCTTGTGATTCTGTGTGGATTTGTTTCATTATAAAGATTTGATTTTCAACGTGATTAAAAACCGAATAAAAATTATGAAAAACACTGGAATGGCCCGTACGGGGATCGAACCCGCGACCTTGGCGTTATTAGCACCACGCTCTAACCAACTGAGCTAACCGGCCACAAGTTGTGTTAACGTTGCGTGAAAGCTCACTCTGCGGGGATTGTGTTTCCAACTCACACTGGATGACAGATTTGCTGCATAAACATTGAACGCATCACATCGCTTAAACATTGTTCACTGTTCATCTACAACACTGCGCAGAGTGTAAATAGAACGTAACAGAACGTAACAGCTTAATCTAAAAACAATTCATGTTGAAAATTATTATCACGCAACCGCTGAACAGCCCACTGTCCCGATATAAAATCAGCCACTACCCTTAGAATGAAGGGAACGCGAAATAACCAAAAATTGCTGAAACACGGGATTGAGCCATGAACCATCTGGATCTTCAGTCAAACGCCTTCCCAACTGAACTATTTCGGTCTGACAGTAAACGAAGCAAAGTTTTCTCACACCTTTTTGAAAGAAAACCTGACCCCGGAAGGAATTGCCCCACCCACTCTGTCCTCGTTTCGGGGCAATGGGTCCAAAACACATCTCAGAGCTCAGGTTGTGTCAATGTAAAGTATAATGATACCGAAAATCTTAATGCTCATGTTCCGTTATCAGTGCCCACGATCCAGGCAATGGTCTTGTACACGTTGCTAAATTCAAAATGTGTATTTTTTCGCACTGGCAATGAATTAACTGATATCTGTGCTGTGATCAACTAGGTTACTTAGGGTGATGTCGTGCAAGAACGTAATGGAAGCCTAATTATAACGGTGATTGTTGTCACACTGCAGTTAAATGTTGGCAAATTTACAGTGTCAATCAGCAATTCAATTCCACATGTTGATTTAATGTTCTGCTGAAGTGATCATAAAGAAACAAAGCTTGCACAACAGGCTCGATCTCACCGTCTTGAAGACACAGTGAAATATACTGGAGAGTTTATAACTGTTTGAGACTTAACAATACTGATGTTGAATATCGGTTAGATCAATCACTCGATGAATTCACTGCTGGGAAATTCAGAACTTGTAAATTGCCTGTGAACGCTAAACATAGACACACAGTGAGCCAATGTGCAATATAGGAGGGGCCCAGGCCAAATGAATGCTCGGGATAAGTTATCAGTGGCTATGGCCCAGGCATTCACTGATTCCAGTCTTGCAGACGTTGCTAAGTTTAAAATGCTGAATATTTCCACACTGGCAATGCATTGACAGATGGTAAGCTAGAGTGATGTGCCGCAAAAATGTACACGGAAGGCTAAAGTTAGCCATGATCGGCAACATTTACGGTGTCAATCAGCACCAGTTGAGCGAGAGCGAGATCTCCTCATTTACTGCTGACTTTGAAACGGAAGGCACAGAAGTGTGTGCTGTATCACGACAACGAATGATGCGCTGCTGATGTGGTTGGGGCAGCAAGAGTGCAGTGAGCTGTGAATTTGTTCAAGAACAGCCTTGCAGGTCAAACGGCCGAAAATACAATGTTCCCTGACCGGGAATCGAACCCGGGCCGCAGCGGTGAAAGCGCCGAAACCTAACCACTAAACCACCAGGGAAGCTGCTACACATTTGCTTGCCAACAAGCAGACCCACACAGTCTTTCCTGCTTGCTCCTTCCAAAGTCTCACCACTTTCGCGCCAGGTAAAACTGTTCGGAGCAAATGGCATTTTTTGTGGAGAACACCAAAGATATGTCCGCGCATCCGCAGCATCACGTGCGGGTAGGCATCCACTGAAATCTATTTCATTCTGTCCTTTTCTCGGGATTTTTCACTCTCGGTGCCGGGTGAACATTTCATTTAGTGTTTTTGTCCTGAACTGCAGTCTTTTGCCCATCTCCAGGCGACAGAACCGTTCTGGCTGTCTGTTCCTACTTTTGAGCATTTATGGGAACAGGCCTCCGGTTCATCGTTTATCAGCAAACCAAGAAACAGAAATAAACAGAAAGATGTGCCTCTCCACCCCGTCGGCAAGTAGCAATGACTGTTATTCCAAATAATTCCCAACCCTTGTGATTCTGTGTGGATTTGTTTCATTATAAAGATTTGATTTTCAACGTGATTAAAAACCGAATAAAAATTATGAAAAACACTGGAATGGCCCGTACGGGGATCGAACCCGCGACCTTGGCGTTATTAGCACCACGCTCTAACCAACTGAGCTAACCGGCCACAAGTTGTGTTAACGTTGCGTGAAAGCTCACTCTGCGGGGATTGTGTTTCCAACTCACACTGGATGACAGATTTGCTGCATAAACATTGAACGCATCACATCGCTTAAACATTGTTCACTGTTCATCTACAACACTGCGCAGAGTGTAAATAGAACGTAACAGAACGTAACAGCTTAATCTAAAAACAATTCATGTTGAAAATTATTATCACGCAACCGCTGAACAGCCCACTGTCCCGATATAAAATCAGCCACTACCCTTAGAATGAAGGGAACGCGAAATAACCAAAAATTGCTGAAACACGGGATTGAGCCATGAACCATCTGGATCTTCAGTCAAACGCCTTCCCAACTGAACTATTTCGGTCTGACAGTAAACGAAGCAAAGTTTTCTCACACCTTTTTGAAAGAAAACCTGACCCCGGAAGGAATTGCCCCACCCACTCTGTCATCGTTTCGGGGCAATGGGTCCAAAACACATCTCAGAGCTCAGGTTGTGTCAATGTAAAGTATAATGATACCGAAAATCTTAATGCTCATGTTCCGTTATCAGTGCCCACGATCCAGGCAATGGTCTTGTACACGTTCCTAAGTTCAAAATGTGTATTTTTTCGCACTGGCAATGAATTAACTGATATCTGTGCTGTGATCAACTAGGTTACTTAGGGTGATGTCGTGCAAGAACGTAATGGAAGCCTAATTATAACGGTAATTGTTCTCACACTGCAGTTAAATGTTGGCAAATTTACAGTGTCAATCAGCAATTCAATTCCACATGTTGATTTAATGTTCTGCTGAAGTGTTCATAACGAAACAAAGCTTGCACAACAGGCTCGATCTCACCGTCTTGAAGACACAGTGAAATATACTGGAGAGTTTATAACTGTTTGAGACTTAACAATACTGATGTTGAATATCGGTTAGATCAATCACTCCATGAATTCACTGCTGGGAAATTCAGAGCTTGTAAATTGCCTGTGAACGCTAAACATAGACACACAGTGAGCCAATGTGCAATATAGGAGGGGCCCAGGCCAAATGAATGCTCGGGATAAGTTATCAGTGGCCATGGCCCAGGCATTCACTGATTCCAGTCTTGCAGACGTTGCTAAGTTTAAAATGCTGAATATTTCCACACTGGCAATGCATTGACAGATGGTAAGCTAGAGTGATGTGCCGCAAAAATGTACACGGAAGGCTAAAGTTAGCCATGATTGGCAACATTTACGGTGTCAATCAGCACCAGTTGAGCGAGAGCGAGATCTCCTCATTTACTGCTGACTTTGAAACGGAAGGCACAGAAGTGTGTGCTGTATCACTACAACGAATGATGCGCTGCTGATGGTTGGGGCAGCAAGAGTGCAGTGAGCTGTGAATTTGTTCAAGAACAGCCTTGCAGGTCAAACGGCCGAAAATACAATGTTCCCTGACCGGGAATCGAACCCGGGCCGCAGCGGTGAAAGCGCCGAAACCTCCGAAACCTAACCACTAAACCACCAGGGAAGCTGCTACACATTTGCTTGCCAACAAGCAGACCCACACAGTCTTTCCTGCTTGCTCCTTCCAAAGTCTCACCACTTTCGCGCCAGGTAAAACTGTTCGGAGCAAATGGCATTTTTTGTGGAGAACACCAAAGATATGTCCGCGCATCCGCAGCATCACGTGCGGGTAGGCATCCACTGAAATCTATTTCATTCTGTCCTTTTCTCGGGATTTTTCACTCTCGGTGCCGGGTGAACATTTCATTTAGTGTTTTTGTCCTGAACTACAGTCTTTTGCCCATCTCCAGGCGACAGAACCGTTCTGGCTGTCTGTTCCTACTTTTGAGCATTTACGGGAACAGGCCTCCGGTTCATCGTTTATCAGCAAACCAAGAAACAGAAATAAACAGAAAGATGTGCCTCTCCACCCCGTCGGCAAGTAGCAATGACTGTTATTCCAAATAATTCCCAACCCTTGTGATTCTGTGTGGATTTGTTTCATTATAAAGATTTGATTTTCAACGTGACTAAAACACCGAATAAAAATTATGAAAAACACTGGAATGGCCCGTACGGGGATCGAACCCGCGACCTTGGCGTTATTAGCACCACGCTCTAACCAACTGAGCTAACCGGCCACAAGTTGTGTTAACGTTGCGTGAAAGCTCACTCTGCGGGGATTGTGTTTCCAACTCACACTGGATGACAGATTTACTGCATAAACATTGAACGCATCACATCGCTTAAACATTGTTCACTGTTCATCTACAACACTGCGCAGAGTGTAAATAGAACGTAACAGAACGTAACAGCTTAATCTAAAAACAATTCATGTTGAAAATTATTATCACGCAACCGCTGAACAGCCCACTGTCCCGATATAAAATCAGCCACTACCCTTAGAATGAAGGGAACGCGAAATAACCAAAAATTGCTGAAACACGGGATTGAGCCATGAACCATCTGGATCTTCAGTCAAACGCCTTCCCAACTGAACTATTTCGGTCTGACAGTGAACCAAGCAAAGTTTTCTCACACCTTTTTGAAAGAAAACCTGACCCCGGAAGGAATTGCCCCACCCACTCTGTCCTCGTTTCGGGGCAATGGGTCCAAAACACATCTCAGAGCTCAGGTTGTGTCAATGTAAAGTATAATGATACCGAAAATCTTAATGCTCATGTTCCGTTATCAGTGCCCACGATCCAGGCAATGGTCTTGTACACGTTGCTAAGTTCAAAATGTGTATTTTTTCGCACTGGCAATGAATTAACTGATATCTGTGCTGTGATCAACTAGGTTACTTAGGGTGATGTCGTGCAAGAACGTAATGGAAGCCTAATTATAACGGTGATTGTTGTCACACTGCAGTTAAATGTTGGCAAATTTACAGTGTCAATCAGCAATTCAATTCCACATGTTGATTTAATGTTCTGCTGAAGTGATCATAAAGAAACAAAGCTTGCACAACAGGCTCGATCTCACCGTCTTGAAGACACAGTGAAATATACTGGAGAGTTTATAACTGTTTGAGACTTAACAATACTGATGTTGAATATCGGTTAGATCAATCACTCCATGAATTCACTGCTGGGAAATTCAGAACTTGTAAATTGCCTGTGAACGCTAAACATAGACACACAGTGAGCCAATGTGCAATATAGGAGGGGCCCAGGCCAAATGAATGCTCGGGATAAGTTATCAGTGGCTATGGCCCAGGCATTCACTGATTCCAGTCTTGCAGACGTTGCTAAGTTTAAAATGCTGAATATTTCCACACTGGCAATGCATTGACAGATGGTAAGCTAGAGTGATGTGCCGCAAAAATGTACACGGAAGGCTAAAGTTAGCCATGATCGGCAACATTTACGGTGTCAATCAGCACCAGTTGAGCGAGAGCGAGATCTCCTCATTTACTGCTGACTTTGAAACGGAAGGCACAGAAGTGTGTGCTGTATCACGACAACGAATGATGCGCTGCTGATGTGGTTGGGGCAGCAAGAGTGCAGTGAGCTGTGAATTTGTTCAAGAACAGCCTTGCAGGTCAAACGGCCGAAAATACAATGTTCCCTGACCGGGAATCGAACCCGGGCCGCAGCGGTGAAAGCGCCGAAACCTAACCACTAAACCACCAGGGAAGCTGCTACACATTTGCTTGCCAACAAGCAGACCCACACAGTCTTTCCTGCTTGCTCCTTCCAAAGTCTCACCACTTTCGCGCCAGGTAAAACTGTTCGGAGCAAATGGCATTTTTTGTGGAGAACACCAAAGATATGTCCGCGCATCCGCAGCATCACGTGCGGGTAGGCATCCACTGAAATCTATTTCATTCTGTCCTTTTCTCGGGATTTTTCACTCTCGGTGCCGGGTGAACATTTCATTTAGTGTTTTTGTCCTGAACTGCAGTCTTTTGCCCATCTCCAGGCGACAGAACCGTTCTGGCTGTCTGTTCCTACTTTTGAGCATTTATGGGAACAGGCCTCCGGTTCATCGTTTATCAGCAAACCAAGAAACAGAAATAAACAGAAAGATGTGCCTCTCCACCCCGTCGGCAAGTAGCAATGACTGTTATTCCAAATAATTCCCAACCCTTGTGATTCTGTGTGGATTTGTTTCATTATAAAGATTTGATTTTCAACGTGATTAAAAACCGAATAAAAATTATGAAAAACACTGGAATGGCCCGTACGGGGATCGAACCCGCGACCTTGGCGTTATTAGCACCACGCTCTAACCAACTGAGCTAACCGGCCACAAGTTGTGTTAACGTTGCGTGAAAGCTCACTCTGCGGGGATTGTGTTTCCAACTCACACTGGATGACAGATTTGCTGCATAAACATTGAACGCATCACATCGCTTAAACATTGTTCACTGTTCATCTACAACACTGCGCAGAGTGTAAATAGAACGTAACAGAACGTAACAGCTTAATCTAAAAACAATTCATGTTGAAAATTATTATCACGCAACCGCTGAACAGCCCACTGTCCCGATATAAAATCAGCCACTACCCTTAGAATGAAGGGAACGCGAAATAACCAAAAATTGCTGAAACACGGGATTGAGCCATGAACCATCTGGATCTTCAGTCAAACGCCTTCCCAACTGAACTATTTCGGTCTGACAGTAAACGAAGCAAAGTTTTCTCACACCTTTTTGAAAGAAAACCTGACCCCGGAAGGAATTGCCCCACCCACTCTGTCATCGTTTCGGGGCAATGGGTCCAAAACACATCTCAGAGCTCAGGTTGTGTCAATGTAAAGTATAATGATACCGAAAATCTTAATGCTCATGTTCCGTTATCAGTGCCCACGATCCAGGCAATGGTCTTGTACACGTTCCTAAGTTCAAAATGTGTATTTTTTCGCACTGGCAATGAATTAACTGATATCTGTGCTGTGATCAACTAGGTTACTTAGGGTGATGTCGTGCAAGAACGTAATGGAAGCCTAATTATAACGGTAATTGTTCTCACACTGCAGTTAAATGTTGGCAAATTTACAGTGTCAATCAGCAATTCAATTCCACATGTTGATTTAATGTTCTGCTGAAGTGTTCATAACGAAACAAAGCTTGCACAACAGGCTCGATCTCACCGTCTTGAAGACACAGTGAAATATACTGGAGAGTTTATAACTGTTTGAGACTTAACAATACTGATGTTGAATATCGGTTAGATCAATCACTCCATGAATTCACTGCTGGGAAATTCAGAGCTTGTAAATTGCCTGTGAACGCTAAACATAGACACACAGTGAGCCAATGTGCAATATAGGAGGGGCCCAGGCCAAATGAATGCTCGGGATAAGTTATCAGTGGCCATGGCCCAGGCATTCACTGATTCCAGTCTTGCAGACGTTGCTAAGTTTAAAATGCTGAATATTTCCACACTGGCAATGCATTGACAGATGGTAAGCTAGAGTGATGTGCCGCAAAAATGTACACGGAAGGCTAAAGTTAGCCATGATTGGCAACATTTACGGTGTCAATCAGCACCAGTTGAGCGAGAGCGAGATCTCCTCATTTACTGCTGACTTTGAAACGGAAGGCACAGAAGTGTGTGCTGTATCACTACAACGAATGATGCGCTGCTGATGGTTGGGGCAGCAAGAGTGCAGTGAGCTGTGAATTTGTTCAAGAACAGCCTTGCAGGTCAAACGGCCGAAAATACAATGTTCCCTGACCGGGAATCGAACCCGGGCCGCAGCGGTGAAAGCGCCGAAACCTAACCACTAAACCACCAGGGAAGCTGCTACACATTTGCTTGCCAACAAGCAGACCCACACAGTCTTTCCTGCTTGCTCCTTCCAAAGTCTCACCACTTTCGCGCCAGGTAAAACTGTTCGGAGCAAATGGCATTTTTTGTGGAGAACACCAAAGATATGTCCGCGCATCCGCAGCATCACGTGCGGGTAGGCATCCACTGAAATCTATTTCATTCTGTCCTTTTCTCGGGATTTTTCACTCTCGGTGCCGGGTGAACATTTCATTTAGTGTTTTTGTCCTGAACTACAGTCTTTTGCCCATCTCCAGGCGACAGAACCGTTCTGGCTGTCTGTTCCTACTTTTGAGCATTTACGGGAACAGGCCTCCGGTTCATCGTTTATCAGCAAACCAAGAAACAGAAATAAACAGAAAGATGTGCCTCTCCACCCCGTCGGCAAGTAGCAATGACTGTTATTCCAAATAATTCCCAACCCTTGTGATTCTGTGTGGATTTGTTTCATTATAAAGATTTGATTTTCAACGTGACTAAAACACCGAATAAAAATTATGAAAAACACTGGAATGGCCCGTACGGGGATCGAACCCGCGACCTTGGCGTTATTAGCACCACGCTCTAACCAACTGAGCTAACCGGCCACAAGTTGTGTTAACGTTGCGTGAAAGCTCACTCTGCGGGGATTGTGTTTCCAACTCACACTGGATGACAGATTTACTGCATAAACATTGAACGCATCACATCGCTTAAACATTGTTCACTGTTCATCTACAACACTGCGCAGAGTGTAAATAGAACGTAACAGAACGTAACAGCTTAATCTAAAAACAATTCATGTTGAAAATTATTATCACGCAACCGCTGAACAGCCCACTGTCCCGATATAAAATCAGCCACTACCCTTAGAATGAAGGGAACGCGAAATAACCAAAAATTGCTGAAACACGGGATTGAGCCATGAACCATCTGGATCTTCAGTCAAACGCCTTCCCAACTGAACTATTTCGGTCTGACAGTGAACCAAGCAAAGTTTTCTCACACCTTTTTGAAAGAAAACCTGACCCCGGAAGGAATTGCCCCACCCACTCTGTCCTCGTTTCGGGGCAATGGGTCCAAAACACATCTCAGAGCTCAGGTTGTGTCAATGTAAAGTATAATGATACCGAAAATCTTAATGCTCATGTTCCGTTATCAGTGCCCACGATCCAGGCAATGGTCTTGTACACGTTGCTAAGTTCAAAATGTGTATTTTTTCGCACTGGCAATGAATTAACTGATATCTGTGCTGTGATCAACTAGGTTACTTAGGGTGATGTCGTGCAAGAACGTAATGGAAGCCTAATTATAACGGTGATTGTTGTCACACTGCAGTTAAATGTTGGCAAATTTACAGTGTCAATCAGCAATTCAATTCCACATGTTGATTTAATGTTCTGCTGAAGTGATCATAAAGAAACAAAGCTTGCACAACAGGCTCGATCTCACCGTCTTGAAGACACAGTGAAATATACTGGAGAGTTTATAACTGTTTGAGACTTAACAATACTGATGTTGAATATCGGTTAGATCAATCACTCCATGAATTCACTGCTGGGAAATTCAGAACTTGTAAATTGCCTGTGAACGCTAAACATAGACACACAGTGAGCCAATGTGCAATATAGGAGGGGCCCAGGCCAAATGAATGCTCGGGATAAGTTATCAGTGGCTATGGCCCAGGCATTCACTGATTCCAGTCTTGCAGACGTTGCTAAGTTTAAAATGCTGAATATTTCCACACTGGCAATGCATTGACAGATGGTAAGCTAGAGTGATGTGCCGCAAAAATGTACACGGAAGGCTAAAGTTAGCCATGATCGGCAACATTTACGGTGTCAATCAGCACCAGTTGAGCGAGAGCGAGATCTCCTCATTTACTGCTGACTTTGAAACGGAAGGCACAGAAGTGTGTGCTGTATCACGACAACGAATGATGCGCTGCTGATGTGGTTGGGGCAGCAAGAGTGCAGTGAGCTGTGAATTTGTTCAAGAACAGCCTTGCAGGTCAAACGGCCGAAAATACAATGTTCCCTGACCGGGAATCGAACCCGGGCCGCAGCGGTGAAAGCGCCGAAACCTAACCACTAAACCACCAGGGAAGCTGCTACACATTTGCTTGCCAACAAGCAGACCCACACAGTCTTTCCTGCTTGCTCCTTCCAAAGTCTCACCACTTTCGCGCCAGGTAAAACTGTTCGGAGCAAATGGCATTTTTTGTGGAGAACACCAAAGATATGTCCGCGCATCCGCAGCATCACGTGCGGGTAGGCATCCACTGAAATCTATTTCATTCTGTCCTTTTCTCGGGATTTTTCACTCTCGGTGCCGGGTGAACATTTCATTTAGTGTTTTTGTCCTGAACTGCAGTCTTTTGCCCATCTCCAGGCGACAGAACCGTTCTGGCTGTCTGTTCCTACTTTTGAGCATTTATGGGAACAGGCCTCCGGTTCATCGTTTATCAGCAAACCAAGAAACAGAAATAAACAGAAAGATGTGCCTCTCCACCCCGTCGGCAAGTAGCAATGACTGTTATTCCAAATAATTCCCAACCCTTGTGATTCTGTGTGGATTTGTTTCATTATAAAGATTTGATTTTCAACGTGATTAAAAACCGAATAAAAATTATGAAAAACACTGGAATGGCCCGTACGGGGATCGAACCCGCGACCTTGGCGTTATTAGCACCACGCTCTAACCAACTGAGCTAACCGGCCACAAGTTGTGTTAACGTTGCGTGAAAGCTCACTCTGCGGGGATTGTGTTTCCAACTCACACTGGATGACAGATTTGCTGCATAAACATTGAACGCATCACATCGCTTAAACATTGTTCACTGTTCATCTACAACACTGCGCAGAGTGTAAATAGAACGTAACAGAACGTAACAGCTTAATCTAAAAACAATTCATGTTGAAAATTATTATCACGCAACCGCTGAACAGCCCACTGTCCCGATATAAAATCAGCCACTACCCTTAGAATGAAGGGAACGCGAAATAACCAAAAATTGCTGAAACACGGGATTGAGCCATGAACCATCTGGATCTTCAGTCAAACGCCTTCCCAACTGAACTATTTCGGTCTGACAGTAAACGAAGCAAAGTTTTCTCACACCTTTTTGAAAGAAAACCTGACCCCGGAAGGAATTGCCCCACCCACTCTGTCATCGTTTCGGGGCAATGGGTCCAAAACACATCTCAGAGCTCAGGTTGTGTCAATGTAAAGTATAATGATACCGAAAATCTTAATGCTCATGTTCCGTTATCAGTGCCCACGATCCAGGCAATGGTCTTGTACACGTTCCTAAGTTCAAAATGTGTATTTTTTCGCACTGGCAATGAATTAACTGATATCTGTGCTGTGATCAACTAGGTTACTTAGGGTGATGTCGTGCAAGAACGTAATGGAAGCCTAATTATAACGGTAATTGTTCTCACACTGCAGTTAAATGTTGGCAAATTTACAGTGTCAATCAGCAATTCAATTCCACATGTTGATTTAATGTTCTGCTGAAGTGTTCATAACGAAACAAAGCTTGCACAACAGGCTCGATCTCACCGTCTTGAAGACACAGTGAAATATACTGGAGAGTTTATAACTGTTTGAGACTTAACAATACTGATGTTGAATATCGGTTAGATCAATCACTCCATGAATTCACTGCTGGGAAATTCAGAGCTTGTAAATTGCCTGTGAACGCTAAACATAGACACACAGTGAGCCAATGTGCAATATAGGAGGGGCCCAGGCCAAATGAATGCTCGGGATAAGTTATCAGTGGCCATGGCCCAGGCATTCACTGATTCCAGTCTTGCAGACGTTGCTAAGTTTAAAATGCTGAATATTTCCACACTGGCAATGCATTGACAGATGGTAAGCTAGAGTGATGTGCCGCAAAAATGTACACGGAAGGCTAAAGTTAGCCATGATTGGCAACATTTACGGTGTCAATCAGCACCAGTTGAGCGAGAGCGAGATCTCCTCATTTACTGCTGACTTTGAAACGGAAGGCACAGAAGTGTGTGCTGTATCACTACAACGAATGATGCGCTGCTGATGGTTGGGGCAGCAAGAGTGCAGTGAGCTGTGAATTTGTTCAAGAACAGCCTTGCAGGTCAAACGGCCGAAAATACAATGTTCCCTGACCGGGAATCGAACCCGGGCCGCAGCGGTGAAAGCGCCGAAACCTAACCACTAAACCACCAGGGAAGCTGCTACACATTTGCTTGCCAACAAGCAGACCCACACAGTCTTTCCTGCTTGCTCCTTCCAAAGTCTCACCACTTTCGCGCCAGGTAAAACTGTTCGGAGCAAATGGCATTTTTTGTGGAGAACACCAAAGATATGTCCGCGCATCCGCAGCATCACGTGCGGGTAGGCATCCACTGAAATCTATTTCATTCTGTCCTTTTCTCGGGATTTTTCACTCTCGGTGCCGGGTGAACATTTCATTTAGTGTTTTTGTCCTGAACTACAGTCTTTTGCCCATCTCCAGGCGACAGAACCGTTCTGGCTGTCTGTTCCTACTTTTGAGCATTTACGGGAACAGGCCTCCGGTTCATCGTTTATCAGCAAACCAAGAAACAGAAATAAACAGAAAGATGTGCCTCTCCACCCCGTCGGCAAGTAGCAATGACTGTTATTCCAAATAATTCCCAACCCTTGTGATTCTGTGTGGATTTGTTTCATTATAAAGATTTGATTTTCAACGTGACTAAAACACCGAATAAAAATTATGAAAAACACTGGAATGGCCCGTACGGGGATCGAACCCGCGACCTTGGCGTTATTAGCACCACGCTCTAACCAACTGAGCTAACCGGCCACAAGTTGTGTTAACGTTGCGTGAAAGCTCACTCTGCGGGGATTGTGTTTCCAACTCACACTGGATGACAGATTTACTGCATAAACATTGAACGCATCACATCGCTTAAACATTGTTCACTGTTCATCTACAACACTGCGCAGAGTGTAAATAGAACGTAACAGAACGTAACAGCTTAATCTAAAAACAATTCATGTTGAAAATTATTATCACGCAACCGCTGAACAGCCCACTGTCCCGATATAAAATCAGCCACTACCCTTAGAATGAAGGGAACGCGAAATAACCAAAAATTGCTGAAACACGGGATTGAGCCATGAACCATCTGGATCTTCAGTCAAACGCCTTCCCAACTGAACTATTTCGGTCTGACAGTGAACCAAGCAAAGTTTTCTCACACCTTTTTGAAAGAAAACCTGACCCCGGAAGGAATTGCCCCACCCACTCTGTCCTCGTTTCGGGGCAATGGGTCCAAAACACATCTCAGAGCTCAGGTTGTGTCAATGTAAAGTATAATGATACCGAAAATCTTAATGCTCATGTTCCGTTATCAGTGCCCACGATCCAGGCAATGGTCTTGTACACGTTGCTAAGTTCAAAATGTGTATTTTTTCGCACTGGCAATGAATTAACTGATATCTGTGCTGTGATCAACTAGGTTACTTAGGGTGATGTCGTGCAAGAACGTAATGGAAGCCTAATTATAACGGTGATTGTTGTCACACTGCAGTTAAATGTTGGCAAATTTACAGTGTCAATCAGCAATTCAATTCCACATGTTGATTTAATGTTCTGCTGAAGTGATCATAAAGAAACAAAGCTTGCACAACAGGCTCGATCTCACCGTCTTGAAGACACAGTGAAATATACTGGAGAGTTTATAACTGTTTGAGACTTAACAATACTGATGTTGAATATCGGTTAGATCAATCACTCCATGAATTCACTGCTGGGAAATTCAGAACTTGTAAATTGCCTGTGAACGCTAAACATAGACACACAGTGAGCCAATGTGCAATATAGGAGGGGCCCAGGCCAAATGAATGCTCGGGATAAGTTATCAGTGGCTATGGCCCAGGCATTCACTGATTCCAGTCTTGCAGACGTTGCTAAGTTTAAAATGCTGAATATTTCCACACTGGCAATGCATTGACAGATGGTAAGCTAGAGTGATGTGCCGCAAAAATGTACACGGAAGGCTAAAGTTAGCCATGATCGGCAACATTTACGGTGTCAATCAGCACCAGTTGAGCGAGAGCGAGATCTCCTCATTTACTGCTGACTTTGAAACGGAAGGCACAGAAGTGTGTGCTGTATCACGACAACGAATGATGCGCTGCTGATGTGGTTGGGGCAGCAAGAGTGCAGTGAGCTGTGAATTTGTTCAAGAACAGCCATGCAGGTCAAACGGCCGAAAATACAATGTTCCCTGACCGGGAATCGAACCCGGGCCGCAGCGGTGAAAGCGCCGAAACCTAACCACTAAACCACCAGGGAAGCTGCTACACATTTGCTTGCCAACAAGCAGACCCACACAGTCTTTCCTGCTTGCTCCTTCCAAAGTCTCACCACTTTCGCGCCAGGTAAAACTGTTCGGAGCAAATGGCATTTTTTGTGGAGAACACCAAAGATATGTCCGCGCATCCGCAGCATCACGTGCGGGTAGGCATCCACTGAAATCTATTTCATTCTGTCCTTTTCTCGGGATTTTTCACTCTCGGTGCCGGGTGAACATTTCATTTAGTGTTTTTGTCCTGAACTGCAGTCTTTTGCCCATCTCCAGGCGACAGAACCGTTCTGGCTGTCTGTTCCTACTTTTGAGCATTTATGGGAACAGGCCTCCGGTTCATCGTTTATCAGCAAACCAAGAAACAGAAATAAACAGAAAGATGTGCCTCTCCACCCCGTCGGCAAGTAGCAATGACTGTTATTCCAAATAATTCCCAACCCTTGTGATTCTGTGTGGATTTGTGTCATTATAAAGATTTGATTTTCAACGTGATTAAAAACCGAATAAAAATTATGAAAAACACTGGAATGGCCCGTACGGGGATCGAACCCGCGACCTTGGCGTTATTAGCACCACGCTCTAACCAACTGAGCTAACCGGCCACAAGTTGTGTTAACGTTGCGTGAAAGCTCACTCTGCGGGGATTGTGTTTCCAACTCACACTGGATGACAGATTTGCTGCATAAACATTGAACGCATCACATCGCTTAAACATTGTTCACTGTTCATCTACAACACTGCGCAGAGTGTAAATAGAACGTAACAGAACGTAACAGCTTAATCTAAAAACAATTCATGTTGAAAATTATTATCACGCAACCGCTGAACAGCCCACTGTCCCGATATAAAATCAGCCACTACCCTTAGAATGAAGGGAACGCGAAATAACCAAAAATTGCTGAAACACGGGATTGAGCCATGAACCATCTGGATCTTCAGTCAAACGCCTTCCCAACTGAACTATTTCGGTCTGACAGTAAACGAAGCAAAGTTTTCTCACACCTTTTTGAAAGAAAACCTGACCCCGGAAGGAATTGCCCCACCCACTCTGTCATCGTTTCGGGGCAATGGGTCCAAAACACATCTCAGAGCTCAGGTTGTGTCAATGTAAAGTATAATGATACCGAAAATCTTAATGCTCATGTTCCGTTATCAGTGCCCACGATCCAGGCAATGGTCTTGTACACGTTCCTAAGTTCAAAATGTGTATTTTTTCGCACTGGCAATGAATTAACTGATATCTGTGCTGTGATCAACTAGGTTACTTAGGGTGATGTCGTGCAAGAACGTAATGGAAGCCTAATTATAACGGTAATTGTTCTCACACTGCAGTTAAATGTTGGCAAATTTACAGTGTCAATCAGCAATTCAATTCCACATGTTGATTTAATGTTCTGCTGAAGTGTTCATAACGAAACAAAGCTTGCACAACAGGCTCGATCTCACCGTCTTGAAGACACAGTGAAATATACTGGAGAGTTTATAACTGTTTGAGACTTAACAATACTGATGTTGAATATCGGTTAGATCAATCACTCCATGAATTCACTGCTGGGAAATTCAGAGCTTGTAAATTGCCTGTGAACGCTAAACATAGACACACAGTGAGCCAATGTGCAATATAGGAGGGGCCCAGGCCAAATGAATGCTCGGGATAAGTTATCAGTGGCCATGGCCCAGGCATTCACTGATTCCAGTCTTGCAGACGTTGCTAAGTTTAAAATGCTGAATATTTCCACACTGGCAATGCATTGACAGATGGTAAGCTAGAGTGATGTGCCGCAAAAATGTACACGGAAGGCTAAAGTTAGCCATGATTGGCAACATTTACGGTGTCAATCAGCACCAGTTGAGCGAGAGCGAGATCTCCTCATTTACTGCTGACTTTGAAACGGAAGGCACAGAAGTGTGTGCTGTATCACTACAACGAATGATGCGCTGCTGATGGTTGGGGCAGCAAGAGTGCAGTGAGCTGTGAATTTGTTCAAGAACAGCCTTGCAGGTCAAACGGCCGAAAATACAATGTTCCCTGACCGGGAATCGAACCCGGGCCGCAGCGGTGAAAGCGCCGAAACCTAACCACTAAACCACCAGGGAAGCTGCTACACATTTGCTTGCCAACAAGCAGACCCACACAGTCTTTCCTGCTTGCTCCTTCCAAAGTCTCACCACTTTCGCGCCAGGTAAAACTGTTCGGAGCAAATGGCATTTTTTGTGGAGAACACCAAAGATATGTCCGCGCATCCGCAGCATCACGTGCGGGTAGGCATCCACTGAAATCTATTTCATTCTGTCCTTTTCTCGGGATTTTTCACTCTCGGTGCCGGGTGAACATTTCATTTAGTGTTTTTGTCCTGAACTACAGTCTTTTGCCCATCTCCAGGCGACAGAACCGTTCTGGCTGTCTGTTCCTACTTTTGAGCATTTACGGGAACAGGCCTCCGGTTCATCGTTTATCAGCAAACCAAGAAACAGAAATAAACAGAAAGATGTGCCTCTCCACCCCGTCGGCAAGTAGCAATGACTGTTATTCCAAATAATTCCCAACCCTTGTGATTCTGTGTGGATTTGTTTCATTATAAAGATTTGATTTTCAACGTGACTAAAACACCGAATAAAAATTATGAAAAACACTGGAATGGCCCGTACGGGGATCGAACCCGCGACCTTGGCGTTATTAGCACCACGCTCTAACCAACTGAGCTAACCGGCCACAAGTTGTGTTAACGTTGCGTGAAAGCTCACTCTGCGGGGATTGTGTTTCCAACTCACACTGGATGACAGATTTACTGCATAAACATTGAACGCATCACATCGCTTAAACATTGTTCACTGTTCATCTACAACACTGCGCAGAGTGTAAATAGAACGTAACAGAACGTAACAGCTTAATCTAAAAACAATTCATGTTGAAAATTATTATCACGCAACCGCTGAACAGCCCACTGTCCCGATATAAAATCAGCCACTACCCTTAGAATGAAGGGAACGCGAAATAACCAAAAATTGCTGAAACACGGGATTGAGCCATGAACCATCTGGATCTTCAGTCAAACGCCTTCCCAACTGAACTATTTCGGTCTGACAGTGAACCAAGCAAAGTTTTCTCACACCTTTTTGAAAGAAAACCTGACCCCGGAAGGAATTGCCCCACCCACTCTGTCCTCGTTTCGGGGCAATGGGTCCAAAACACATCTCAGAGCTCAGGTTGTGTCAATGTAAAGTATAATGATACCGAAAATCTTAATGCTCATGTTCCGTTATCAGTGCCCACGATCCAGGCAATGGTCTTGTACACGTTGCTAAGTTCAAAATGTGTATTTTTTCGCACTGGCAATGAATTAACTGATATCTGTGCTGTGATCAACTAGGTTACTTAGGGTGATGTCGTGCAAGAACGTAATGGAAGCCTAATTATAACGGTGATTGTTGTCACACTGCAGTTAAATGTTGGCAAATTTACAGTGTCAATCAGCAATTCAATTCCACATGTTGATTTAATGTTCTGCTGAAGTGATCATAAAGAAACAAAGCTTGCACAACAGGCTCGATCTCACCGTCTTGAAGACACAGTGAAATATACTGGAGAGTTTATAACTGTTTGAGACTTAACAGTACTGATGTTGAATATCGGTTAGATCAATCACTCCATGAATTCACTGCTGGGAAATTCAGAACTTGTAAATTGCCTGTGAACGCTAAACATAGACACACAGTGAGCCAATGTGCAATATAGGAGGGGCCCAGGCCAAATGAATGCTCGGGATAAGTTATCAGTGGCTATGGCCCAGGCATTCACTGATTCCAGTCTTGCAGACGTTGCTAAGTTTAAAATGCTGAATATTTCCACACTGGCAATGCATTGACAGATGGTAAGCTAGAGTGATGTGCCGCAAAAATGTACACGGAAGGCTAAAGTTAGCCATGATCGGCAACATTTACGGTGTCAATCAGCACCAGTTGAGCGAGAGCGAGATCTCCTCATTTACTGCTGACTTTGAAACGGAAGGCACAGAAGTGTGTGCTGTATCACGACAACGAATGATGCGCTGCTGATGTGGTTGGGGCAGCAAGAGTGCAGTGAGCTGTGAATTTGTTCAAGAACAGCCATGCAGGTCAAACGGCCGAAAATACAATGTTCCCTGACCGGGAATCGAACCCGGGCCGCAGCGGTGAAAGCGCCGAAACCTAACCACTAAACCACCAGGGAAGCTGCTACACATTTGCTTGCCAACAAGCAGACCCACACAGTCTTTCCTGCTTGCTCCTTCCAAAGTCTCACCACTTTCGCGCCAGGTAAAACTGTTCGGAGCAAATGGCATTTTTTGTGGAGAACACCAAAGATATGTCCGCGCATCCGCAGCATCACGTGCGGGTAGGCATCCACTGAAATCTATTTCATTCTGTCCTTTTCTCGGGATTTTTCACTCTCGGTGCCGGGTGAACATTTCATTTAGTGTTTTTGTCCTGAACTGCAGTCTTTTGCCCATCTCCAGGCGACAGAACCGTTCTGGCTGTCTGTTCCTACTTTTGAGCATTTATGGGAACAGGCCTCCGGTTCATCGTTTATCAGCAAACCAAGAAACAGAAATAAACAGAAAGATGTGCCTCTCCACCCCGTCGGCAAGTAGCAATGACTGTTATTCCAAATAATTCCCAACCCTTGTGATTCTGTGTGGATTTGTTTCATTATAAAGATTTGATTTTCAACGTGATTAAAAACCGAATAAAAATTATGAAAAACACTGGAATGGCCCGTACGGGGATCGAACCCGCGACCTTGGCGTTATTAGCACCACGCTCTAACCAACTGAGCTAACCGGCCACAAGTTGTGTTAACGTTGCGTGAAAGCTCACTCTGCGGGGATTGTGTTTCCAACTCACACTGGATGACAGATTTGCTGCATAAACATTGAACGCATCACATCGCTTAAACATTGTTCACTGTTCATCTACAACACTGCGCAGAGTGTAAATAGAACGTAACAGAACGTAACAGCTTAATCTAAAAACAATTCATGTTGAAAATTATTATCACGCAACCGCTGAACAGCCCACTGTCCCGATATAAAATCAGCCACTACCCTTAGAATGAAGGGAACGCGAAATAACCAAAAATTGCTGAAACACGGGATTGAGCCATGAACCATCTGGATCTTCAGTCAAACGCCTTCCCAACTGAACTATTTCGGTCTGACAGTAAACGAAGCAAAGTTTTCTCACACCTTTTTGAAAGAAAACCTGACCCCGGAAGGAATTGCCCCACCCACTCTGTCATCGTTTCGGGGCAATGGGTCCAAAACACATCTCAGAGCTCAGGTTGTGTCAATGTAAAGTATAATGATACCGAAAATCTTAATGCTCATGTTCCGTTATCAGTGCCCACGATCCAGGCAATGGTCTTGTACACGTTCCTAAGTTCAAAATGTGTATTTTTTCGCACTGGCAATGAATTAACTGATATCTGTGCTGTGATCAACTAGGTTACTTAGGGTGATGTCGTGCAAGAACGTAATGGAAGCCTAATTATAACGGTGATTGTTCTCACACTGCAGTTAAATGTTGGCAAATTTACAGTGTCAATCAGCAATTCAATTCCACATGTTGATTTAATGTTCTGCTGAAGTGTTCATAAAGAAACAAAGCTTGCACAACAGGCTCGATCTCACCGTCTTGAAGACACAGTGAAATATACTGGAGAGTTTATAACTGTTTGAGACTTAACAATACTGATGTTGAATATCGGTTAGATCAATCACTCCATGAATTCACTGCTGGGAAATTCAGAGCTTGTAAATTGCCTGTGAACGCTAAACATAGACACACAGTGAGCCAATGTGCAATCTAGGAGGGGCCCAGGCCAAATGAATGCTCGGGATAAGTTATCAGTGGCCATGGCCCAGGCATTCACTGATTCCAGTCTTGCAGACGTTGCTAAGTTTAAAATGCTGAATATTTCCACACTGGCAATGCATTGACAGATGGTAAGCTAGAGTGATGTGCCGCAAAAATGTACACGGAAGGCTAAAGTTAGCCATGATTGGCAACATTTACGGTGTCAATCAGCACCAGTTGAGCGAGAGCGAGATCTCCTCATTTACTGCTGACTTTGAAACGGAAGGCACAGAAGTGTGTGCTGTATCACTACAACGAATGATGCGCTGCTGATGGTTGGGGCAGCAAGAGTGCAGTGAGCTGTGAATTTGTTCAGGAACAGCCTTGCAGGTCAAACGGCCGAAAATACAATGTTCCCTGACCGGGAATCGAACCCGGGCCGCAGCGGTGAAAGCGCCGAAACCTAACCACTAAACCACCAGGGAAGCTGCTACACATTTGCTTGCCAACAAGCAGACCAACACAGTCTTTCCTGCTTGCTCCTTCCAAAGTCTCACCACTTTCGCGCCAGGTAAAACTGTTCGGAGCAAATGGCATTTTTAGTGGAGAACACCAAAGATATGTCCGCGCATCCGCAGCATCACGTGCGGGTAGGCATCCACTGAAATCTATTTCATTCTGTCCTTTTCTCGGGATTTTTCACTCTCGGTGCCGGGTGAACATTTCATTTAGTGTTTTTGTCCTGAACTGCAGTCTTTTGCCCATCTCCAGGCGACAGAACCGTTCTGGCTGTCTGTTCCTACTTTTGAGCATTTACGGGAACAGGCCTCCGGTTCATCGTTTATCAGCAAACCAAGAAACAGAAATAAACAGAAAGATGTGCCTCTCCACCCCGTCGGCAAGTAGCAATGACTGTTATTCCAAATAATTCCCAACCCTTGTGATTCTGTGTGGATTTGTTTCATTATAAAGATTTGATTTTCAACGTGACTAAAACACCGAATAAAAATTATGAAAAACACTGGAATGGCCCGTACGGGGATCGAACCCGCGACCTTGGCGTTATTAGCACCACGCTCTAACCAACTGAGCTAACCGGCCACAAGTTGTGCTAACGTTGCGTGAAAGCTCACTCTGCGGGGATTGTGTTTCCAACTCACACTGGATGACAGATTTACTGCATAAACATTGAACGCATCACATCGCTTAAACATTGTTCACTGTTCATCTACAACACTGCGCAGAGTGTAAATAGAACGTAACAGAACGTAACAGCTTAATCTAAAAACAATTCATGTTGAAAATTATTATCACGCAACCGCTGAACAGCCCACTGTCCCGATATAAAATCAGCCACTACCCTTAGAATGAAGGGAACGCGAAATAACCAAAAATTGCTGAAACACGGGATTGAGCCATGAACCATCTGGATCTTCAGTCAAACGCCTTCCCAACTGAACTATTTCGGTCTGACAGTAAACGAAGCAAAGTTTTCTCACACCTTTTTGAAAGAAAACCTGACCCCGGAAGGAATTGCCCCACCCACTCTGTCCTCGTTTCGGGGCAATGGGTCCAAAACACATCTCAGAGCTCAGGTTGTGTCAATGTAAAGTATAATGATACCGAAAATCTTAATGCTCATGTTCCGTTATCAGTGCCCACGATCCAGGCAATGGTCTTGTACACGTTGCTAAGTTCAAAATGTGTATTTTTTCGCACTGGCAATGAATTAACTGATATCTGTGCTGTGATCAACTAGGTTACTTAGGGTGATGTCGTGCAAGAACGTAATGGAAGCCTAATTATAACGGTAATTGTTCTCACACTGCAGTTAAATGTTGGCAAATTTACAGTGTCAATCAGCAATTCAATTCCACATGTTGATTTAATGTTCTGCTGAAGTGTTCATAAAGAAACAAAGCTTGCACAACAGGCTCGATCTCACCGTCTTGAAGACACAGTGAAATATACTGGAGAGTTTATAACTGTTTGAGACTTAACAATACTGATGTTGAATATCGGTTAGATCAATCACTCCATGAATTCACTGCTGGGAAATTCAGAGCTTGTAAATTGCCTGTGAACGCTAAACATAGACACACAGTGAGCCAATGTGCAATCTAGGAGGGGCCCAGGCCAAATGAATGCTCGGGATAAGTTATCAGTGGCCATGGCCCAGGCATTCACTGATTCCAGTCTTGCAGACGTTGCTAAGTTTAAAATGCTGAATATTTCCACACTGGCAATGCATTGACAGATGGTAAGCTAGAGTGATGTGCCGCAAAAATGTACACGGAAGGCTAAAGTTAGCCATGATTGGCAACATTTACGGTGTCAATCAGCACCAGTTGAGCGAGAGCGAGATCTCCTCATTTACTGCTGACTTTGAAACGGAAGGCACAGAAGTGTGTGCTGTATCACTACAACGAATGATGCGCTGCTGATGGTTGGGGCAGCAAGAGTGCAGTGAGCTGTGAATTTGTTCAGGAACAGCCTTGCAGGTCAAACGGCCGAAAATACAATGTTCCCTGACCGGGAATCGAACCCGGGCCGCAGCGGTGAAAGCGCCGAAACCTAACCACTAAACCACCAGGGAAGCTGCTGCACATTTGCTTGCCAACAAGCAGACCAACACAGTCTTTCCTGCTTGCTCCTTCCAAAGTCTCACCACTTTCGCGCCAGGTAAAACTGTTCGTAGCAAATGGCATTTTTTGTGGAGAACACCAAAGATATGTCCGCGCATCCGCAGCATCACGTGCGGGTAGGCATCCACTGAAATCTATTTCATTCTGTCCTTTTCTCGGGATTTTTCACTCTCGGTGCCGGGTGAACATTTCATTTAGTGTTTTTGTCCTGAACTGCAGTCTTTTGCCCATCTCCAGGCGACAGAACCGTTCTGGCTGTCTGTTCCTACTCTTGAGCATTTACGGGAACAGGCCTCCGGTTCATCGTTTATCAGCAAACCAAGAAACAGAAATAAACAGAAAGATGTGCCTCTCCACCCCGTCGTCAAGTAGCAATGACTGTTATTCCAAATAATTCCCAACCCTTGTGATTCTGTGTGGATTTGTTTCATTATAAAGATTTGATTTTCAACGTGACTAAAAACCGAATAAAAATTATGAAAAACACTGGAATGGCCCGTACGGGGATCGAACCCGCGACCTTGGCGTTATTAGCACCACGCTCTAACCAACTGAGCTAACCGGCCACAAGTTTTGTTAACGTTGCGTGAAAGCTCACTCTGCGGGGATTGTGTTTCCAACTCACACTGGATGACAGATTTACTGCATAAACATTGAACGCATCACATCGCTTAAACATTGTTCACTGTTCATCTACAACACTGCGCAGAGTGTAAATAGAACGAAACAGAAAAAGAGCGCTAAATCTAAAAACAATTCATGTTGAAAATTATCACGTAAGCGCTGAACAGCCCATCCCTCAAGCACTGTTCCGATATAAAATCAGACACTACCGTTAGAATGAAGGGAACGCGAAATAACCAGAACTTGCTGAAACACGGAATTAGAACCTGGAACCATCTGGATCTTCAGTCAAACGCCTTCCCAACTGAACTATTTCGGCCTGACAGTGAACGAAGCAAAATTTTCTCACACCTTTTTGAAAGAAATCCTGACTCCGGAAGGAATTGCCCCGCCCACTCAGTCCTCATTTGGGGGCAATGGGTCCCAAACACATCTCGGAGTTCAGGTTGTGTTAATGTAATGTATAATGATACCGAAAATTGTAATGCTCATGTTCCGTTATCACTGCCACGATCCAGGTAGTGGTCTTGTACACGTTGCTAAGTTGAAAATGTGCATTTTTTCGCACTGGCAATGATTGGACTAATACCTGTGCTGTGATCAACTATGTTGCTTAGGGTGATGTCGTGCAAGAAGGTAATGGAAGCCTAATGATAATTGAGATTGTTCTCACACTGCAGTTAAATGTTGGCAAACTTACAGTGTCAATCAGCAATTCTATTTCGATATGTTGATTTAATCTTCTGCTGAAGTGTTCATAAAGAAACAAAGCTTGCACAACAGGCTCGATTTCACAGTCTTGAAGACACAGTGAAATACACAGGAGAGATTATAACTGTTTGTGAAAATAAAATGTCATTAAAATATTCCGTTCTTTTCTCGACACTGGTGGGGTGTTAAAATGAGAGGGGCCGAAGTCCCACTTAGCCGCACTGACCCCGAGCCAAGGTGAAATTATAACAGGTTCAGTCCAAAGCAGTGATATGCTGAAGAGAGATAAGAGTCGAATCAAGGAGAGATATAACGATACTGATGTTAAATGTCGGTTAGATCAAGCACTCCATGAATTCTCTGATGGGAAATTCAGAGCTTGTAAATCGCCTGTGAACGCTAAACATAGACACACAGTGAGCCAATGTGCCATATCGGAGGGGCCCAGGCCAATTGAATGCTCAGGATAAGTTATCTGTGCCCATGGTTCAGGCATTCACTGATTACAGTCTTGCACACGTTGCTTAGTTTAAAATGCTGAATATTTCCACACTGGCAATGCATTGACTGATGGGAAGCTAGAGTGATGTGCCGCAAAAATGTACATGGAAGACTAAAGTTAACCATGATTGGCAACATTTACGGTGTCAATCAGCACTTGTTGAGCAAGATCTCGTCATTTACTGCTGAATTTAAAACGGAAGGCACAGAAGTGTATACTGCATCACTACAATAAATGATGCGCTGCCGATGGTTGCGCCAGCAACAGTGTGGTGAGCTGTAACTTTTTTCAGGAAGTGCCTTGCAATTCAAACGGCCGAAAATACAATGTTCCCTCACCAGGAATCGATGGCGGACCGTCGCAATGAAAGCGCCGAATTCGAACCACTAGACCACCAGGAAAGCTGCTACACATGTCCTTGCCAATAAGCAGACCAACCCAGTCTTTCCTGCTTGCTCCTTCCAAATTCTCACCACATTCGCGCCAGGGAAAACTGTTCGCAGCAAATGGCATTTTTTGTGGAGAACACCAAAGATCTGTCCGCGCATCCACAGCATCACGTGCGGGTAGGCATCCACTGAAATCTATTTCATTCTTTCCTTTTCTCGGGATTTTTCACTCTCGGTGCCTGGTGAACATTTCATTTGGTGTTGAGGTGGAAGATCATGATCTAATTGAGTGGTGGAGCAGTCTCAAGGGTCAGAATGTCCCACTCCTGCTGCTGATTCTATATACTTATATTCTCTCTTGCTTTTTCTTCGTAGCCCGGGATTTTTCTCCAGTCATCTGTTTATCCAATTCCGTTTTGAAAATTACTATTTGATCTGCTTCCACCAAACTTTCAGGCAGTCAAATTCAGATTACAATAACTTGCTGCGGAAGAAAAAACTTACCTCGCCTCTGAATCTTTTGCCGTTTATCTTAAATCTGTTTCTTCTGGTACCGTCCATTCCGCCACTGGAAAATGTTTCACCTTGTTCTCTCCATCAAAACTGCTCATAATTTTGAATCCCGCTATTATGTCTCCGATTCACCTTCTCTGCTCTGAGGAGAAAAATCCCAACTTCTCTTTTCTCTCCGTGTAACTGAAGTAATTCATTCCCAGTACCTTTCTAGTAATTCTCCTCTTTGATCTTTCCAAACCGTTAACACGCCAACTAAAGCGTGCTGCCCAGAATTGGGAATAATTTAAATCACGGAATAATATTTGGCCAGTTTTTGCAATTCCCGAAGTTATTTAACTGAAATTTGCTGTTAAAGTACGGGAACAGGACACCGGTACAGGAATAATGGACCGAATGGCTTCCTGCTGCACATGCAAGATCCCATGACTCTGTGAGCGTGCGAACGTCAGCAAGGAAAGGTTTTTCTTGGAAAAAATCGGAGTGTCCATATCAGGCTTACAGCTCCCACGGTCGCACCGTGTGCCGGTCATTTAATTAAAGACAAATACTTATCTAAACCCACAGAACAAACCTCCTCAGCTGGTAGAAAGGAGTAAAGTATTTAAAACTTGCCCAGCGCATTTATCACTCTGGCTGTGGGTGGAGTGAAAGGTTGCACAGTCACAGTCATTTCCAAATTAATTCTATGAAACTGTTTTTGCTGACTGAAGCATTGCAAATGTTACAGCTTTGAACAAATAGGGACTGGGATAAACCTGGCAACTACAAACCTCACAGTCTAAGGTCAGTGGTGAGGAAACCTTTAATGTCAATAATGCTTGGCAAAATTAATTGGCCATGGGGAACAATGCGATAATATATGAAAGTCATCTCGCATTTGATAAAAGGCAAATCGTGTTTGTCTAACCGGATCGCATTCTGTGCTGAATTAGCGGATTGTGTTTCTGATGCTACTGTGCTTGATGTTGTGTACCTGGACTTTCAACAGGCATAATCGACTTGTAAGCAAACCTAACTCCCATGGGATTAAAGGGAGAGTGACAGCATTGATCCAAATTTGCCAAAAGGTCATAAGGCAGAGGGTTGTTTCTTCTAACAGGAAGGAGGTACACAGCGGTGTTACTTGGGACCACGGCACATTATTATCTCCAGTAATAAAATTAATTTGGGTGTAAAAGACATAATTCAAAGGTTTCAGAAGATAAAAATCTCGGAAATGTAATAAAAAATAAGTTAGCTGAGAACATAATTCAGGAGGATAACAGACTGATAAAATGGGCAGATACGTGGCCGATAATATATAACACAGTAAAGTTTGAACTCATATATTTTGGTAGAGACAATGAGGGGAGACACTATATACTAAATTGTGTAATTTAAACGTGGTGTATGTACACACAACATTGAAAGTAACAGGACACGTTGAGAAGGCTTCCAAACAGTATGAGTTAATCGGATTTATTTACACATAGAATAGAAAGCAAAGACGGTGTGTGAAACATTTAAAACACACTGGGCCTCAGCTGGAGTATTTTGTTTAAGTCTGGGGACCACACGTTGGAAGGATGCTAATGCCTTCGACATCGTGCAGACGAGATTCAGTGGAATGGTACTGGGGATGAGGGACTTCAGTTACATTGAGGGACTGGAGAAGCAGGGGTTGTTCTCCATGTGCAGAGAAGTTTCAGAGCAGATGTTCATCATCATAGACAGTCCCTCGAAATCGAGGAAGACTTGCTTCCATTCTAAACATGAGTTCTCAGGTGACTGAACTGTCGAACACCGGAATTACAGTCTCTGTCACAGGTGGGGCAAACTGTCTTTCAAGGAAAGGGGGATGAGTGGGGTGGCTGGTTTGCCGCACACTGCTTGTTTTCTGCCTGCTCTCGGCGATGAGAATCGAGGTGCTCAGCGCCCTTCCGGATTCTCTTCCTCCACTTAGGGCGGCCTTTGACCAGGGACACCCAGGTGTCGGTGGGTTGTTGCATTTTATACTCAAATCCTCTCGCGATGAAGGCCAACATGCCATTGGCCTTCTTCACCGTCTGCTGTACCTGCAGGCCAACTGTCAATGACTGATGTACAATGACACGCAGGTCTCGTTGCACCTCCCCTTTCCTAATCTGTCACCATTCATATAATAATCTTCCTTCTTGGTTTTGCCACCAAAGTGGATAACCTCACATTTATTTACATTATACTGCCTCTGCCATGCATTTGCCCACTCACATAACCTGTCCAAGTCACCCTGCAGCCTCTTAGCATCCTCCTTACAGCTCACACTGCCAACCAGCTTAGTGTCGTTTGCAAACTTGGAGATATTACGTTCAATTCCTTCGGCTAAACCATTAATGCATATTATAAATAGCTGAAGTACCAGCACTGAACCTTGCGGTACCCCACTAGTCACTGCCTGCTATTCTGAAAAGGATCTGTTTATGCCTCCTCTTTTATTCCTTTCTACCAACCAGTTCTCTGTCCATGTCAATACATTACCCTCCATAACATGTGATTTAATTTTGCATACTAATCTCTTGTGTGGGACCTTGTCAGAAGCCTTTTGAAAGTCCAAATACACCACAACCACAGGTTCTCCCATGTCCACTCTACTAGTTACATCCTCAAATAATTCTAGAATATTTGTCAAGCTTAATTTCCCTTTCATAAATCCGTGCTAACATGGACCGATCATGTCACTGCTTTCCAAATGCGCAGCTATTAAATTTTTTACAATTGATTACAACATTTTCCCCACTGCCAATGTCAGGCTAACCGATCTATAATTCCCTGTTTTCTCTCTCCCTCCTTTTTTTTTTAGAAATTTCGGTTACATTAACTACCCTCCAATCCATAGGAACTGATGCAGAATCTACTGAATGTTGGAAAATGACCACCAATGCATCCACTATTTCTAGGGACACTTCCTTAAATACTCTGGGATAGAGACTTTTAGGCCCTGGTGATTTATCGGCTTTCAACCCCATCAATTTCCATAACACAATTTCCTGACTAATAAGGATTTCCTTCAGTTCCTCCTTCTCACTAGACCCTCAGTTCCCAGTATTTCAGGAAGGTTATTTTGTGTCTTCCTTCGTGAAGACGGAAGAAAACTATTTGTTCAATTTGGTCTGCCATTTTTTTTCCTCATTATAAATTCATCTGATTCTGACTGCAAGGCACCTACTTTTGTCTTCACTAATCTCTTTCTTTCCATATATATATAGAAGCTTTTGCTGTCAGTTTTTATGTTCCCTGCAAGCTTACTCTCATACTCTATTTTCCCCCTCCTAATTAAAGCCTTTGTCGTCCACCTACTGAATTGGAAATTTCTCCCAATCGTCAGGTTTGCTTCTTTTTCCGGCCAATTTATATGCCTCTTTCTTGCATTTAAAACTATCCCTAATTTCCCTTGTTAGCTACGATTGAGCCACCCTCCCTGTTTTGTTGTTACGCCAGACTGGGATGTACAATTGTTGAAATTCATCTATGTGATCTTTAAATGTCTGCTGTTGTAGCTTCTCATCCCGCACTGAGATTATCAGCTTTTACTGTATGACTAAACAGCTTTCAGTTCCTACTTTGCACAGCCAGCTAACAAACTAATGTCGATTGCTCATCTTCCACGGGACATATTAATGGTGGCAGATGGACTCAGTAATTGCCATTTTTCATAATTTGATTGAATTTAATGATAAGACATAGAACCAATGCATAATATTTCATAGCTGATGTGTCAGTTCTGTCTGAGTGGGTACCACTGTTGCCTGTGTGGAAGAAGGCTCTGCGTTTAAGCCCAACTTCCAGGCCAACACTCCCAATTACATATGGAGGTTCTGCTGCACTGTCAGAACTCTTGCATATAATACATTAATCAGAGGGCCCTGTTTGCTCTCTCCGTAGAAACCCTATTTTCCAAGAAGAAGACGGGATTTCTTCCGATGTCCAGTCAATATTTAACCCTTAACCAACATCTTTGATAAATAAACAGATTATCTGCTAATTTGCACATTGCTGTAATGGGAGCTTGCTGTGTACAATTTTTCTGGTGCGTTTCCTCCATAACAACATTGACTACATTTGACAAATAGTTAATTGGCTGTGAAGTGCTGTGGGACTTTGAGTAATTTAAATTGCGATATAAATGCACGCCTTTCTTATGATTTCGACATGTAATTGTTCGTACTGAATATCACCAAAAGTCTCCAACTGCAGTGATAGCGTAAACTTGGCACGTCTCCATTTCAAATTCCAAATCAGCAGTTCACCAATATTCTACAGAGAAACACAAAATCTGCAAATATACATCAAGTTCAGCAAAGGTTCACCATTGACATCTTTCATAGATTTCGTCAATGTTTCATAACTACTGCTGTTTGGCCCTAACTGCAGCCTTTGATTTCATACATATCATCAGTATTTCCAACTGATGGGCAATTCTCTCCACAACAATGAGGTGAAACAACAACAACAATGTATATAGCATCTTTAATGTAGTGACACGTCCCAAAGCGCTTCACGGGTGTATTATGTGAAAAAAACATTTGAAACCGAGCCGCATAAGTAGAAATTAGTTCAGGTGACCAAAAGCTTTCAAAGGGGATATGTTTAAAGCAGAGTCTTCAAGGAGGAAAGAGCGATAGAGAGGTGGAAAGGCTTAAGCAGGGAGTTCTAGAGTTTGGGGCTGGGCAACAATGGTTGAGCGATTATCATCAGGGATGCTCTAGAGGGCAGAATTAGAGGAGCGCAGACATCTTGGGGGGATTGTGGGCTGGAGGAGATGACAGAGATAGGGAGGGACGAGGCCATGGAGGGATTTGAAAATAAGGATAAGAATTTTGAAATAGAGGCGTTGCTGAACCAGAAGCCAATGTAACTCAGCGAGCACAGGGTTGACGGGTGAGCAGAAATCAAACAGATTCTAATGACCAAATCGATGGAATGCGGTTAAAATGTGCATTGACCAACGGGTGGTGCCTCATTCGGAAATCCTTTCGTTGAGCGAATCCAAAGCCACCGTCCTCACAGGAACCATATGGACTTTCCTAATTCTACTGATGAGTTAATTCGCACACTGCTTTGCCTGTTTAGAAGGGTATGGAAGGATGAGATCAAGTGAGTGGGAGTGGACTGATGTGGAGCTTGAACACCGCGCACACCAGTTATGGGAAATGATCAGTTACTGTGCTGAATCTTCAATTGTTCTCTGTGTCTCTTCCATATTGTTGATAGGAATTTAATTGTCATCTGAGTTTCCAAGTTAACTATCAAATTTGGCAAAAAGTACAATATTGTGGCATTCCTATTGGAAGTATATCAGCTGATAAATATAAGATCAGTTCACAATTGC